>NC_090923.1:249329575-250529575 GCF_040938575.1 Ambystoma mexicanum | reverse complement strand
TGCGTGAACTAAAGAGGGCCAGGAGCAAGCAGTGCACCCAGTTTTTCTTTAATGTGGTACACAGTTTGGATAACTTGCTTTTAAGGAGCCCGTTTATACTCTCCACAACGCCATTGATGCCAAGTAGTGCTGTAACATGGGGAAATAATGCATTGAAGAACTGTGTGCCATTGTCTGATCTTAAAACCATGCACACACCCCTATTGTGGGAAAGCCTCCCATAGTAGAAATCTAGCAGCACACTTGCCATCCGGATGTGCACACGGCCTTGCTTCCACCCATCTTGAGAAAGGAAAAACCACTACAATAAGGTACCTCGATCCATCACAATGCTCACCCCTATCATCGTAATCTATGTGTAATTCATGGAATTGCCCAGTAGGGTGGGGCAAGATGCCCCGTAATGTCCGTAGTGTCATCACTGTACTGAAACTTTGACATGTGGAGCAATGTATGACCATTTCTGTAATGTTTTCCTGGATGGTTGGTATAAACCAGTGTTCTTGTTTATCTGCTGCTATCTGTTGCTCTGAACTGTGGGATGGGTAGTGTTATTGTTCAAAGGCTACTGCTAGCAGCTACTGGGCCGTCACTGTCTTCCCAGAGCTTTCCTGGCTCCATAACAGATCTATCGGAGATTGCTTACAATCTCTCCATGACCACAACTCTTTCTCTCTTTCAGGTGCCCTTCCTTGTAGTTTGATAATCTAGGAGATGGGCAATGCTGTGTAAGGTGCTGGATATTCTCTTGCTGGTGGGGTGCTTACAGCATACTCAGCGGGTATTTCATTTGGCAGATACACCGCCATTTTGGCTGAGCATCGGCAGCTGCGTTCTCCATTGATATTTCATCTGTCCTGTTAGTGTGGGTGCTGCACTTGACGACCACCACAACAGATGGCTGGGATAATACTTCTTTCAGTATTTCTAGCAGTGCTGTATGCTGCACTGGGGATCCATCCGCCCTCTGAAACACCCTCCTCCAATGAGATAGACCGGCGTGTACCGTTGTTGTGACTTTTGCCGCATCTGAATATATTGTGACAGAGAACCCTTTAGACGCTCTTGCGCTTGCCACCTGCTGGCAGTACTTTACTTATTGTTTATTATTCTTATCCCATGTACTGCACTTTACACCCCCTCCCCCTCCCCATGCGCTTGCACAATCTGAATGACACCTGGCCTTGTAGGATCATTGTCTGTCTTCCCCATGTTGCCCCTCCCTTGCCTCGTTGCACCTTGAAACACTTGGTATAGGCGGATCATAAATGTCATATCATATCAAATCATCACAATACTTTGATGATCAATAGAGTTCCACTCCCTGTGCAGAATAATGCATGGGCAGCCTTTTCTTGACCACTGTCTTATACTCTCCTTCCTCAAGCCACACCACCGCTGCCCATATCTGTCTTTGCCCAACCTCCTGATCAATTGTGGAAGACACGTCAACAAAAAGTACCTCACCCTCTGTCAATGCACAGCCCCTTGTTTTGGGAATGTCGCCCTCCTCCCCCACATATGTGACAATGTCATGCGTTGTTAAGTAGGTGTATACATCAAAAAGTTGCCAGGTTCACTGTTTTGCATCTAACCACATCAATATGGGGTTTAGAAATGATGTTCTCATATGCCGAAGATGTTTGGGTAGTCAGAGTAGATTTTGTCCTTTCTTGAATGGCAAACAAAGAATGTTTCACGTACAACATGACTGAACACCCCATTATAATTGTAGAACTGTTTCTCTATTGCGAACGCAGCAGCTGCTAAAGCTTCACATGCAAACTGCCCTTGAATCACTGTATACAAAGTGCTGCTATAATAGGCCAATGGCATATGGCCCATAGTGCTCTTCTGAGACAATATCACTGTCATGAGCTGGCCATCTGAATGTGAAAACAAGTAAAATTCCTGCGTGTAATCTAGGGTGGCCAGTATGGGTGCCGAACTAACTACTTATTTAAAATTGTCAAGTTGTTTGAACATATCTGCCATCCACTGTAGCATATGGTCCTTTGTTTTTGTGCTTCCCTAAAAGCCTGTGAAAGTGCCCTGCAGTAGTTGCACAGGCCCGGAAACATCTGCATTTCTTTAACTGAGGTGGGTCTGGGGGTTGCGCATACTGACGTTGCCCTGTCTGGTAGTACTCTTTTACCGTTCACTGATATGAACTACCCCAGATAGAGCACTTCCTGATGACAATATTGCAATTTTGCCTTGTCGACCTTGCAGACCTTACAGGTCAGCAATTGTAGGAGTGCAATAGAGGACCTTCGGCAGTGCTGTTCACTGTCACTACACACTAGCATATCCACACACTAGATAATCGTGCTAGGTACCTGAATATTTGCTAGATCGGCATGCAGTATTCTCTTAAAAATGTTCAGGCTCTCGCAGTACCCCTGAAGTAACCTAGTATGCTTGAACCACATCTGGCCCTGCATAAATGCTATGAGGTACCTCGACAAGGATGAAGTGGAATAAAGAACAATTCATTTTTCAAGTCCACTACAGAGAAATATGTGGATTCTTTGAGGATGCTACAAAGAATGTTTGCAGGATTCGAAAATTCTTTCTACACCACGTCATTTAGGGGGCATGAGTCCTGAATCATTCTCCAATTACCCCTTGTTGATTTTTTGACAGTTTATATCACTGTGAATAATGAAATGCTCTCCCTCAGACTGGTCTTCCGCTGGCGCCTCAAAAGATCCTTAATTATTCCTTTGGTCAACTAATCCATGAAGATAATTAAAAGTCTGTGTCATGTCTCCCCAGAGTGGGTAGAGGGAAAGCAAAGATCCACCTTGATATGCACAAAGGTAAAAGTAACTCTCTTGGCACCAAATTAAGTAGTACGTAAAATTGTTTATTCGGCACAATTGAAAGACTGCCTATGGTGATTCAAAATTGTTATTTTATCACAATTACTCAATTATCTTCTTATGATGACATGTGTTTCGGCTGGATATGCCGTTATCAAATCAGGGCGAGCACATATTCCTTACAACATATGCGTCCAAACTTCGTTGCAAAATAATCTTCTGGTTGACTTCCTGGGATAGATCTGCAGCGTCAATTCAAACATATGCTGATTATATGTTTGATTTTGCCCCTGGGAACACCCTTAGTTCTGATATCCTTGACCCTATTGTGAATATCCTGCTCCTTGGGGCCCTTGGCCCTGTTTCTGCAGCCCATTATTATAACCTACTGCAGATCTGCTCCTGCATTGCCTTGCAAAATGCACCCACCTCAAACAATTGCAACATTGGGATGGTCCAAACCCACCCCACTGGGTCCAAAACCTCCTACTTGCTCCTCGAAATCTTCCTCTTCCTTGCTGCGGCCTTCATTGTTGCCACTTTGGGCCAGAGTACCTTTGTCCCCCATTCCATGGTCCTTGTCCTCCTTTGGCCCAGAGTGCTGCAACATTGTCACTCACACCTTGTTGAATTCTCTCTATCCCCTCTACTTGTACAGGAGTAGACACAGGCACCTGAACAGCAACCTTTGCCAATTTATTTTCTATCAATTTTTCTTCCTCCACCTGACGCCTCTCAGCTGTTTCCCTCTCGCATTCCTTAATCTTTTTGCAATGCTCTGTATTTCTAACCACCCTTTTGCCTCAATACCCACAATTTTATCTAAGGCCTTCTGCAATTCCTTCGGCAATCCCCTCTGAACAATAATATAGAAGAACGATATTGAACGGTCACACAGTCCTCCCGTCTCAGCTCTCCACATCACTTGCAATTTAGAAATTAATTTAGCTGGATACTCATCATCCACCATTGTACACCGCATCAGACACTGCATATTGAGGTTATCTGGAGAAGCCCTTCATAACACGTCCCACACTTGTGCTCTAATTCCATTAAACAGTGCTCCATCATGCTGATCATCCCCCAGTGTTATACCTGGATATCCATCCTTAACTCATATGTCCCCAGCCTGGTCCCCAATTATAGTAACTATCAAGCTCTTAAGATCCTCTATTGCCAGAGGCACCCCTGGTGTTTGCTTTTTGAATTTGTATATCCACGTGCTTGCCCCTGCTGTGAGCTGCGGGAGGGCCCTAATTAAATTATTCTTATCCATCTGGGTCCACAGCACTTCTCATACCCTTCTTCCCGCTTCCTCTCTTTCGTACTGTCACCATTTGGCCTGACCTATTCCTCAACCTGCCCCTCCCCCACATGCCTACTTCTTGAGGAGTATTCTCATCCGCTTCTCCACCCTGTTCCTCTTTGAATGAGTCACTATTGTCTTCCCTCTCAACATCACCCACCACTGTACCTGATCCTAAATGTGTCCCCTTACCCCAGCCTCTTTACTTTTTGACACATACATTGTGTATTCCTCCCTGTTCCATTCTAAGCAAAAGGTATCCTGCTCTCCATTCTCCTGATCTGTCTTCTGGTGCCCCTACTACCCTCACCTCTCTTGAGAATGTGTGTATCTTGTTCAATTCTGTCAACAACCCTTATAACCTGTTTTCAAACTCTCTTGACCTTACACCCACGGATGCTGATACTTCAGGCAGATTTGTGTATGCGGGTGTGGGAGCAGTAGCCTGTTGGTGTTAGCGGTGCTGAAGGGGACCTTACCATAGCAGAAGGGGGCCCTATCGCAATGGTTACATAGATTAAATTGGTGTACCCTTCTGTGGGATATGCTGTAAAAGGATATAATCCCTCGCACTCAACTGGCACACCACCCTCTGCTTCTCCGTTCCTGCACTTCCCATATTTCTGTCTCTAAGCCTCTACTCCCCTTGATCTTATGCATATTCAACATACAGCAGAGATCTAGAATTTCTTTTATCATCTGTAGCTGCTTCACCTTATATTTAGCTACTAAAAATGTGAACATGTGTTCCAAGATGCTCCTGTTGTGTGAGCCCTGCCCTGGCCATGGGCAGGGCATCCTCCGCCCCCTGTCTCCGTAATCCACTGCTTATGATATTTCTCCAACCTGTCACGATACAGTGGCCTAGTCTTATACATGTGTGCTATTGGTGTTCCACCCCCCATCCTAGTGATATCTGTCTCTTACTGACCCAGCAAAATCCTGCTAATGGGCTGCACGCGCTGCAGCTTGCTTCTAACAGGAAAAGAAAATCAACCCCAACCCTTTTCTATCCCCCTTCCTTGCACACATACAAAACTCCACGGAACCCTGCAATACCACACCACACCGTCACTCACACAATTACTGCCCCTTCGAGGGCCAGTTCTTTATCCAATATATACACTAATAACTTAATGCTCGAATATACACACTAATAACTGATCCTTGTCTAACGCTAATGTGACCCGAAACTTGCTTTTGGCATTTGTTACTAGCGGATACTGTATGTGCGCACCCATTTGCACTCTCAATATTAGTCACCATTGAATGTGTTTCTAGGATATTCTCCTGCATTTGATACCAGTATTAACCCCTTAAGTGCCAGCGACGAGCCGGCTCGTCAATGGAAACCCCTCCAGGATGCCACCGACGAGCCGGCTCGTCGGTGGTACTTAAGGGTTTAATGAAGGAGAAAATGTTGGAATAATTTGCTCGGTGAAATACTGAAATTAATAAAAAGGCCTTGGCACTGGGGGTGGAAACCCATGGCGGTTAAGCGGTTTACTGTGCTTACTTACCCACCTCACCAGCCCCTGCATAATCAAGGCAAGTGTCTATTGAATGTGTTTTTTACTCTAGTTCCTACAATCCGTATAATTTGTACATTCCCTCACCGGATAGCCTACTTTAAATAACTGAACATAATTATCTTCTCGACTCTGTTCTCAACCATTTATGTAATTGGTACCAGACTAAACTCAAGGTGATTAGTCCATCGCTCCACGTTACTGGCACCCAGCTAAATAACCATCCTGAAACTACCTGTACAAGTATCAAGCAGTCACCAACCTTGACTCGCCTAGCCAAACCTATGACCATGAGCAAAGCCTCCTCAATATAATGGCCCTGGCCTCAATGACATCATGCCCTGCCAAGGACAGAAATCAGAGACTGAGATCCACACTAGCCCGTCTCTACGATCCTAAAACCTTTAATATCAGTAGATGCCGATATGTAACACATCCTATCCTTCATATTTGTCCACTAAATGTGCACAGCACAAAAGATCCACTAATCCCGCATGATTACCTAGATACTGTGACAAAAAATCCTTGCACAGAACAACCACCCACTACAACGCACCCATTCTTCACCAATATCAAAAGGACCTTCCCCCTATCAGGGTCCCTCATCAACGCCAGGTCTCGAATAGCTCATGCCTCTGATATTGCCGACAACCTAGGTAACAAAAACCTAGACTTTCTGGCCATTACTGAAACCTGGCTGCATGAGGCTGCAGGACCTGCCCTCATGATAGCTGTACCAAAGGGCTACCAAATAGTTCGAGCAGATAGATCTAACGGCAGAGGTGGGGGACTAGCCATCATCTCCAATACAAATCTGCCCCTCAGATTAGCTACACCTCCATCTTGTCAATCTTGTGAGATACGCACAGCTAAATTCCCCCTCTCCAAGAACCACACACTTACCATCCACCTGGTATATAGACCACCAGGACCTATAGGCTCCTCCAAGGATGACATAACTGGTCTCCGAGCCAACAACACTAAAAATCAAGCGCTAATCCTCTTACTGGGAGATTTTAATTTGGGATTCAGTGACATTAGTGACAAACACGCCCAATCAATCGCTGCCCTTCTGAAGGATCATGGACTAACACAAAAAGTTGTGGCACCCACCCATTCCAAAGGACATATCCTATTTTGGATTGCTGACTTCAAATGCAATATCAACATCACTAATACTATCCCGCAATTTTGGACCAACCACTTCTTAGTAACCTTCACGGCCACTTTAGACCTCATCCCTCACAATGCCATGATTATGGCACCGCCGCTCCAAACATGAAGTAAAAAAGACATCACAGTGGACAAAATACTCCCACTGATCCTCCCTGTCATTAATAATACAGATAGCAACTCAGACCCTACCATTCTAGTAGAGGTCTTCAATGAGGTTATGACTAAGGCACTGGACGCCAAGTTACTGATTAAACTACGAAAAGGCAAACAGAAATTACATATCAACACTTAGTTCTCACCCAAACTTAAAGAGCTTAGACTGCAAAAAAGAAAGCTTCAGTCAATCTGGAGTCACTCGCCAACCAAAGAGAACAAGGACAAACTTACCAATCTATCTAAACTCTATAAGAACGAAATCATTAGTGCAAAAAAGAACACCTTTAATGACAGAATATCCAAGGCAACATCAGATACTAAGGAACTATTCTCCATTCTCTGGGAAATGGAATCACCTGTACCCTAGGTTGACAACACGCCCACGGATAAACCCTGGTGTACCAGCATACAAAACACACTCTCACTAATCACTTCTGAGCAGCAACCTCCCCCTACTGCCACAACAGACAGTCACATCTTACTCTTAAGCTTTAAGAGAATTTCCATTATTGAGACTGAAAAAAAAAATCATACTTTCACTAAAACCTTCCAATTGCAAAGGAGATATCTGGCCAGCCCAATTTATAAAAGATGCTACTAGAGACTAATCTACCTTCATCTCTAAGCTTATCAATGCATCCTTCAAGCAGAACCTTGTCCCTAATAACCTCAAAGTATCTTGGGTACTCCCACTGCTCAAAAAACAGACCTTGTATCCCTCTATCCCTAGTAATTATAGACCTATCACTGCGGTCCCCTTTCTACTCAAAATTATTGATAGAGTAGCTTATTTACAAATACAGGACTACTTAGAAGCCAATCACGTACTCGTTTCATGTCAGTCCGGATTCCGCCCTCTCCATGGCACAGAAACAGCCTTAAATAGCATTAAGACCCGAATTGAAGTATTGAAGGACAATGGGAAGATGGCTCTGCTACTCCTCCTTGACCTGTCTGCAGCCTTCAACCTGGTGGATAATGCCGTCTTATGCAACCACCTCAGTTCGGCTGCACATTTTTCAAGTGATGCCATAACCTGGATCCAGTCCTTCGTAGCCAACCGTACAATGAGAGTCTTCTCCCCTTCTGCAGCTGCTGATCCCATACAAGTCTCCTGCGGTGTACCTCAGGGTTCATGTGTGTCTTCCACCCTGTATAACATTTTTACCAAGCCCCTGTTCGACAAGTTGGACAGACTGGGTGTCACCTACACTAACTATGCAGATGACACCCAGATCCTCATACCCCTCTCGGTCAACTTCCTGGAGAACACGGCCTTGGTAAATAAGATATACCTCCTCTTTCATTCATGGATGGCCTGCCATGGCCTCTGCCTGAATGACGACAAAACAGAGCTTATGATCTTAGGATCAGACACAGCTTATAAAAAACTCAACCCTAGCTAGGCTTCCTTCAATATTGATAACAATATTATTAAAGTGATGCCCGTAGTCAAACTTTAGGTTTCTACCTTGACGCGACACTTACCCTCAAAAGGCAAGTTAACTCATTAGCATCTTCAACAGCTTTAACTTGTAAACTGATCGGAGCTTGCAGACTGTTTCTCCCCAAAACAAGTTGCATCGCAATGGCCAATGCACTTATTTTATCCAAATTGGATTACTGTAATGCCCTATATGCAGGTTCCAATAAATATATCAAACTGCAAAGGCTCCAAAATAATGCTCTTAGAGCAGCTTTAAACATCCCCAAGAGAGAGCACATATCTAGTTTCAGAAGAAAAAGAACAGAAGAACAGAAGAAACGTTCGATGGCTCAAGATTAGTGACAGGATTCTCCTTAAAACACTCTCTCTCACGTCCAAATGCCTCAATAACATAGCTCCACCTTATCTGGCTGAAAGAATTACTAGCAGAATTAACACTCATCCCATGAGATCTGCCAACATCAACACCCTCAAAGTTCCCAGATTTAAACGGTCTACAGCTGGCGGCTCTAGCTTCCCAATCATAGCTGCCCAACCCTGGAACACACTTCCCCTTTATCTGAGATCTGACCAACCTTACTCTAGTTTCAGACATAAAACCTTAATATGGATCCGGACAAATGACTCCTAAACCCCTCCATAATCACCTTTCCTCCCTCTAACTGGATTTTGACCACCTGCTTCTCTACGTATACTATGCCTATACTGTACCTGTCACCTCATGTTGATTCCAATGAATGTCTTTATGCATCTATGCGACTACCAACCCAAAATGTATTACTTACTTGCTTTTTATTTGTAACTAAGCTAAGTATACCTGTAATGTTCGCGCCCAGCTACCTTTGAGTTTGGCAGCGCTATATCAAATAAACGAACAAACAAACAAACAATAAAACACAACTATAATGCAATAAAACAACAAGCTAAATTAACAACCACTACTTATTACAGGCCTATTATGAGAGCACTAGTTTTATTTCAATATTCCTCCTTTAAATAATATAGTGTCTTGTGGTACCACCTTCCTTTCCCTTCTGAGGAGGGGCTCCCTGCCTTACCTTTGCCTTACCTTATAATGCCTTACCGAAATACTCTCCTCCTAGTACAAATTTTAACAACAAATAACCCTGACCTCACCCACATCACACCAACGACCTCACTCTCCATGTGCTCACACCTTTCACACTTCCCCATGCACATGGTCCCTACTTATCGCTTACAAGAGTCTAGTACATGTGCGTGCTCCCCTGAACTCCTCTGGCATGGGGTTCCAACACCGGCCTGCACTCTCCTCGGAGCCAGCCCCTGCGTCAAAGAGCAGAGAGGACTTTTCTTAAAATGGCTCCTGCTAAACCACTCGGTACACATGTATACTGAGTGTAAGTTTTTCAGCCTTGCAGCTATTTGTGGGGATCCCTGTTTGATTGTTATTCAGTCGGCTGCAGATAGATTCTAGATACTGAGGCTGACCAGTATCCTTAAAATATGGATGAAAAGAAGAAAATGTGGAATCCGGTAATTTGCACCAAAAATGTACTTTTATTTTTCTTTTCGGCACATATCTTGATTTGCTTTCAGCTCATAATGGCCCTGGATACATGTGGGCTATATTCCAAATTAATAGAAATTATATTAACTCCCTTGACACGTGTTTCCCCATCTAAGGATTCCATGGGTTCATTAGTAGGGTTATGTCATGATTCTGACTTTGGACCTAAAAGTAACTATTTTTGGTTTTAAATGGTACTTTGTTTTGTCTGTCTACAACATTAATGCATTTTGTGAAAATTAGACTCTAGAAAAATTCCACTTGATAATTTGGTAAATACTTACAGTACATTGCATTTATACTTTCCAGATTTGGATTTTATTGCAGACTTTTTAGTTCAAATCTTTCTCTCTTCAGTTCAGTTTGTCTATTTCGGAATGGTCTGATTCTAGGGTTAAATGTATGCGGGCAGGCTTTAGTTTCACAATTTTTTAACCACTGTCAGATATTTGCATTTTACTGTTTAGATATAGACAGGGCTTTAAGTGGGGTAAGAAATCGAGGGGGGGCCCTCATTTGGGGGCGTGGCTTGTGGGGGGCGTGGCCTAAAACGTACGCAAATCGTAAGGTATGCACACACATATATATGCATGTTATATATCTGTGTGCGTACCTTACTATGGTTTGTGTACTTTGCAAGCCATCTTTTCTAAACATAGAAATATTTATTTCTATGTTGAGAAAAGATGGCTTGCAAAGTACACAAACCATAGTAAGGTATGCACACAGATATATAGCATGCATATATATGTGTGTGTGCATACCTTACGGTTTGCCTACTTTTCAGGCCATTTTTTTTTAAACATTTCGGTTTTTATAAACGATGGCTTTGAAAGTACACAATTCAAGCCATCTTTTATAAAACTTTGACTACGGACAAAATTGTCCGTCGGCAAAGCTTTATAAAAGATGGCTTGAATTGTGTACTTTTCAAGCCATCTTTCATAAACCTCGAAAAATGTCGAGGAATCCCCAGGTTCGCCGAGGGTTAAAGACGCCTCGGCGACCTGGGGAAACAAAGGGACAGTAACTGCCTCTGGTGACCCCTCGCGCGAGAGGTCACCAGAGGCAGTTACTATGACTTACAGAAGTGGCAGCCAGGCACAGCATCTCTGTGGTTGGCTGCCACTTCTGTCAGATGCCTGACTTCATGGCAGGCGCATCTCCCGTCGCGGCTATCGCCGCGACGGGATAATGCATCCCGCCAATGTTGCGTGCAGTGGAAGGGGGGGCCCCGGCAGGGCCCCGGCTCAGTCCCACTTTTTGGAGACTGCCGGGGCCCGGCCCCGGCAGGCCCCGGCCCACTTAAAGCCCTGGATATAGACTAGTTAAGTTATAACTGTTCCCAAAGCCCCCTGCTTACCTTGCCGGAGTTACTAAATTTGTTTGTTGGTTGTCCTTTTTGCTTCGGGAAAGGTTGCGGCATGATAACCATAAATACTCTTAAAAATGGCCACTTATTTATAGCTGCGTGATGACACCATCTTGGATTGGGCTTCTATTTGCTACATCGTGTTTTTACTATCAACGGTTACTTAACTTACTTTCTTTGTTTAACAGTCTTAAATTGGAAATGTAAATTACATTTTAGTTTGACTAGAGTCTAAAAATGAATCCTATTGAGGAAATTGGCTAGTAATATTGCAAATTCACAAGGATGGAAGTAGAGGCTGAACTAGCTAGTACAGTGCAATGTAACTAGATACAAAAGTACATTTCAGTAGATTGTTTATCTCTGTATCATCATTGAAGCCTCAATGGCATGTGTCCGGCGGGCATATCCATAATGCCTCTCTAGATCTCAATATTTTGTCTATGTTGCCTCCTCGTCGTGGCATGCTTATTTTTTCAATGGCAAAGAATTGAACATCTTCCTTTGGTTCTCCATTGTGTTATTGTTGATGATGGTATCCAAGTGAATATCTTTTATCTTCTTTATCGATCGATCTAGTGTGTTCAAGAATCCTCTTTTTTAATGGCCTTATAGTGCTTCCTATATAAAATTTTCACCATGTGCACTGGATGCCATATATCACATACTTTGAATTGCAGTTTCTCAACTCAGACTGGTTGCTGTAGGTGGCCGCAGCTCTTTCTGGAGAAGCAGCCTGGAAGCCTCCACAAATACAGGGGATGCTGGAATCACTTCAGGGTCACCAATTGAAGGTAAGTCCATGAATGCTCACCCCAAAGAGAATACAATCCGCTAGGGAAGAAAGGCCCAACTTGATCTTGTAAGGATAACACATCTTTTATCTACCATGCAGATAAGAGCAACAGCAAAGAACGCTGCTGCTAAGAACGTTCTGCCGAAAAAGTAGTACAAGCAGAATTTTATAAAGCAAAACATCATTATATATGACGCAGTACATAGGGTAAAATCCCAAGCAGCTGGTTGGTGTGTGCCTATACAGGATCCGCCTGCCCCATAAGTGATGCCAGGCCATTGTTTCCAGCTTTTATCCGTCCGTCTTCCGTCACGTGGGTTCTTGCAGTGATCATCTTCTTCTCACGTTGAAGGTCAGCAAACATATTCATTATACTCTGACCATACAACTACTTTATCACCCATACTATGAACTTAGCAGGTCTTCAAAAGTAGCACAAAGGAGGTTCTGGGGCATTCTAACCCTCACACAAACATTTCACTAATTCCCTTCTGTGCCATCCAGCTCCAAGTTTTCCACCCTCGCTTTCAATGATAATTTATCCCTCCCTGCACCTCGCAATACAAATCACACGAATGTCCCTTCACAATGTGCCCTGTCCGCCCTCTTTGATCATTTCAGGACTTGTTACTTTGGTGTTGGTGGTCAATGGGCACCCGGTACCATAGAATTTGAGGTCTTAGGTTTTAGTCAGTTATATCGGACATCTGCCACTACCCCAGGCAGCCCCCTCCAGTCAACACATCATCCACCATCCCCACTCACCTCCATGTAGGGAAGTGTGATGGAAGTCAGGTGTTTGTAATTATCAGTAAGTTCCAGACTCTGCCTGATTTGTGTGTTGGGAAATGTGAGATATGGGATATGTGAGGTATACAGCTCGGGTCTTAGTCCATTTTCTCTCACAATTAGCTGTATCTGAGAAAGTGTTTGTATCAGGAACAGGAAAGGGGGGGTTGGGTTCCTAGGTATCCTAGCTGGTAGGATGGGGAAAAGTTGTTATAAGGAAGGGGATACTGCATCTCACCCTCCGGTGTCCCACTTCTACTCCCCGAGGACCCCCCATCCAGGTGATCCTCCTGCACTGGTCCACCCATAGGAACTGGATCCAAAAGAGAAGTCCACGTCCTGGCCAACTGGATGACAGTTCCCCAGGGACTGACGGGTGAGACACTTTCAGGTTTCTCACAGTATCTACTTTCTGCAAATCCCTATGCGTACATTCTCTTGTAGGCATTAAAAGAGAATAGCTTAAATTATTCCCTTGCAATTGCCACCAGCTGGCCACACTTTTTACTTATTGATTTTATTTATTCTATTTATTTTTTACTGTCGATCCATTGTACTGCACTGCCCTCTTCCCCCCACAATTTTCCCATCCCCCCTTCCCCTGCACTTGCGCGATCTCAATGTCAACAGGCCTAGTAAGATTGTTGTCTATGTCTTCCCTCTGTTCCCCCTCCCTTGCCTCGTCGTGCCTTGAAACACTTATGTATAGGCACGTTATAAATGCCATATCATATCATATTCAACACATCCATTCTTATATCAGGAGAAGCGCTTCTTTTGTATCCATAATAAGAAGCGTTCACTAAAAGAAAATGAAGGAAAATGTCTTTCCAGCACTATTTAAGCCTTTATATTGAATAGTAATATGGTGATGTAAATGTTCTGGGCTTTTAAAAAGGCATGCACAAAAAAGGACAAGACCAAGAAAAATAAAATTGCCATAGTGAACCTCTGTTATTTTCTTTTTACTGTAGAAGCAACATGCTTTGTTTTAGGCAAGCATTTTTGAAAGGATGTTGAACTGACTTGTATGTATCTGTAGAAAAAACAGTGTGTTTTCATTCTTCTTGCTGCTGATTGGCTCTCATCATTGACCTTGTTCGTATTTTTCTCACGTCTTCTTCACCTTTGAGCTTAGTGTTGTTGGACATGAGGGGTCTCTCCTTTATAGGGGTTGAGGCCACTAAGATGCAACTAAACACACCTTCCTTTAACTTTCACTGTAAGGTGTGTACCTGCCTCCACTACGAATGGTCCCATGAAGCGAGGATTGTACCACTGTCATGTAATGTTCCTGCACAGGGTCTTGTCCCCAGGAAACAAAACCAATGGTCTCATTATGATTTCTGAATCAATTTGTTCATTTGCATTATCAGTCTTCTTTGAGCCCCCGTGCTGCACTCGTACCTGCCGCGAAACAAATGTTGTTTGCTTGTGGCTCATAAGCTGATGAGAATGTGTGTGTTATACCCAACAGGATAGTGATGTGCTAAAACAACTCATGTACAAAGTGTGATCATTTTTCAGACTGGAGTAATATGCAACTCCCAAGCATGGAAATACCTCAGGTAGGAGGAACTTCACAGCACATGTGGCATATGGTTTGTCAGCATTGACCTGTTTCAATCGTTTTGGGAAAAGGGGCATATGACCACTAGCATGTACCTGCAAACATTACAAATTTGGAGCATAACTACATAGTCGATATGCAAATGCTGAAATGGTCCACTAGGATGGGGAATTACTACTCTCACTGTTGGAAGACTATGCTCAGCAATCAACTTCTGGCATATTAAACAGTTTACAGTAAAATCAGCAATCTGTTCTTGCACATTTGGGACAAACCATTCCTCCAAAATCAGTGCTGCAAGAAACTCTTTTGATGTGTGGGCTGGCTAGTTCAATTGGTCTAGTGCTACTGTCAACAGTCCGAGGGGCATGACTGGGTTTCCGGTACTGTCCTGCCTCCACATTGCATCTGTGGGGGCAAATAACACCCCCTTTGTTTCCATAACTCTTGCTCTTCTGGTGGTGCCTTACACTGTAGTCCGGTAATCAGTGCTTTGGGTAGCGTATTAAAACCCTCCTTAATCACCATGTTGTCTGCACGTGTGTATTTGTTCGGTGCAGGCGCAATTTCAGAGACTTTTTGCTTCAAGTGTGGTGGCCTTTTTGCAGCGAGAAATCAAATCTGTGCACTTCACCACAGCGATGGCCGATGAGAGTTGGAGTGCATATATAAGCCTGTACAATAGTGGCGCATGCTGAACTGGTGTGCTGTTTACATGCAGGAAGCCCCTCCTCTTCCAACGTGACAGCGTGTACTGTTTAAGTGATGTGGACGGAGTCAGAATAGACCATTACCGCCTCTTCTTCATGCACTTCAAGTGCTAAAATGAGCGCTACCAATTCTGCCGCTTTTGCTAAGAAATCCATGTGCAATTTCTCACTACTCACTGTCTCAAAGCTGTTATTCTCTTTTTCCTTCACTACTGCTGTGCCACTGCACCTGAGAATTATCACCCCTCCTAGGGCATTTTCCTTTACATGTGGTATTTCATCATGGTACTCAGGGTGATTCTGCTATACATCTGGCTGGATTTTCCACTCAGCACCAGACAATTTTAATCACTGGAGGCTCTCTCTGTGGTCAATGTGCTTTTGGGCTTTTCAATTATGTATTTATTTATTTACTTTAATTCTTAACAACGCACCAGATCGCCGGGGGCCCCAAGGAGAACATAAATGACAGACAGGAGAGAGCACATATAACAGTGGAACAGCATCAGAGAAAGTGAACATTGAATCCAAGGAGCCCTAAAGAGAAAAGTTTTCAACTTCCTTTTGAAGTCCACAAGAGACATGGTCATTTTCAGATCCAAGGGGATGGAGTGCCAGGTGGCCGGAGCCAAGAGATTAAACATTTTATTCCCAAATTTGGCTAAGCAAAATCTGGGTCGGTTGAGTTTAGCCTGGTCAGGTGTCCTAAGAGATTGTGATGGCACATAACGCTCAATGCATCCGGAGAGATAGACGGGTTCTGCGAGGGTCAGTCACTTAAAGGTGAATGTCAAGATCTTAAAGGAAACACAGTGCTTATTAGGCAGCCAGTGCAGGGATTGTCTGGCTTCGGTGATAGACTGCCATCTGGGGATGCCTAGGACTGCTCTAACTGCACCATTTTGTGCGACCTGAATGGTGACAAGATTGGACTGAGCAGTGCCCACCAAAAGACTATTACAGTGGTCAATCCTCGAGTTGACCAAGGCACATGCTAGGATGGACATGTTATTCCTAGAGTGGAACCGACACAAATAACCCAGCTGTTTATTAATCCAGCCACAAGAAGCATGGGTCTTGGCCACATGTTGACTTGTGATGAGTTTGGAGTTGAGCGTAACACCAAGAGTTTTAATGCTCTTGGCCACAGGAATGATGAAATTGGAAAAGGTGGCATACCCCGGGGAGAGGTTTTTAAGTGTGTGATTTGAGGCAGTGATAAGACTCTCAGTCTTATCTGTGTTGAGAACCATGGAATTTGCCACCATCTACAAATTAATTATGGTGTAGATGGCATTAATCGCCTCAGAGTCCTGAGCAATGGTGCCTGACAATTCAAGGATGACCTGGGTGTCATCAGCATAATTGGTATACCAGACACCCAGGTCATTGAGCATCACGTGTAGATATTGAAAACAGTGGGTGAGAGTGACAAGCCCTGCGGAACACCCTGCGTGAGAAGAGTAGGGGAGGAGCAAGCATTGTGAATGGCAACTCGAGAATTATGAGGACCCAAAAAGGAAACCAGCCACTGTGTAGAGAGATAAGAAAAGCCTGTCAGTGTTTGTAGCCTAGATGCCACCAACTCGTGGTGAACAAAATTGAAAGCAGCTGAGCGATCAAGCAACATAAGAAGCGCTGGATGACCACTTTCGATAATGGCCGACAGGTTGGACTTCAAGTCGAGCATGGCGGTCTCGGTTCCATGATGGGCTTGGTAGCCAGATTGGCATGGCGCTAAAATGGAATTTTCTTCAACGAATCTCTGCATCTAAAGATATGCCACTCAATCCATCACCTTGAGTACAAAGGGAACGTTATTGACAGGGCTTGGGCTGAAGGGGCTAAGATTATCTTTTTTAAGAAGCAGCGTAATGCATGCTTCTTTCAGATCAGTTGGAACCTGACCCACCAGGAAGAATTGGCTGATAAACTTGGTGATCCAAGGGAGGATCGTGTTGAGGCAACCAACCAACAACCTGGAGGCACAGACATCACCCTTGCAGGTAGTGAGTTTCATATCAAGAATGATCTTAGTCACTTCCGCCACCGTGCAGGGAGTGAAGGAAAACATATGCTTGGGGGTGGTTTGTTGAATTGTGGGGACTGTGCTAGATGAGGACAGCACAGGTGAAGCCTCAGGAATAGGAGTATCATAAGATATGCTGGACTCCAGATGAGAGGCAACTGTCATGTCTTGGTGTGGGTGTTAGAATTAAAGTCCAAAAGGATTGCAAAGAGTTTCTTGGAACTTGATTTAGCTTGCAAGATTCTGTTGTTGTAGTGCATGGATCTAGCCAACATCACGGTAGCCTTGAACTTTTTCACTGCCAGCTTGTATAAAGCAAGCAGGGCTGGTTATGGTTGCTTCTGCCAGGCATGCTCAGCTGTACTTTGAGGTGCCTAAGAGCGAGCATGTTGTCATTAAACCAATGATGAGACAAGGTTTTTGGCTTAATGCGCCTGGTGGGAGCAAGATCCTCCATAAAAGAATCAAGGGTGGCTTTAATATGGGCTGAAAAGACAGGTGAACTATCATAGTTCTGTATGTCTCCAAGCCTACCTCTCAGTGCCTGCAAGAGTCTTTGAGGTGTAAGGTATTTAAGAGTTCGGACCTTAATGAAATCTTTACAAGTAGAGTCTACTCTAGGGGACAAATCAGGCAGATTAATGGAGAGAGTAAGTAAATAATTATCCCACCAAGAGCATAAGGCAGCAGATAAAGTAGAAGCAGATACCTGGTGAAGGTATACCCGATCGAAAGTATGCCCCCCCATATGGGTGGGCTCCATAACTTGTTGGCTATAAGAAATGGTAGAGAGTGCAGCCAACAGTGACTTGGCAGCCTTATCTGTTGGCACATTGGCACAGAGGTTAAAGTCACCCAGCAGAACAACTGGCACATTAGCCCCGGCAGCCCTGCTAAGTAAATGTAACAATTGTCCTCCAAACAAGGGAGTGTTTTTGGTGGACGATAAATAACAATGACAGTGAGAGTGGTGTTGTTAATTTTTAATTTGACCACTAATGATTTGCACTTGTTTGGAGGATTATGAGGCGACAAGTGATATTGAAGTATATCCTTAAGGAGTAAGGCAACGCCCCCACCCTTGGCATCTTTGCGGGCAGCAAAACCAGTGGGGACCGTCAAAGTAGCCTCACTGGAAACGGTGTCACTGAGCCAGGACTCAGTGATAGCCAGCAGATCATAGCTGGACTGTGTAACTTCAACCCTGTGGGACACAAGAGAGTGTGTATTGAGAAGAGAAACCACCAGTGGGGGTCGAGCGTGCTGTTTTTAAGTGGCAGAGACCTCGTAGGATTTGAAAGAGCGGCATCATATGAGTCAAACAGGACAGCTTTTGGTCTGGGGTACATTGTAATGCACAAAGCAAGTGAAGAATCAATGTGCTAAAAACTTAAGGCAAATAGGGCATGCTCAACACTGTGCAGCCCATAGTTATACTGGCAGATGTCGAAATCGCAAAAGCTGCTGCCACCAATGATTGCTCGCAGTGATAATGACCTCTCATGACTGGATCTGATATCCGACTGAAGAATGCTAATGGTTTGTGTTCCATGGTAGTTTTCTGTGCGAGGACAGCTTTCATCACTACTCCATTTGAATGGGAGAATAAAGATAATTCTTCATTGTAATTGGGGATCCCTAAGATGGGAGCTGTGCTAATTGGTAGCTTCAATTCATTAAAGGTGTCTTAATCTTTCCTGTCCAGGCTATATCACTGTTATCCTCCTCTGCCTCTTTCAGTCCTTTTAAAAGTGGCCTTACATTTGTGCGGTAGTTGAAAACCCACGCTCTGCAACAATTGAAAAGGCCTAGAAATTTCTATGACCCTTTCACTATCTCTGGCTTGGGTGTCTTCATGATTGCTTATATTAGGACTTCTTTCTGCAATATTGCATTTTCTCTTTGTCAACTTTGTACTCTTTCTCAGCCAATACTGTCATCAGCTTTACTGAGTCTCTCCCGTACTCTTTCTCCATATTGCTGCACACGGAAATGTCATCTACGTATTGTATTAGTGTGCTGTCAAGATGTACATTTCCTAGGTCTTTCTGCAACACTTGGTAAAAGACAAAGGTGTATTCACAGTGCAACTTCTGGTCAAGTGGCACAGCGAGTAGAGCGCTCGCTTTGACATCCGTGCAGAGCCTGCTAACACAGGTTCGAATCCCGGCAGGGCCAAACTCAGCCTTTCATCCTTACGAGGTCGATAAATGAACACCAAACATTGTGGGTAATAATAAGCAGCGCTCAGATACCTCAGGGTTTGTAGTGCTATATAAATGCCAAATTATTAAATGCTATATAAATGCCAAATTATTATTACTGGGTATCCGAGTATGTTTTAGTGTAATTCTGCTGTAACTGAACAAGGTCAAATACTGTGACTCTTCATGCAGGGGTGTGGAAAAGAAATAATTCTTTAAATCAATCACTGTCAAATATTTAGCTTTGAATGGATGTTACATTACAATTGTGGCTGGGTTTGGAACTGATTGGAACTCTGCCTCACCAATATTATTCAGGGGCTGCAACACCTGGATAAATATCCATGATCCCCTTGTCGCTTTTGTCACTGGGTACCCAGCCCTGTTACATGGGGATTCTGAAGGCACTAATTACCCTTGTCGTACTAAGGCAGCAAGAGTTTCACAGATAACTTTGCCTGATTTCTTATTGTCTTACTTGTGTTAAAATGGCTCCTTGTTTCAATTTAATGTTGACTGCCCCACTCCTTTCAAGAGACCAACGTCATATGGACTGCTCGTCCACAATGTGTTCTGTACCTATGCCAAATCTTCCTGGATTGAAGACAGTACTTTCTTTGCTAGTGAAATTCTCTGAGGTATCTCCTTATTTTCAATTTTTAACTTATATTAAGCCTTATATTAAACATCACTTTGTCATTTGAGGTGTCTTCTGTAAACAAGCTTGCATCTGTTAAGTCAGTTATTGATGTCCTTTGTCAAGAGCAATCACTGTTCTCCAATTTCCAATTGCCCCTTCCTCATCAAATCCATGTAAAATGATTCTTTCTTCCCTCCCTATTGCTGCTTCTAACTCAACTGTAATTATCTGGCATTCCTTCACATCTGTGGGTACTTCAGGTCAAAACAAAAATTCTGTAGGCACATGCAATAGTCTGTCCTGTGTTCTTGGAAGCCACGCTAACAATATGTGTACCCCGTAAAGGAATACTTCTGGGTTTAATGGCACTCCTCTTGGTGATTCCTGACCATAATATGTTGTAATGCATTCTTGTCCATTCACACAATGTATCCCTGGGGAAGAAAATATTATCCCCATGTCAGTAAATGATATTGTCAGGATTCATTTGCTCATCAAGTCCCTCCCTAATATGTTAACTACTGTCTTGTGGAGATATAATAATGGCACAGACATGTCTTGTTCTCCTATGGTGATGGGTAAAGCGTAGGTAAAAGGAACTCTAGTTGTTGCATCAGAAAATCATTGTGAGTTCATGGCAATGACTGACATTGGGACCCTTCTACCTTTAACACAAGATCGAGTCGCCCCTTTATCTACTAAGAAGGACAATGTTTTATCACCTATGTTCACCCTGAGCGTCTGTTCCACTTATGGGTCTGAGCATCTGTTCCACTAATGGATAGGATGGAACACATCAAGTAGTTCTTTAGGATGTCCTATTTTGAATAAATATCCAGCCCTGTGCCGGTGAAAGGGTTCCCTACCACTACTGGTACACCACCTATTCTAGGTGTAGGTGCCTGTGGCAAAATGTTTGCATTCCATGGTGTCATTGGATTGTGCTAGTCCCTGTGTCTGCATTGATGTTTGTTGTATCTGATTAATTTCTGTGTTAGGTCTGGCATCCCTTGTTGCATCTGTTGTATTTGTGGTGTGTGCCTTATACTGCGCTTCATCTTGTGCAAAATAATTAAGTTGGCTCTGTGCTATATGTTAGGGGTATGTTGTCCCCCCTTTTGGATCTGCTGCTTGCCAGTTCTATTGCATCCCTTCCCTACCTCTGTATACATTTAAACTGTGTCCCATCTTTCCACATGTCCAACACTGCTGTGGCTATCCTCAAAATCTAGGTTGGCCCCTATTAAACCATCCTCCTTGTGGTGCTTGAAATCCAAACCCTTTGCCCATGGGTGCAAATACTCACCCTCATGGAAAATAATGATACTCTCCCCTTACTACACAATTTCTGTTTGCTGTTGGCTGCACCTGCTCTGTCAATTGTGGATTAAAACATTCTCCTCCACAACATTGCTCCTTACACTGAACATTCAAAAACATGTTCTGAACTAACTTTGCATCATCACTCTTCCTGTCCTCAACTATCTTTCTGTCTTTCTCTTGTTTTAACCGACATGGTGAAAAATCTCAGTTGTATCCCCGCCCAAGGCTTTGCTTCCATTCCCACAATTTACCTCATTAGTCTTTGCACATCCACAGGAAGTCCCTGACATAAAATAATATTACAAATATTTATGTTTTTGTCCCACGGTTCTCTAGTTTCTACCCACCATTTGTCTTAAATATCTAATCTAACCACACTTTCTCTTTCCCTATACTGTATTTATAGAAGGGGCTTGTGTAGCCTCCTCCTCTCAGATTTCCCCTTTCTTCATCTTCCAAAATAGCGTTGTCACTGTAATCGCCTTCATCGCCTTCTCTGTTTTCAAATTCTAGTCTCCAAAGGGGAATAGTCCTATAGGTTCCACTCATCACCTCCTCCAATATATTCCTTTCTCCTATCTCCCAATTTTAGCATGTGTCCTGCCATTTTCTCTTTCCCTTTCCCCATGATGTAGCCCTGGCTGCATTTTTGCAGAAAACATCCTTCACTATTTCTCACGTTCATTCACACTGTGTTTTATAATGACTGCATTTGTGGGCTGCTTTAATGCTCACACCAGTAACATGAGAATGGGATCGATATTATCTGATTTCCTCCCCCAGCACATTTATGTCAAGGGACATATGTGCCAATTCACTTGCAGTTTAGATTGTTCTCGTTCATTTCACTGCAGCCCAACACTGAGGTAAGACATTTGGGCCTGCTTCATGGAACATTTAGCACAGTGCAAAGTGACTATTCAAAAGTGGAAAGTCACTTTGCACCATGCTACAGGTTCAATGAATCAGGCCCTTTTTCTGCATATTGTCCTCCATAATTTCCCTTAGTTTGTTCAATGGATTCATGTAATGCATGAACAAATGAAAATGACCAGACAGTGGAATTATGTAGATCCTCAACGTTGGTCCACAGAACATGTCATATGAGTGAAATTCCAATTCTGCCATAGAGTTGTGAATGTTTACATACGTTTGGCATTGCAAAACTGTTCTTATTCTGTAGAAGTGAGACTCGGAGTGCCGATGTCCAAATAGATGACCAAATAAGGCCAGTCTATCAATAGATCATTGGAGAAATTGGGTCTTATACCTCTCTTTTTACCTTGTGCCTGCAAACTTCTAAAAGTTCACAGTAGCTCTATATCCCATGGATGTTGCATGACAGTGGGACTTTGAGAGGGTCAGTGGCAACACTGGTCTGCTTTAACACTGACAATCCATCTAGGGACCATTAACTATTTTCTTGAAACAAGCCACCTTGCACCCCAGCGGCTGTTATCTAAATACACTCATAACAACAGCTACTAACCCAGCCCCCTCATTAGATCACACATTCCGCCTTTTTTTCTATATTCATAGCCCCATTTAGACCGTTATGTAGCCCCTACCTTCATCGTTTTGCAAACTCATGCTTTAATCCACCATTTTCTTAAAAAATGTTCTTTCTTTTTTCCTCTCATGTTTTTGTTTAAATCTCTCCCTAGGCTATACCTAGTACATTATACTGAAGGGTATCATTCCACTGCACTCCTTTCCACTGCTCAATATGCACCCATTTTCTCCTCACATGGTTTGGCGATTCTCCCCATTTTAACAAGTGACCCAGCATTTTCTCCTTCCCTTTCCCCATGATGTGGACCTGATGGCTTTTTTCAGAAAACATCATTCCCTTTTTTGCTCTTTTTGTACAACCATGTTTTATGATGGCTGCATTCAAGGGTTTATTTAATGCTCACATCAGAAACAGGAGACAGGGGCCTATGTTCTTATATGATCTCCTTGTCCACCCCCGCAGTCATGGCAATCACAGTCATGGCAAGAGACATGCGTACCATTCCAGTTTTGATATTGCTCTTTTATTTTTACTGCGCAGCTGAACACCGAGGTAAATTCTGCACACTTTCCTAAATCATCTCTCTTTATTTTTAATGGGTGCCTGCAGTTTATTACCATATGCACATGGAGGATCTGTTGAAGTTTCAGAGCCTCTATGTTGACCCACATACAAACTCTTTAAGATTATGTACCAATTCTGCCCCAGATTTTTTAATATATGTTTTTAATGTGTGAAATTGTGATCTCCAAGATGCAAACAGATGACACAATAAGGTCAATCTGTCTGGAGATATATAATTTTCAAAATTCTCATTTTATACCTCTCATTTTACCTAGTGTTGCCTAATAAAAGCTCACAACAGAACTAGATCCAATAGATGCTGCATACTCTTTGGAGCGTGTCAGGGTCAATAGCAACACTGATGTGCTTCAATGCTGACAATCCATCTAAGAACTATTAACCCATCTTGTAGTACAAGCCAACTTCCACCCCATGCTCTGCTATCTTTACAGACAACAGTAACAAGCACTCCTTGTATTCAGATTGGGTCATGTACAACAATAATACAGTGGACATGCATTATCACAGCACACAGGCATGCGTGGTTGGTATACGTGGTTGGTATGTGTGATTGGTGGTATTTTGGTGAGCATAATTCCTTTGTTTTATTTGTGGCCCCAATATCCAGAACCCCTTATTTTTGTTTAGAATTTTCGTGCAATCACTAGAGAGACCTCAGGCTTGCATTTCAGGAACACCACGTTTTCATTTTTAGTGTGCCACCATGGGCAATTTCTCTCTGTCGTATCTACGGCAGCGAGCTATCATGTGGTATTTTTCACTATCTTATATACGGTAGTGAACTATGTCCCGGGCCTCCCTTTCTGCCGACTCATAGACCTCCGGCAGACTACAACACACGCAGTTAGTTATAATTGCTCATACTGAATTACATTGTGCACACAGCTGCAGCCAAATCTTATGTTTAGCTACCTTGAAAATGACAATTGCACTGTCTAAACATCTCCCCACATCATCAGCACTGTATTGGTAAATATAAAACACACCACCCGTCTGCTTTCAGATATTTTTGTGTATTATGAAAGTTGCATTTAAACATGATCTCACTCTTTACAGAAATAAATAAAATTGCACAGTAATAGCATTAGCTGGGATACACTGAAAAGAGAGTGGCGGAGGCAAGAACTCAATTTGCAACATTAAACACGTGAGTAAAGCACAGGAATCTCCTTTCCTACACTGACTGAATATTCTCGTACACACTCAGCCCCCACACCTCAGCGAGATAATTACCAGGCTTATTCAGCATGTAACTTCTTTGGCTGTTCGCCTTCTGGAGGGATTCACCCAGCAAGGACAAGCATCTGCTGTCACTCGAACTGGAAAAGCCAGTCTCTGCAACCAAGTTGAATCTGCTTTAGGAATCAGGCATCCCCAGCTGTCAACCCCGTCCTTCTTCGAGCTGTGTCAAGATGTCTCTGCCTTTCTTCCCCCAGATTCTGCAGCAAAGCCCTAGTCACAGCCTCTAACATGATGCTTGATGTGACGTGCTCCAATCAGAATCAATCATGTTCTATCCTCCTACTTTTAACAATGGTCCTTCATGTACAGTTGCAACTGTAACAAGCTGATTTCCTGCTTATTCAAAGTCTTTGCTTCCTGCAGTTACTCTGGACAGAGGACAGAAAGGCAAAGAAAAAAAAAAAACTTGAATGTGTGTTTAAAACTGATTTTCCGAGTCTGCCTCTTTTTGCAGTGAAGACACATTCTTTTATTAATGAGTTATAATTATTAGTCTTGTTAGTGAGATTAGTTTGTTAATTACCAAATGTGTCTCTTGCAACATAGGCATTTCAGGTGAGAAATGGTGTGCATTTTGAAGGTACAGATGTGTGCTTTTAACTGTGAAAAATGTATTTGCATTTTATATGTAAAAATCATTTTTGACTGAATAACCTGCCCTTACTTATATGTCCATGTTACACTGCCAACACATAGCTTGAAACAACTGCATCATAGCAATGCACCAAACCCATGCAGTGGCGCCGCATAAAAATGCTCAATAACACATGTCTTGCTGTACCACATTATATCAATGCACCAAACCCATGCAGTGGTGCTGCACTTCAAAAAAAAAACATGCTATACATTGCAGTGGTGCTGTACTCTGTGCTCCCAAAACACGCTAAACACCCCTACATATACCCTCCTTTTTTTTAATTTTGCTAATCCGAGCCACAATTGGAAAAAAATCAAACTTGTTCCTTTCCTTCTTTCAAAAATGTAACAATCCAATACAATTAACATCCTTGTCGTGAAGATGAAAATTGAAAGTCGCTGTTCATTCAATATATTAAAATCCAACTGAATTTATCAATTCTTATAACATGTTCTACATTTGCCTTCCCAATGGAAGTGTCCAGTCCAGTATTTCAATTGTATACCTGAATTCAATTGAAAATAATAAAATAAAACAACTAACTAAAACAAATAATTAACATAACAGATTAAATACGTGGAACTCCATATGTCAGGACTCTTGTCTGCCTCTTTTGGTTCATTCGGGTACTCTTTCATCTTGGTACTCTTGGATCCTTCTCTATAGAAGTCATCTTTTCTTTGGCATTCCGGCTATTTTCTCTTCACCTCCACACGGAGGCAGGCATCTTTTGGTCTTCATCCAGGGGACTCCATATTCCATCGTCTCCCGTGACCTCCGGTATAAATAGTTAATGTTCTAAACCAAAATAGAAAAGAAACAGATTAAGTATATAGCACAATACTAACCACCCTTTTGCCAAAAATAAAACATTTTTTTTTTCTGAAATTAAACACAGGTTAAAAAAGAAAATAAGCATACATGAAACAACATTTTAAATTCAATACATTTTCATTCTGCACACCGACCATGAGCTTCCATTATATATTTTTTTTTACTTTTAATATTATTTATTTACATATATTACAGTGTTTATGTGCCATTATAATAATCAACTTTTTAAATTCTCTGTCACTGCCTCCTGACTGTACCCATTTATTTTATCTTTTTGTGTTCAAGGGACTTTCTGTTGTATTGTGTGCATCAGTGGGCAGTAGCCCCAGGGCTTTTTGTTTCTACATGCTCAAGCCGCCTGATCTCGTGTCTGGGATGGCATGGCTTGATCTGATTTACATGGACAAACTGTTCTATCGCTGTTTCACCTTCATTCTTCAAAATTGTATACACTACAGGAGAGATCTTATCTATAATTTGAAATGGTCCCTGCCAGGCTGCTAGAAATTTAGATTTTTTCTGTTTTTTTTCCAAAATGAAACTTGTACACCTGATCCCCAACACTGTATTCTCTCACTGATGTTCTTTTATCATAGTATGTCATAGCACTGTCAGCAGCCCTTTCCAGAATTCTCTGCACAAAAGCAAATGCATGTTGCAAATACCTCCTCAGTTTATCAATGTACTCATGAACTGTGAATGCACTCACAAGTGTCTGCTCATGTGTTTTGTATAGCAGGTGTTGTGGTAACACCATTTTCCTACCTGTCAAGTCCTCATGGGGGCTAACATCTGTTGCTTTGGCAGGAGTTGATCTGATTGCCATCAAAACCAACGGTAAACGTAAATCCAAGCTGGAACCTGCTTCTGCCACGAATTTCTTTAAAATATCCACAACAGACCTATTGCTCCGTTCAACTCCACCTGAAGAGGCTGCCCGATATGCGATATGTAGTTTCCTTTTCACACACAGTATTTGCCAGACTTTACTCATTAGGGTACCTGTGAAATGACTTCCTC
The DNA here is from genome assembly GCF_040938575.1 of Ambystoma mexicanum. Lineage (NCBI taxonomy): Eukaryota > Metazoa > Chordata > Amphibia > Caudata > Ambystomatidae > Ambystoma > Ambystoma mexicanum. The sequence continues at coordinate 250,502,323 of NC_090923.1, read as the reverse complement.
TGTCTGACTCAATTCTTTGTGGCAACCCAAACCTTCAGAACACATGGTTCACCAGCAATGTGACTGCTGTTTGCACACTACAATCTGGTGCAGGAATACTGTCAATCCACTTCGACATCAAACATATCACACTTAAAATGAAACAGTGTCCTCTGCTTGACCTTTTTAAAGGGCCTACATAGTCTATTTGCAAATCTGACCATGGGAGAGTTAGGCCTCTTTTCATCAATGGTGCTCTATGCATTGGTGAAGCAGGTTTAAATTGGGCGCATACTGGACATCCTCTAGTATATAATTCCACATCTTGGGACATATGTGGCAAGTAAGCATAATCTTCCAGTATTTCCAATGTTTTTTGTGAACCTCTGTGGCCTGCAGTTATTGCATCATGTGCATGTTGTAGCATTAGCCCTCTGAATGAAAGGGGTACCACCCACTGTATCTGTCCTGTTATGGACTCTCTAATCACGAGTCCATCTTGTAATCTAATTTGTTTTTTATTCTTTAATAGTTCCCTCAACTCTTCTTTTCCCATACAATCATTTTCTGTTAAAGGGTTTTGTTCAGGATCTATCAAATGATTATAATAGATTCCCAAAATTCGATAATTCTTTTGTGCCTCAATCAAATCTTGGTCTGGCGTGTCATGGCCCCATTGCACCACTGGGTGATCTACCTCCTTTGGTGCTTTAGAATGTGTTACTGCATCAATCTGTATTTCACTCAGTAAATCATCAATAGGTAGCAATTCTCCCATCAGAGCCCCAATTTTAGCCAGGTGGTCTGCCTTAGCATTTCCCTCCTTATCCTCTCCTGGTGTTTTTAAATGCCCACAAATTTTTCTCCAGTATATTGTTAGATCATTCTCTGACACCAATTTGTCTATGGCTTGTATCATTTTTCCATGTTTAAGTGGCTTTTTGTTGTATGCAATCATTCCTCTTGCTTTCCAGCAGTTAATATTCCACAAAACTATTCCGTGCATAGTCAGAATCAGTCACCAGGACAATCTCACTGAACTTTCTATCAACTGCAGTAGTAATTGCTTTATAAATGGCTGCCAATTCCGCCACTTGACTGCTCCTAGCTCCAATCCTCATCCCCATACTGGGGTCTCCTTCACATTTCAACCAGACATTTCCTATTCCTGACATTAATTGTTTATTACTGTCATTTTCAATGTGAAAAGCACAACCATCCACATATACAGTTGGCAAATCCTTGCATGTTTTTTCATCAAAAGCTTTGTGTGGTGATTGTTAAAATTTCTGCCAATTAGGTTCCACTTCCATTTCATTTGATATTTGTTCAGCTGCGCAGTCATGTAAGTCAGCTAACCCTTGAGCAATTGGGCTCTTTTTATTTTGTCCATATCTCACTTCTACAGGAAAACCTTGTAATGCCAGCGTCCATGAAGTGATTCTGGACTGCGCTAGATTACCTGACCTAATTCTTTTACTCTCTAAAAACTGCAAAGGTTGATGATTTGTTTCAATAATCACCTTTTCTCCCTGAACAATGGGGTCGAAATGTTGTAGCGCCCACACAGTGGTAATAGGGCCTTTTCACATTCATTAAATTTCATTTCAACTTGGGAAAATGCCTTACTTGCATAGGCAACTGTTTTGTGATTCAAATCGTGTTTTTGTGATAACACTGTTGACATACAATATTCAGAAAAACCTATTTTTATAAAGAAAACCCTACCTTTTATGGGATATGCTAAACATGGTGCTTTTACCAGACATTCCTTCAATTTAGCCACTGCCTTAGACTGCTCTTTTTCCCATTTCCAGGATGTATTCAGTTTAAGCAGTTTAGTCAATGGTTGAGTGATTTCAGCATAATTTTCAATGAATTTTCTGTTATACCCTGTCATTCCTAACAAACTTTTTACTCCTTTCACATTCTTAGGATCTTTTAATCTTTGTATGGCCTCTATGTTCTTCTTTTGTGGATTTAGCCCATGTTCAGTCACTTCATTGCCTAGAATGTTGACTTTTTTGTTTTCTTTCTTGTGCTTTTTGCAAAGATACTTTGGCGCCTGCTTTCTGCAATTGGCCAAGCACATGTTGTCTTATTTCATCAAAATGGCTTTTCAGGCCTTCATTTTTTATCAGGACATCATCCACGTAAACTATGGTTCCTCTTTCCGCTGCATCAGGCATGGCCTTTCTCAAAAATATGCCAAATTCACTCCCACTATTGATGTACCCGAATGGCGTGCTAAGCCAGGCGTATTGAGTCCTGTCAAATGTAAAGGAAAATAAATTCTGTATCTCCTCTGCCAATGGCACGCACCAATATCCAGAGGTGAGATCTAATGTGGTAAACACTTTTGAAGAATGTACCTGAGCTAATAATCTCTGCCAATGATTCTAAACATGCCAGTGGTAGTCTATACTGGCGTACAAACACTGGACTTCTGCTACACCCTTCTGGTAGTGTGGCCACATGTAAATCAGTTAAACCACAATCATAAGCATCTTTTTCAAATACATCCTTAAACTCCATAAATATCTCCTTCAGATTGTTTCTATCCTCATTGCTGTCACACGCATCTGCTAAGGAGATCTGCTCTTCTAGCATTTTGGAAAATTCTTGAAAATCTTCTGTTAAGGGAATCTCTGCGCTTTCCTCTAACGGTGTGGCTGTGTCTTTTTGTAAAGCTGCCACTTTTAAATATTTTGGCATATCAGCTTCCACTTCAATGGGCTGATTTTCTGTTTCATTTTCATTTAAATTAAATATTATGCAATCCTCTTGATGGCAGCACACTATCTCATTTGAATCATAAGGATACACAGAATGAATTTTAAATATTCCTTTGGGCTGAGAGTCCAGGTGTTCTGGCAACTCACCCTTGGCATCTACATACTTTTCAGGGATATTTCCAATCACCATGTTATTTAAATCTGCCGTATAATGTGATTTTTGTATGGCCATTCCTAATTGGGAGTTTTCCTCTAAATCAATATCCTGACAACCTTTATTATTTACCATAATTTTTACAGATCCTTCACCAATATCTACTAATAGAGTGTATTCATAATCCAGGCCTTGCTATTTTACGGATTCATTCAGGCATACAAATGCATCAGAATCTTTCATCTGCTGTCCATTTTTGCATTTCAGTGTTATTGCAAACTGTTTTGTGAATGCAGGAATAATAGTATCTTTCCTCATTTGTAATTCGATTGCATGAGGAACCAGTTGTGCACAATGATAAGCCCTTCTTTTGTCTTCAAATTCAGGTGCCGGGCCACCTGGGCCTGACCATATTTTTTGATTAAGGAAATCTAACACCATACACATTCTGTGCATGATGTCATTTCCCATGTAAAATTCATTTTGTGCTCCACTCACTATCCATACATTATGGTAAATTGTTTTCTGCCCAATGCTAATTTTAAGCATGCATCTGCCTGCAATTCGGTTTTCACAGTCTGGACTGTCCAACCCAGAAACATATTGGTTTTTAATCCTAAATTTCGGGATTTCCTCCCTCTCCATTATTTTGTGCAACAATTTCTCATTAATGAAACTCCTCTCCTGTTCAAGCGCTAAAGTGGCTTTTATTGCTTTAAAACAGTCATTTATACCAACATGAACGCATGGTTGCTCATCTTCCATGTGTATTTCAGCAAGAGTGGTAATGTGTTTTTCTGAATCTGTTTTAGAAGCAATATTCTGTTTGATTGTTTTCTCTTTTAAATAAAAACTTAATGTGTGCTCATCTATAGCAGTCTGCCAATTTTTCCTTGAGTCCAAGTATATTTGTACAGGTAGTCCTTCATTGTCGCTCTGCATTTTGTCTTGACACATTAATATAACAGTGACACTAGGTATGCAACTATTCTGGAGATATACCTCCACAGCATCATTTGTTTTGGCAACGGTGTGACATTCATTTATGTTGCTGTTTTGTGATTTTAGTTTCTTAGGCTTCAATGGTTTTTTGGTTAAGGACCACAGCACTCCATTCACCCCATCTACGAGAGGAGACAATCTTTTCAGGCAATCTGTCCCCATCAAAAATGGAATTTCACAAATAGATGTGATCAATACCTCTTGTTTCATTCTGTGCTTTCCTAGTTTTATGTCAACCTCAGTTACACCTATGATGGGAACCTCCTCCCCATTAAAGTTATGCACTGGACCTTGATTTTCCTTCACCGTGATCTGACTCTGTGGGGGTCTCCCTTCATTGATACTCTTTACCAGCTTCTTGGACATAATTGTGGCCTGTGCGCCAGTGTCAATCATAGCAAATGTGTGGCATTTTTCTTCTACAGTGATGGGTGCATAATATCTGTCCTCAACTTCCTCTAATACACATAAGAAGTGTGAATTCTTACTGATTTCAGGGCTCACCTTTCTCAGGCCTTTTTCACTTTTGACTAAGCCCATTGGTAAATGGAAAGACATTTTTCCCTCCTTTTTACCCATTTCTGCGTGAGAGACTTTATTCATTTCTCCATGATCAGAGGTTTTTTGGAGTGTGGCCACTGTTCGCCCATCCATCTGGGTAACATCAGAGACCACATTACAACCTTCCAACTGAACATGTGTAACAACATCATTCAGCAATTTGTCATTGTTTAATTCTGTGCATTTGTGATCATTTGGTGTGATAACAGCCCTTTCAGCCTCTTCAAAAATATGTGGCTCAAAGAATTCTTCAGGTGATTGACCCGTACCCTCCTTTTGTCCTTTTGAGTATTTCCTTTTTCTACCTGTGTTTTGTCATTGTTTTGCTTGCCCAGGGAAGGAGCTATAGCATCCCCACTTACTCCCTAAAAGGAAACCAGCCACTGTGTAGAGAGATAAGAAAAGCCTGTCAGTGTTTGTAGCCTAGATGCCACCAACTCGTGGTGAACAAAATTGAAAGCAGCTGAGCGATCAAGCAACATAAGAAGCGCTGGATGACCACTTTCGATAATGGCCGACAGGTTGGACTTCAAGTCGAGCATGGCGGTCTCGGTTCCATGATGGGCTTGGTAGCCAGATTGGCATGGCGCTAAAATGGAATTTTCTTCAACGAATCTCTGCATCTAAAGATATGCCACTCAATCCATCACCTTGAGTACAAAGGGAACGTTATTGACAGGGCTTGGGCTGAAGGGGCTAAGATTATCTTTTTTAAGAAGCAGCGTAATGCATGCTTCTTTCAGATCAGTTGGAACCTGACCCACCAGGAAGAATTGGCTGATAAACTTGGTGATCCAAGGGAGGATCGTGTTGAGGCAACCAACCAACAACCTGGAGGCACAGACATCACCCTTGCAGGTAGTGAGTTTCATATCAAGAATGATCTTAGTCACTTCCGCCACCGTGCAGGGAGTGAAGGAAAACATATGCTTGGGGGTGGTTTGTTGAATTGTGGGGACTGTGCTAGATGAGGACAGCACAGGTGAAGCCCCAGGAATAGGAGTATCATAAGATATGCTGGACTCCAGATGAGAGGCAACTTTGGCTGTAAAAGGGTCATGGATGGTTTGGCACCTTGCAGAATCTTGGGGAATGCATGTCTTGGTGTGGGTGTTAGAATTAAAGTCCAAAAGGATTGCAAAGAGTTTCTTGGAACTTGATTTAGCTTGCAAGATTCTGGTGTTGTAGTGCATGGATCTAGCCAACATCACGGTAGCCTTGAACTTTTTCACTGCCAGCTTGTATAAAGCAAGCAGGGCTGGTTATGGTTGCTTCTGCCAGGCACGCTCAGCTGTACTAGAGGTGCCTAAGAGCGAGCATGTTGTCATTAAACCAATGATGAGACAAGGTTTTTGGCTTAATGCGCCTGGTGGGAGCAAGATCCTCCATAAAAGAATCAAGGGTGGCTTTAATATGGGCTGAAAAGACAGGTGAACTATCATAGTTCTGTATGTCTCCAAGCCTACCTCTCAGTGCCTGCAAGAGTCTTTGAGGTGTAAGGTATTTAAGAGTTCGGACCTTAATGAAATCTTTACAAGTAGAGTCTACTCTAGGGGACAAATCAGGCAGATTAATGGAGAGAGTAAGTAAATAATGATCCCACCAAGAGCATAAGGCAGCAGATAAAGTAGAAGCAGATACCTGGTGAAGGTATACCCGATCGAAAGTATGCCCCCCCATATGGGTGGGCTCCATAACTTGTTGGCTATAACAAATGTTAGAGAGTGCAGCCAACAGTGACTTGGCAGCCTTATCTGTTGGCACATTGGCACAGAGGTTAAAGTCACCCAGCAGAACAACTGGCACATTAGCCCCGGCAGCCCTGCTAAGTAAATGTAACAATTGTCCTCCAAACAAGGTAGTGTTTTTGGTGGACGATAAATAACAATGACAGTGAGAGTGGTGTTGTTAATTTTTAATTTGACCACTAATGATTTGCACTTGTTTGGAGGATTATGAGGCGACAAGTGATATTGAAGTATATCCTTAAGGAGTAAGGCAACGCCCCCACCCTTGGCCCCCACCCTTGGCATCTTTGCGGGCAGCAAAACCAGTGGGGACCGTCAAAGTAGCCTCACTGGAAACGGTGTCACTGAGCCAGGACTCAGTGATAGCCAGCAGATCATAGCTGGACTGTGTAACTTCAACCCTGTGGGACACAAGAGAGTGTGTATTGAGAAGATAAACCACCAGTGGGGGTCGAGCGTGCTGTTTTTAAGTGGCAGAGACCTCGTAGGATTTGAAAGAGCGGCATCATATGAGTCAAACAGGACAGCTTTTGGTCTGGGGTACATTGTAATGCACAAAGCAAGTGAAGAATCAATGTGCTAAAAACTTAAGGCAAATAGGGCATGCTCAACACTGTGCAGCCCATAGTTATACTGGCAGATGTCGAAATCGCAAAAGCTGCTGCCACCAATGATTGCTCGCAGTGATAATGACCTCTCATGACTGGTTCTGATATCCGACTGAAGAATGCTAATGGTTTGTGTTCCATGGTAGTTTTCTGTGCGAGGACAGCTTTCATCACTACTCCATTTGAATGGGAGAATAAAGATAATTCTTCATTGTAATTGGGGATCCCTAACATGGGAGCTGTGCTAATTGGTAGCTTCAATTCATTAAAGGTGTCTTAATCTTTCCTGTCCAGGCTATATCACTGTTATCCTCCTCTGCCTCTTTCAGTCCTTTTAAAAGTGGCCTTACATTTGTGCGGTAGTTGAAAACCCACGCTCTGCAACAATTGAAAAGGCCTAGAAATTTCTATGACCCTTTCACTATCTCTGGCTTGGGTGTCTTCATGATTGCTTATATTAGGACTTCTTTCTGCAATATTGCATTTTCTCTTTGTCAACTTTGTACTCTTTCTCAGCCAATACTGTCATCAGCTTTACTGAGTCTCTCCCGTACTCTTTCTCCATATTGCTGCACACGGAAATGTCATCTACGTATTGTATTAGTGTGCTGTCAAGATGTACATTTCCTAGGTCTTTCTGCAACACTTGGTAAAAGACAAAGGTGTATTCACAGTACAACTTCTGGTCAAGTGGCACAGCGAGTAGAGCGCTCGCTTTGACATCCGTGCAGAGCCTGCTAACACAGGTTCGAATCCCGGCAGGGCCAAACTCAGCCTTTCATCCTTACGAGGTCGATAAATGAACACCAAACATTGTGGGTAATAATAAGCAGCGCTCAGATACCTCAGGGTTTGTAGTGCTATATAAATGCCAAATTATTAAATGCTATATAAATGCCAAATTATTATTACTGGGTATCCGAGTTTGTTTTAGTGTAATTCTGCTGTACCTGAACAAGGTTAAATACTGTGACTCTTCATGCAGGGGTGTGGAAAAGAAATAATTCTTTAAATCAATCACTGTCAAATATTTAGCTTTGAATGGATGTTACATTACAATTGTGGCTGGGTTTGGAACTGATTGGAACTCTGCCTCACCAATATTATTCAGGGGCTGCAACACCTGGATAAATCTCCATGATCCCCTTGTCGCTTTTGTCACTGGGTACCCAGCCCTGTTACATGGGGATTCTGAAGGCACTAATTACCCTTGTCGTACTAAGGCAGCAAGAGTTTCACAGATAACTTTGCCTGATTTCTTATTGTCTTACTTGTGTTAAAATGGCTCCTTGTTTCAATTTAATGTTGACTGCCCCACTCCTTTCAAGAGACCAACGTCATATGGACTGCTCGTCCACAATGTGTTCTGTACCTATGCCAAATCTTCCTGGATTGAAGACAGTACTTTCTTTGCTAGTGAAATTCTCTGAGGTATCTCCTTATTTTCAATTTTTAACTTATATTAAGCCTTATATTAAACATCACTTTGTCATTTGAGGTGTCTTCTGTAAACAAGCTTGCATCTGTTAAGTCAGTTATTGATGTCCTTTGTCAAGAGCAATCACTGTTCTCCAATTTCCAATTGCCCCTTCCTCATCAAATCCATGTAAAATGATTCTTTCTTCCCTCCCTATTGCTGCTTCTAACTCAACTGTAATTATCTGACATTCCTTCACATCTGTGGGTACTTCAGGTCAAAACAAAAATTCTGTAGGCACATGCAATAGTCTGTCCTGTGTTCTTGGAAGCCACGCTAACAATATGTGTACCCCGTAAAGGAATACTTCTGGGTTTAATGGCACTCCTCTTGGTGATTCCTGACCATAATATGTTGTAATGCATTCTTGTCCATTCACACAATGTATCCCTGGGGAAGAAAATATTATCCCCATGTCAGTAAATGATATTGTCAGGATTCATTTGCTCATCAAGTCCCTCCCTAATATGTTAACTACTGTCTTGTGGAGATATAATAATGGCACAGACATGTCTTGTTCTCCTATGGTGATGGGTAAAGCGTAGGTAAAAGGAACTCTAGTTGTTGCATCAGAAAATCATTGTGAGTTCATGGCAATGACTGACATTGGGACCCTTCTCCCTTTAACACAAGATCGAGTCGCCCCTTTATCTACTAAGAAGGACAATGTTTTATCACCTATGTTCACCCTGAGCGTCTGTTCCACTTATGGGTCTGAGCATCTGTTCCACTAATGGATAGGATGGAACACATCAAGTAGTTCTTTAGGATGTCCTATTTTGAATAAATATCCAGCCCTTTGCCGGTGAAAGGGTTCCCACCACTACTGGTACACCACCTATTCTAGGTGTAGGTGCCTGTGGCAAAATGTTTGCATTCCATGGTGTCATTGGATTGTGCTAGTCCCTGTGTCTGCATTGATGTTTGTTGTATCTGATTAATTTCTGTGTTAGGTCTGGCATCCCTTGTTGCATCTGTTGTATTTGTGGTGTGTGCCTTATACTGCGCTTCATCTTGTGCAAAATAATTAAGTTGGCTCTGTGCTATATGTTATGGGTATGTTGTCCCCCCTTTTGGATCTGCTGCTTGCCAGTTCTATTGCATCCCTTCCCTACCTCTGTATACATTTAAACTGTGTCCCATCTTTCCACATGTCCAACACTGCTGTGGCTATCCTCAAAATCTAGGTTGGCCCCTATTAAACCATCCTCCTTGTGGTGCTTGAAATCCGAACCCTTTGCCCATGGGTGCAAATACTCACCCTCATGGAAAATAATGATACTCTCCCCTTACTACACAATTTCTGTTTGCTGTTGGCTGCACCTGCTCTGTCAATTGTGGATTAAAACATTCTCCTCCACAACATTGCTCCTTACACTGAACATTCAAAAACATGTTCTGAACTAACTTTGCATCATCACTCTTCCTGTCCTCAACTATCTTTCTGTCTTTCTCTTGTTTTAACCGACATGGTGAAAAATCTCAGTTGTATCCCCGCCCAAGGCTTTGCTTCCATTCCCACAATTTACCTCATTAGTCTTTGCACATCCACAGGAAGTCCCTGACATAAAATAATATTACAAATATTTATGTTTTTGTCCCACGGTTCTCTAGTTTCTACCCACCATTTGTCTTAAATATCTAATCTAACCACACTTTCTCTTTCCCTATACTGTATTTATAGAAGGGGCTTGTGTAGCCTCCTCCTCTCAGATTTCCCCTTTCTTCATCTTCCAAAATAGCGTTGTCACTGTAATCGCCTTCATCGCCTTCTCTGTTTTCAAATTCTAGTCTCCAAAGGGGAATAGTCCTATAGGTTCCACTCATCACCTCCTCCAATATATTCCTTTCTCCTATCTCCCAATTTTAGCATGTGTCCTGCCATTTTCTCTTTCCCTTTCCCCATGATGTAGCCCTGGCTGCATTTTTGCAGAAAACATCCTTCACTATTTCTCACGTTCATTCACACTGTGTTTTATAATGACTGCATTTGTGGGCTCCTTTAATGCTCACACCAGTAACATGAGAATGGGATCGATATTATCTGATTTCCTCCCCCAGCACATTTATGTCAAGGGACATATGTGCCAATTCACTTGCAGTTTAGATTGTTCTCGTTCATTTCACTGCAGCCCAACACTGAGGTAAGACATTTGGGCCTGCTTCATGGAACATTTAGCACAGTGCAAAGTGACTATTCAAAAGTGGAAAGTCACTTTGCACCATGCTACAGGTTCAATGAATCAGGCCCTTTTTCTGCATATTGTCCTCCATAATTTCCCTTAGTTTGTTCAATGGATTCATGTAATGCATGAACAAATGAAAATGACCAGACAGTGGAATTATGTAGATCCTCAACGTTGGTCCACAGAACATGTCATATGAGTGAAATTCCAATTCTGCCATAGAGTTGTGAATGTTTACATACGTTTGGCATTGCAAAACTGTTCTTATTCTGTAGAAGTGAGACTCGGAGTGCCGATGTCCAAATAGATGACCAAATAAGGCCAGTCTATCAATAGATCATTGGAGAAATTGGGTCTTATACCTCTCTTTTTACCTTGTGCCTGCAAACTTCTAAAAGTTCACAGTAGCTCTATATCCCATGGATGTTGCATAACGGTGGGACTTTGAGAGGGTCAGTGGTAACACTGATTTGCTTTAACACTGACAATCCATCTAGGGACCATTAACTATTTTCTTGAAACAAGCCACCTTGCACCCCAGCGGCTGTTATCTAAACACACTCATAACAACAGCTACTAACCCAGCCCCCTCATTAGATCACACATTCCGCCTTTTTTTCTATATTCATAGCCCCATTTAGACCGTTATGTAGCCCCTACCTTCATCATTTTGCAAACTCTTGCTTTAATCCACCATTTTCTTAAAAAGTGTTCTTTCTTTTTTCCTCTCATGTTTTTGTTTAAATCTCTCCCTAGGCTATACCTAGTACATTATACTGAAGGGTATCATTCCACTGCACTCCTTTCCACTGCTCAATATGCACCCATTTTCTCCTCACATGGTTTGGCGATTCTCCCCATTTTAACACGTGACCCAGCATTTTCTCCTTCCCTTTCCCCATGATGTGGACCTGATGGCTTTTTTCAGAAAACATCATTCCCTTTTTTGCTCTTTTTGTACAACCATGTTTTATGATGGCTGCATTCAAGGGTTTATTTAATGCTCACATCAGAAACAGGAGACAGGGGCCTATGTTCTTATATGATCTCCTTGTCCACCCCCGCAGTCATGGCAATCACAGTCATGGCAAGAGACATGCGTACCATTCCAGTTTTGATATTGCTCTTTTATTTTTACTGCGCAGCTGAACACCGAGGTAAATTCTGCACACTTTCCTAAATCATCTCTCTTTATTTTTAATGGGTGCCTGCAGTTTATTACTATATGCACATGGAGGACCTGTTGAAGTTTCAGAGCCTCTATGTTGACCCACATACAAACTCTTTAAGATTATGTACCAATTCTGCCCCAGATTCTTTAATATATGTTTTTAATGTGTGAAATTGTGATCTCCAAGATGCAAACAGATGACACAATAAGGTCAATCTGTCTGGAGATATATAATTTTCAAAATTCTCATTTTATACCTCTCATTTTACCTAGTGTTGCCTAATAAAAGCTCACAACAGAACTAGATCCAATAGATGCTGCATACTGTTTGGACCGTGTCAGGGTCAATAGCAACACTGATGTGCTTCAATGCTGACAATCCATCTAAGAACTATTAACCCATCTTGTAGTACAAGCCAACTTCCACCCCATGCTCTGCTATCTTTACAGACAACAGCAACAAGCACTCCTTGTATTCAGATTGGGTCATGTACAACAATAATACAGTGGACATGCATTATTTCAGCACACAGGCATGCATGGTTGGTATACGTGGTTGGTATGTGTGATTGGTGGTATTTTGGTGAGCATAATTCCTTTGTTTTATTTGTGGCCCCAATATCCAGAACCCCTTATTTCTGTTTAGATTTTTCGTGCAATCACTAGAGAGACCTCAGGCTTGCATTTCAGGAACACCACATTTTCATTTTTAGTGTGCCACCATGGGCAATTTCTCTCTGTCGTATCTACGGCAGTGAGCTATCATGTGGTATTTTTCACTATCTTATATACGGTAGTGAACTATGTCCCGGGCCTCCCTTTCTGCCGACTCATAGACCTCCGGCAGACTACAACACACGCAGTTAGTTATAATTGCTCATACTGAATTACATTGTGCACACAGCTGCAGCCAAATCTTATGTTTAGCTACCTTGAAAATGACAATTGCACTGTCTAAACATCTCCCCACATCATCAGCACTGTATTGGTAAATATAAAACACACCACCCGTCTGCTTTCAGATATTTTTGTGTATTATAAAAGTTGCATTTAAACATGATCTCACTCTTTACAGAAATAAATAAAATTGCACAGTAATAGCATTAGCTGTGATACACTGAAAAGAGAGTGGCAGAGACAAGAACTCAATTTGCAACATTAAACACGTGAGTAAAGCACAGGAATCTCCTTTCCTACACTGACTGAATATTCTCATACACACTCAGCCCCCACACCTCAGCGAGATAATTACCAGCCTTATTCAGCATGTAACTTCTTTGGCTGTTCGCCTTCTGGAGGGATTCACCCAGCAAGGACAAGCATCTGCTGTCACTCGAACTGGGAATTGTTGACTGGAAAAGCCAGTCTCTGCAACCAAGTTGAATCTGCTTTAGGAATCAGGCATCCCCAGCTGTCAACCCCGTCCTTCTTCGAGCTGTGTCAAGATGTCTCTGCCTTTCTTCCCCCAGATTCTGCAGCAAAGCCCTAGTCACAGCCTCTAACATGATGCTTGATGTGACGTGCTCCAATCAGAATCAATCATGTTCTATCCTCCTACTTTTAACAATGGTCCTTCTTGTACAATTGCAACTGTAACAAGCTGATTTCCTGCTTATTCAAAGTCTTTGCTTCCTGCAGTTACTGTGGACAGAGGACAGAAAGGCAAAGAAAAAAAAAAAAACTTGAATGTGTGTTTAAAACTGATTTTCCGAGTCTGCCTCTTTTTGCAGTGAAGACACATTCTTTTATTAATGAGTTATAATTATTAGTCTTGTTAGTGAGATTAGTTTGTTAATTACCAAATGTGTCTCTTGCAACATAGGCATTTCAGGTGAGAAATGGTGTGCATTTTGAAGGTACAGATGTGTGCTTTTAACTGTGAAAAATGTATTTGCATTTTATATGTAAAAATCGTTTTTGACTGAATAACCTGCCCTTACTTATATGTCCATGTTACACTGCCAACACATAGCTTGAAACAACTGCATCATAGCAATGCACCAAACCCATGCAGTGGCGCCGCATAAAAATGCTCAATAACACATGTCTTGCTGTACCACATTATATCAATGCACCAAACCCATGCAGTGGTGCTGCACTTCAAAAAAAAAAACATGCTATACATTGCAGTGGTGCTGTACTCTGTGCTCCCAAAACACGCTAAACACCCCTACATATACCCTCCTTTTTTTAATTTTGCTAATCCGAGCCGCAATTGGAAAAAAATCAAACTTGTTCCTTTCCTTCTTTCAAAAATGTAACAATCCAATACAATTAACATCCTTGTCGTGAAGATGAAAATTGAAAGTCGCTGTTCATTCAATATAATATTAAAATCCAACTGAATTTATCAATTCTTATAACATGTTCTACATTTGCCTTCCCAATGGAAGTGTCCAGTCCAGTATTTCAATTGTATACTTGAATTCAATTGAAAATAATAAAATAAAACAACTAACTAAAACAAATAATTAACATAACAGATTAAAACAATTTATTAAAATAATAAATACGTGGAACTCCATATGTCAGGACTCTTGTCTGCCTCTTTTGGTTCATTCGGGTACTCTTTCATCTTGGTACTCTTGGATCCTTCTCTATAGAAGTCATCTTTTCTTTGGCATTCCGGCTATTTTCTCTTCACCTCCACACGGAGGCAGGCATCTTTTGGTCTTCATCCAGTGGACTCCATATTCCATCGTCTCCCGTGACCTCCGGTATAAATAGTTAATGTTCTAAACCAAAATAGAAAAGAAACAGATTAAGTATATAGCACAATACTAACCACCCTTTTGCCAAAAATAAAACACTTTTTTTTCTGAAATTAAACACAGGTTAAAAAGAAAATAAGCATACATGAAACAACATTTTAAATTCAATACATTTTCATTCTGCACACCGACCATGAGCTTCCATTATATATTTTTTTTTACTTTTAATATTATTTATTTACATATATTACAGTGTTTATGTGCCATTATAATAATCAACTTTTTAAATTCTCTGTCACTGCCTCCTGACTGTACCCATTTATTTTATCTTTTTGTGTTCAAGGGACTTTCTGTTGTATTGTGTGCATCAGTGGGCAGTAGCCCCAGGGCTTTCTGTTTCTACATGCTCAAGCCGCCTGATCTCGTGTCTGGGATGGCATGGCTTGATCTGATTTACATGGACAAACTGTTCTATCGCTGTTTCACCTTCATTCTTCAAAATTGTATACACTACAGGAGAGATCTTATCTATAATTCGAAATGGTCCCTGCCAGGCTGCTTGGAATTTAGAATTTTTCTGTTTTTTTTCCAAAATGAAACTTGTACACCTGATCCCCAACACTGTATTCTCTCACTGATGTTCTTTTATCATAGTATGTCATAGCACTGTCAGCAGCCCTTTCCAGATTTCTCTGCACAAAAGCAAATGCATGTTGCAAATACCTCCTCAGTTTATCAATGTACTCATGAACTGTGAATGCACTCACAAGTGTCTGCTCATGTGTTTTGTATAGCAGGTGTTGTGGTAACACCATTTCCCTACCTGTCAAGTCCTCATGGGGGCTAACACCTGTTGCTTTGGCAGGAGTTGATCTGATTGCCATCAAAACCAACGGTAAACGTAAATCCAAGCTGGAACCTGCTTCTGCCACGAATTTCTTTAAAATATCCACAACAGACCTATTGCTCCGTTCAACTCCACCTGAAGAGGCTGCCCGATATGCGATATGTAGTTTCCTTTTCACACACAGTATTTGCCAGACTTTACTCATTAGGGTACCTGTGAAATGACTTCCTCTGTCTGACTCAATTCTTTGTGGCAACCCAAACCTTCAGAACACATGGTTCACCAGCAATGTGACTGCTGTTTGCACACTACAATCTGGTGCAGGAATACTGTCAATCCACTTCGACATCAAACATATCACACTTAAAATCAAACAGTGTCCTCTGCTTGACCTTTTTAAAGGGCCTACATAGTCTATTTGCAAATCTGACCATGGGAGAGTTAGGCCTCTTTTCATCAATGGTGCTCTATGCATTGGTGAAGCAGGTTTAAATTGGGCGCATACTGGACATCCTCTAGTATATAATTCCACATCTTGGGACATATGTGGCAAGTAAGCATAATCTTCCAGTATTTCCAATGTTTTTTGTGAACCTCTGTGGCCTGCAGTTATTGCATCATGTGCATGTTGTAGCATTAGCCCTCTGAATGAAAGGGGTACCACCCCCTGTATCTGTCCTGTTATGGACTCTCTAATCATGAGTCCATCTTGTAATCTAATTTGTTTTTTATTCTTTAATAGTTCCCTCAACTCTTCTTTTCCCATACAATCATTTTCTGTTAAAGGGTTTTGTTCAGGATCTATCAAATGATTATAATAGATTCCCAAAATTCGATAATTCTTTTGTGCCTCAATGAAATCTTGGTCTGGCGTGTCATGGCCCCATTGCACCACTGGGTGATCTACCTCCTTTGGTGCTTTAGAACGTGTTACTGCATCAATCTGTATTTCACTCAGTAAATCATCAATAGGTAGCAATTCTCCCATCAGAGCCCCAATTTTAGCCAGGTGGTCTGCCTTATCATTTCCCTCCTTATCCTCTCCTGGTGTTTTTAAATGCCCACAAATTTTTCTCCAGTATATTGTTAGATCATTCTCTGACACCAATTTGTCTATGGCTTGTATCATTTTTCCATGTTTAAGTGGCTTTTTGTTGTATGTAAACATTCCTCTTGCTTTCCAGCAGTTAATATTCCACAAAACTATTCCGTGCATAGTCAGAATCAGTCACCAGGACAATCTCACTGAACTTTCTATCAACTGCAGTAGTAATTGCTTTATAAATGGCTGCCAATTCCGTCACTTGACTGCTCCTAGCTCCAATCCTCATCCCCATACTGGGGTCTCCTTCACATTTCAACCAGACATTTCCTATTCCTGACATTAATTGTTTATTACTCTCATTTTCAATGTGAAAAGCACAACCATCCACATATACAGTTGGCAAATCCTTGCATGTTTTTTCATCAAAAGCTTTGTGTGGTGATTGTTAAAATTTCTGCCAATTAGGTTCCACTTCCATTTCATTTGATATTTGTTCAGCTGCGCAGTCATGTAAGTCAGCTAACCCTTGAGCAATTGGGCTCTTTTTATTTTGTCCATATCTCACTTCTACAGGAAAACCTTGTAATGCCAGTGTCCATGAAGTGATTCTGGACTGCGCTAGATTACCTGACCTAATTCTTTTACTCTCTAAAAACTGCAAAGGTTGATGATTTGTTTCAATAATCACCTTTTCTCCCTGAACAATGGGGTCGAAATGTTGTAGCGCCCACACAGTGGTAATAGGGCCTTTTCACATTCATTAAATTTCATTTCAACTTGGGAAAATGCCTTACTTGCATAGGCAACTGTTTTGTGATTCAAATCGTGTTTTTGTGATAACACTGTTGACATACAATATTCAGAAAAACCTATTTTTATAAAGAAAACCCTACCTTTTATGGGATATGCTAAACATGGTGCATTTACCAGACATTCCTTCAATTTAGCCACTGCCTTAGACTGCTCTTTTTCCCATTTCCAGGATGTATTCAGTTTAAGCAGTTTAGTCAATGGTTGAGTGATTTCAGCATAATTTTCAATGAATTTTCTGTTATACCCTGTCATTCCTAACACACTTTTTACTCCTTTCACATTCTTAGGATCTTTTAATCTTTGTATGGCCTCTATGTTCTTCTTTTGTGGATTTAGCCCATGTTCAGTCACTTCATGGCCTAGAATGTTGACTTTTTTCTTGCACCAATGTGCTTTTTGCAAAGATACTTTGGCGCCTGCTTTCTGCAATTGGCCAAGCACATGTCTTATTTCATCAAAATGGCTTTTCAGGCCTTCATTTTTTATCAAGACATCATCCACGTAAACTATGGTTCCTCTTTCCGCTGCATCAGGCATGGCCTTTCTCAAAAATATGCCAAATTCACTCCCACTATTGATGTACCCGAATGGCGTTCTAAGCCAGGCGTATTGAGTCCTGTCAAATGTAAAGGAAAATAAATTCTGTATCTCCTCTGCCAATGGCACGCACCAATATCCAGAGGTGAGATCTAATGTGGTAAACACTTTTGAAGCATGTACCTGAGCTAATAATCTCTGCCAATGATTCTAAACATGCCAGTGGTAGTCTATACTGGCGTACAAACACTGGACTTCTGCTACACCCTTCTGGTAGTGTGGCCACATGTAAATCAGTTAAACCACAATCATAAGCATCTTTTTCAAATACATCCTTAAACTCCATAAATATCTCCTTCAGATTGTTTCTATCCTCATTGCTGTCACACGCATCTGCTAAGGAGATCTGCTCTTCTAGCATTTTGGAAAATTCTTGAAAATCTTCTGTTAAGGGAATCTCTGCGCTTTCCTCTAATGGTGTGGCTGTGTCTTTTTGTAAAGCTGCCACTTTTAAATATTTTGGCATATCAGCTTCCACTGCAATGGGCTGATTTTCTGTTTCATTTTCATTTAAATTAAATGTTATGCAATCCTCTTGATGGCAGCACACTATCTCATTTGAATCATAAGGATACACAGAATGAATTTTAAATATTCCTTTGGGCTGAGAGTCCAGGTGTTCTGGCAACTCACCCTTGGCATCTACATACTTTTCAGGGATATTTCCAATCACCATGTTATTTAAATCTGCCGTATAATGTGATTTTTGTATGGCCATTCCTAATTGGGAGTTTTCCTCTGAATGAATATCCTGACAACCTTTATTATTTACCATAATTTTTACAGATCCTTCACCAATATCTACTAATGGAGTGTATTCATAATCCAGGCCTTGCTGTTTTACGGATTCATTCAGGCATACAAATGCATCAGAATCTTTCATCTGCTGTCCATTTTTGCATTTCAGTGTTATTGCAAACTGTTTTGTGAATGCAGGAATAATAGTATCTTTCCTCATTTGTAATTCGATTGCATGAGGAACCAGTTGTGCACAATGATAAGCCCTTCTTTTGTCTTCAAATTCAGGTGCCGGGCCACCTAGGCCTGACCATATTTTATGATTAAGGAAATCTAACAAAATACACATTCTGTGCATGATGTCATTTCCCATGTAAAATTCATTTTGTGCTCCACTCACTATCCATACATTATGGTAAATTTTTTTCTGCCCAATGCTAATTTTAAGCATGCATCTGCCTGCAATTCGGTTTTCAAAGTCTGAACTGTCCAACCCAGAAACATATTGGTTTTTAATCCTAAATTTCGGGATTTCCTCCCTCTCCATTATTTTTTGCAACAATTTCTCATTAATGAAGCTCCTCTCCTGTTCAAGCGCTAAAGTGGCTTTTATTGCTTTAAAACAGTCATTTATACCAACATGAACCCATGGTTGCTCATCTTCCATGTGTATTTCAGCAAGAGTGGTAATGTGTTTTTCTGAATCTGTTTTAGAAGCAATATTCTGTTTGATTGTTTTCTCTTTTAAATAAAAACTTAATGTGTGCTCATCTATAGCAGTCTGCCAATTTTTCCTTGGGTCCAAGTATATTTGTACAGGTAGTCCTTCTTTGTCACTCTGCATTTTGTCTTGACACATTAATATAACAGTGACACTAGGTATGCAACTATTCTGGAGATATACCTCCACAGCATCATTTGTTTTGGCAACGGTGTGACATTCATTTATGTTGCTGTTTTGTGATTTTAGTTTCTTAGGCTTCAATGGTTTTTTGGTTAAGGACCACAGCACTCCATTCACCCCATCTACGAGAGGAGACAATCTTTTCAGGCAATCTGTCCCCATCAAAAATGGAATTTCACAAATAGATGTGATCAATACCTCTTGTTTCATTCTGTGCTTTCCTAGTTTTATGTCAACCTCAGTTACACCTATGATGGGCACCTCCTCCCCATTAAAGTTATGCACTGGACCTTGGTTTTCCTTCACCGTGATCTGACTCTGTGGGGGTCTCCCTTCATTGATACTCTTTACCAGCTTCTTGGACATAATTGTGGCCTGTGCGCCAGTGTCAATCATAGCAAATGTGTGGCATTTTTCTTCTACAGTGATGGGTGCGTAATATCTGTCCTCAACTTCCTCTAATACACATAAGAAGTGTGAATTCTTACTGATTTCAGGGCTCACCTTTCTCAGGCCTTTTTCACTTTTGACTAAGCCCATTGGTAAATGGAAAGACATTTTTCCCTCCTTTTTACCCATTTCTGCGTGAGAGACTTTATTCATTTCTCCATGATCAGAGGTTTTTTGGAGTGTGGCCACTGTTCGCCCATCCATCTGGGTAACATCAGAGACCACATTACAACCTTCCAACTGAACATGTGTAACAACATCATTCAGCAATTTGTCATTGTTTAATTCTGTGCATTTGTGATCATTTGGTGTGATAACAGCCCTTTCAGCCTCTTCAAAAATATGTGGCTCAAAGAATTCTTCAGGTGATTGACCCGTACCCTCCTTTTGTCCTTTTGAGTATTTCCTTTTTCTACCTGTGTTTGGTCATTGTTTTGCTTGCCCAGGGAAGGAGCTATAGCATCCCCACTTACTCCCTGTTCACTGGTATTCCTCATGCATGAGTCATTTTTCTTAAATCTGTCTCTTTGTTCTTTTGGAATTCCAGGTGTTTCTTTTTTATTTGCACAAATATTCAATGTTTGATTTAGTTCTAGGTTAAACCGTACCTCTCTTTTAGAAGTATTTGCATTTTCTGTTACATGTTCATTTATTGGTCCTTTCACTTTTAAATCATTAGGCATCTCAGAGTCATTATGCAAAATTACATCAGGGCAATCTGTCTTTTTGGCACTGCAGGTGTCATAAGTACTTAGTCATTTCTCAGAAGCCCCCCGGTCATTGCTAGGGCCATCAGCCCCTTCTTTAGATGGTTGTTTTTGTACTGTATAGAGCTTTCCTATTTGCTCAGCTAACATTTTCACTTGGGCCTCAAGGCACTGGAACCTTTCCATCTCTCTAGAATCCTCTTTCTGTGGCCTAGGTCGATATTGGTTGTTTTCCCCCTGATTGGATCTATTCTGATACCTCTCAGGTGATTGATGTCTGTTGGGATGGTTTCTGAACTTTTGATTCATTTGTGGAGGGGAGCGGGGTGCACCATCCTTTGATTATAGTCCCCTGGTGGGGAATCATTGTACTGACGTGGATTGTAGTTCATGTTTTGCCTCATGTCCTGTCTCTCAGATTGTGGGTACTGGCCCCTATGTTGATTTCCATTATCAGTAAATTGATCCACATATCGGGGTCTATCCTGATTACCATATATCATGGTATTGGGATCAAATCTGCTCTGTGTCCCCAATGACTGGTAGGGACCATCATTTCTTTGATCTTGATTTTGTCTCTGGTTATTGTTCATACCTGCCATATCAGGCCGATATCCTACCCGGGGTCTGTCCCCTAAATACATAGGGCTGATGTAGCTCTCCCTATTACTAGGATCATGTGATTGGAACATTGGTACAGAAAAGGGCGATCTTTGTTGATTACCCCTTTGTTCAGGTGTCACATTATTTTTACCTTGGCTTTCAGCAGACTCAAGGGACATTTTGGCTAACCTGATTTCCATTACTGTGGATGAGGGTTCTTTAGATTTAGGTCTAGTATCTTTCATTTTATCACTTTCTCTACCCTGACGATAGAGTACCTCATATAGTTTTGTGCTTTGATGTACAATCCATTCAAGGGACTTGTCACGGTAAAATTCATGGACCAATTGGGATATGATGTCTTTCTGTAGCCCATAGAAGTATGCAGTTTTAAACTCATTGGAATTTGGGTCAAAAGATACATCAAAGCGAGAAAATGCTCTTTTTAAGTCTTGTAAAAATTGGCGAGGGGATGTATTAGGTCCAGCAGTGATTGTGTAAGCGACTTTCTTTGCCTCCTACAATGACTGATAAGGAGAAAAATGACGCCTAATTTCTTTTTCAAACTCCACCCAGGTCATATTCTGCTGTTCATTTAATCCCCTAATGATGCTGGCCATCGGGGCATCTAAAGTTAAATGAAAATATTGTCTGTATTGTTCCTTAGGTATCTGGAGTGCTTTAAAAATATCATGCACCACTTCTAAGTGATCCTCAATGCAGCATTCACCTCCCTTTTTAAATGGTTTGATCAGGGCTTTAATGGATTTCATTATTTTTATGGGGCTACTTGTTGCAATGCATGGAATTGCACTACTTTGTGATTCAATCCTGTTTTCAGGTGTATGAGATTGGTGGCTGCCCCCAATGGGAGTATCAAATCCCCCAAGGGCGCTGCAAACAAGTTCAGTCACCGCCCCAGTCACTGGAGCACTGGCTCTTTGGGCAGAACTAGAATTCACCTCCACTCCATTGAATGTGGTACCCTGCCGCCTCTCCTGGGACCTGGGAATGCACATTTGCTGTTCTAAGTCCTTACGCTTTTTAAGGAGTCTGTTTGCTTCATTTTGCAAATAGTTGTTTTCATCACTCATCTTATTAATCACCTCCTGCATGTCGCACATTTACATTTGGCATTCATTGAACTCTTTATTTCTCTTGTCTCTTTCTTGAGTCATTTTAATCATTTCTTGTTCTGCACTCTGGAGATCACATTCTTTTTCACAATGTTCTTTTTGTAGAATCTCCATTTCTGAAACAACCTCATCTTTATCCTGTCTAATGTGGTCAACTAAGGCTTTTAAGTGTACCAATTCTTGCTCACTATCCTCAAATTTTTTCTTGCTTTTGGAAAACTGAGCATCAAATTCTCTGGATTTTAATTGCATGTCTTTTTGGCATACATCCAATTCTGCTCTTAACATTTCCTGATTTTTACTTGCCCCATCTAAATCAGTCTTTAACCTGTTAATTAGCTGGGTATCATTTTCCTGCATTCGCAGGGACCTATTCAAAATAAACCATATTTTGCTGCATAGCCGTATTAAACAGTCTTTCTCTGCACTTTTATCGGCTGCATTCAATAATCTTGTAAGGCAGACCTGAATTATGCTGCCTTCTGCAAAAATATTGTCTAGTTTTTCTTTCTGCACCTCACCCTGAATGTGGTCACGCCATTCTAAGGTACTGTTTGACGACCACGTCCCATGTGCAAACAACTTTGCCTCTAAATATTGCACTAGGTCTGAAAATGTGGTTTCCCTTTCTGACATTCTGAAATTCATTTTTAGTAACACACTGCTATTATGAAATGGGTTCCCTTTAAGGTACCGATGGCAGTGTGAGACATACTTGCCACGCCCAGTAGGTGCTCTGTGATCACTTTCCCGGCCAGCAACCCACCATAAATATGTTGGGTATTTTTGTGGAGATTTGGGGCCTGACGGTATTTTCTTACCGTTGAAAAATAATTTAGCAACAATCACTCCTTGTATTCAGATTGGGCCATGTACAACAATAATACAGTGGACATGCATTATTTCAGCACACAGACATGCGTGGTTGGTATGCGTGGTTGGTATGCGTGATTGGTGGTATTTTGGTGAGCATAATTCCTTTGTTTTATTTGTGGCCCCAATATCCAGAACCCCTTATTTTTGTTTAGATGTTTCATGTAATCAGTAGAGAGACCTCAGGCTTGCATTTCAGGAACACCACATTTTCATATTTAGTGTGCCACCATGGGCAATTTCTCTCTATCTTATCTACGGCAGCGAGCTATCATGTGGTATTTTTCACTATCTTATATACGGTAGTGAACTATGTCCCGGGCCTCCATTTCTGCCGACTCATAGACCTCCGGCAGACTACAACACACACAGTTAGTTATAATTGCTCATACTGAATTACATTGTGCACACAGCTGCAGCCAGATCTTATGTTTAGCTACCTTGAAAATGACAATTGCACTGTCTAAACATCTCCCCACATCATCAGCACTGTATTGGTAAATATAAAACACACCACCCGTCAGCTTTCAGATATTTTTGTGTATTATAAAAGTTGCATTTAAACACGATCTCACTCTTTACAGAAAAAAATGAAATAGCACAATAACAACATTATCAGTGATACACTGAAAAGAGAGTGGCGGAGACAAGAACTCAATTTGTAAGATTAAACACGTGAGTAAAGCACAGGAATCTCCTTTCCTACACTGACTGAATATTCTCATACACACTCAGCCCCCACACCTCAGCGAGATAATTACCAGGCTTATTCAGCATGTAACTTCTTTGGCTGTTCGCCTTCTGGAGAGGTTCACCCAGCAAGGACAAGCATCTGCTGTCACTCGAACTGGGGCTTGTTGACTGGAAAAGTCAGTCTCTGCAACCAAGTTGAATCTGCTTTAGGAATCAGGCATCCCCAGCTGTCAACCCCGTCCTTCTTCGAGCTGTGTCAAGATGTCTCTGCCTTTCTTCCCCCAGATTCTGCAGCAAAGCCCTAGTCACAGCCTCGAACATGATGCTTGATGTGAGGTGCTCCAATCAGAATCACTCATGCTCTATCCTCCTACTTTTAACAATGGTTCTTCTTGTACGGTTGCAACTGTAACAAGCTGATTTCCTGGTTATTCGAAGTCTTTGCTTCCAGCAGTTACTGTGGACAGAGCACAGAAAGGCAAAGAAAAAAAAATAACTTGAATGTGTGTTTAAAACTGATTTTCAGAGTCTGCCTCTTTTTGCAGTGAAGACACATTCTTTTTATTAATGAGTTATAATTATTAGTCCTGTTAGTGAGATTAGTTTGTTAATTACCAAATGTGTCTCTTGCAACATAGGCATTTCAGGTGAGAAATGGTGTGCATTTTGAAGGTACAGATGTGTGCTTTTAACTATGAAAAATGTATTGGCATTTTATATGTAAAAATCGTTTTTGACTGAATAACCTGCCCTTACTTATATGTCCATATGAATTAGATATGTCTCACAAGTTGCGCTCTGCCTCACGTGTATGCTGGAGATGTTATTAACATAGATACATATACATCCAGTTTCTGTTTATAGGTACATGTAACAAGAAGCAATATAAGCAGATATAGTCTCTGTCCGATAGTTTTTAGAGATGTATTAGTGAATAGTACACGTCACGCCAACACGTGTTTCAACCCTCTCTGGGCCGTCCTCAGGGCGTTTAGATAGGTGATACTTAGGCTTCACTGTTAGCAAACATTGTAACAAAGTAAAGTGGCATTGACATGATTGCCATGTAATAGATTGAAAATCAAGAAAACACCATATCAAGCTTTTTGAACATGTTTACACAATAGGCACCAAGTGCAGGTGTGGAGAGAGAGGAAAAAAGACCAAAAAATTGGTGGGTGGGGGGGAAGAAAGAGAAGAAGAAAACCGATTAATAAGTGGCACAGTGTAACCAACAACTGTAGTAAAATACATTTGGTAAAAAATAGCCCAAAGTAGTGATAATAAAGTAATTACAATTAAGGTCAACATCTTTATATTTAAAATATAGGCATCTAGTATCCACCCACGAAAATAGTTATATAGGGAGTGTGCCGTGACCAAATACAAAAGAGAAGAAGCAGTGCAAAGGTGTGTGGTACCTGTTAAAATGATCCTTTCATGAGATGTCTTAGTCTGCTGATTTTCTAATTTTGATTTCAAAATAAACTGAAAAGTGAGAAGATGTGCCCTAGTTACTCAGTGTATAAATCTCATTATCAAATCATAAGATTTACCAAAAAAGTTGCAAATCTGAGAATTGGGTTAGAGGCTTGTGCTTACCAACAGAAACAGGTTAAATGCACACACTGTCGTTTCCGTGCTGCAATTCGATTTTCAATACAAAGTCTAACATAGGAAAGACGCACAAGAAGCAGGTTTCCCATTAGTTGCAGTGCGCCTAGCTCTACCGTGTTATTCACAGGAAAAAGACGAGCTTGCAGCCGCTTACCTATAGCTGCTTCTAAATATCTGCTTCAATGCGAGTCAGAGTGCTGTTTCCAGCACGTCCGTCATGTCCTGAGCCTCAAGGAATGTGGGTGTTGTCTTGTCTAACCATTCACAGAGCAGATGGGTCTTAAAGCCTACGATCATGTGATTCATTGCAATTAAGGTTGCCAAGCAACCATGCTCACAGTACGAACTTCAAAACTCCCGTATTCTTTAAGTTTTAAAGGTGAAAGGCAGCCGAACCTGGCACCGTAACCAATTTTAGAAGTATGCAAAAGGGAATGATGTGCTGCTCCTGTATTATTTAAGTAATTACAGTATTTACCGTGTTGTTTAAATGCTAAATTTGGGTGTGCTTTTTTTGAGCAGCACATATTGATTTCAAATGCAGTCACACATACCAATGTGTCAAATATGTGCTAAAGTTAATATCAATACCACATTATATTAATGCACCAAACCCAATGCAGTGGCGCTGCACTTCAAAAAAAAAACATGCTATACATTGATCCTGTGCAGTGGTGCTGTACTCTGTGCTCCCAAAACACACTAAACACTCCTACAGTCCACGCAGTTTGCCTTTTTTCCATATTCATTTTGTCATCCCGTCAGTTATTGGTGACAAAGGGCACGTTTCCATTGCATTCCTTTTCCTCTGCTCAATGTTCCCCGCTTTTCTCCTCACATCCTTAGGCGATCCTGTCCATTTTAACATGTGGCATATCATTTCTCTTTTCCTTTGCCCATGATGTGGGCCTGGTTGCATTCTTGCAGAAAACATATTTGCCTGTTTTGCTCCTTCTCTTTCACCATATTTTATGATGGCTGCATTCCTGGTCTCATGTATTGCTCGCAAGAGGAGGAACGGGCCCATGACCTTAGCTGATCTCACCCCTACCACCACACTAATGCAAGGGCTCCTCTGTGCCATTCCACATCCAGTTTAGATTTTGCTCGTTCATTCACACTGCAGCCGAACACTGAGGTAAGATTTTTTCATCACACTGTACTCTGTTTTCTCCTTGTTTATTTGTAATGGCTGCCTGTAGTGCATGCGAGTTCTTTGAAGTGCTTATGAATTTTCACCTGTCCCTCGCACACACAATTAAAGTTATCAGTGTCACTGTGACAATATCTCAGATTAGTATGACGTGCTGTTCTAAAGGGCATCAATTTGGCTCTTCAGTTTTTTTTCTTTATATTAAAATGAAATGCAGCTGCTGTGATTAGAGCATGTTCTAATCCGTCCAGGCACAGATGCAGCAGAGCCTGGCAGCCTGAACAGAGGTTCTTTGCCAGTCTGCATAAGAGTTATAGTGCCCTGATGTATATGCCACCTGTCACAGGTTTTCCTGCTGAGTGAGGCAATGCACAGCCATATTTTAGTCACAGTGAAGGCCTCAGATTGATGAAGAGTCGGGCTCTCTCCAGTGGAGTTTTAATCACTATGGCAGTATTACTCGTAGTCTGATAGAGGCTGGAAAACCATTAAGAATCAATGCCATTGGTGCACTGGCTCCTACATGATTTTCCCTTTGCAGTTTCCTGTTTATTTACATGAGTATTACAGTTAACAATATTAGTAGTATGCACATTGAAACTTAATTGCTGGCAGACATATTTTGGATGCCAGAGCTGAAAATAA
Source organism: Ambystoma mexicanum (assembly GCF_040938575.1). Classification (NCBI taxonomy): domain Eukaryota; kingdom Metazoa; phylum Chordata; class Amphibia; order Caudata; family Ambystomatidae; genus Ambystoma; species Ambystoma mexicanum. Next base: position 250,475,170 of record NC_090923.1, on the reverse strand, counting down.
AAAAAAGGTTTCACGTGCCCCACTGCCCAGGACAGTCGGGCATGCTGTAGGACTATGTGGGGAATGATAGTAGCTTGCCCATCCACTCAGGGCTCCAATTCTCTACTCCTGGACGAACTTGGGTGAGCATTTGTGGAAGTCCAAAACATGTGTGGGACTTGAACAGCAAAAACAGAGGAGGCTCGAATTTGAGAGAATCAGTCCCCGCTCACCTCTACTCTTGGTGCTCCAAGTAAGTAACTGGATGGAGAATGAACTGAAGCTTACCTGAGAAAAGCTCTGCATTGCACTGCTCTACCAAAGAAAAGAAAACCTACCTGAAATTATCTAGATTAGCTCAGCAATGGGTCCAAGGCCAACAGTACTTCAGATGAGAACATTTGGAACATTCCTAATATTAAAGTGCACAGCAGAGTAATCCATTAGGATACATGGATCGATGCCTGAATTAATAACTTCGAAGATGTGTAGGAACACAGCAGACATTATACCCTTCAATCCATTGTGTTTGCAAGCTCGCTTTTCTCGAAATTATGTATGTAACTTTCTAAACATGTAGGCATGACTCCTGGACTCGTTCTTACATACTTAATTTAAATATCTTCCTTCAAAATTGTTTTCCGTAGAGGTGGGAATAAAAGTTACACTATGAGCTATACTATGAGGGAGTTCATGAACAGATTGCAAAGATCAGTCTCCCCCCCACCCCCCTAGTCGAGAACAGGAGAGACTGACAAACCAATACAAATAAATCTACATTTGAAAATATGTGATTGAAAATTCTGGGCAAGCTATTGAAAATGAGCCAAACATTGAATTGTGATTAACACAGCACAATATGATACTCAGAGTATATTTGTTTCCTAAGAATGTGACTGGGGACTCTGCATGTTGGAGGTGCAGCGGTGGAGACACAGGTTGTAAGGCAGAATCACCCTTGGGGAACACTACAGTTAATTAGGACTACAAGTGGAAGCACAATTTCACCTTTGGTGCAAGCCTGTACTACACAGCAAAGTGGTAGCGATGGCTGAGCAGGCAGCCTTGCCTAAAGAGTTGAAGTGAGCAATAGAACAAGTTACACAAAGGACCAACAAGTAAAGTGATTCAAATATACTTTTACTCAAGGTTTCATGGTAAGAAATTATACATGTATTTACTCAGTCAGAAAATATTACACTAGCAAAAGAAGCTCAATATCACACATTAATACACCACAAAAATCCAACCGGTAAGTAAATGAACAAGAATAGCTCCAAAATCAAGTGGGATCAAAATGGCATCTCACATACTTAATACAGGAGGAAAAAGAAAAGGTTATAAGAATAGAGAGCCCAAATACATTCATAGGCACGGCAAGGGTTTCAGTTCAATACAACCAGCAATTCTTCTTAATAGGCCTGGGCCAAAGTCAATGGTTCAGCGTCTTTTATATAGGATAGCACAGTTCTGGTAGTTAATGGTTAAGTCTTTGCCACGGAGATTAGAAGAATTTGGCTAGGCGAAAAATGTTGACGAATGTTAAGGGAAGGACAAGCCTTCATAGTTGAGGAAAGATGCACACACTTTCTCGGTGGCTGAAAAGATTTCCGGACCACGTTTGCACAGTACCTTATTAATGAAGAAGAGCTGTAGCTGAGGCAGTTGTTTCTGGCAGAATATGCAGACCTTGCTGTCCCTGAGCTTCAGTCATGGGGACAAGAAGGAGGACATCTGGAGGTTCCTGCACTGCACAGGGAAGAGGCCAAAAGCTGTAGCAAGAGGTTGGTTTAAGATGTGAGTGCCGTAAAGTCCACAAGCTGGTTTCCTTCCCTCTGGCTATCCAGTTTTCAACAGCACTCTGATGAAAATTCGACTAGATGAGGACGGTGTCCAAGTGTCTTGTGCGTTGGTTGTCCCCACCAAACTCAAGGGAGTTAACCTTGAAGAGCTTCTCTGTCGTCAGAGTTTCAGGCAATTAAAACCTGCAGCAGGGCTTCACTGGTCATCCAGGAGTTGCAGCAGTCCTCTTACTTCCTCTCCTCTTCGGTTCTTTCGTTCTAGTGGTCGACTCTGCTTTCTAAGTCCTAGAGACCTGTTTTTAAACAGTTTTCCCCCATTCTTTCCAGCCTGGCTGTCACTCACACAGCAGGTGGCTATCCTTGCCGGACAGCAAGCAGGCCAATCACGCCAGAGTGCATCCAGGTCTCGTAGGAGACTAAGCATAGGGAGTTTCGGGCACCTCCCTCACATCCTATCTACCCCAGACACCCTAGCACCAGAGGAGGGCTTCAGCACTGAAGCCCACCAAAGGCCAACGAACAAAGGGACCAAACCTGGGTTGGCACACCGAGACAAACACAAGAAGGACCTTTCCTAAAATAAATGGCGAAAAAAGATGACCAGAGTCTTTTTAACAAATAGGTCTTGGGCGCCATATTAAAAAACATGGCCTACCCCATTTTAGCGACCGTTCTTAGAGGTCGGAAAAAATTATGGTAGTTTGACCTAAACCACTGCCACCAGCCATTTAAAGAAGGAAAGGGTAATATTTTACTGTTACATCAGTGTTTTGACTCGGGGGAAGCTAAGCAAATCTTCGAGCACACTATAGGATGATAGGGTGTGCTGGGTCAGTAAATTTAAAGAGACTAGTAAAGTCAATTTAACTTTACATGCTCTGGGAGAAAGTAGTCAGTCCCAGAGAAGGTATTTAAACCCAGGGAAGTCTAAAAGACATCCCTGTGCCACTGCACTGAAGGTGCTGTGTGACACACAGACAAAGATGATGCCTTGGAGTTTGTTTAAAACACCATAACCAAAGTACACAAAAGTAAAACACATTCAAAATATATGCAAGAATGGGGAAAACGGCTTACACTCTTCCCAGGTAAAAAAACAAATCTCAGGAATCCAGCAAAGTTGCTGGGGGTCTCAAAAGGTAAGGGAAATTAGCACATATTGAGAATTGTCCCTAACACAGGTCTACTCCACATACTTTGTAGATATCATGGTTCAAGTATGGAAGACATTTTGAGATGACAGAGGCTCATCACAGACGTGTACATTAGTCTGAACAACTTCAGCTTAATCTTCAAAATATTTAGTGGCGTTTGTTTCAATGATACAGCAATCAAGACCAGCAAACGTTTAATGGCTGGAAAATAAATTAAGCAACTTGAAGTGTAAATTGTCCGTAAGTGTTGATGTAGCTCACGTTACAGATGCAAGCAAAGTACTTCAAATGGGCCCTATACCATTACTGGCCAGCCACGCTTGCTACCAAAGGAAATTATGGCTACAAGATTCACAGTGCTAATCTCTGAGCTGACAAAACATGTTGGTCATGGAAATAGAAGGTCTTGCACCTCTTCCATTTTCTTGGTGTGAGCATGGAGCCAGCAAGAGTCAGAAAGCAAATGAGACATCCAAAACCATCGACATCCACGTCTAGGAGTGAGAATGTAATGCGTACTAAATATGGGGAGATTGTAGTGGGGGTTGGTGGAGCGTAGATGGCAAGGAAACGTTGGCACCTTTGTGCAGTGTGGAAACGTTGGCACCTTTGTGCAGTGTTCCCTCACTCAGAACACAATACTAGATTTGTAGTTTCAGAGTACATTCTGAGCAAGCAGATTGGCTCAGGCACCCACCCTCTTTGTGTAGTGTTATTGTGGTGTGTTGGAATGTGCTGTCGGTTAAAGTGGGAGACTGAAAGTTTAGTTAGTGGATAATATTCTTCCTTACAACAATCGGTCAACTAGTGCAAAATAAATGGCATTGTGTCATACAGTTGCTGAATGGTAAGCATTTGGCACATTTATACTTTTAAAATGGCAGTTGAAATTAAATTGCATGCAAAAGGGAATAGGAAATCTGTAGATAGACTAACCGTTACAAGCACCTGCAGGAATAGAGGCGCAGCCAGGGTCCTACCAGGGCGGCGCCGTTTGGGGCTGCCTCAGGTGCCATGGTGTGGCCGCTTTTGTGCCATCCAAGCAGGAACTTCCATCGTGGCAACAATGGAAGGGGGCGCTGAGGCGCTGAGGCAGAAGGTGCAGACTGCCCTTATTTTACCTGGCATCCGATGTCCATCACATAGGAGGGGGCTAAGCTGTTGCTCCAGCCTCTTTTTCCCGCTGCCCACGCCGCACAAAAGTTGTTTTCTACCACCCAACTCCTTGCAACAGCTGTCTTGGTTGAGCCATTATCTAGGGATCCAGTTGCCAAAATGATGTTTGATTATTTGCGTTAATTATGCATTATTTGTATATTGCATTTTGGCGCTGTTGATTGGGACCTACACAAATGATTATGGAAAATGATCGGACCATGATCAAAGTTTGAACTAGATGAAATATGATTTTGCTGGCCAGGTTGTGGGTTGAGATGTCCACTGTCTTTCAACTGGCCAAGTAGGTGAGGATGGTGGTGGTGGCCCCTCGGGTTGCCCATTTGGTGGAATTTTAGCCCAGGCTTAGGTGCTGGACTGTCCGGCTGGACATTGACATTTGCATTCTGCAATTAACCATGGAACAGCTCAGACAGCTAGTAGGCCAAACAGGCAGCTGGCAGGTCGGCAGGGCTGCCAGTGTCAATGTCATTGTAACTAATTACGGTGGATGTAAAATGGGTGTGGCCCCTGTAATCATTTCTGAGAAATTTAGCAATACAGTGTGGACTGTTTAACTCCAAAAAGGAGGTGTGTGGTACAATTATTTTGCAAAAAGCAGGCGTTAAAGCCTCCAACCTGCTAAGGGACCTTGTAATCAGGCGCTAATGGTTCACGGCGCCGACGCTCTTTACGGCGCCGTTAAACCATTAGCGCCAGGGTCGTAATGAGGCCCAATGTGTATTTTCTGACAACATGGTTATTGTGCGTGCACCCCTATAATAATACTGCGGTTGTGAATGGAATGCTTGTGATGCATTGTTTAGTTAGTCATGTCAGGTTTTAGTACATGACGCATACCAGATTACATATACAAACACACAGTGGCTCTTCTGTTGGACTATTTGCGTAATGTTAGCTTGAAAATGGAAGGGAATGTCTGGCCAATTAGCTACACATTTTGGGCAATTGCTTGTACTCTGGCTTTATATTTACTGAGGTATTGCAACAATGCACAACAAGGGAATTTACAAGGTCTAGGAACGAATAGATGGGGATAGTATGGTATATTTCTAGCACATCTCGGTAGGTACATTCCACTTTAACTTGCATTCTGTTTAGTACTCTCTTTCCATAGATATCTACTTTATATATTACACGGCCCACGGTAGTGGCCGTGTAGTTATGGTTAAGTTGCTCAGCTCATAGGAAGAGCACTTTTTGAGCAGCTTATAACTTCACTCCCCCTGGACAAAACCTCACCAAACTTTGCAAAAAAGTATATGGCCCACTCTGAATTTTTGGTGACGTTTGGTCCAGGGGGGGCAAAGTAATAGGAGGGGTCCTAAAAGTTCCCATGGACTGAATGAGGTTAAGCTTTGCTCACGCCTACAGCTCAAACCGCTGGATGGATTTTCACCAAATTTGCTGCAGAGGTAGCGGTTTGGTCCCGAAAGCGTGCTTTTGTCGATTTGGTGGACATCCGTCCAGCATTTTTTTTTTAAAAAATGGCGAAAAAGTAGGTCTAAATAAATTAGTGATATCTATGTTCGATCCGCAGACACACTTCCCTGTTCACTCTGCAGACAAACACTGATTGGTTAATCGGCTTGCGTCATGTCCGCGGACAAGTGACATGTTCGCTGAATGACTGGGGTGAGGCGTGATGTGCATCATATGGTTTCGATGCGCCCGCCATCTTGGATCTGCGTTATCCGCAGACAGTGCGGCATTGAACAGAGGAAAAATGCAATTTCGGGGAGTGTGTTGGTGTGTAGGAGTGCTTGGGGAGGGTGGGGGGTAAGAGATGGGTCAAATGCTGTATTTGTTTGGGTGGCAGGTGCCCCTGATGTGTTTGCGATGTCCACGGTCACCGCGGCTGTCTGCGGACATACTGAATGCTGGGCAAACTACTAGCTATTTTACTTTTAGTAGAGCATTGATTGTGATTAATATCCCCTATAAGCAGCCCACATACCACATGCACCCAAGACTCTAGGCCCTGGCCACAATCACCACAATATAACACACACATGCTACCGGACATTTTGACTGTGGTATGTGGGCTGCTTATAGGGGATATATTGTCGGGGGAAATTCTGCCGGGGTCGGCCGGGCCGTCCGCAGACCTCCAGGCAGGGAGGCCCCAACTCCTCCCGTATATCCCAGTTGAGACAGAGTATGAGACACACACAAGGAGCAAGGTGACTCTGCTGTTTATTAGACAAAATGGCAGGGATGGGTCAAGGAGCGTACGCGTCCGTCCTGACACACACACAATCGTGGGGCTCGCAGGCCCTTTTTACTGCATTATGACGCGCTATTTGCGTCACTTCAGAAAGTTAACAAAAAACCTATTGCCACTCTTAATTGGTTGCTCGAGTGGTAGGGTTAGTATAGCACACATATAGAGGACAATGTTAGTGGACAAAGGGTAGTCAGGTGATATATCTGGGTTGTCCCTACAATTAGATACATGAAAATTGTTACATGAAGACTCCTGAGGATTGGTTAATATTACTGACGTCAGAGATAAGAGACCCATGTTCTGATTGGTGCACCCGTGAGCTTCCCAGCCTGGGACCACCGTTGTTCCCAGCTCTCGGTGTACCTGCGATTGCAACAATGTTTCACTATGGGTACGTGCAGACAATGTGAGGATTTATTCATAGTTGGAAGGCTGACCGCTCCCACTGTCGCAGATGTCCATTGAGCCTTTCAAGTGTATCTGCCTGTGTCTCGTAGCGAGGGATCCAGACGCCTTTTCTCTCTTGGGTTTGGCATCTCGTCAGGTTCGGCTTGGTCACGTGGGGAGGGACTGTGTTTGAGGCAGAATTCTGCACAATTAATATTGCTTTTCCACTGTGTGTCTGGTTTAATTTGCAGGTGTGACCTTAACGTTGGTGCGCGGAGTGCGAGGTTGCAACATCGTGCCTTTGATGCTTTGTTCTTGGAATGTGGGTTTGCAACATCGCGACCTTGGCTGGTTGTTTCACCGGGCCCCTTCTGCAGGATCAGCAACCAGACTCTTGCTTTGTTAATGTCCACGGGAGCTCTTGTTTGAGGCCTACTTGGGCCTAGTGCATAAGTGGTCCGTTTGGTGCATAGGTGCTTTAAGTTATAGTAGCATATAGTTCCATGACCAGTATCGTGTCTTCATTATATTTCTTATGGTGGTAACTGGTTTCAAGAGAAGCGTGAGCAAGCTTTGTAGATGAGTTCATGACGCGTCTTACGTTTCTGCATTCTGAAAGCCTATGTAAAAATAATAAAGATGCACGTCCGTGAATATGCCTGTCGCCTACGTCATAGCACTGAGTATATTCTTCGTGTAGATCGGTGTGGGAATGTCCAGTGTGTATATTTGTACAGATGTGCTTCCCGTTGTCTAGGTCGTCATGGCATCTCTAACGACGTTTAGATTTTAGTCTAGTTGGTCCGTGCCGCAGGTGTCGGCATGGCCAGTGCGGGCTGTTGGGCAGGCAGATGGACACATCCGTATGTTCCTATACCAGGGTATTTGGTCATCTGGTAAATGGACAAACTCTTCTCGTGGCGGGTGTCTGGGTCGTGACCCTCTAGGCCAAGCGCGAGAGGTGAAGGACGGGAGCCTGGTCTTCCATTCTCCCACTTCAGTCCCCCCTCTGGTCGACTTGTCGACCACAAACATATCCTTCTCGTTATCTCCTCTTACTAGCCATATCTTAGTTATTCCTCCTAGATGTCCATAATGGTTTACATGATCTTCAAATGACCAATACATATATTCACAGGTTAGTCCAGGAGTACAGTATACCCATTTCCCTATGTAACTCCTGGGGTTTCTTGGGTTCTCGATCTTCACTGATGGTGGGTCTAGATGGTGGGTGATGATTTGGGTGCGCAGCTTCTCCCTCTCCTGTATTATCACACCTGCATGGTGGCTGTCATCTGCTGGCATCAGGGGGTGCATTCCCACCATTTCGAGCAACTCGTCAGTGGTGCGTGCCTTCCGGGCCTTCCAAAATCTAATTATGATCAGCATAGCTCCAGCCAAAATAGTACAACCCACTATTATTTTCAGTCCATCTGACAGCCAGGATGGCATCCATGACCATAATATTGAAAACCAGCTCTTATCCTTGTTTACACCGTTACTTTCATCCATCATTTTGGAGTGCATCTGGGCCAATTGTGAAACTGCTTCCGTCAGTGTACCATTAGCAGCATCGTTGGCAGGTATGAACGTGCAGCATGATTGTCCTATCTTTGCACACACTCTTCCTTCCATTGCTGTGAGAAGGTCCAATACATATCTGTTCTGGAGTGCTACCATTCTTATAGCTCGCAGCTCCTCTTTTATTGCGTTAAACCCATTTACTGTAGAATTGATGGTCATCATTAGTTCCCATCTAGTTATTTGGAGCCATTTCGCGTTTGCGTAAGCCTGCAGTCCCGGGTGTATTATTGAGGAGAAGAACATTGCTGCTCTGCTGAATAGTCTGTGTTCTGGCGGTATGGAGGTTAGTTCCGTTTCCGACCTTCCCCACAGGTAATTTCCTGTCAGTGGCTCTCCTTGTCTTTTTCTTCTATTTAGGACAGTATCATTGCTGTTGGTCCTGTTCCCTTGCTCCTCCTGAAGTGGTGCAGATCTCTTTTTTCTCTTGTCCCCTTCATCCATTTTGGGAAAGTTCGCCACATTGACATGCTTCTTAGGTACCACTAGTGATGGTACATTGACGTGCACCATTGTGCACACACCATTCCACAGGGGGGGCAGTGCATGGTATGCCTTTTCTCCACAGGCCCAATAATGGTCCATTATTACTGCTGTTCCTGCTCCCCCCTCAGGTAACTCCGTCACACTTGCACAATTGGTGTTATATCTTACGTCCACTTCTCCTTTATGCTGGTAGCATACCTTGGGCGCAGTCAGCGGTAGTATTGTTATTGGGTCTTCATCTGTTTCTACCCACGTGAGCATTGGTACATACTTGATCCACGTCGTCCAACATCGGTGATTGTGGGCCTCGATAGTTGAGATAGTTTCTTTTGTTACCATGTTGCTGCCAATCACTCCTATCTCCCAGCTGTTGTCCAGATACACCTTTCCTGTTATCGTCACCAGCGGCCTCTTCCAACATCCTTGTTTACCCGGAACTTCAGTGGCGTACCAATCACATGGTAGATACTGCAGTGTTACTTTCTTTGTTTCTCCTTTTGCAGGGCCACTTGTTATGTATCTGAATGCTTCAGCATGTAAACTGCTCTTGTGGTAACTCAAATAGGTCTTGAGGAAGTTGTTTTCATATGGATATGAGTCTCGTGTTTTCCATGTCATGTGCACTACCGTCCCTTGAAATCTTCCTTTCGTTTGGAACAGTGCCAAGTATATTATGCATTGTGCTGTCTTTTCATCAATTTCTGTGGCAACAAATGTTCGTGAAGCCCTCATGGCGTATGGTATTAATGAGCAAACGTAGCAGCTGTCCTCAGTTGTCTGCTTACCAATGCGGGTCATGTGTTGGTACCATATGTTGTTTGTGACGTGTGCTGAATCTTGTATAAAATTATCAATACCTTTATTGTCTGAGTATGTGCTGCGTTTAACTCTATTTTGCTTGGGTGCAAGGTTACTACTATCACCTGACGTAACACCTGTTGCAGCAGGGGACGGGGGTATATTAGGTTTAGGTGCAGCAATAAAATTAATAGCATAGCTGTACTGCCATACAGAAGCAGCCAAGAACCCGGTGATCATCAAAATCCCTATTACTTTTATTACATATGCTAATCTCACCGGCATTTTGCTCTTACCTTGCTGCAGTCCTGGCAGCGTATTCTTGCGACATTAAAGTTGCCCGCCTGAAAATTCTCAAAATGCTTGTTATTAAATGTTAGTGTTTTGTTTCCTTTAAGCTCTCCCTATCAAATAGTCATTCAGTGCCCAGGCGAAGAGCTGTTCCCACGCTACTCTAAGTGATCTGTCTCTTAGGATCGGCAAGTATGGGCGGAGGTGGGGCATGGAATATTCTATGGCCAAGAGGAATGCTGTGTAGTAGACGCGCACCCTTCTCCTTTTTAGGTACGTTGGCCTTTTTATTTCGTATACAAATTGGTGTGACAATTCTTCTGGGTAGTTATCGTCTGGGAGTACCATCTACATCTGGGCAGTGAACTTGTTAGTAAGCTATTTTCTTAACAATACAATAATACGCAGTTCCTGTATGTGCGAGAGAAAAAGAGAACATTCACGTGTTTACATGTGTATTTGTGAGGCAATGTCTTTCAGTTCAGTTATAACTATACTTGGGGGTCAATGGGCGGGGGGGTTTGGGCTCAGATGGTGGAAGTATTTTTACTCCTTGAGCGTGTGACCATGGGGTGGGCAGCATGGGGATCACCCCTTTCTTCGTCAGTTATTGTCTCCGGGGAAGTTGGGTAGTGACACGGTAAGGGAACAATTGGGTCGTTGTCTGTGGTAGAACTTCCTTCCTCTGTCGGGGATGTTGTTGCTGCTCTTCCACTGGACCTGTCGTTGGCGCTGGGGCGGGTCTGCAGTTTGTAGATCTTTACATCATGTAAGTGGTTCCAGGCACGCTTGTCTTTTAGTTTTACTGCTCTTGTTTATACGTCCTCTACCAGATGGGGGCCAGTGAACCTCTTATCGTTCCACTTTCTATTGAAATTGCGAAGTAGCACGTGGTCACCTTTGGCAAGTTTGCACAAGTTCTCCTTTTCCAATTCGGTACTGGCGCCTTCTTCTTGATTGCTGGTAGACCCGCCCCGTGTGCGCTCGAGCTGCTGAGACACAAACACAACACTAGTAATCAAAGAAGACACATATTGATACATTTCATCACCTAACACACTTGCTGAACTTTCGTGGTCAGTGAATGCCCTTGACGTTGGCGTTAGGGGAAGGCGCATTTGACGTCCAGTAACCACCTCGTGAGGGGTGAGGTGGTGGTCGGACCCTGGCCTATTCCTCAATTCAAATAGGGCTAATGGAAGGCAATACAACCAGCTTTTCTTTGTTGTTTGTTGTATTTTTGCAATTGCCTCCTTCAATAGGCCATTCAGGCGTTCACATATACCGTTAGCCTGTGGGTGGTATGCACATGCAAATTTATTTTTTATGCTCAACAAGGATGTGATATGCTGGAACATTTCGTTTGCGAAATGTGGGCCGTTGTCTGACCTTAACAACTCGCACACTCCCCACCTGGGGAAGACCTCCCTTACTAGGAATTTGGCTGCTCTAAATGCATCTGGGTGTGAACAGGGCCCTGCTTCAATCCATCTAGAGAATGGACATACTACTACAATCATATACCTATTACCTTGACATATGTTGATCATATCAACATAGTCAATGTGAAGGTGCCGAAAAGGTCCCTCTGGCCGGGGTATGATACCTCTTATCACCTTATGACCGGCCGTAAACTGCTGACATGTGAGACAATTGCTGATAAAATTTGACACATGAGAATTTAACTCGGGACAGAACCAATCTTCTCTAATTTGTGCTGCAATTATTTCCTTGCCTGTATGGGCTGGGTGATGTAATTGGCTCAGGGCGGTGTTTAAAAGTGCCAACGGTATTACAACTTTCCCAGTGCCACCCTGGCGCCATAATGCGTCGGTTGGTGACATTGTACATCCTCTTTTTACCCATATTTCTTTTTCGGCCATTGGTGCAGCCGCTTGTAGCTCCATAATCTGTGTGGCTGGAAGATGGGTGTACCCTTCTCTTATCAACATCTCCCTAGCCATTCCCCTCCCTCTCCCTCTCTGTGAGTCTGTGGGGTTCCATATCTCACCAAAGTATGCAGCATATTTCGCATGTGCGTCTGCTGCTGCATTCCCTTTTGAGACGTGATCTTCACCATTGGTGTGTGCGGTGCATTTTACTAGGGCTAGTTCTTGGGGGTCGTTTATTACTTCAATTAGTTCAGCCAATAAGAGGGCATGTTGCACTGGAGTGCCATCAGCTCTCCTAAACCCTCTTCTTCTCCATTTTGATAGCCCTGAGTGGACAGTGGATGTAACATATGCACTGTCGGAATGTTTTGTGCCCTGAATTACTAAAATCAAATCTAGGTTGCCTTCTGCCTGTGCACCCTGCTATGTTTTGTGCCTTGAATCTCCAATATCCAATCTAGGTGCCCCACTGCCTGTGCACCCTGCTATGTTTTGTGCCTTGAATCGCCAATACCCAATCTAGGTGCCCCACTGCCTGTGCACCCTGCTATGTTTTGTGCCCTGAATTACTAAAATCAAATCTAGGTTGCCTTCTGCCTGTGCACCCTGCTATGTTTTGTGCCCTGAATTACTAAAATCAAATCTAGGTTGCCTTCTGCCTGTGCACCCTGCTATGTTTTGTGCCTTGAATCTCCAATATCCAATCTAGGTGCCCCACTGCCTGTGCACCCTGCTATGTTTTGTGCCTTGAATCGCCAATACCCAATCTAGGTGCCCCACTGCCTGTGCACCCTGCTATGTTTTGTGCCCTGAATTACTAAAATCAAATCTAGGTTGCCTTCTGCCTGTGCACCCTGCTATGTTTTGTGCCCTGAATTACTAAAATCAAATCTAGGTTGCCTTCTGCCTGTGCACCCTGCTATGTTTTGTGCCCTGAATTACTAAAATCAAATCTAGGTTGCCTTCTGCCTGTGCACCCTGCTATGTTTTGTGCCTTGAATCTCCAATATCCAATCTAGGTGCCCCACTGCCTGTGCACCCTGCTATGTTTTGTGCCTTGAATCGCCAATACCCAATCTAGGTGCCCCACTGCCTGTGCACCCTGCTATGTTTTGTGCCCTGAATTACTAAAATCAAATCTAGGTGGCCTTCTGCCTGTGCACCCTGCTATGTTTTGTGCCTTGAATCGCCAATACCCAATCTAGGTGCCCCACTGCCTGTGCACCCTGCTATGTTTTGTGCCCTGAATTACTAAAATCAAATCTAGGTTGCCTTCTGCCTGTGCACCCTGCTATGTTTTGTGCCCTGAATTACTAAAATCAAATCTAGGTTGCCTTCTGCCTGTGCACCCTGCTATGTTTTGTGCCTTGAATCTCCAATATCCAATCTAGGTGCCCCACTGCCTGTGCACCCTGCTATGTTTTGTGCCTTGAATCGACAATACCCAATCTAGGTGCCCCACTGCCTGTGCACCCTGCTATGTCTTGTGCCCTGAATTACTAAAATCAAATCTAGGTGGCCTTCTGCCTGTGCACCCTGCTATGTTTTGTGCCTTGAATCGCCAATACCCAATCTAGGTGCCCCACTGCCTGTGCACCCTGCTATGTTTTGTGCCCTGAATTACTAAAATCAAATCTAGGTTGCCTTCTGCCTGTGCACCCTGCTATGTTTTGTGCCCTGAATTACTAAAATCAAATCTAGGTTGCCTTCTGCCTGTGCACCCTGCTATGTTTTGTGCCTTGAATCTCCAATATCCAATCTAGGTGCCCCACTGCCTGTGCACCCTGCTATGTTTTGTGCCTTGAATCGCCAATACCCAATCTAGGTGCCCCACTGCCTGTGCACCCTGCTATGTTTTGTGCCCTGAATTACTAAAATCAAATCTAGGTGGCCTTCTGCCTGTGCACCCTGCTATGTTTTGTGCCTTGAATCGCCAATACCCAATCTAGGTGCCCCACTGCCTGTGCACCCTGCTATGTTTTGTGCCCTGAATTACTAAAATCAAATCTAGGTTGCCTTCTGCCTGTGCACCCTGCTATGTTTTGTGCCCTGAATCTCCAATATCCAATCTAGGTGCCCCACTGCCTGTGCACCCTGCCATGTTTTGTGCCCTGAATTACTAAAATCAAATCTAGGTTGCCTTCTGCCTGTGCACCCTGCTATGTTTTGTGCCCTGAATTACTAAAATCAAATCTAGGTTGCCTTCTGCCTGTGCACCCTGCTATGTTTTGTGCCTTGAATCTCCAATATCCAATCTAGGTGCCCCACTGACTGTGCACCCTGTGAGCAACTTATGCTCCTCTGTTCTGATTGCCAATATTGAACCTGTGTGACCCATTGCTTGTGCATACTGCCAGTGACCCATGTTTCTCTGCCTGATTGCCAACATCAATTTTAGGTCACTCACTGCCTCTGCACCCCGCTAGCGACCCTTACTCTTGCGCCCTGATTACTATAATCAAATCTAGCCGACCCACTGCCCGATCGGTAGAATTGCACCCTACAGCTACCCATGCTGACGCTGTGCCTGCATTAGAGCACTGCCTGCCTGTACTGGATTATTGCTCCCAATCCAGGTGCCCAGACAGCTCACTGAACTCTAGCCCCACCCACCCAGCACCCACTAATATAATGCTAGCACTCCTCACCATCATCATGTTCCCTTTTTGTATAGTCCCTAATGTCACACCATGCATCAGAGGACACTTCATCAAGGTTGGCGATGGATTAGTTAGACCAGGTTGTCCACGCCACTTCCCCATCCCCTGCCCCACCCCATTCCTCCCCACACTCCCCCCTTTCCCCTTACCATCGCCTCAGGCCCACACTACGCCCATCACCATCAAGAAGACAGCAACCTCAGACATCCCGTGCCTTAGTCCCAACCCGCCTACATACATTCACACCATACCCATCTGCATCAATGACACAACCACACCTATCCTGGGCACTGAAAGACTCAATAGACTCATGTCTAGAACCAAAATGTCCCTACGAGCTAACTCACTCACCATTTCACCCAATACACGGACCAAACAAAACACCACGCCCACTAACTTCCAACACAAAAGACTCCACAACGCACCACTCAAATACCTAACCAACAACAAAATCACTGACTCTTCCCCCCTCAAAGGTAACACACCACCCCCTGCCCCTACCTCCACCCTCAAAACTACACTCATCAATGCCCGTTCACTAGGTGCCCATGCCATAGATATCCACGACCTCATTGTAGACCAACACCTTGATATGCTGGTAGTCACTGAAACCTGGCTTCACCCAGCAGCAGGACCACTTCTAGCCCTTGCTATTCCCCCAGGATTCAGCATCCTGAGAACAGACAGGACAAATACCCAAGGAGGCGGAGTTGCTATAATAGCCAAAACCACCCTGGATATCAGAGCATGCCCAATAGAACAGATACAAGGTTATGAACTCCTACTAGTCAAGTATACCTCCAACCCCAAAAGCACCACCAACCTACTAGTGGTGTACAGATCCCCTAACAAAAACACACACCCTGACTTGGACATCCCACTACTCCTAACACCCCTCATCAAGCCTAAAACCAAATGCATAGTCCTCGGTGACTTTAACCTAGGTTACAATGACCCCCTCGACGCAGAAGCATCTACATTTTATACAGCCATGTCAGAGATGAACTTCATACAACTGGTAGATAAACCCACCCACTCAAAAGGAAGAACCTTAGACTGGCTTCTCACTCTCAACTCTCTAGTCACCATTGACTCCATCCTACCAGTCAACTGGTCAGACCACCATGCAATTAACTTCACCATAGACAATGCCAGTACCGAACACATCACCCCTAAAAAACCAGAAACATTTGAGACTAGAAACATCAAAAAGCTCTCTTCCGACAAACTCATACCAGCCCTGAGTGCCTCCTTTGCCCACACGGTCCTAGGCACCAACAACCCCTCCTATCTAGCAGAACAATACCAACAATGCCTCACCCAAACTATCGACCTACTTGCACCCATCACCACCAAAACCCGTAGACCTGATAAACGCTCCTGCTTTTGGTTTAATGAAGAACTTATAGCCTTAAGACGCACCAAAAGATCACTTGAACACCTCCATAAGAAAAACAACACCCCAGATTCCGCATCAGCCTTCGCTGAAGCCAACAAAACATACAAATTAGCAATAATCACTCAAAAAGCCAATGCCTTCAACCTCCGCATTGCTAACGCGTCCTCAGACAGCAAAGAACTCTTTACCATTCTTAGAGAGCTCGAAAACCCCTGTCAAATCTTAGCACCTTCAAACGCTAGCAAAGACTGGTGCACCACCATTCAAAACGCACTCTCATCCAAAATCCTCTTACTACAAAACAAAATCGATAGTAAAAAAACACTCCTAGCTGATAAAACCCCACCCACCATATCAACGACCATCTCTAACGCCACTACTGGTCCCCCATTCCAATTCTCACCAGTGACCAACAAAGAAGTTCTCAACACTATAATGAAACTCAAAGCCTCCAACTGCAAGGAAGACCAATTCCCATCCCATCTAGTGAAACTATGCGCCCCCACTCTCACACCTATCATCACTGAATTCATTAACGCCTCCTTCCTCACAAACACAGTCCCCACCAGTATCAAAAAAGCTTGGGTGACACCACTTCTAAAAAAACCTACCCTGGACCCAACAATACCCACTAACTACCGACCTATTACAACGGTCCCATTTCTCCTAAAAATAATCGACAAAATAGCCTACTGCCAAATTCAGAACCACTTGGAACAACATCACCTACTAGGAGACCGCCAGTCAGGCTTCCGTCCCAACCATAGCACAGAGACAGCCCTCCTTGACCTAAAGATCCAAATGGATGCCACCAGAGAAGCAGGTAAACTCTGCCTCCTGATGCTCTTGGACCTCTCAGCGGCCTTCGATCTGGTCGACCACGACAAACTCTGTAACACTCTAGCAAACAACTTCAACCTAGCTCAGAACGCTACCAATTGGATTAAATCCTTCTTGGCTGACAGGACTTCCAGAGTATCCATCGGCAAAGAATCAGCAGACCCAATGCCCGTCCCTGCAGGTGTGCCACAAGGCTCCTGCCTATCCCCCACTCTGTATAACGCCTACACCAAGCTATTATTTGCAGCCTTGGATGCCCTGGGTGTCATCTATACTAACTTCGCCGATGACACCCAAATCCTCATTCCTCTCACAGGTAACCATGAACAAGACTCCCTCTTGGTTAACCAAATCTACTCACTCATCCAAAACTGGATGGCTAACAACAGGCTTTGTCTCAACGACGACAAAACCGAACTCCTCATACTAGGCTCCTCCAGCAAAATCAACACCCTTGAGCCCGCCTTTAAATCATTCACCATCGATGGAACCATAATCCCCGTTCTTAAACAAGTCAAGACCCTCGGAGTATACCTAGACGCCACACTATCCATGTCTAAACAAGTAAACACATTAGCCTCATCCACTTCCTACACCTCTAAACTCATCTCCCTCAGCCGTAAATTCCTCTCCACCAACAACTGTGTCACTCTAGCCAGAGCACTCATACTGTCTAAGCTAGACTATTGTAATATCCTATTCCTTGGCACTTCCAAAGCCAACATAGCTAAACTTCAACTTATGCAAAACAAAGCCCTCAGAGCAGCTCTAGGCATCAAAAAATCTGAACATATATCCAACACCAGAAGAGACCACCACTGGCTCCCCATACAAGCCAGAATTCTATTTAAAACCCTGAGCATCACCCACAAATGCAGGGCTAACAAAGCGCCCAAATACCTCAACAACACAGTCATGATGAAGCCCCACACCAGACTCCTCAGGTCCAACAAAAACGCACTCCTTGAAACCCCCAGATACAAAAGAGAGAAAGCAGGGGGCAGCAGCTTCAAAACATTGGCCCCCAGACATTGGAATGCGCTACCTACCCACATCATGAATGAAACCTCATTCCCCAAATTCAAAAGCCTCTTGAAGACCTGGCTCTTCAACAAGTTCTAACTGAACCAGTGCACTAATCCCCTCCAATCAACTATTTTACTTGACTGCTTTGTATATTACTGTATATTTGATTCCTATTATGGTACATTTTTGATTGTTATACCTGTACACCACTATGTTCATTCTAAGATTGCATTTTCCATTGTCTGTAACTACGCCGTGATACCCCCGGGTCTGGGCGTATAACAAATGTAATAAATAAATAAATAAAATAAATAAAATAAATGGTTACTCGTTTGTCAAAACTTTCCTTCAATGCCAATATTAGTGCAACCAGTTCCGCGGCTTGAGCAGAATAATGCTGTGGTAATTGTACACATTTCATAGCCACACACACCGGCGCCTCCATCATTTTAACCACTGCTGCCCCAGTCCTCCTTATCCCATCTCCTTGATCAATAGTTGATGACCCATCAATAAACAAAAGCTCACCTCCCTCTAGTGCGTTTTCTTCAACTTTTCTAGTACACGAGTACATTTCAGTTATTTGGGTGCAGTCATGGGCGTAATCTCCCTCCTCAATTACTTCTGCTAGGAACCTTGCAGGGTTAACCGTGCTACATCTAACAATTGCTAGTTCAGCTCTAGACAAAATGATCTCATAACCTGATGCCCTTTGCGTTGTTAGTGTGGACTTAGGTTTATTCAATATTGCAAATAGTGCATGTTCCACAAACAGTGTAGTTGGACACCCCATGGTTATTGCTGATGCTTTTTCCACTGCAAAAGCAGCTGCAGCGAGACCATGTTCGCAAGGGAAGTGACCTAACATCACAGGGTCTAAGTGACCGCTGTAAAATGCTACTGGTTTATAGCCCATGCTCGTTTTTTGGGCCAATACTGCCTTCATCACTGCTGAGTCGCAATGTGAAAATATAAAGAATCGTCGCTCATAGTCTGGGGATGCCAGTACCAGAGCAGTTGATATTGCGTCTTTCAATTCATCAAAGGCCTCCCTCATTTCCATAGTCCACCTCAACTTTTTCTCCCCTTTATTTGCTTCTCTCAACCCCTCAAGCAGGGGTCCTATGTATGAACTGTAATCAAATACCCATGCTCTACAGTAGTTGCACAGCCCCAGAAATTGCTGCAGTTCTCTCACAGTCTGTGGCATTGGAGTGCTTGAAATGGCCTGTGCTCTTTGTGGTGCAATCTTTCTTCCATGTTGGGATATCAGTTGGCCAATGTAAAGTACCTGTTCCTGACAGTATTGTATCTTATTCATGTCTACCTTGTACCCTTTTTCAGCCAATATCGTCAACATTTTTAAGGAGTCCTCTCTGCATTTACTTTCGTTTGTACTGCAAATTATTATGTCATCCACATACTGTAACACTGTGCTTTCCATTTCAACGGTACTCAAATCCATCTGTATTACTCTATTGAAAATTGAGGGTGATTCACAATACCCCTGTGGCAATCTGGTATGTTTCCACTTTGTATTTCGGTAAGTGAAGCTTGTCAAATCTTGTGAGTCTGGGTGTAATGGTATTGAGAAAAAAGCATTTTTAAGGTCAATCACTGTAAACCGTGATGCTTCTGCTGGAATGCCACACAATATTGTGGCCGGGTTTGCTGTTACTGGATACTCTGCTTCTACTATGTTATTCAAGGGCCTGAGGTCCTGTATGAAGCGCCAAGACCCCCCTTTAGCCTTGCGCACTGGGTACACAGCCGTGTTACAGGGTGACTCTGAGGGGACCAATATGCCATTGTTTATAAGGGCCGTTATGGTTTCATATATGCCCTCATCTGCCTCTTTTGACAGTGGGTACTGTTTCACTCTTGGTAGTATTGCACCTTTTTTCAATTTTATCCTTACACCCCCTATGCTTTTTATGCATCCCACGTCATAAGGGCTAGTAGTCCATAATGATTTGGGCACCCTTGACATATCCTCCTCAAAGAAGGGGACTGGGGTGCATGCGGGTGCCTCAAGTGCCATTGCAATTTTCTGTGCTACTTGTTTGTGAGCCACTCTTAGCCATATTCCTACACTCATCATGAACACCATTTCACCTTCCTCCTTTTCTTCTGAGAACAGCTCCTCATCTGACACCTGGGTCAGCCTACATCCTTCTGCTAGTGCTATCACTGCCCTCCATGCTCTCCCTTCTTTATCTTGGGCATGTACAGCAATATAATCAGCTGTTGCAATAATGCTCTCAATGTCCATTACAAACACCTAGCCTTCTGGTTCATTAACAGGTGTTTCTGGTCGGAACAGATAGGCTGCTGGCCTCCTCCATATCTTCCCTTCTATCCCTGGCATCCATGCAAACGCCTTGTCTGTTCCATACTGGAATAGCTCGCCATCTACTGGCTCCGCCCTAATCGCTGTCTGTCCACAGTATGCTTGCATAATCTGTCGTGCTGCGAGCATGTTAATCCCTGGAGTAGAGAAAATTATGCCATCCTCTGTAAAGGAGATCGTCATATTCAACCTGTTCATTATGTCCCTCCCCAGTATATTCACTGGTGAGGCACTATAATATAAAAGTGGAACCGACAGATCATAATCTCCAATAGATAAGGGAACGTTATCAGTAAAGGGAACCAACCCTTTAGCCCCAGAAAATCCTTGGGTGTTCATGGCTTCGCCTGACATCTTAAATTTACCTTCCCTTATGCAAGACCGGGTTGCCCCGGTGTCAACAAGGAATGATAATTTTTTGTCACCTATCGTTACCTCTATGCGTGGCTCCTCCGCACTATTAGGTGTTACTGACAGGATGGGACACACCAAGGCCGCCTGTGGGCTGTCCTATTGTGGGTATAACGATTGGCCATTCCCTGTGTAAGGGTTGTGTCCCAAGACCGTCACCCTACCCAATTGCGTTTGTTGAGTTTGGGGTTGCTGTGTTAGCGTTACTTGTTGTTGTGGCAGTGGCTGTTGTTGTGTTATTTGTTGTTGTTGTGGGTCACTTCCTTGTTGTAACGTCTGCTGTTGTTGTATGCCCTGCTGTTCTTGTGAGGTCCTAGGTTGTGCTTGTTCATTCCATGCTGGTGTTCCTGGCCTGACCCTACACGTACGTGACATGTGTCCTAATAACCCACAACTCCAACACACGGGTGGTTCCCTGCTTTGCCATGGGAATCTCCCTGTGTTGTCCTGGTATACTGGTTGCCCTGTGGGGTAGGAATTTCTAAGTCCTCCCACCTGCTGTTGGGCATTATATCCGTATCCTCTCCCTCTCATAAATCCTCCTCTCCCCCTATTATAACTATAATACCCAGCTCCTTGCATTGGGTACCCTCCTCCCATGTTTGGTGCGTGTAATTGCAGTGGCGGGACTTGTTGTGTTATAGTCTGTGGAGGTGCCATTTGAGCAGGATCTTGTGCAGCCACTACTTGTGTGGGGCTTTGGGCCATTGGTGTGGGCGTAGTTATTAGTGCCCCTTCCATTGTGTATTTAGTAAGTTTTTTCTGTACTAGTTTAGCCTCTTCTGTTTTCCTGTCCTCTTCCTTTTGTTTCATTTTTCCTTGCCATGTCCTGCAGTGATGTACTATAGTCAGTTGTATTTCTGGCCATGGTTTTGCTTCCATTCCCACTACTTTCTTTAGTTGTTTCTGAACTCCTTCTGGGAACCCTTGTACTAGTATATGATAAAATATGGCTGGTGTTTTGTCCCATTGTTCTCTAGTTTCCATGCGCCACTTCTCTTGGATATCCTGGATATAATCAACAGGATCCTCATTCTCACGCATCTTACGGGAAGTAATTGCTCCTATGTCTGATGTGTCTGGGTACTGTACTCTCAGTGCCTGCCATAGCGCATGTCTGCAGTTTGCAAATGGTGCCCCATCATGCGATGTGTTTGTTATTGTTACCCCATGGAATCCCGTTCTCTTCCAAATGTCATCCGCTCTATCCCCTAATATTGATATTAACAGGCCTTTTACATCTCCTACTGCTAGTTTCTGTCCTGCGGTGTGTTTTTCCATTTCATATATCCACTTACCCGCACCTCCACTTAGTGATGGGAGCCTACATTTTATATTTTCCTTATCCGTATGCTTCCAAGGGACGTACTGTGGTCTAACCCCTCCTCTCTCCAACAGTGGCATTAAGTTGTGTCTTGTGTCACCCTTTATGTTCCACAATATCGAGTCCTCACACCCCTCCTCTTCTTCGGGTTCCTTTACCTCTTCAATTCCGTCCTTATTACCCCTGCTCCTAACTCCTTCTCCATCCTTTCCCCTTTCGTCATTTCCTGTAGTTAATGTGGGCGTGTTTATTTGTCTGTCTTGCCTGCGACTATGGAGGTCTCTAAGCCGACATGCATAGTGTGTCAGTTCGTCCATGAAGGGCGCGAGCTTTATTCTGCGCGGCGAGCGTGCGGTGGTTGAGCATGTAGGGTGCGATGGGGGAGGGCGTGATGGAGATGGGGATGGTGTGTTTTCATGGGTTTGTCTTTCCACTAGTCCTTTCACTCCCTCCTCACTTCTCTCCAAGTCCTCCCTTCTCCTACTGATCCATGGCGAGTCTATGTTTGTTCGAGTGAGGTATAGCTTATCTAAGCTTTCCCTTTCACTCTTTCTTCCTTCTCTCTCCACTCCTTCTTCCTCCTCACTGCAAAAATCATTCATAAATGGCACCCCCCACTCTGCCTTTTTCCCTTTTATTGTTACTGTCTCTAAGTCTATTAGGTCTATTTCTCCTTTTCCTTTGTTATCAACTGCTCCCCCTAGTGCTGATGTGGTTGCTACTTCTCTACTTCTATATACATCCCCCCATCTTTCACTCTCCCTACTCATCCCTTCTCTTTCCCCTTCACTTCTCTCCTCAATCTCCCTACTATTTTCCTCCCTCTTCCTTTTCAATTCCTCCATCACTTCATTGCTCATCTGTTCCAATATTCTTTCATTCTCTTTCTTCCTTTCCCATTTCACTCTTTCTCTCTCTACTATACTTTCTATTATTTTCCCCTCTTCATATTTCTTAGCTGTCTCTGATAGTACCCTCTTCTTCCATATTGCCATTTCCTTTTCTCTTTCTTCTTCTTCCTTCTTCTTCTCTCTCAACACTACTCTTGATACCCTGTCTGCTGCTGCTTTTACTCTTTCAGCTTCTCTCCTTTGCTCCTCATTTTGTTCCCTTAATTTTTCCAATTCGTTCTTACCTTCTTTCCTTTTCCTCACTCTCTCTTTTTCCTCCCTCTCAAGCTGTTTGATCAGTTCATTCTGCTCATCCCTTAGCTTTGCTAATCTTTCCTCTAAAATCTCTTCCTTTTGCCGTAATAGCTCCTCCCCCCTCATTTCACTCTCTCTTGCACTATCCTCGTCTGTTCTCTTTACTACCTCCCTCTCTTCTCCAGTTAGTGAACCTCGTAATTTTAATAATATCTGTGCAGCTACCCACTCATCATGTCCTATCTCTACAGTCTGCTCTTCTCCAATCCTCCCCTCCCCCACTGCCATCTTCCTATGAGCCACATATGGTGGAGGGCTGTATGCCGGGTTCGAGTATCCTTCAGCCGCCCTTAACTGTCCTTCTATTTCTCCTAATTCTCTTAAAGGGTACAACCCTCCTCCCTCCGTTTTCACTCCCGGTGTTATGGGTATCTCGTTGTTCAGTTCCTTTTTTATGTCGTCTGATTTAACAATCTTTTCTCCTCCCTCTCCTCCGTTCCCCGTATTCTTTGTGCTTTCACGCCCCTGTTTCCCATCCTCTCCTTCTTTCTTAATCTCCTTTTCTTCCGGTGTTTCCCCCATAGTGAACATTCCATTTGGTCCTGGTCGGGACCCCTGGAACATCCTCCATAAGTTAAACACCTCCACATGGTTTGCCAACTTCTTCCCCTTGTATGTATTGTGCAGATGGTTTAGCAGTGAATGTTGGGCATATGGATCGAAACTCCCATTAGGCGGCCATGGTGTTAACATTTTGTTATCCGTTCCCTGGGTCCACTCTATACTGTACTTAATTAATTTCTCCCTATGGGGTGGCAGTGTGGTGCATATGTGTTGTAGTGGTGTAGTGAGGGTGTTCACCCACCCTCCCGACCCTGTCCCGTATGACATAGTGGCGCTCCACTTGTTATCCTTCCCTTCACTAGTAGTTTACAATATACAACCTTATATTGTTTACCTGGCCCCGTAAGTATGGGGACTTACGACAATCTGTTATGTATGGTTTTACATTTGTCGATTCCCTTCTGTTACTACACCCTTACGGCCCCCTGCGGCCGAAGCGCACGCAGCCCCCTGCGGCTGCGTACCCTTTACGACGCTCTTATACAGTCGTCCTGTTTCCCCGTTCTCCTCCTCCTTTTACACTTGCCGTGGCCGGCGTTCTCCGTGCGCAGCCACGCCCCTTTCCCCTTCTCCTTTTCCCGATCCACTCGTTTATCATTTATCTCCGCGTCCGCTCCCTTATCACATTTCTCTTCCCCACCACTCCCAAAACTAAACTTCCTTGTGTTTGCGCTATCCTATTAAATCCCTACTGGTGACGTCACCAATCTCTTCGAGCTACTGGTACATTCTTATTATGTTCTTTTAAGTTCAAAATACACTTGCAACCTACCCCCGCTAACCCTACAGCTGTCTTCCTGTCACTCCTGGAACAAGGTAATCAAATCAATAATATAATCGGACTGCGCACACTGCGTCGCCTCGCGTGTGATACGCCCCTCAACAGGAGGGCTTAACCAGCCAATTATCTTCTATATTGGGCAACTAGGTAACTAGCCACCGCCTACAGGGAATCGTCATCTACCTATCGAGTTTCTTGCTCGAACAATAGGGATCCTCGTCTACTCATTGATCAATAAATGCCAAATCGTAGGAAACCACACACACCCCCACCCTTACACGTAGTCACGACTTAGGCCAATCAGTGCCTTACGAGCGGCCGCACGTGATGTTTTCGTGCTCCGCCCTCCCTCTTCCGCGTAACGTAGCCGACTGCTCTCGCACTCGTTTCGCTACCATTCATTCCAGTGGCAACACTAAGTTGTTAGACCTTCGCCGCGCATCTGTACAACACCTCCCTTATTTATTTCCTCCCCCCTCCCTCACAATTTCGCATTGCTTGTTGTGCGTGTCATGCTCACCAAGTTCTCTCGATGCAGGGCCGCTCGACTGCGTGCACCCCTCCAAGCGGCTCGCCACCTCCCCTCGTCTGGACCACGTCTGGACACTCGCCAACCGCGGGCGGGATACTTCTCAACCGGCTCCCGAGGGCCAATATCCGGATTGCGCTGTCCGGTCTTCTCGCAGCTCCGCGATGGTCCTGTAGTCCTCAGAAGGGGGCAACGGCAGAGGGGGCCACGCCGCCGGGCCTCCTCGCAACGGGAGTGCCTGGAAAAAGTAAAAATAGAAGGTCGAAGTAAAAAATAAAAAGTCGATCTTAAACAGATCTCAGCAGTGCCTCCAACTTGTCAGGGGAAATTCTGCCGGGGTCGGCCGGGCCGTCCGCGGACCTCCAGGCAGGGAGGCCCCAACTCCTCCCGTATATCCCAGTTGAGACAGAGTATGAGACACACACAAGGAGCAAGGTGACTCTGCTGTTTATTAGACAAAACGGCAGGGATGGGTCAAGGAGCGTACGCGTCCGTCCTGACACACACACAATCGTGGGGCTCGCAGGCCCTTTTTACTGCATTATGACGCGCTATTTGCGTCACTTCAGAAAGTTAACAAAAAACCTATCGCCACTCTTAATTGGTTGCTCGAGTGGTAGGGTTAGTATAGTAGTATAGCACACATATAGAGGACAATGTTAGTGGACAAAGGGTAGTCAGGTGACATATCTGGGTTGTCCCTACAATTAGATAAATGAAAATTGTTACATGAAGACTCCTGAGGATTGGTTAATATTACTGACGTCAGAGATAAGAGCCCCATGTTCTGATTGGTGCACCCGTGAGCTTCCCAGCCTGGAACCACCGTTGTTCCCAGCTCTCGGTGTACCTGCGATTGCAACAATGTTTCACTATGGGTACGTGCAGACAATGTGAGGATTTATTCATAGTTGGAAGGCTGACCGCTCCCACTGTCGCAGATGTCCATTGAGCCTTTCAAGTGTATCTGCCTGTGTCTCGTAGCGAGGGATCCAGACGCCTTTTCTCTCCTGGGTTTGGCATCTCGTCAGGTTCGGCTTGGTCACGTGGGGAGGGACTGTGTTTGAGGCAGAATTCTGCACAATTAATATTGCTTTTCCACTGTGTGTCTGGTTTAATTTGCAGGTGTGACCTTAACGTTGGTGCGCGGAGTGCGAGGTTGCAACATTGTGCCTTTGATGCTTTGTTCTTGGAATGTGGGTTTGCAACATCGCGACCTTGGCTGGTTGTTTCACCGGGCCCCTTCTGCAGGATCAGCAACCAGACTCTTGCTTTGTTAATGTCCCCGGGAGCTCTTGTTTGAGGCCTACTTGGGCCTGGTGCATAAGTGGTCCGTTTGGTGCATAGGTGCTTTAAGTTATAGTAGCATATAGTTCCATGACCAGTATCGTGTCTTCATTATATTTCTTATGGTGGTAACTGGTTTCAAGAGAAGCGTGAGCAAGCTTTGTAGATGAGTTCATGACGCGTCTTGCGTTTCTGCATTCTGAAAGCCTATGTAAAAATAATAAAGATGCACGTCCATGAATATGCCTGTCGCCTACGTCATAGCACTGAGTATATTCTTCGTGTAGATCGGTGTGGGAATGTCCAGTGTGTATATTTGTACAGATGTGCTTCCCGTTGTCTAGGTCGTCATGGCATCTCTAACGACGTGTAGATTTTAGTCTAGTTGGTCCGTGCCGCAGGTGTCGGCATGGCCAGTGCGGGCTGTTGGGCAGGCAGATGGACACATCCGTATGTTCCTATACCAGGGTATTTGGTCATCTGGTAAATGGACAAACTCTTCTCGTGGCGGGTGTCTGGGTCGTGACCCTCTAGGCCAAGCGCGAGAGGTGAAGGACGGGAGCCTGGTCTTCCATTCTCCCACTTCAATATGTTTTCAAAAGTTTGTGTACTCTTTCATTTGTAGAGTCTGTATGTGAAGTTTTGGCGAGGCTATGGAGTTAAGATTGTAGAGTTTCTAACAAGCACTGCGGCATAAGATACCAATGGAAGTAAACATTTTGGATTGTGGTGTATGGTTAGATGTTTGCTTAAATGGGTGTGTTATGCAGCAGTGTTTGTGAGTCTATTTATCATATGCTTACTGGTTGACTTTTTTGTGGTTGTGTGCAGTTTTTTCATGACATGGGTAATTGGAGCAGACATTATTTTTCCATCTCTGTGATGAAAGAAAAGATCATATGTTAGTGTAGGTAGTTCATAATGAGTTATTTCATTGTATAATAGCCATTTCTGTATTTTTACGACCCTCATATTTAGTACGTTAGAAGTATTATAGTTCAATCCAGTGTACTGAGCAATTTGGTCAGTTTCTGTGTTTGTTTTTTCAATCATTTATTTATTTTATTTATTTATATTTATATAGAGCACAAGCAGCCCAAGGGCATTGAGGCGCTGTTACTTGCAAGAACTTAGTTACACAGGTACAGGCATGGTAGCAGTCGTTGATACATTGTGAGTACTACAGAACATCATACCGTTGTTACAGGCATTGCACTTGGTCATTGTGTTACAATGTATGGTGAATATTCATGCTAATGTGCAGGGCCTTATGTGAAGAGGATGGTTTTCATAGCTTTGCGGAAGGTGGTGAGGGAGGCCTCACCTCGGATTGTGGGCAGAAGGGCATTCCAGTGAGTGGGTGCGAGATAGGGGAAGCTGGATCCTCCCGCTCTCGCTTTTTTTACTAGTGGCACAGAGAGCATGTTGGTGTACAGTGATCTAGTTGGCCTGGTAGTGGAGACAGGGTGGATTCTTTTGGAGAGGTACGCAGGAGCAGTGAGGTGAATGCACTTGTGGGTCAGTGTTAGAGCTTTAAAGATGATCCTTTCCTTTATGGGGAGCCAGTGGGCTAGTTTCCTGGCCTCAGAAATGTGTTCTCTTTTGGCAATGCCTTGGGCTGCCCAGAGAGCATTGTTTTGTATGACTTGTAGCCATGCTGGATTAAAAAAAAAAACTTCTATGTTGTGGTACAATATATTTCTTTCATTGTTTTCAGTGTTTATTTCTTGTTTCTTGCTAACCTTCTATCTGTTGGCTTGTTGCAGATTTATGGGGCAGTTAGGTACCTGTTGGCATATTCTAATTGTTTATTTCTACTTTTATACTATTCATCTATTTGTTGGGTTGTTGCAGATTTTTTGGGGCAGTTAGATACCTGTTGGCATATTCTAACTGTATATTTCTTGTTTGATTTAATTGGTATTTAGTTATCCGTTTGCTTGTTGCAGAATCTTGGGGCAGTTAGATACCTGTTGGCGTATTCTGACTGTTTATTTCTTGTTACATTTTAGTGGTATTTATGTATCTGTTTGCTTGTTGCAGAATCGTGGGGCAGTTAGATACCTGTTGGTCTATTCTAACTATTTATAGTTTGGAAATTGAAGTTTTGTTAATGTTTATGCAGAGATTAGCTATTAAATTTTGTTTTTAAGAATATTAAATAAGTGTTTACAAGATGTGCTGGTAATCTCTGCTTTAGAGTAATGGTAGTATCATTACATTCAAACCACCCACATTTCTTTTTTATGTATGCAGTGTAGTGACCTGCATTGGTTGTGGCTCCTGCGTGGTAGATTATAACTATTGTTGTGAAGGTTTTCTTACCAACTGATACTTGACCATGTGTGAATCCAGTCAGCTTGCAGTTGTTTTTAGTACCATCTGCATTATAACGTAAAAGCATTATTATTACATATTTACTATGTGTCTGTATTTTTAAGGTTGAGCGATTATCTGAATTGCAGGTGGTACAAAATCTGCCATGGTTTGCATTTTGTACAAGTTGCTGAAATGGAATGGATACATACACAAAGCGATGATTTGGGACGTGTTCCTGTGCCACATGTCTGCAGAGAGTACATGTATCTTTCCATATGTACGAAATCTGGAAGATTTCATTTATAGGTATGTTTTTATTTTCCAGTACTTGTAGTAAGTACATTAGAACTTCTTGTGGATCTTTTTGTGAGTGTATAGTGAATTTGACCATTCCAGCACGGTGGTCAGTCAAAATATCGAAAACAAATTGTCGAAAGACAATAATGTCGAAAACAAAACGTCGAAAAATAAAAAGTCAAATTATTATTTTTTTATTTATGTTCATTTTTTGGCTCTAGTATAAATTAAAAAAGGGAGATTGGGGTAACTCCCCCATTTCAAATAAAAAAACGTATTAAAAAAGAAATTCGACTTTTTATTTTTCAATGTTTTTTTTTCAAAATTATGACTTTCGACTTTTTTGTTTTCAATGTTATCACTATGAACCTTCCAGCACAGTAGTCCAATTTTTGCCGTATTCCAGAAACACTGTAAGTGTTGTCAGGATTGTTGGTTGCATTTTTATGAAGGACTAACATTTGCAAACACAATTGGTCTTTAATGTGTAAGTTAATGTTTTCAATAATTGGTGGTAAATGGAATATAATTTGTATTGCTACAATTGCATAGCAATTTATACCAGTTGTATTTGAAAATTTGAATGGACCTGACAGTTCTGTGTCAAAGTCATTTGTTTGGAGTGTGTGTTGCTTCTTTGAAGAAGTAGTTCAGTTACTTTGAGCAGTAGATTCTTCTTTGGTTGTGGTACATGATGAAGTATTTGCTTCTTTTGCTTTCTTTGGAGGAAATGCAGTGAGATCCTATATTGATTCAGTCTGAAGTAGTTTTCTTTTAAAACATTTTTACTTTTTGCGGAACAGGAAAGGTTTTTAGAGTGGGGTGTAGAGTGAACACAGTCCATTGTATTCTATAATGCAAGGAATATCAGCATTTACCTTACGTGCATCAAAGTTGATTAGAATAGTGTGTCAAGTGTATGTAAGCATGACAGTGCCACATAGCTCAAGCCTTCTTTAAAGACTGTGCTACCAATATCTATCAATGCTTTATCTAGGGTAGGACCTTGTGATTTGTGAATGGTGACTGCGTATGCTAGAGTTAGTGAAAATTGTTCTTTGCCTACATACATGTCTTTGAAAAGAAGAAAGCGGGCTGCTGTGCGTCCTATCTTTTTAACTTCTGATACTTTGTCAAAGAGAATATTGACAAACTGAATGTTGTTGTCACAAGGGTATGTTTGAAAGCCAACAACTATACCAAGTGCTCTATTAACTAGTCCTTGCTCCACATCAAGATTACGTTTAAGCTTTACTCTACAGTTTAAAGATCATTTTAATATTTTCTCCAAACCAGCTGTGTTGGAGATAGAGTTTTCTGAGGTAGTTAGTCTTGCTGTGGCTTGTTGACAAATGGGTAGTGTCATACCATGTGCTTCCAGCTCGTCTGTGGAGCAAATTTCAATTATTGGTTGCATTTCTTTTTTCAACATTGTTTCGTTGAAATTTGAACAGCTTGCAAGAGTTGGCATCAAGGACATAGAATGGACATTTGTGTGTGCTAATTGTTCCATAACATCAGTAGCACATGAGTTATGGCCATAGAGTGTGTTGATGTGCCTGGTTTTTAATATTGATTGTGGTTCTTGAGATAGTACACCAACTCTAATTCTCTTTTAAATGTTGGCGTATGTGAGTACTGCAGACAGGTGCATGCTTTCAGTTCATTCTCTGTATTGGAAATGTTGCCAAAGATTGACATTTCCAATGCTGCCAAGAGTTTTACGGCACAGTTTGTGGCCTACGGTTTTAAAAATAGGTTCACCTTTCACTGGTCTTAATTGAAGAAGATCTCCGAAAACAATATTGTGTTTTCCTCCAAAGAGCTCTTCGTAGTCTGTTTTGAGGAACTCTTGTAATCTGAGGTGAATCAAAGCCAACATTAGGTTGGAGACCATGCTCACCACATCTATTAGTAGCATTTTCATTTGTTTGAAAACTTTGTGTAGTTCCATTGCAGCTTCTGTAGAAAGTTTGTAATAGTCTAATTTGTTTTGGTGTTCTACTGGAAGGAGTAGTAATCGGTGTAAAGTGACCTATGCTATAGGCAGCTAAACCTGTGGGTGCAGTTACAACAGCTGACAATATGTTGTTTGTCAATAGTTGGAGGAACATGCTGAGGAGTTTGATTAAGAATGTTTTGCCTGAACCAGCTTGACCACTGACGTATAGCAGTATAGGTTTGTAGTCTTAGCAGGTACAGTTCTTATTTTCATGTTGCACACCATGTTCAATTTGTTTTGTTACTTCTTGGAAAATGCTACGCTGCTCATTGTTAAGTTGTGATATCAGCACAGCAAAGTCTTCTGTAGCTTGTTCATACTGACACATGGTGTTTTCTACTTCTGTCATGGCGGCTAATTGTGCCTCATTTGCTATTAGTGGCTGTCCAAGTGGTTCTTGGATTCCTGTTACAGAAGGTACACTACTGTCGGGAGTGTCCACATCTACAGGCCGATTCATGGAATAAGTAGCGCGGCGCAAGTGGGCAAAAACGTGCAAATCGCAGTGGAATAGCGAAAATCGCAGTGCAAGTGCGAAAATCGCACGAAAAGCAGCGCACGTCCATTCATGGAAGGCCGTGCGCGAGAAAACCAGCGGATGTGCGATAAAAAAGTGCGCCGCGCAAGTTGGCGCACAGGCCATCTAACAGCGTGCGCCAGGTCACAGCGAAAATCGCACAGGCCACAGCGAAATTCGCACATAGCGCGGCGCACGCAACAAAAGTAGGCGGAACACAGGCCTAACACTCGGAATGGGGAACAACTTGCAAAAACGTGGGCGTCACGGGGGAAGTACAGGGCACAAGTGCGCGGAACGCCCACACGCTCGGCTACAACACGTATTCATGGAATAGAATAGGGCAAAAAAGCGCACGCTCAAACCAGCGCACAGGCACAAACACGACCGCCACAAGAAAGCAGGCGGTAGCGTCTCTGCGGCTGTAAGAAATGTGCGCCAAAAGGTGCGCCAACAAATAGCACCTATATACTGCCATGATGAATGTCCTATACTGTGGCCCTCCAGGACAAATGACGTGCAAAGGGGTACCCACAAACACGGACACCCGCTGACAAAAAATACGTGTGCGTGTATACCGGGGTGCGCGGGAAGTCTCAGACGCGATTTCAGCAGGGTACAACTTCACGCGATCGGGCCTGGGGGAGCGGGCTACGTGTATTTCAGGGGTTCGCGTGAAGTTTTTCACGCGATCGGGCCTGGGGGAGCGGGCTACGTGTATTACAGGGGTTCGCGTGAAGTTTTTCACGCGATCGGGCCTGGGGGAGCGGGCTACGTGTATTACAGGGGTTCGCGTGAAGTTTCTCACGCGATCGGGCCTGGGGGAGCGGGCTACGTGTATTACAGGGGTTCGCGTGAAGTTTTTCACGCGATCGGGCCTGGGGGAGCGGGCTACGTGTATTACAGGGGTTCGCGTGAAGTTTTACACGCGATCGAGCCTGGGAGAGCGGGCTACGTGTATTTCAGGGGTTCGCGTGAAGTTTTTCACGCGATCGGGCCTGGGGGAGCGGGCTACGTGTATTTCAGGGGTTCGCGTGAAGTTTTTCACGCGATCGGGCCTGGGGGAGCGGGCTACGTGTATTTCAGGGGTTCGCGTGAAGTTTTTCACGCGATTAGCCAGGGTACGTGTATTTCAGGGGTGCGCGGGAAGTTCCACACGCGAATATACTGGGCGCGTGTATTTCAGGGGTGCGCGGGAAGTTCCACACGCGATTCCATCAGGGTAGGTGTATTTCAGGGGTGCGCGGGAATTTCCACACGCGAATAGCCTGGGCGCGTGTATTTCAGGGGTGCGAGGGAAGTTCCACATGCGAATAGCCTGGGCGCGTGTATTTCAGGGGTGCGCGGGAAGTCCCACACGTGATTACAGCAGGGCACGTGTATTTCAGGGGTGCGCAGGAATTTCCACACGCGAATAGCTTGGGCGCGTGTATTTCAGGGGTGCGCGGGAAGTTCCACACGCGAATAGCCTGGGCGCGTGTATTTCAGGGGTGTGCGGGAAGTCCCACATGCGATTACAGCAGGGTACGTGTATTTCAGGGGTGCGCGGGAATTTCCACACGCGAATAGCCTGGGCGCGTGTATTTCAGGGGTGCGCGGGAAGTTCCACATGCGAATAGCCTGGGCGCGTGTATTTCAGGGGTGCGCGGGAAGTTCCACACGCAAATAGCCTGGGCGCGTGTATTTCAGGGGTGCGCGGGAATTTACACACGCGAATAGCCTGGGCGCGTGTATTTCAGGGGTGCGCGGGAAGTCCCACACGCGATTACAGCAGGGTACGTGTATTTCAGGGGTGCGCGGGAATTTCCACACGCGAATAGCCTGGGCGCGTGTATTTCACAGGTGTGCGGGAAGTCCCACACGCGATTACAGCAGGGTACGTGTATTTCAGGGGTGCGCGGGAATTTCCACACGCGAATAGCCTGGGCGCGTGTATTTCAGGGGTGCGCGGGAATTATCACACGCGATTTGGCTTGGTACGTGTATTACAGGGGTGCGTGGGAAGTTACACACGCAATTAGGCTGGGTGGGTCCTCACAGGTGTTCCCTGTACACCCTCCACGGCCCCTGCAGGCAGCCCACAAAACAGGGGACTACCCTGCACACCTGCTCATGTCTCCCACCACCCCCACCCCCCACCATCCAGGGGCACCCTCCACCAGGCCCCCACTCATGTCTCCCACCACCCCCACCCCCCAGTCACCAGGGGCAGCCTCCACCAGGCCCTCACTCATGTCTCCCATCTCCCCCACCCCCCAAGTCACCAGGGGCAGCCTCCACCAGGCACCCACTCATGTCCCCTATCATCCCCACCCCCCCAGTCACCAGGGGCAGCCTCCACCAGGCCCCCACTCATGTCTCCCACCACCCCCACCCCCCCAGTCACCAGGGGCACCCTCCACCAGGCCCCCACTCATGTCTCCCACCACCCCCACCCCCCAGCAGTGCAGGGGCAGCCTCCACCAGGCACCCACTCATGTCCCCTATCACCCCCACCCCCCCAGTCACCAGGGGCACCCTCCAGCATGCCCCCACTCATGTCTCCCACCACCCCCACCCCCCAGTCACCAGGGGCACCCTCCACCAGGCCCCCACCCATGTCTCCCACCACCCCCACCCCCCCAGTCACCAGGGGCACCCTCCACCAGGCCCCCACTCATGTCTCCCACCACCCCCACCCCCCAGCAGTGCAGGGGCACCCTCCACCAGGCCCCCACTCATGTCCCCTATCACCCCCACCCCCCCGCCACCAGGGGCACCCTCCACCAGGCCCCCACTCATGTCTCCCACCACCCCCACCCCCCAGCAGTGCAGGGGCACCCTCCCCCAGGCCCCCACTCATGTCCCCTATCACCCCCACCCCCCCGCCACCAGGGGCAGCCTCCACCAGGCACCCACTCATGTCCCCTATCACCCCCACCCCCCCAGTCACCAGGGGCACCCTCCACCATGCCCCCACTCATGTCTCCCACCACCCCACCCCCCAGTCACCAGGGGCACCCTCCACCAGGCCCCCACTCATGTCTCCCACCACCCCCACCCCCCCCAGTCACCAGGGGCACCCTCCACCAGGCCCCCACTCATGTCTCCCACCACCCGAACCCCCCAGCAGTGCAGGGGCACCCTCCACCAGGCCCCCACTCATGTCCCCTATCACCCCCACCCCCCCAAGTCACCAGGGGCAGCCTCCACCAGGCACCCACTCATGTCCCCTATCATCCCCACCCCCCCAGTCACCAGGGGCAGCCTCCACCAGGCCCCCACTCATGTCTCCCACCACCCCCACCCCCCCAGTCACCAGGGGCACCCTCCACCAGGCCCCCACTCATGTCTCCCACCACCCCCACCCCCCAGCAGTGCAGGGGCAGCCTCCACCAGGCACCCACTCATGTCCCCTATCACCCCCACCCCCCCAGTCACCAGGGGCACCCTCCACCATGCCCCCACTCATGTCTCCCACCACCCCCACCCCCCAGTCACCAGGGGCACCCTCCACCAGGCCCCCACCCATGTCTCCCACCACCCCCACCCCCCCAGTCACCAGGGGCACCCTCCACCAGGCCCCCACTCATGTCTCCCACCACCCCCACCCCCCAGCAGTGCAGGGGCACCCTCCACCAGGCCCCCACTCATGTCCCCTATCACCCCCACCCCCCCGCCACCAGGGGCACCCTCCACCAGGCCCCCACTCATGTCTCCCACCACCCCCACCCCCCAGCAGTGCAGGGGCACCCTCCACCAGGCCCCCACTCATGTCCCCTATCACCCCCACCCCCCGCCACCAGGGGCAGCCTCCACCAGGCACCCACTCATGTCCCCTATCACCCCCACCCCCCCAGTCACCAGGGGCACCCTCCACCATGCCCCCACTCATGTCTCCCACCACCCCACCCCCCAGTCACCAGGGGCACCCTCCACCAGGCCCCCACTCATGTCTCCCACCACCCCCACCCCCCCAGTCACCAGGGGCACCCTCCACCAGGCCCCCACTCATGTCTCCCACCACCCGAACCCCCCAGCAGTGCAGGGGCAGCCTCCACCAGGCATCCACTCATGTCCCCTATCACCGCCACCCCCCCGCCACCAGGGGCACCCTCCACCAGCCCCCACTCATGTCTCCCACCACCCCTACCCCCCCAGTCACCAGGGGCACCCTCCACCAGGCACCCACTCATGTCCCCTATCACCCCATCCCCCCCAGTCACCAGGGGCAGCCTCCACCAGGCACCCACTCATGTCCCCTATCACCCCAACCCCCCCAGTCACCAGGGGCAGCCTCTACCAGGCCGCCACTCATGTCTCCCACCACCCCCACCCCCCCAGTCACCAGGGGCACCCTCCACCAGGCCCCCACTCATGTCTCCCACCACCCCCACCCCCCAGCAGTGCAGGGGCAGCCTCCACCAGGCACCCACTCATGTCCCCTATCACCCCCACCCCCCCAGTCACCAGGGGCACCCTCCACCAGGCCCCCACTCATGTCTCCCACCACCCCCACCCCCCCAGTCACCAGGGGCAGCCTCCACCAGGCACCCACGCATGTCCCCTATCACCCCCACCCCCCCAGTCACCAGGGGCAGCCTCCACCAGGCCCCCACTCATGTCTCCCACCACCCCCACCCCCCCCAGTCACCAGGGGCACCCTCCACCAGGCCCCCACTCATGTCTCCCACCACCCCCACCCCCCCAGTCACCAGGGGCACCCTCCACCAGGCCCCCACCCATGTCTCCCACCACCCCCACCCCCCCAGTCACCAGGGGCACCCTCCACCAGGCCCCCACTCATGTCCCCTATCACCCCCACCCCCCCAGTCACCAGGGGCACCCTCCACCAGGCTCCCACTCATGTCTCCCACCACCCCCACCCCCCCAGTAACCAGGGGCACCCTCCACCAGGCCCCCACTCATGTCTCCCACCACCCCCACCCCCCAGCAGTGCAGGGGCAGCCTCCACCAGGCACCCACTGATGTCCCCTATCAACGCCACCCCCCCGCCACCAGGGGCACCCTCCACCAGGCCCCCACTCATGTCTCCCACCACCCCCACCCCCCCAGTCACCAGGGGCACCCTCCACTAGGCCCCCACCCATGTCTCCCACCACCCCCACCCCCCCAGTCACCAGGGGCACCCTCCACCAGGCCCCCACTCATGTCCCCTATCACCCCCACCCCCCCAGTCACCAGGGGCACCCTCCACCAGGCCCCCACTCATGTCTCCCACCACCCCCACCCCCCCAGTAACCAGGGGCACCCTCCACCAGGCCCCCACTCATGTCTCCCACCACCCCCACCCCCCAGCAGTGCAGGGGCAGCCTCCACCAGGCACCCACTCATGTCCCCTATCACCGCCACCCCCCCGCCACCAGGGGCACCCTCCACCAGGCCCCCACTCATGTCTCCCACCACCCCCACCCCCAGCAGTGCAGGGGCACCCTCCACCAGGTCCCCACTCATGTCCCCTATCACCCCCACCCCCCCGCCACCAGGGGCACCCTCCACCAGGCCCACCACTCATGTCTCCCACCACCCCCACCCCCCAGCAGTGCAGGGGCACCCTCCACCAGGCCCCCACTCATGTCCCCTATCACCCCCACCCCCCCGCCACCAGGGGCACCCTCCACCAGGCCCCCACTCATGTCTCCCACCACCCCCACCCCCCAGCAGTGCAGGGGCACCCTCCACCAGGCCCCCACTCATGTCCCCTATCACCCCCACCCCCCCAGTCACCAGGGGCACCCTCCACCAGGGCCCCACTCATGTCTCCCACCACCCCCCCCAGTCACCAGGGGCACCCTCCACCAGGCCCCCACTCATGTCTCCCACCACCCCCACCCCCCAGCAGTGCAGGGGCACCCTCCACCAGGCCCCCACTCATGTCCCCTATCACCCCCACCCCCCCAGTCACCAGGGGCACCCTCCACCAGGGCCCCACTCATGTCTCCCACCACCCCCACCCCCCAGTCACCAGGGGCAGCCTCCACCAGGCCCCCACCCATGTCCCCCTGCCCCCAGGTCCTGACGATACACAATCATGGCAGTAATGGGCAGCATACCCAGCACAAACACCCAGGCAAGGATTGCATCCACCCACATAGTGAATGCAATTACATGACACAACCCCAATGGCAAGTATGTAAATGAACACATGTCCGTCACACACACATACACAATGGCTGCAAGTGAATGTCAAAACCCATATCATGACATGTATGAAACCAAAGACAAAAAAACACAAGTGGAAGTAAAAATAAAAAATGTATTAAAGATTAAAAATAAGTAAACAAATAAAACATACAACTATGTGGATAACAAAATAAATGGTCCATGTTGGAGAACCAAAGTAAAAATCAAAAAACGAAAAAGGAATACAAAAACAAATGTTGACCAAAGCAATATCAAGTAGAAGCAAAAGAATGAAAAACCATTTCCACATGGTGAACACAATAATGAAAAAAAGAAAATGTTCCTTCAAAAAACAAACTAAATACAGGAATGTACCAGGGTCCATGAGCCCAACACCATAAAGGAAACCTACTACTACCTAATGAAAAAAATATATATAAAACAGTGGCCATTGTCCGAGCGGTCCAAAATAATAAAAACAAATAAAGGAAACCTAACACTAACTAACTATATAACTATATACAAAGGCAGCGGGCAAGTCCTGAGGCTCACTTGTTGATGTTGCTGGCCAGGGCATCATCGAACTCCATGTCGATGTCCTGGAGGCGGGACTTTGTCCTGGCCCCGAGGTCTCGCAGGGATAACCCCATGTTCAGCTCAAACTCCCTGCGAGCTTCCTCGAGGCACTCAGCCCGCCTCAACGCCCGACGCATGGAGAACTCCGCCCTGACCATGGCGAGCTGCTCCTCTTCCGCCCGCTGCCGCTCCGCACCTATCCGCTGGACCAACTGCTCCCACACGGAAGACACCACCATCCCAGGGTTGCCCTGCCCTCCGGCCGATGCCTGCCCCTCTGATCTTGATGGCCCCGAGCCATGATGCCTCCCACGTCGAGGCCGCTGCTGCCTCCGACGCCACTGCCTCTGCCAGCACGACGGCATCCAGGCTCATGGAAACCACTGACGCCGTTGTGCACGTGCCCTGCCTGATGATGCTGTCACATCTTCCATCTGCTGGGGTCCAGTTGCTGTGTTGTCCACCCCTGCTAGACCTCCGACTCCCAACTGTGGCATGGATGGGATCCCCACCGAGCTGGCTGCATTGGTCGGGGCAGGTCCACAGGGGGCCCTGGTGGCATCTTGGCTGGAAGACGGCAAGGAGAACGACAGGAGGATAGCCTGCACAGAGGAGGAGAGGGCCGCCACATTGGCCAACACATGCAGGAAACCCCCGAACATGGCCGATCCCAATTGGGCCACGTCGGGAAGCACGCACGGCATCACGAATCACAGCCGTGCGCATCGCGACCCCAATCAGGACCTTCTCCGCACGGCCAGGGGTTCCCACGTCCGCAGGTGGAGGGGAGTCAGGTGACATGGACATCCCCTCTACCTGCGGACGGGCCTGGGACGGGGCATCCCTGCTGGTGCATGGTGGTGCACTCACAGGGTCAGTTACAGCGACATGCACAGGCCCCTCCACGGTGACCTGTGCTGCCTCCTGCCCCTGGCCCTCGACTGCACCACTTGCACCAGCAGGGATGCCCCCACCAGGCCCCATGTGTGCCCCAGTGGTGGCCTCCTCCTCCTCTGTGCAAACCACCAACCTGGATGGCTCCTCACCGTCTCCCACCGTAGCAGGCCCCTGTGGGGGCTCACCCACCCCTTCCGCTGCAGTCGTGGGGGCATCCCCGCAGCCTTGCTCCACAGCGCCGTCTCCGCCCTCTTCTTCACTAGCCGCTGCGTAGAGGGAGACAAAGAACACAAGCATCAGGGCACTGTACAATGGTCCCCTAGAAAGGAAGCAATAGCAGATGAGCACCACTGTCAAAGTACACTTCCATCATGTCCCTCCACAACACATGGGTCAGTCCAGGCAAAACACACACAGTAACAGGCATGGTGCATGCCATGGACATTTCCATGCATGTCCAATGGACTCTTGAAACATTCAATGATATGGAACTCACATGCATCATGGCTCATGCCGATCACATGCACACACTTCACCTCAGTCACATCCATCTGGCCCCAAACACACCAAACACAGCGGATACAAGGGTAATTTGGCTGCTTCACTGAATCTGTGCATTGTCACACACATGTGTCATGCATCCATGGCATGCACAAGTCACAGACACGCAGGTCAGGCACACAGACAAGGCTACCATATATGTACCTGGCATCAGAACCCATCCCTCACCCCCACCCATGTCCAGGTAGAGAGACTGGCATGCTCTCATGTTCAAAATCTGCATAGGGCTCCCCATGCGGCATTTGAACACATGCAACAACCATGTGGGTCACACATCACTGGTCGCACATGCATTACCATGATGTCCCTGCACACATACATGCATACATGGCCTATGGCACACATACAGGCAAGTATCATAGAACCAGCACACCGCAACCTGCCCTGTCTCACACAGTAATGCTTGGACACTTACCGCTCAACTCCAGACGGGCCTCCCTCTCAAGGATCTGGGCGTGGAGCGCTGGGCATACGCGTTCCAGGACCCTCATCTGGATGGAACTCATGCGGCCCCGGCCCCCCTCCACGAGGCGACGGGCCTTCACAAGGGTCCTGGACCTCAAGTCCTCCCAGCGCTTCTTGATCTTCAGGACGTCGCGGGTTGCCACCCCCTCCGCGTTGATGGCAACCACACAGTCGTCCCAGATCCTCTGCCGTCCTTCCTTGCTGGCACGGGACGATCCAAAGAGGGCATCATACTGCCCCAGGACATGCTCCACCAGGACACCAACTTCGGTGGCAGTGAAGCTGGTGCCCCTCTGCCCCTCTGGCCTGGGGTTGCCACTGGTGCCAGATGTGGAAGTGCCCGACATGGCAACCCCAGAGGCAGGTGTGGGTGGGCAACTGGGTCCTGGGGCTGGGCTGTGGAGCGATGTAATCCCAGTCGGGAGTCTTCAGTTCCAGCAGGGGTGGACACAGCAACTGGACCCCTGCAGATGGCTGATGTGCAGGCACCAAATGGCAGGGCACGGTGGCAGCAGGCAGGCAGGCAGGCAGGCAGCAGCAGATGGCACGTGGGAGGCTGCTCGGGGCACTGGGGGGCAGTAACTCGGCCTTCTGGGCAGGAGCGTGGTCTTCCGTGTGTTTTTGCGTGGCCAGCTTGATACAGAGTGATTTGGCACGTGAAAATCCTGCACGTCAGCGTGAAATCCGAGGAAAGGCCCTTAGCGTGTAAGCGCGTCAGCAAGCATACGCGATTCTATTGGACCAGAGTCCCTCAGCGCGTAAGCGCATCTGTGACGTGACCCGCACGGGTGTTCCCCACTCAGCACGTGATGACAGGGCACACGTGGAAATACTGCACGTCAGAGTGTCATCGCGTGTAATTGGACAAAAGTGTGCGTACACGCGATTGGCCCATGTACGTGTATTTAATGGGTGCGCGGGCACTTACACACGCAAGTACGTCAGCGAACCTGTATCCCGTGGTGCGTGTGAATTTCCACACGCTATTGGACTGGGAACTGGATTCCAGGGGTGCGCGGGTCACACGCTGTATCCAGTGGTGCGTGTGAATTTCCACACGCTATTGGACTGGGAACTGGATTCCAGGGGTGCGCGGGTCACACGCTCGCCTAGAACACGCGCAAAGCATAAATTTGCGCACTTTAACAATAACAAGCTCAGACGCCAGGATGAACATAC
Source organism: Ambystoma mexicanum (assembly GCF_040938575.1). Lineage (NCBI taxonomy): Eukaryota > Metazoa > Chordata > Amphibia > Caudata > Ambystomatidae > Ambystoma > Ambystoma mexicanum. Next base: position 250,434,085 of record NC_090923.1, on the reverse strand, counting down.
CGTTCCTAGCAGCAGTGGCAGTGGGCTACCAAAGGAGGAGGAGGAGGATAGTCAGGGCCAGAATATTCACACCCAGAACCAGCCTTTTCGGGACGCCTGATGACCAGGTGTATGGGAGGTACAGGTTTCCACCACACATTATACTGGACCTGGTGAGTGAGTGGGAGGATGACCTCACATCACCCACCCTGTGCTCCCAAGCACTCAGCCCCCTGGAGAAGGTCCTCAATGTACTGCACTTCTTAGCCACTGGATCATTTCAGCGGACAAGTGCCATAGTGGGTGGGGTGTCACAGGCCACCCAGTCACGCTGCCTACACCAGGTCTTGAACATCATGACTGCACGCCCATCAGTCCGCAGGCACATATACCTGCCCAGAACACCTGCAGAAAGGCATGCTGCCGCCCTGGATTTTTACGGTGTGGCACGATTCCCCAAAGTGCTAGGTGCCATCGACTGCACCCATGTGGCTCTACGTCCCCCCAGGGCATCTGAGCACATCTATAGGAACCGCAAGCACTGGCATTCCATCAACGTGCAGGTAGCATGTAATGCCAAGGGAATCATCACCTCAGTATATGCCAACTATCCCGGCTCCACCCACGACAGCTTCATTTACCGAATGTCCACCCTAAGCCGGGACCTAGAAGCTGGGCGGCATGGCGATACATGGCTGCTTGGTGAGTATGTATGCCACTGCACATGCATGCATGTTGGATACTGAGCAAGGTCACAACCCCACCAATGATACCAATCACCACCTCCACAGGGGACAGTGCCTACCCTCTCAGCCCCCACATGATGACGCCAATTCGGAACCCCACCACGCCACCCGAGGTAAGATATAACACAGCCCACATTACGACTCGGGGCATAGTGGAGCGCACATTCGAAGTGCTAAAGTCACGCTTTCGCTCCCTTGACCGTTCTGGCGGGCAGCTGTTATACGCTCCCACAGTAGTGTGCAGGATCATAGTGGCAGCATGTGTCCTGCACAACGTTGCAACACGCCGGGGCCTGGCCGTGGACATGGTGGTGGCCCCACATCCCCAACCACATGCACAGCCGCTGCGCATGGGAGGGGAAAGGGCACGGGGGGAGGCAGCCCGTACACAGCTAGTGGCTAATTACTTCACATAGAAATCACACCCCTGTGGAGTGCACACTGCCCTGGCACATTCCATCTGACAATCAATGATGACTCAACCTGACACTGATCCTGAATGTCTGGAGAATGAACCGTGAATACCATATCAGCCTGAGATTGTTCACCTGGAAGTGTCACAATGTGTGCATCCCTACCCACACAGACACCACCAATGCAGTTGTGTGAAGTTACACATTCAAGCAGCTAAAATGATTACCCACTTGCAAAATGCAACAAGAGGACAGTGCCATGTCAGCCAACCCAACCCCAGCACCGCCACACGACACACCGTGCCATGTCATGCTAATTGCAGGTAAACAAAGTAATCCCCACAACATGACACTAGTCTCACTATGTACAGTGTCCCTATTAAAAACCTGCAACACCTGAAATGCTCACACCAATGCCGGACCAACAACATACTTGAGCACGTAGTACCATTAACATGACATCACAAATGTTACATATTAGTAGTCTCACCACCTGGAAATGCCTGCACTCCCACCACTACCAACTGTGCAGTGTTGGCGCCATGTAGAGTTGTAGGTGCACTGCTGCCAACATGGACCCCATCTCCAGACTAGAGGTCCTTGTGTAGACATGAGGAAGGGACCTGCAAATTGGGAGGTAGACACAGAAGATGAGTTACACATCAATGCAACATGCAGTGTACAACACAACAGCAATATGCACTAGGAATGTATACACAGTATTGACGACTGACTGCCCACACAGCTCATGGGAGTCCAACGTCACTGTGTAATTCACTGTCACTTGGGCACACCCTTTGCAAGCCCATGGAAACGGGAAGCAGGAGGGGTGTGTGTCACTCAAACCCAAGCATCTGAACCAAATACATTACAAGCCTGCATGTGCCCAGCCACAATGCAGCGTATGCCCACAGGAACCACGGAAGCCAACAAATCGTCCCAAAAAAAGTAGGGAATAAAAGAAATGACAATAAAAATAAAAATAAGAAACAATCAAAAATGGCCATTGATGGGCCGGGGGAGTTGGGGAGGCCACCCAGGAGGTCCGAGGACAGGATGCACACCAGAACCCACCTGCGTGGATCCTGGGAAAATAAAACACCTCCATGGGCTCATGGCCCACACGGCTACCCTGTTGTGGGAGTATCACTGCTGTCGCTATTATCACCCTGTGCAGCTGCATCCGGAGGTGGTTGCACTATGGGAGGCAGCCCACGCAAGGCCCTAGTCTGCTCCTCCATGGCTGCAAGCATGTGGGTGTGGTAGGTCTGGTTCTGGAGGATGAGTGTGCGGAGGTCCCCATGCAACAACTCACGGGATGCCCGGACCTCCGCCCTCATTGCCTGCATCTCAGCTGAGAGCGTACGGGTGAGACGCTCCAGCTGCTGTTCTGTCCTTTGGTGTGTTGAAGCCTCAAGCTCAACAAGAGTCGTCCTGAGGTGAAGGAGCTCCTGCCTCAGGGCTTCCCTGTGGCCCTGGGACTCAATGGAGATGGCCTCATGCAGAGTCGCCAGTGCCGCCCGCCTGTCCCTGTTGGACCCCAACATGTCCTCCCTGTGTGACTGGCAGATGGTGTCGGTTGCCTGCTCTAGTCGCTCCATCAGCCTTTCTGGGGGGACAATGGAAGTGGCCACCCTATCCATGGCCTGAGCCATCATCTCGGATGATGCAGCCTGTTGGGTTGCCATACCGTAAATGGATTTCTCCCATGCAGTATTGCCGGGTGGCGTACGGCCACCACGTCGGCGGGCACCACACCTGTCTGGGGCAAGGCGAACTGCGCCTTGCTGTGCCGGCACTGCCTGAGGCTGCAGGACAGCATTCCCCCTCTGATCTGCTGGCCCAGGAACAGGATCAGATGTCGCGGAGTGTGACCCTGCATCCGTAACCACCGAAGGTGTAGCTGCCAACACTGACATCCCCATGGAGGGTTCTGACCCTGGTGCAGGCGGGTGAGACAGAACAGAATCCCTCCCTGGAACACTCACCTGCGACGGCACGTAGGTCTCATCCGAATCAACACCTGAGTACAGCTCGGGGGAGGTGCAGCCAGAGACACCCCTTGAGAGCACGACCTGCAGCACTTGTGGGTTCTCCCCCACCACCACACCACGTCCCTCACTGGTGGTTGGTCGGCCCTCGGACCCCTCCTGGGTCTGCACCATCTCCACAACCCTAGCAGTATCAGGTGCGTCTTCCCCTGCAAAGACATGAAAACAAAGAAATGGAAACAGGCATTAGCACCATGGCACACAATGAGGGCTGAGAAGCAAGAGAACCAGTACTTGATTGACACATGTCCCACATGACTAAAACCCTCCCATGCATGCACCCTCACTGCGTATGAAGTGCAGGCAAATGGCACACACTGATGACACCAAGATGGAAGATGAACACATTTTCTGCATGCTGCCTGGCAGTGGCATCACACATTGACCTGTGATTGCCAGGTGAAACACACATGTCATCACACAGATGGCATGTACCATTGCTATTGAGTGAAGATGGAGAGGAGGGCAGCACCTATTCATTCAGTCCAGTTCCCGCATGTAATTGCTTTTCTAATTCTAACAGGTCAGATTTTTCACCTGGAGCTGCCAGTCTGAAATGGTCCAATTGCACAGGGACATGTGTGTACAAATGATATTCAGGTAACAAAGTCACTCCACTTCACCATTGCCATGTCAGACATGTGACTAGTGGACAGCGACATGGCTAGTAAAAGTGGGGGAATGCAAACAATCTGACTGAATGAACAGTGAAAAATAAGCAACAATGTTGTGGCAAGGTGACACTTCAAGGGCAACTGGCGTGCAGTTGGGCTAGATGTCTACTGTTGGCAGAAGGGATACTGCTATGGCCAAATGCAGCTGCGCAGGAAGTATTGCATGAAGCACATGGCTGACCCATACGACTCAAGCGCACACACTCTCACCTGGCACACAAACAGAAGCCCTCACACACACACCATGCACATGGATGACACACACATGCATGTGCACTCACCGGACAATGCCTCGTAATCAGCCAGATCTCCCACGCCTTGGATCTGTTCCTCCGTGACCTAGGTCCCAGCGACTGACTCATGTGGAGTGAGTTCCATGTCTACTACTGGAGACCCACCTCCAGTCACTAGAGTTGCGGCATGACTTGAGGCCAGCTTACTCTTTGCCCTGCGCTTTAGGTCATTCCAGCGCTTATAGCAATCATTGGCTGTGCGCCTCATGATTCCAAGGGCACTTACGATGTCCGCAACGGTCTGCCAGTGTGCCTGGCGTTGTGCAGGTGTGGTCTTGGATCCTGCAACAATGACCATCTCGTTGTCATGTCCGGACACATACTCGACAAGTGCATTCAGTTCGTCATCCGTGAAGCTGGGCTTCCTGGACGGGCCGGACTGTGTAGCCGTGTCTGGGGCATCAGCCTGTGCCGGACGAGCACTCTTCCTCTTCCGCTTGGAAGGTGGTGGTGATCCTGAGTGTCCTGCGCCGCTCTGGACACTAGGGGCAGGAGCCCTGGTGGACTCTGTATCAGGAGTGTGGGATTGCACACTCAGCATGGGAGTTGGTGCAGGCATTGGCTCTAGTGTGATGGTGTCAGGGGGAATGTCAGCAGCATGGACTAGGACCGACACTGCCCTGGCTGGGTGTGTGAGGGCTGGGGTGGATGGAGCCGCAGCTGCCCCTGCAGCCTCTCCGCCCTGCCTCCTTGGTGCAGCAGATGACCTTGCTGCCCCAGATCCACGTGGCATGATGGCATCAACGTGCACCAGCGCACGTGTCATAGCCCTGCTGACCTGGAAGCCAGCCATGGAGTCAGCCAGGTCTGGTGCCACAATGGGCTGGTCCAACAAGGGCTGAGCATGGATGGTGTCAGCCACATCAGCCTCAACGGGAGGGGGGGGGATTATGGGTGCCCGTGACTGGTCCTCCACACATGGGGGGACAGGCTCACCCTGCAAGTTACGACCACGTCCCCTACCGGATCCACCACGGCCACCACTTGTGGCTCTTCCACCTTTGCCACCCTTACGGAATCCTCGCCTCCCAGCCATGGCACTGATGTTAATGTGCGTATGGGAGTGGATGTAGACTATTGTCCTGGGCAATTGGGAGTCAAAGGGGTTGGGTACCAGATGGTAATTGTACCCTAGTGCTCTAGCAAGGCTGATTGTAACCCCTGGGGAAAGATGACGGGTCACGCAACGCACAGGAGGCCCAAAAAAGGGAGATGACGTGCATGCAACCCCTCCTAGACCACGTGTGCAGAAAGAAAAACCTGCACTACGCTGTGGCACCCAGTAACACAAGAATGAACGTATGCGTGTCACACGCAGCCTAGAATGACCTCTACACACGGGGCAAGCACAGATGTTAGATACGTGCGTGACTCACCGTCTGCCTGGTAAACAAGCGTGTAAAAGGAGCACGTTTGGTTGGCAACACCCCCGCCAAAAGAAGATTTGTACGCTGTCTGAGGAGACAGGACAACAGTAGAAGGGAACACTGTTTGAGGGAACAGGCCCAGGTAAACCAGTAAAAGAGAAAAAAGAGAAAAAGCTGTCAGAGGTAACAGGGAATACGAACTTGAAACGCCACTCGCTCTCCACGAAAAGCACGTACAAGGAAAACGTGTTCTACACATACCTTTTATACAGGCCCACACGTCCAGCATCACTTACGCGGCGTGTACGCGCTAGGGCCATTTCCACCAATTACATGCTTTGTCACTTCTGCGTGTAGGGCCATTTCCACCAATTACACGCTTTGTCACTTCTGCGTGTAGGGCCATTTCCACCAATCACATGCTTTGTCACTTCTGCGTGTAGGGCCATTTCCACCAATCACACGCGATTACACTCTGATGTGCAGTCTTTCCACGTGTGCTCTGTCATCACGTGCTGTGTGGGAAACAAGCGCGCTGAGGGCCTTTCCTCAGTTTTCACGCTGACGTGCAGGATTTTCACGTGCCAAATCACTCCGTACCAAGCTGGCCACGCATACGCACACGGAATACCACGCTGCTGCCCGGAAGGCCGAACTACTGCCCCCCAGAGCCCGAACACGCTCCCACCTGCTGCTGCCTGAGTGCCTGCTGCCCCTGCTCTGCTGGGGGGTGGGGGTGGTGGGAGACATGAGTGGGGGCCTGGTGGAGGGTGCCCCTGGTGACTGGGGGGTGGGGGTGGAGGGAGACATGGGTGGGGGCCTGGTGGAGGGTGCCCCTGGTGACTGGGGTGGTGGGGGTGGTGGGAGACATGAGTGGGGGCCTGGTGGAGGGTGCCCCTGGTGACTGGGGGGGTGGGGGTGATAGGGGACATGAGTGGGGGCCTGGTGGAGGGTGCCCCTGGTGACTGGGGGGGTGGGGGTGATAGGGGACATGAGTGGGGGCCTGGTGGAGGGTGCCCCTGCACTGCTGGGGGGTGGGGGTGGTGGGAGACATGAGTGGGGGCCTGGTGGAGGGTGCCCCTGGTGGCGGGGGGGTGGGGGTGATAGGGGACATGAGTGGGTGCCTGGTGGAGGCTGCCCAAGCACTGCTGGGGGGTGGGGGTGGTGGGAGACATGAGTGGGGGCCTGGTGGAGGGTGCCCCTGGTGACTGCGGGGGTGGGGGTGGTGGGAGACATGGGTGGGGGCCTGGTGGAGGGTGCCCCTGGTGACTGGGGGGTGGGGGTGGTGGGAGACATGAGTGGGGGCCTGGTGGAGGGTGCCCCTGGTGACTGAGGGGGTGGGGGTGGTGGGAGACATGGGTGGGGGCCTGGTGGAGGGTGCCCCTGGTGACTGGGGTGGTGGGGGTGGTGGGAGACATGAGTGGGGGCCTGGTGGAGGGTGCCCCTGGTGACTGGGGGGGGTGGGGGTGATAGGGGACATGAGTGGGGGCCTGGTGGAGGGTGCCCCTGCACTGCTGGGGGGTGGGGGTGGTGGGAGACATGAGTGGGGGCCTGGTGGAGGGTGCCCCTGGTGGCGGGGGGGTGGGGGTGATAGGGGACATGAGTGGGTGCCTGGTGGAGGCTGCCCCTGCACTGCTGGGGGGTGGGGGTGGTGGGAGACATGAGTGGGGGCCTGGTGGAGGGTGCCCCTGGTGACTGGGGAGGTGGGGGTGGTGGGAGACATGAGTGGGGGCCTGGCGGAGGGTGCCCCTGGTGACTGGGGGGTGGGGGTGGTGGGAGACATGGGTGGGGGCCTGGTGGAGGGTGCCCCTGGTGACTGGGGGGGTGGGGGTGGTGGGAGACATGAGTGGGGGCCTGGTGGAGGCTGCCCCTGGTGACTGGGGGGGTGGGGGTGGTGGGAGACATGAGTGGGGGCCTGGTGGAGGGTGCCCCTGGATGGTGGGGGGTGGGGGTGGTGGGTGACATGAGCAGGTGTGCAGGGTAGTCCCCTGTTTTGTGGGCTGCCTGCAGGGGCCATGGAGGGTGTACAGGGAACACCTGTGAGGACCCCCCCAGCCCAATCGCGTGTGTTACTTCCCACGCACCCCTGTAATACACGTACCAAGCCAAATCGCGTGTGAGAATTCCCGCGCACCCCTGAAATACACGTACCCTGCTGAAGTCGCGTGTAAAACTTCCCGCGCACCCCTGAAATGCATGCGCCCATGCTATTCGCGTTTGGAACTTCCCGTGCACCCCTGAAATACACGCGCCCAGGCTATTCGCGAGTGGAACTTCCCGCGCACCCCTGAAATACACGTAGCACGCTGGGAGACATGAGTGGGGGCCTGGTGGAGGGTGCCCCTGGTGGCGGGGGGGTGGGGGTGATAGGGGACATGAGTGTGGGCCTGGTGGAGGATACCCCTGCACTGCTGGGGGGTGGGGTGGTGGGAGACATGAGTGGGGGCCTGGTGGAGGGTGCCCCTGGTGACTGGGGGGGTGGGGGTGGTGGGAGACATGGTTGGGGGCCTGGTGGAGGGTGCCCCTGGTGACTGGGGGGTGGGGGTGGTGGGAGACATGAGTGGGGGCCTGGTGGAGGGTGCCCCTGGTGACTGGGGGGGTGGGGGTGGTGGGAGACATGGGTGGGGGCCTGGTGGAGGGTGCCCCTGGTGACTGGGGTGGTGGGGGTGGTGGGAGACATGAGTGGGGGCCTGATGGAGGGTGCCCCTGGTGACTGGGGGGTGGGGGTGATAGGGGACATGAGTGGGGGCCTGGTGGAGGGTGCCCCTGCACTGCTGGGGGGTGGGGGTGGTGGGAGACATGAGTGGGGGCCTGGTGGAGGGTGCCCCTGGTGGCGGGGAGGTGGGGGTGATAGGGGACATGAGTGGGTGCCTGGTGGAGGCTGCCCCTGCACTGCTGGGGGGTGGGGGTGGTGGGAGACATGAGTGGGGGCCTGGTGGAGGGTGCCCCTGGTGACTGGGGGGGTGGGGGGGGTGGGAGACATGAGTGGGTGCCTGGTGGAGGCTGCCCCTGGTGACTGGGGGGTGGGGGTGGTGGGAGACATGAGTGGGGGCCTGGTGGAGGGTGCCCCTGGTGACTGGGGGGGTGGGGGTGGTGGGAGACATGAGTGGGGGCCTGGTGGAGGCTGCCCCTGGTGACTGGGGGGGTGGGGGTGGTGGGAGACATGAGTGGGGGCCTGGTGGAGGGTGCCCCTGGATGGTGGGGGGTGGGGGTGGTGGGTGACATGAGCAGGTGTGCAGGGTAGTCCCCTGTTTTGTGGGCTGCCTGCAGGGGCCATGGAGGGTGTACAGGGAACACCTGTGAGGACCCCCCCAGCCCAATCGCGTGTGTTACTTCCCACGCACCCCTGTAATACACGTACCAAGCCAAATCGCGTGTGAGAATTCCCGCGCACCCCTGAAATACACGTACCCTGCTGAAGTCGCGTGTAAAACTTCCCGCGCACCCCTGAAATGCATGCGCCCATGCTATTCGCGTTTGGAACTTCCCGCGCACCCCTGAAATACACGCGCCCAGGCTATTCGCGAGTGGAACTTCCCGCGCACCCCTGAAATACACGTAGCACGCTGGGAGACATGAGTGGGGGCCTGGTGGAGGGTGCCCCTGGTGGCGGGGGGGTGGGGGTGATAGGGGACATGAGTGTGGGCCTGGTGGAGGATGCCCCTGCACTGCTGGGGGGTGGGGTGGTGGGAGACATGAGTGGGGGCCTGGTGGAGGGTGCCCCTGGTGACTGGGGGGGTGGGGGTGGTGGGAGACATGGTTGGGGGCCTGGTGGAGGGTGCCCCTGGTGACTGGGGGGTGGGGGTGGTGGGAGACATGAGTGGGGGCCTGGTGGAGGGTGCCCCTGGTGACTGGGGGGGTGGGGGTGGTGGGAGACATGGGTGGGGGCCTGGTGGAGGGTGCCCCTGGTGACTGGGGTGGTGGGGGTGGTGGGAGACATGAGTGGGGGCCTGATGGAGGGTGCCCCTGGTGACTGGGGGGTGGGGGTGATAGGGGACATGAGTGGGGGCCTGGTGGAGGGTGCCCCTGCACTGCTGGGGGGTGGGTGTGGTGGGAGACATGAGTGGGGGCCTGGTGGAGGGTGCCCCTGGTGGCGGGGGGTGGGGGTGATAGGGGACATGAGTGGGTGCCTGGTGGAGGCTGCCCCTGCACTGCTGGGGGGTGGGGGTGGTGGGAGACATGAGTGGGGGCCTGGTGGAGGGTGCCCCTGGTGACTGGGGGGGTGGGGGTGGTGGGAGACATGAGTGGGTGCCTGGTGGAGGCTGCCCCTGGTGACTGGGGGGTGGGGGTGGTGGGAGACATGAGTGGGGGCCTGGTGGAGGGTGCCCCTGGATGGTGGGGGTGGGGGTGGTGGGTGACATGAGCAGGTGTGCAGGGTAGTCCCCTGTTTTGTGGGCTGCCTGCAGGGGCCGTGGAGGGTGTACAGGGAACACCTGTGAGGACCCACCCAGCCTAATTGCGTGTGTTACTTCCCACGCACCCCTGTAATACACGTACCAAGCCAAATCGCATGTGAGAATTCCCGCGCACCCCTGAAATACACGTACCCTGCTGAAGTCGCGTGTAAAACTTCCCGCGCACCCCTGAAATGCATGCGCCCATGCTATTCGCGTGTGGAACTTCCCGCGCACCCCTGAAATACACGCGCCCAGGCTATTCGCGAGTGGAACTTCCCGCGCACCCCTGAAATACACGTAGCACGCTGGGAGACATGAGTGGGGGCCTGGTGGAGGGTGCCCCTGGTGGCGGGGGGGGGTGGGGGTGATAGGGGACATGAGTGTGGGCCTGGTGGAGGATGCCCCTGCACTGCTGGGGGGTGAGGATGGTGGGTGACATGGGTTGGGGCCTGCTGGCAGGTGCCCCACAGTGCTGGGGGGTGGGGGTGGTGGGAGACATGAGTCGGGCATGAGTGGGGGCCTGGTGGAGGCTGCCCCTGCACTGCTGGGGGGTGGGGGTGGTAGGAGACATGGGTGGGGGCCTGGTGGTGGGTGCCCTTGGTGGCTGGGGGGTGGGGGTGCAGGGGGACATGAGCAGGTGTGCAGGGTAGTCCCCTGTTTTGTGGGCTGCCTGCAGCGGCCGTGGAGGGTGTACAGGGAACACCTGTGTGGACCCACCCAGCCTAATCGCGTGTGATAATTCCCACGCACCCCTGTAATACACGTACCCAGCAAAATGGCGTGTGATAATTCCCACGCACCCCTGTAATTCACGTACCCTGCCAAATCGCGTGTGATAATTCCCGCATACCCCTGTATTACACGTGCCCTGGCTAATCGCATGTAAGACTTCCCGCGTACCCCTGTAATACACGTTCCCTGGACAATCGCGTGTTGAACTTCCCGCGTACCCCTGTAATACACGTTCCCTGGACAATCGCGTGTTGAACTTCCCGCATACCCCTGTTATTCACGTTCCCTGGACTATCGCGTGTTGAACTTCCCGCGTACCCCTGTAATACACGTTCCCTGGACTATCGCGTGTTGAACTTCCCGCGCACCCCTGAAATACACATACCCTGGCACCCTGGCTAATCGCGTGTATAACTTCACGCGTACCCCTGATATGCACGTTACCCGCTTTGCGTTCCTTGTTTGGCAGCCCTGTAAACTGGTCCAGGGTTAGCGCAGCCCTTTGCGATGATTTAGCGATTTTGATGGCTTTTCCTTGCGCGAGGGCGTTCTTGGGGGCGTTACTGGCGCTGCTGCAGGGTCGCTGCGATACTCTGCGCCACGGCTGGTTTGGGAGCCTAAAATCCATGAATACGCTGTGCGCGGAAATCGGTTTTAGCGCACGTGCCTGGCGCAGACAATCGCACGCGGACTCTCTGCGCCAGCCGCTTGCAACACTTTTCTGCGAAATTCTATGAATTACCCTGCTAGTTGGGTCTGGAGTTCTTCTTCATGTTGATGTTCATTGTGCAACATTGTTTTGCATTGTGTAAAGTTTACATCTGTTATAGCACTTTCATTTGCTTTGAAAGTGTCTTCATAGGAGTCATAGGTATCTAGTAACTCTTCTTCTTTTCTCCATGGTTTAAAAGGTTGTAGCAGGGACATGTAAAATAGTTCTTTATGGTGAAGAGTTTTTAATGACAATTTGATATGATTTATTAAGCTTTGTTTGGAAAGTTTCACTAAGCTTCCTTCACAATTTGTCACTCTGTATCTACCATTCTTTTCATCTGGTTTTAAATTATTTTTGTATGTGAAGTTTTGGGCTACATGATATAGATACATGGTTTCTAAAGTGGTACTCCTGTTTGGGTAGTATGTGTCTAGTAAATTGTTTTTCAAAATGTCTTGGCTGTTGAGATCATTTTTGGCTATTGTTTCTATGTCGTCGTATAATTTGAAAACTCTTTTTCTACATTTAGCAGGACCAAGCCATACTATATGTTCAGATTTTTCATACAAGGCAGTACCGGTTAAACAGTCTGCAGCTTCATAGCATAGCAATGAAGTGATGAGGGAAATGTCTTGATACATTTACAGGATCTAGAGAGCAGAGTTCTCCTGGTGTTTTTATATCTATGTTTGTTTTGTTTTTGTTTGCTATGCATAGGAAATCGTGTAAATAACCCCATTCATATTCTGCACAACTTAAGGTAACAAACCAAGTGGGTGGGCCAAGGTTTCTTATCATACAGTGTACATCTCTGTGACGTCAAAACCAGTATTCTTTTGTACCATGCATGTTTGCTAAAAGATTTGTAATACTAGATCGTAAAACCTCATCTTTTTCTTGCACTTTTTGAAGGTGGAATATGTATTCCTCGTTTTGTCTGAATCTGGGGTCATAAAGAGCGATATTCTGATGCTGTTATTTATGTGGGTCTATCATCGTACATTCCTCCTTTTCCAGTAGGAAAGAGTAGAGGAAAGGCACGTGCTTCTATACTTCTTTCCCATATGCTGATTGGAGATCCTTTGGCTTTTTGCATTTGGTACATTTCCAGTGCATCATCTATGGTATCTTTAGAGTGTAATGGATAATTTGTATAATGTTCTAAAATATTGGATTCTGTAGCACGATCTAGAAGTTGAAATTGACCAGTTTCCGGTGGCTCTTGAATTATTTCAATGGTTTCTCTCAGGTTTTCTTCAATATTAATTTCTATGTAGTATTCATTGTTGTCTTTTAGATATTGTAGGGCTTGTATAACTTTATGTAAGTCCAGGAGTTGTTGCCACATTCTTTGGTCTTTTGTAGGTACTCCATTTACTAAGACAATTAAAGATTGATCTATTGGACGTTGCACTCTCAGAGTGTGTACATTTTCTTTGAGATCTAATGATAAATAAACTACTTTGCCACAAATGCCTTTCACTAATTCAGAGGGAGATAATGTTGCTGTTTTTAGTTGAAAGCGTATTATTGCTTGAAATGGGTGGACTGTTTGAATTATGATGCGCTCATATAAATTGAGTTGCTGCAGGGGTTTTGGTAGTGGGAATAATTCCAAGTTATTTGTGATAGCACGTGAATGTTTTTGGTTGTAGTCAAGTTTTGCAGTGCAGTAACTGCAAAGTATTAAGGGGTCAGTAATTATGTATTTGTTTTCTGCTAAAAGGTAGAGAGCTAATTGCAATCATTTGGAATCTTCATTGTCTTCTATTTTGTACATTTTGTCTACAGTTTTTGTGCTACTTTTCTAAAAAGTCCTGCAGCGGCACATACATAAATGGTTTGGTACTTCAGCAGATGTACTTTTAAACTTTAGTATTTCTTTTTTGTATGTGTGTAATAAAAGGTTGCTATGTGCACAGTAGTTGTTAGTTTGTTGTAAAGCTATTGCATTTTGTAAGTGGCTTTCACTTCCAAAATATTTTCTCTGGATATGCTCCATTTCTTCGAGTAGTTGTTTGGCTGTACCATGTATAAGATTGTTATTTAAATTGGCTAGTGCTAAAGCAGAACTTTTAGCATAGTAGAGTTTATGGACCAGATTGCTTATAGTTGAATAATGTGTTGATGTCATTTTGCAAATAGGTCCTGAAATGCAGGCTAATGAATGTCCTTGTAGTCCTGTGTATTTGAGCACTGGACAGGCATCCATATTTTCTAGTAGTTTCATTTTGAATTTGTTTTTACTTTTTACATACTGATTGAGAAACTGACGTAAAGATTTGAAAGATTTTTGGCACAGTGTCACATTGATGTGCACGGCCATTTGTAGACTGGACATTTTGGTTCAGTAGAATGGAGAGGTGATACTGAGTTTTCTGGGGATATTTTTGTGAGCAGTATTTCTTTTTCCATAATGGTATTATTAGGTTTTTCACAACCTCATCCTCTGCTATGTATGGCAATTGTTTTTTTTGCTTTTGTGTGCGTGCTTCTTTATTAAAATATGATTTTGTGCTCGTGGTGTGACTCCATTCACCTCCACAGATGTTTAAGAAGCTATTTCTGTTCATAGTCTGTTTAATGAGAAGTCTTTATTGTAGTTTAGTAGTTAGTTTTGTTAGTGGTTTCATTCTGTTTAAAACAAACATAAATAACTTCCTTTTGAGAAGGATTCCACTGCCTCTGAGAGCTTCTAGGATTAATTTTCTATGGTAGGTTTTAAGGGTTGTGCATGATTTCTCTCCTGTTTTTAGAAGGTTCTGAAGGACTCTGTGGCGGAACAATTTTTGTAAATTGTTTTTTTTGGTATGGTTACTTGCCACTACATCAAGATGTATAGGTGCAGTGTTAGCAGTAGTGGTAGCTGAAGTCTTGTTAATCACTTTCTGATTAATTTTACATATTGAAAGATGAGGAAAAGTTTCTCTACTGGAAGCTTGTTTTGTTTCGCTTAATGACTGTATTAGCTGTTTTATTTGAACTTTTTGTACATATTCTGCTAGAGATGGATGCTTATTTTGGGCACTTTTATTTTGATTTGCTCTACTTCTGTGTTGCTTTCTATGGAGTTGCTTTTTGCTAGGCATTCTTTGGGGTCTATTGGAGAAAAAAAGAAAGTGTGGGTTGGGCTGTTGTGCAGTGTATGTGTGCTTTGTGCATGAGTGTCTGAGTATGATGGTAAGGCTGTATGTGGAGGTGTGTGATTGTGCAATGGGCAGCTACATCAAGTTGGGAAGACTATTCTTGTAATTGTGTGTTACTATACTGGGGTTCAGATGACAATACAAATTATGCATCTGGTAAGGGGAAGCACTAATACTAAATCTAATGCTACAGGGTTATAACAATTGCTTGTTCTACAATACTAGAATTTCAGTGTGTTTGAACAACAGTTAGAACATTATGGTAGTATTGGACTTACTTTTTTGTATGGAAAGAGTATGTTTCTTCTAAATTCTTGTTCATACTTCAGACATTGCTGCTATTCAGGAGAGTGGTCTTCACTGCAATTGTAAAATAAAGAAGTTAGTAAATATGTGTGTTTATAGACCTGTTGTTAATGTAGACATCGATTTTTTTGTTTTTGCCGTAGTAGTGTTTTCTGATAACTGAGCATAGTATGCACATGCACTTTCCTTTGTCTATGTGCATCCTGTGTATTTTACTTAGAATCTGTTAGTTGAACATGTTTACAAATGAGTATAATAGTAAGCGTACAGAGCACACTTGGCTTCTAAAGGCTGTGTTAAAGGATGTTGGGAGATTGAAGAAATAATCATGTGCTTTTTTGCTATTTCTATAGGGTAAATTGCAGGAACTATACAGAAAAGCATGCAATGTATGCATTTGTGAAGGTGTGGGAAATAAAGCAGAAGGATTTGATGTAGAAGCAGTGGTGTTATTTCAACTGGGTGCCTTTCTAAATGATATTGTATATCTGTGTGCATGAATAAAGATGCATGCACTCATCCTGGCAGTGTGTCATTTTATAATACACTACAAAGCCTTTTTCCACAATTATACTGTTATTTCTCTCATCTTTTAATATGAAATGACACTTTTTTAGATAGTTCTTTGTGTAAATGAAAATTTGGAGAGCAGACAGGTTTGCAAGTGACACTTGATCATAGGAGATGGGAGAAATGACAGTGGGCCTCATTACGATCCTTCGCGGAATGGGGTAACAGGCTCCGCTAATGGAGGCGGACCCGTTAAACCCGTTCCGTGAAATTACGAGGTCCCCTCGCGGGACCATGTAAGGATGCCTGGTAAAACTAGGCGTTGTTACCGGGTCCTGCAAGGGGAAGAGGGAGCTAACAACGGGCCGGTCGTAATCGGCCCATTGTTATCTCCCTCTCCCATTCCCATTGAGCCCTTTGGGGGCTCAGATGGGAATGGGGAAGGTCCGGGCCTGGGTTCCCAGAGGGAGGAATTACCGGGCCCTCCGAACTCGGAATGGCCCGGTAATTCCCCATTCTGGGAACCCGGTAACGGAGCCCGGTTTGGAGGCAGCCATGGAGCTAATAGCTCCATGGCTACCGCCAAACTCGTAATGAGGCCCAGTAAGTTAATTTTACATGTTTTACAGGGTAAGTGGTAGTTACTCTCTTTATATGCATTCATACAAGAGCTGTACATGTACTGTGCAGAAAATATTCATACCTATAGTTTTTGTCCATGCATGTGGATGTGCATGAATTTGCAAGTAGAAATCTTGGGGAGTTTTATAGTAGTTGTTGCTGCAGGTCCTTTGCAGTCACAGCCCAATTGTACTGAGAGTGATCAATAGTACATCTAAAGTGCTGATCTGTCATGATGGAGTTAGATGTAGAGTTCTTGCATGTGATTGGTGGATGGTTGTATGACTGCTTAACAGTAGCAAATGAGGGAATGGTGCAAAGAGTGTTGTGGAAAGGATAGAAGGGTTGCCCCATTGTTACGTGCTCTGTAGACACAGGGGCTGTCCTCGGACAGGATGTGCCACATACAGGACTTCTCAACATATCTGGCATGTAAATAGGATTTTACGGATCAGCCAATCAGGTGTTGAGGTTGTAGTTTGTATTGAAAGAGGCTGTGTGTAGTGAAGATGGCAGAGGTGGAGAAAGTCGGGGTGTTTGTGCTCGGAGATATGTTTGTTGATGGTTTGGAGCAGTATGCTAAATGTAGGAATGTGGCAAAGAATTTTGAAGGAGTGGAGGTGATGTGGAGTACTGTGCCTGGTTTCAACTTGCAGGCAATTGTACAGGTTTGTTCAGATATGGGCAAGGTGAACAGTCCAGATGTGGTTGTTCTGCACTGTGGTGCTTTGAATTTGGGCTCTGTCAGTGCCCCTACTTTATTGAAATATGTACAAAACTTGTTTCAGGCGGTATGAATCTAGCTCCGAAATGCCAAGGTAATTTTTTTCTGGTTTGGACCATATGGTAATATGGGGCATTAGTTCTGTTCCCCCCGACCCCCAAATATTGCTAGATGTTTAATCAACCGAGGTGTGTTTGCTTTTATGCTTAGAGCTGGCATGTTCTTTTGCAACAGTGACGACATTGGCTCTGGTAATGTTGATTATTTTAAAGACAATGGCATGTCTTTATCTTTTATGGGAAATGCCATACTGTTTTGGAAAATAAGGATTGCTTTAGAGAAGCTAATGTGAAGGATTTTTGGAGGAAAATAAGGAGAAAACCCCCCAAAAAATACAAAATAAAAGGTGTTTCTGAAGCATCTTACAAAAAAAAAAGATTATTTTCAGAGCCCACCTGAAAGGGGAAATGGGGCACACTATTTAAATATTCATTCTCCAATCTCAGATTTTTCAATTTGTCCGCGGACACTGCGGCTGTCCGAGGACAGCGCGTATTACATACAAGGATTTTGAGGTTGAGAGGTATGCAAATGAGACTCATCAGAGCAAGGGATTGGTCAATAAAGTTTACTGGGTGCGATATGTAAGGAGAGAGTTTGTCAGAAAGTATTTTTATTGAGAGGAGATAAGATAGCTATGGCTGTGTGTTTCAGAAAGCAGATTGTTTGGATTTTGGGAGATTTCTCGATAAATTGGTTGGAGGTGCATGCAGATCGCTGTGGCTGCACATCTTGGATTCCCTGATGTGGAATTGCACTGGCATGGAGTGCGTGGAATGAAGTGGCTGGACTTGGTACCCCTTTGTGCTACTTTGATGACACAGGGCCTCATTACAACTCAGGCGGTAAGGGTTTTACGGCGCCGTAAACAGCGCTGACCCTTACCGCCTGAGTACGAGGTCCCTTAGCGCCATGGCGGATTTAACACCTGCTTTTAGCAGGTGTTAAAATCCATGGCGCTAAGGGACCATGGAGTTAATTACGCCACCGTAATTTACGGTGGCGTAATTAACGCCTTCCCCATTCCCATTATGCCCTATGGGGCAAAAATGGGAATGGGGAAGGGTAAATGGGGATTGGGGACTTACCGCCCCGCCAAGGTCGGAATGGGGCGGTAAGTCCGCCAACCACCATGGCGTAAACATAGTTTACGCCATGGTGGTAAAGTCACGGCCCAGGCGGTAACTTACCGCCTGGGTCGTAATGAGGCCCACAGTGTTATCCAGACATTATTATTATTCATTGTGGAGGGAACAGTTTAGGACATGGTTCTGGAATCTCTTTGCAATTTGCAATGAAAGAAGGACTTGGGAGACTCATGGACATGTTTCCAAACTCCTGAGTAATTTTTTCTCGTATTGCACTGCGGTCTTCTTCATTTGGTCCACAAATGGAGAAAGCAAGACACAATGTCAACAAGGCTGTTTGTGCCTTTTTGAGAGATGTTGGCATGTCCTCTTTTCACAATGAAAATATTATGTTCAGTAGCACACACATTTTTCGCAGAGATGGAGTACATCTCACTTATGCTGGCAATCAGATTTTTCTGCGGAATATACAAAAAGCATTGGAACCCTTTTTGGAATCATAGCAATCCATTTTGCAATAGGTGTTGACCATTTCATGTTTTCGAAACCCCAAAAAAAAACAGGCCTCTCATGCTCTTTGACCTCAGCCTCGAAAGCACTTCTAAGGGTCTCCCTCCTGCAGAGTACTGGGTCGCAGTACATCCGCAATACTGTGACCCTCGAAAGGTAAGGGTCAACAGCATCATGTATGGCCTGTGAGACAGCTGGAGGGATGCGCTGTCCCACAGGAGTGTCTCTTTTGGTGGCAGAAACAGTGGATGCTGCATGGGAACTCAACCTAAAATGTTTATCGCAAGGTACAAACTTACAAATAGCCCCATCGTGGATCGACCTTAGGTGTCGCTTCATTGATGTAGTAACATAGCTATACGAACCAGGCCTGCCATAACTTAGCACCATCTGGCACTAAGTGCAGTGCACCTTGTTTGCACATGCTTTTGGTACTCCATCAAGAGTGGCAAATAACCTCCACACCCAAGATTCACGATGAGTGCTAGTAGTAGGGACTTCCACTACCTCATCTTCTTCATCCTCTTCATCACTCTCCTCTGTATCCTCACACCTGTTCCCCTCTGCAGACCCTTGGGGAGGTGGTGCTGGTGGAGGGGTGGGGGTGCTGCTGAAACAGCAGTAGCACCAGCAACAGCTACGGATGCCATCAGGACAGCTCTTAGCAATCAGCAACAGCAAATAGCAAAAGCAGGTCAATCTGCAGTAGTAGAAAGACAGAATGGGGATCAGCTCTGGGGTGTGGCCTTTTATAGGGGTGCTGGGGCATGCTTTGCGGACACCCGCACTGTCCGCGAACACTTCGAACACCAAGAAAGGGCTCAAAACGTTCCAAAAAGTGTGTAGATCACCAGGGACATTGCCTGGGACATGTGCAATGGTGAACATTTACTGGAAAATACCTTCAATTGCTCAACATACACTTTTTAAATGTACAGGGGCCTGGACAGTGTCTGCGACGAGGACCCATGCTCAGCGTGGGTGCGGTCACATGATGACATTGTGGACATGTTTGGGAATGGCACGGCTGTCTGTAGAGCACGAAATGTGCAGGATCGGTTGTGCGCATGTGCTCGGATGTTCTACGTACAATGTTCCAGTCCTCGAACTAATTAAAAGTGCGACACACATGCGGTGGACAGTTACGGACATCCGCGCTGTTGGTAGGGTCCAAGAGTGTGGTAGGCATGCGCGTGGGTGTTCTACGGACAGTGTTCAAGTCCCCATTTAAAATAAATGTGCGTCAGAACTTTGCGGACTGGCGGACAGTATATGTGTTCTACGAAAATATTAATTCTGGTTGTGGACATTGCAAACAGGGGAAATGTCCTTAGGACACCTTAATTTGAATAATTACGGACATGCGGACAGATTTAGTGTCCTGCGGACATCCCCATTTTACCTATGAATAGTGCAAACTGGTATAGTTTCCTTAGAACACCCCCTTTTCAGTTGTGTGCAGACAGGCGGACATCTTGTGTGTCCTAAGGATACCTCCATTTTAATTACGAACAGAACAAACAAGTATAGTCTCCTTAGGACACAGAAACTGAAACAAATACAGGGAAATTAGGAGTTTGGACGTGATGGATGGGAGGAGAGGAAGGGATGGAAGTCTCATCAAAACGTTTTTCCTGCTGGGGAGGGTTTGGGGATAGTTGACTGGGACATGAAGAGGGGGAACAAGTACATGTAGGAGAGTGATATATTGGTGGTAATTCATAGAAATCAGTGCATGAGTGGTGTTTGAGGCTGGCACACAGACGGAACGTGCGCTAGTCTGCCCCCGCCAGGTGTGCCAAAACCCATTTCAGCACACAGCGTATTCATGGATACTTCCATCCATAACCAGCCATGGCGCAGAGCGGCACAGCGCCAGTTACGCCCCCATCCCCGCCCTGTGTGCCGAAAACATCACACAGATCCCCTAGATGGCACAAAGGCCAGTGGACCACCATACAGCCACCCAACCACAAAAACACGTGGGAAACTAATTGCGCAACCCGCGGAATATGCATACCCCACTCGCGCTAGCAAAAACATGTTTGAAAGTCCACACGTACGCCAGCAAAATCGTGTGTGAAAATCCACACGCACCCCTGGAATACACGTACCCCTCTTGCGCCAGTGAAATTCCGTGTGAAAATCCACGCACACCCTTGGAATACACATACCTTGCTCGTGCCCAGGGAAATCACATGTGAAAGTCCACGCGCATCCCCGGAATATGCGTACCCTGCTCGCACTAGCGAAAACGCATGTGAAAGTCCATGTGCAACCGCAGAATACGCATACCCTTCTCAAGCTAGCGAAAACACATGTAAAACCCCCCACGTACCCCCAGAATACATGTACCCCACTCGCGCCAGAGAAATCGCGTCTGAAAGTCCACGCGCACCCCCGGAATACAAGTATCCCGCTCACGCCAGAGAAATCGCATGTGAAAGTCCACGGGCACCCCAGTATACGCATACCCCGCTCGTGCTGCGAAAACACATGTGAAAGTCCATGAGCACCCCCGGAATACGCGTACCCCGCATGCGCTAGCAAAAACACGTGTAAAACTCCCCACGCACCCCCGGAATACATGTATGGCAGCAAATTGCGTGTGAAAGTCCACACACACCCCTCGGAACACACATACCCCGCTGCATCAGGTAAAATGTGTGGAAAAAGTCCACCCTGTGGTGTGGCCTGCCTGCGGGGCATGCCCAGTGGTGATGGGCTGCCTGTGGGCCATGTACTGGGGTGATGGGCTGCCTCTGGGGCATGCCCAGTGGTGATGGGCTGTCTGTGGGCCATGGACTGTGGTGATGGGCTGCCTGCAGGCCATGCCCAGGGGTGGTGGCCTGCCTGCAGGCCATGGACTGGGGTGATGGGCTGCCTGTGGGCCATGGACCGGGGTGATAGGCTGCCTGTGGGCCATGGACCGGGGTGATGTGCTGCCTGCGGGCCATGGACTGGGGTGATGGGCTGCCTGTGGGGCATGCACAGGGGTATTGGGCTTCCTGCAGGCCATGGGGAGGGTAGATGGGCTGCCTGCACGTATTCCGGGCGTGCACGTCGACTCTCACACATGATTTCGCTGGCATACGTGTATTCCGGGGGTGCGCGTGGACTTCCACATGCGATTTCGCTGGCGCGAGCGGGGTATGCATATTCCGGGGGTGCGCATGGACTTTCACATATGATTTCACTGGTGCGAGCGGGGTACGTGTATTCTGGGGGTGCGCGTGAACTTTCACAGGTGATTTTGCTGGCGTACATGTATTCCAGGGGTACGCGTGGACTTCCACACGTGATTTCGCTGGTGCAAGCGGGGTACGCAAATTCTGAGGGTGCGCGTGAACTTTCACACGTGATTTTGCTGGCGCAAGTGGGGTACCTGTATTCTGAGTGTGCGTGTGGACTTTCACATGTGTTTTTGCTGGCGCGAGTGGGGTACGTGTATTCCGGGGGTGCGCGTGGACTTTCACACGTGATTTGGCAGAGTGTGCACTCCCGGGTGTGCCCCCTCTCCCCATGCCCCGCAGGCCGCCCATCACCCCAAACCATGGCCTCAAGGCAGCCCATCACCCCCATACCGTGCCCTGCAGGCAGCCCATCACCCCAGACCATGCCCCACAGGCAGCCCATCACGCCATACCATGCCCCGCAGGCAGCCCATCACCTCAGACCATGCCCCACAGACAGGCCACATGGCACCATGCACTCGGGATCACTGACACATGTCCCCCCCACCCCCATTGACAGGCACATGACAGCAGGCCCCGACTCATGTATCCCCACCCCCACAACCCCCAATTCACAGGCACCTGCCAGCAGGCCCCGACTTATGTCCCCCCACCTCTCCATCCCCCCATTGATGGGCACCTGCTAGCAGGTCCCGTCTCATGTCCCCCACCCCCAATTGACAGTCACCAGCCAGTAGTCCCTGACTCATTTCCTTCCTACCCCCCCATTGAAGGGCATCAGCCAGTAGTCCCTGACTCATGTCCCCCCACTCCCCCCAACCCCCCCATTGACAGGCACCTGCCAGCAGTCCCCGACGCATGTCCCCCAACCCCCTTTGATGGGCACCCACCAGCAGCCCCTGACTCATGTCCCCACACCCCCCACCTCCATTGACGGGCACCTGCCAGCAGGCCCCGACTCATGTCCCCCCACCCCCCATTGACGGGCACCTGCCAGCAGGCCCTGACTCATGTCCCCCAACCCCCCAACCACCCCCATTGACGGGCACCTGCCAGCACGACCCGACTCATGATCCCCCACACCCCCATTGATGGGCACCTGCCAGCAGGCCCCGACTCATGTCTGGTGACCCGCCCCCACCCCCCCATTGATGGGCACCTGCCAGCAGGCCCCGACACATGGCCCACAAAACAACATGTCCTAACAAAAAGACCCATGGCCATAATGCCGACCCAAATCCCCCCTGCCCTCCAGTACAAGCATGCAACTATCCACTGCACCCACTCCCAAATTACCCATGCCATGACAGTCTTAAAAGAACCAGCATGCCATGCATAAATGCACAACAGAGTCACACAGTGGCAACACATGACTGAGAAAATGTACTTTGAGACATGCACAAATCCAAGGATAGTACACAACACCAATCATGAAGTTAAAATAAATGTATTGAAAACATAATGAAATAACATAATGAAAATAAAACTTGCAAATTAATAAATAATGAAAGCTATTACAAAAAAAAAAAAAAAACAATCAAAAACAAAAATCCCTGGCATGAAAAAAGAAAAGTGGTCCATCGCCAATGTCAATATTAATCAAATCAAAAAAAAGAAAACCATTGATCCATGGGAATTGTAAAAAAAGAAAGTATGTACAAGCCTTCAACTATATGCAATCCATGTCCAAAGAGTCCATGATTCCAAAACAAAATGAAACCTACAAAAATGTCCCATCAATAAAAAACTATATACATAAAGTGGAGCAAAGTCCATGAACTCCAAAAAAAAAGAAAAAACAAAGGAAACCTAACCCTAAAGAACAATGTACAAAGGCGGCGGGCAAGTCCAATGGCTCACTTGTTGATGTTCCGGGCCAGGCCATCATCGAACTCCACGTCGATGTTCCGGAGGCGGGCTTCTTCCCTGGCCCAGAGGTTTTGCAGGAATGCAGCCATGGCCTCCTCCAACTCCCTGTAAATTGCCTCGAGGCATTCAGCCCGCCTCAACGTCCTGCGCATGGAGTTCTCCACCCTGACCATAGTGAGCTGTGCCTTCTCCGCCCGCCACCGCTCTGCATCTGTTTGCTGGCCCAACCGCTGCCGCACAGAAGACTCTCCCAATCCAGGGTCCTCCTGCCCTCTGGCCGATGCTGCCCCTGTGATGTTGTTGGCCCCGAGCCACCATCGCTCCCACCATGAGCCTGCTGCTACCATGCATGTGCCCTGCTTGTCGATGCCTGCATGTCCTCCTCTTGCTGGGGTCTAGTGGTGGGTTAGCCACCCTTGCTGGACCTCTGACTCCCGCCTGTGCTAGGGATGTGTCCTCCACCAGCCTGGCCGCTGGGTCACGGAAAGCTCCACAGGGTGGCCAGGTGATACTTGGGCAGGAAGATGGCACAGAGGATGACTGGCGCATAGGGGGTTCAGTTGAAGAGGGGGTCTCTAGAAGATCCAGCACACGGAGGAACCCAGTGTCGGTGACCTGCACTAGTAGGCTGACATGGTCAATGAGGTATTCGAAATGACGTGCATTGTCCACACGAGAACTCTGCACTTCATCTCGAATACCACGTTGATGCATCGCCACCCCAATAGGACAGGCCCAATCCGGTCATGGATTGCCATGTCTGCAGGGAGAGGAAGGCCAGTTGTTGTTCGCGCATTCCCTCCCTGAAAACGGGTCTGGACGAAGGCATCCCTGCTAATGTGGGATGATGCAGTCACAGGATCGGGGACAGGATTACACACAGGCACCTCCGTGGCGCCCTGTGCTGCCTCCTGTCCCTGCCCCTGGACTGCACCACTAGTCCCAGTGGAATCCCCCCTCCAGGCCCCTGCGTGGGTCTTCCACCCTCAACCAAACCCCCCATTTACCTGAATGACTCTGTGCCATCTTCCTCCATAGGCCCCTGTGGGGGCTCAGCTGCCCCTACTGCTGCCGAGGAGTCCACCTTAAACCTCTGCCGCTTGGACCTTCCCTCAGCAGCTGCGGCCATGGACGTGGCACCAGACTCCTCACTCCCGGAAGAGATGATTACATGGGAGGAGAACTGGGCCTTAGGTCTCCCGCTGGAGGTGGGATCCCTGCCTCTGTGCTCCACAGCACCATCTCCGTCCTCTTCATCTATCGACGCTGCAGACAGGGAGAGACAGAACACGGGCATCAGGGCACTGTACAATGGTCGGATACACACGTGACAGTTGCACATGAGTGGCAGTGCCAAACTTCACAGATGGCATCACACTCCCAACATTAATATCATTTGAACCGACACATGCACAAAAGGACAGGAATCATGCAGCAGGCAGCAGCATCCATACACACACATCAGCATGAACATCCGAAGCTTGGCATGATGTCACAAGCAACAGGGGGCGTGCCGAATACATGCACACACGCCAACAGACAGACATGCATCTGTACATCTCCACCACCTGTCACAGTGCAATCATCAGCAACTGTTACACGGGAAATCATATTGTGCCTTCCTTATTGTATATATTGGCCTAAACCCAGTCGCTCTGTGAAGAAATCCGCACTTCAAGGTTCTGACCTTAGATCGATTTAGCCGCCATTTTAGGTTCACCCGCCATTTTGATTCTCACTCAAAAGTCACCTATGTTCTAAAATGGTGGACAGTGTCCTTCTGCTTGTAACATGGCCGTCTTGACCTCCACACACGAGTTAATGCTTAAACTGCCCGTAGGCCAAATGTTAGGGTCATGTAATGAGACCTTGTCCTTCGTTGATCTGTAGATCGAGGATTACCTGTGCAAATGATACTAATCCATGAACATATATTAAGCACAATGTATTTGAAATACTGAATGTGAGCACTTGTTTGCCTACATTCTATGAAATATGTAGGAAGGCTTAATGTCGAACCCAAAGACACACTGTTGCTACTGTAACCTATTGGAGTATATATTAAGGATAATCCATAAATGTAAAGATGCATAAATTAGGAACGAACTTGGCATAAACCCCTAGCCTGAGGAATGGTTAACTTGCAGATGGGCTGGACATCAGGTAGAGAAACTGTATAAAAGCACGAACATTCTGATGTATAGCCCCACTTACTTCACACACCGAACAGGGCTGCTATTCAATGTGTTGTACTGTGTGCCTGATAGCTTTCTGTTACTTTGTCCTTTGAAAACTGTTCAGTTGTAGAATAAAGATCTATGTATCTTTGTAAGCCTGTGTTGGTGTATTTCCTTTTGGGGTACTCAGCCTCGATATTCTCTTTTTGCTTTTACAGATGGCGCCCGAATAGGGACCCTCAAGATTAATGCCATCTCAGTGAAGGTTGACGCGGCTATCGGACTGGGATCGGACGGTGTAAAAGGGGGCCCCTTACTTGGATGAGATTCGCCACCTCAGCAGCGCTGCACGACCCGATCCCTGGATGGTGAGCATGCGGTCTGAGTCGGCTTCTTGACAAGGGTCCATATATCGAGGCGGGCAGATTTGCTGAAATCACCAAACACGAGGGTCCTTTGTTTGTTAGAACATTTTTATCCGATCGGACCTCCTTAGGATTTGATCAGGTGAGTCGTGACCTGATTCTTAAGTATCCTGATCATTTGTTTTGGCGCATTGCACTCGCGAGTTCAATTATTGACCAGGTAACACCAGTATTCTGATATGCCTGGGAAATTGTTTGCCTGCTTCAGGGCATTATTACGTAAGGACAGACAATCTTTGGCCGACCGGCACCAATGGAGGGGTCGCCGGTGTCGCAAATGAACTTAAGGGAGGAGGATTTTAATCCCCTCTCCCGAACCACAGAAGCCGAATGGATCGACCCCTCCCACCGTGGTTGGCATGGGCGCCTGGATGTTCGAACTACAGGTAGCCACGTGGCAGCCAATCGGGGGAAGAAGGAGTTAGGGAAAGGGGATGGGCGAATAAAGGGAAGGAAAGGAGGACAACAAAACATAAACAGCAAAAACGACCCATACAATTCCTGACTTGGTAGTGTTATACTCCTGCAACCTGACCTGACTCTTACTTCAGAAATTAGTAGAACATAACATAATTTTCATACAATACATGAAGCACTATACATGACCTCTTGCATGTTAGTAACCATGACTTAAAGCCACAACAGACAGATAGCAAGCAGAGAACACTGAGACACCCACATGCCTCAAAACATGGATTGACACAAAACCACTGTACATAGAATGGCGCTTTTCCCCATGTGGAGAAAGCAATATGACTGGAACATTCAGATTTAGCAGGTTTTTTGCCACTGTCCTTAGAGCAGAGCTTTCAATTAGTGAAGAAATCACAACGAGGTGAATAAAGCCATGTGCCTGTGAAATAACCGGCGTTTAGTTGCCAAACCTCATAATCATATTCAATATAAACAGATAGAAGCACCCATGATAGCATTATGAGGGCACACTTAACTCATGGTCCGGACGTTCCCTTATTACCTCCGGACATTAATTAGTGAAGCGTTTTCTTTCGATGCAAGTCACCGCCGTAGCCCGGTAGAATACCAAACACACATGAACACTTAACTGATGGTCCAGGCGCCTCCTGCGGCTGCCCTGGACCTGAAGTAGTCGAGCAGGTAGCAAGCATTCACGGCCGTGGCACGGGGAATGCAAACGCCTTGGTGCATAGTCGGCGTTTGTTATTCAGCTCCCTTGCGCCTTTGCCTCACGTGTTGCTGCTCCGCTGCTGCTGCCGCCGCCCACCGTGCTCTCCAACATTAATCATCAGCATCTGAGCAAGGGCGGGTGGCCGTTGAGAGCACATCCTCTAAATGCAAAATGCCTGCAGCTGGTTACAGGCAGGCCCAGGAAACTACAACATTTCCCCATGCCTGCTGGGAATTGTAGTCTATCTAGGCCGTACCCGCTTCCTCTTACACCACAACCCCTGATTCCTGACAGCCGGCATGTACTATGTACTGTAAGCACGGCATTGGTAGTATAGTATTTAATGATATTTGGCACAGACAAACTAGACATGCTTCCGAACTTCAGTGGCCAATCAATGGTAGTTTTGAAATCCCTCGCATTGAATACTTAGAATCTATATTATTGAAGAAAAAGGCTAGACCTGCAGCATTTGACGTATTACAGAATTGCAAGAAAGAAGCTTTACAGCAGCTTAAGAGTAGTGAAAAACATGCGCGCCGTCATATGACGAACGCTGAAAAAGCGTTGTTGTATGACCAAAATAAACAGTCTGAGTCAGCTAGGAATATGATAGGGCTTTCTCACTTGGTATCCAGAAAATCTATCCTTCTAAAGACTTTCATGTTTCTGACGACCTTATCGATAAATTGTTAAATGAACGAAGGGCTGGTGCCACTATGCCACCTCCGTATATTCCTCTTCCTGCTGTTATTCCTCCTCCTGCTCCTCCTCCACTTCCTGTTGTTCCTCCTGCTGTTCCTCTTCCTCCAGTTGTTGTTTCTCCTTTTGTCGTTGCTCCTCCACCTGCTCCTTCACCTTTGCCTGTTGTACCAGTAATGGAACCTCCGTTCCCAGATGTCCAAAATGTGTCTACTCCCCCTCTTCCAACTGGTTCTACACCGCTTGTAGTAGATCGGGGAACAGCATCGAGGATTGTCACTCGTAATACTGGATCTCCACAGAAAAACTTGAGTTAACTGCGTGGGCTAAGCATTGCATGGAGAAGGGTGATCAAGCTAATGTTTTTGCCACACTTTCTAATATAGACAATTTTCCTGAGAAAATCGTTTTTTATTGAGGGATTAGGGATTCATTTGTGTGTAATGTGGGACAGGTTAACTGATACGCATCTCCCACAAGGATTGAGGCTTCTGAATACTTTAGAGGTTTCTAGAGACACTACGGAGAGTGCAAGAGCATGTTAAGAGGGTTCTTGAGTATAGAAGGGAGCTGGAAAGGTTACAGAATGAAGATGGAGATAGTTTGGTTGTTAAAGTCGTACAGAAACCGTTCCTTCCTTGTCGTAAATCGATAACTGAAGAAATGCGGATTTGCGCGAAAGATGCGATTAGATGGATCTCAGAAACATCGATAACTCCTGTTGAAGTATATGACACGTATAGTCAGTATATGCCAGAAATGCAGAGGAAAGTGTTACAGGTAACGGTAGAGTACCTACAGGATGAGTGTGTAAAAAGAAAGATTAGTTGTCCCTCAGAGTTATTGAGTATTTACAAGAGAGCTTTTTCAATTGACACCTCTTTCAGCTGCTTTAGCGCTCGATTTGGCTCTGTTGCTTAGTAAGCGTTCGGAGTTGTTTATGAGAGAGGTTCCTCCGACATTTGTCCCAAAAGTAGAGATTCCTGCTAACGCTGTAGCAGGTACACCAGCTCAGGATATTCCTGCACATTATGTGTCGCAGTTTGTTCACGTCCCGTTCTCGAGACAGCAAGTGAACACCATCAGTCTACCTCCGACATTAGGAAGAATCCGACAGGGTTCTGCAAAGAAATAGAGTCTGTTTTGCAATCATCGGTATTCACTTTGAGTGATATTGATTTGTTATTTCCTGTACTCCTACCTGTTGATTTGTGGAAACAGATTAGAACTGTGGATGACGTAACAGGGTTTGGAGATACATGGACTAACATGGTTAGGCTCGATGGAGAAAGGCCAGCTGGCAAAAGACCACCTCAGGTGATACTAACTTTGTCTGACAGAATAGTTACAAAATTGAAAACTATAATTCCTGAAAAGAGAATTATTTGGTACAAGCTTAGTGCCTGTGTCCAAGGGAAGTCTGAGGGTGCTACCGAGTTCTTTAATCGGTTCGAACAGGTATTTTCAGATTTCAGTGGACAAGACTTAGGCACAGAGTCTTGGAAAAGATTATTCGTAGACAAATTTGTGCGTGGATTGCTGCCTGACATCCAGTCTGAAATGATGTCCTCCGAGAGCGCTTGGCAAGCGAAATCTCAATCAGAAGTACTGCACATGGCTCAGTACTATGAGAATCGTGTCAATAATGAAAAAGAAAGACTCGGAAAGAGGAAAGGTGATTTGAAGACTAAAGTATTATTGCAGCAAATTGTTAGAGGCCCTAGAGGGGGTAGTATGCAAATTAGAGGTCATTATGTTCCACTAGGCAATGCGCCCTTGGGTCCTGTAAACATTAACCAGTGTGCTTATTGTAGACAAGAGGGTCATTGGCATGCACAATGCCGAATCTTCCGATAGAGGTCAAATAACACATTTGAGAATATGGGTAGACGATCCAGAGGCCGCCCAGGTGTAAGGGGTCCTTGTAGAGGTCAGTTTTCACAGGATTCACAGCAACCTTTTTCACAGGAAAATCAGGCATCGAGTGCAGACAATAGAAGCATTTTTCACCATCCTTCTGCCGCTTACCTCTCTGAAGAACTTCCTTTCGATGACATTCTGTTCCGCTAGGATTGCCCGAAGCAGGGTTTGGAACCAACATCTATTCCCGTTAATTAGAAAGACCCCTATGTTGAAATGTTAGTGGGAAATAGGAAACATCTATTCTTGATAGATACAGGGGAACAGAAGTGTTCCATTGATCATTCACGGGTTCCAAACTTTCCACTGTCAGGGCAAACCAATGTTTCTGTAGGGTTTTCCCGCACACCAGTTGTTTGTCTGGTTTCTTCGCCGGTACCTATTTCTTTGGGTCCCTTTATGGACCTTTGTCCATTCCTTTTGACTACGAACTGTGGAGAGAATTTGCTGGGGTTGAATCTGTTGAAAGAATTAAATGCGGTAATTCATTTTTCTTCTGACAAAGTGCGTTTGACGATTTCACCACAGCAACTTTCTGTCTCTTAATTCTTGACCAGACCTTTGGCGCTAGAATTTAGTGAGGTTCCAGAGTGTTTATGGGCTATTGATGATAATGATGTTGGTGTTTTACAAATTGAACCTGTTAAAATTGTCTTGAAACATAGAGTAAATCTGCCACGTATTTCACAGTACAAGATCTCGGTTGATGGTGAGCAAGCTTTGAAATGCATCGTCTCCGATTTTGTGCATCGAGGGGTGATTGAGGAAATTGCAGGTAGTTTTTGCAACAGTCCGATTTTGCCCGTGTACAAAAAAGGCGATAATGCAATTCCTTTTCATTTCATAATTGATCTACGTACCATCAATAAGATCGTTACTCCACAATTTCCATTTGCGCCTGATGTAACAACAATATTGACTATGATCCCGGCTTCAGCTACTCCTTTTAGTGTCGTGGATCTAAAGAATGCTTTATTTTGTATTCCGATACATAAAGACAGTAGATATTTGTTTGCCTTCACCTTAGGGGTACGTTCGTTTACCTATACCCGTGCACAGCAAGGTTACACGGATAGTCCTAGCATCTATAGTAGGGCTTTGAAAGAGCAGCTCGAAACCCTTGAGTTGCCCTCTATTTGTACACTGCTTCAATATGTTGATGACTTGCTCTTAGCTGCTGACTCAGAGAGCGCTTGTAAGGAGGGCACCGTGTTTTTGCTAATCCACTTAG
Source organism: Ambystoma mexicanum (assembly GCF_040938575.1). Classification (NCBI taxonomy): domain Eukaryota; kingdom Metazoa; phylum Chordata; class Amphibia; order Caudata; family Ambystomatidae; genus Ambystoma; species Ambystoma mexicanum. Next base: position 250,403,088 of record NC_090923.1, on the reverse strand, counting down.
CACAACATGGACACAAAGCTTCGCTTAAAAAATGTCAATATTGTTGTTAGGAGGTCACCTATTTAGGCTATCTCCTGTCAAAGGAGGGTAGAAGGTTGACACCTGAATGGATAAAACTCATTTCTAGCATGCCTGTCCCAAATACGCAGAAAGAAGTTAGAGCCTTGATAGGAATGGCTTCTTACTGTAGGCAGTGGATCCCGAACTTCTCCTTAGTGATTAAACCTATGTTGGCTTTGATGAAGAAGGGCATGTCTTCGCCATTGCCGTGAGACTTGGTACACCAGCAATCATTTGATTTGCTCAACACTGCATTGTGCTCGGCACCGGTTTTGGGCACACCAAACTATGAAAAGGCCTTTGTGTTGTATGTGCATGAATGTGATGGATGTGCTTTGGTTGTATTAACGCAGGAACATGGAAGGAAGAATAGGCTGTGTGGTTACTTTTCTTCCGCCCTTGATCCTATAGCATGCGCTTTGCCAAGATGTTTGCAAGCTGTTGCTGCTGCTGCTGCATCTGTAAAACAGAGCGAGGGAATGATCCTAGGCCATCCTTTAACCCTAATGGTACCTCAATCTGTAGATGTTCTATTGAACAGAACTCAAATGCAACACCTCATCTCCGCACGATTAACAAGATATGAATTGATCTTGTTTGTGCCACACAGACAAATTGAGAGATGTTGTGTTCTTAATCCAGCTGAACTTTTACCTTTCCCGCAAGGTACTGCTTGCAGTGACGAAGAGTCACATGACTGCCTTTACACTACTGAACAAGAGACCATGGGTAGAATCGATCTGAAAGATACTCTTTTGAACAATCCAAAAGGGGAGCTGTTTCAGCTGCTTCAAACTCCCAGATGGTACATCCACAGCTGCTTATGCAATCACTACATTGAACACGGTCGTGGAAACCAAGAGAATCATGCATAACTCCGCACAGGCTGCAGAGATTATAGCATTGACCCAACCTTGTGATCTTTCCGAAGGGCTTACAGTAAATATATACACTGACAGTCAGTATGCCTTTGGGGTGGTTCACAACTTTGGGAGACTTTGGTCAGAAAGAGGGTTCTTGACTTCACATGGTACGAAAATCCAGCATGGCTCTGTGATAGTACGGCTACTCTCAGCGGTGGCACTCCCTACTCAGCTAGCTATCATAAAATGCACAGCACATCAGAAGATTGTAGATGATGTAGGCAAAGGGAACGCTTTTGCTGATCAGATAACCAAACTGACTGCCACTGATCTTTCTTCAGACAAGTACACTTCAAGGGAAGCTACAAATGCTTGTACTATGGATGAGGGTATTGATTCTGTAAGGGATATCCAAGCCAATGCCACATTAGAAGAGTCCAACAAATGGGCTGAGTGCTTGGGGAAACTTTATGATGATGGGTGTTGGGTGGACAGAGTTGAAGGGAAGTGGCTACTTCCTGACGTGTATATTATGATGATGGTTGTTATGGCTTATGGTCCCACACATATATGTGCTCGTAACATCACTAAAATGTTGCAAAAAGTATGGGTAAATGACAAAATCTCTAAAGTAGCTGAACGCTTCGTTCAGGAATGCATGATTGGTTTGCAGCATAATGTGGGAAAGGGCACATCAATTCCTAGGGGTAGTTTTGGCCCACCTTCTGTCCCCTTTGAAGTCATCCATTTTGATTTTATTGAGATGAAACGTTGCAATAATCTAAAGTATGTGCTAGTCGTCATCTGTGCTTTTGGCAAATGGGTTGAGGCTTTTCCTGTCAAAGACGCCACAGCCATGACCCCTGAAAAGACTATGTTAAAGGAATACTTCCCGAGATTCGGGTTACCAAGAGTCATCTGGTCGGACAATGGTCCACATTTTATCGCTGCTCTAATTCTGCAGATATGTGCGGGATTACGGATCGATAAACGGTTCAATTCAGCCAGCCACACTCAGAGTGCTGGATTAGTGGAAAGACACAACGGCATCATCAAGAACAAGCTCGCTAAGACGTGTGGCAGCATCACACTAAAATGGCCGGACACCGTACCGATCATGTTGTTATCAATATAAACAACCCCTCAAACTAAGACTGGGCTCTCACCCTTTGAGGTGGTTATGGGGAGGCCTGCTAATAATTGGAATGTTCTGAAGTGTCGTTCTTTGCGAAATGTTGAAAATGTACTTCTTTCAGATTACTGTAGCCAGTTGACTAAAAACTTTGATTTATTACCAGGTGCGAGAGGCTTGACCGGTACGATACGAGGGTCCCGGTCACAACATACGACCTGGGGAGTGGATCCTCGTGAAATCCTTTGAGTGATCTTCTTGCCTCTCACCTCGTTGGCGAGGCCCCTTCCAAGTCCTGCTGGTCACACAGACTGCGGTGCATGTAGCAGGCCGGAAGAATTGGATTAATGCGTCGCACACCAAGAGGATTCCACACCCGGTGCCACACGATACAGAAGAAGCAGAACCCCTTACCAATGCTGTAACCAACGATCATGAAACAGCAACCAGCATATGAGAGTGTATCGGAGACTCTCTCTGAACCCGTGAGGTCTGGGGAAACAGCCATTTCATCTCCACACTCTCCAACCATTTTGTTTACGGAAATAGTCCCTAATTGTGTCTCTGACCTTGCTTCCGCTCAGTAACCAAATCCGGTGGGAAATGACGACACGTTGTTCGCGGATTACTCAGTACCAGGGATCGCAAGGTACGATCTGCATCCAAGGAAATAGACGTACTGCACGGTTCGGCCGTGCGATCGAGGAAAATCATCGAAGGGCTTGTCTTTTTGCCCGATCAATTGTTCGTAAGGGGATTCTGTTGGCCAGGGTTTGTGGAAGGACTAAGAAGATGCTTGGCCTGGAGGTCGCCAGCAAACTGACATTGGTGCATTTGTTTGAAGACTACAATGCCTGCAACCGCTTCCGCTCATACAGGACTGATAAGAGAACGTGTGACCAGCTGTGAAAATGGACAATCCGTTACGTGGGCCCCGAAAACGTACTGCTGTCTTGTGATAATGTTAATTGGTTTTACAATAGTCATTGTCTTAGGTTTCTGGTATCTAGAAGAAGTACATCCGCTTCAGAATTTGTTGCCTACTGAAAATGTACCTACTGTTTCTAATCCTTTCGTGCATCTGCGCACTCTGTATCCTAGAGACTCTCAGCACAGATAGAGATATCATAATAATACACTATTACTCATCATGAATGCTACACATGCCATTTTTAACAAATCTGCTTGTTGGGTCTGTTCATATTTACCACAACACGGGGATAAGGGGCTAGGTTGGTATATTCATCCTCTACCTTTGACAACTGCATGTTATGCTTCTCTTATAGCACTATTCTTTGGTCGCTGGAACGATAGCATCTCAGGGAACTTTGATGGGACTAATTTGAATTGTTTCAGTCTGTGGTGTACTGGTGATGGTGAAATAAGACCAACACCACCCATTCGCCCTGCAAGGGCGGGGTCCGGCCCTGTGCTATCAGTAGAGGTGATTTCGGGAGATTGCTGATTCTGCAACTTATTCAAAGTTAGGACACAGGTCATCATACCAGTCTGGGTGTACAGGCGATATTGAAATTTGACCAACCCCACCCATATGCCCTGCACAGAGGTGGAGCGGGGTCTGGCCCTGTGACATCAATATAGGCAATTTCAGGAGTTTGACAATTGGAAGTTAAAAATAGGAAGTTAGGACACAATATAACATACACAAGGATATAGCAGACCCCAACATGCATGTCTGCTACAGACCCGGGCAATGCTGGGTGGGTACTGCTAGTATTTTACTTCACATAGAGTGCCGAAAGGATTGAGAGATGTTAGATAAGGGGCAGGTTTCCCATTTTTTCGTAGGGCTAGCTCTTGGGATTGTGGGAATCATGACTCTTTGGCTCAGAGAATAAGAGCCACGCGACATGAAGATCACTTGCTCTGTTCATGTGCCGATTGGGGCTTCCTAGGACTAGGTATTATGTGTCTGCAGGTGAGAAGATGGATGATTTTTGCATCGGAAAAAAACAAACATGAATAGGATTGTAGAGCAAAGATAGAAATTGCCAGTTTGATAGACATTATGAAGTAAAAGCATGGACGATTTCCTTTAACGGCAAATCAACCATAATCATCACTGGCAAAGCAAATGCAGGGTGTAACACCTCTTTACTCTGTGGCTGCTTAATAAAACGAAAAGTATTTTCTACATTTAGGAATCCGCAACTATTGTATTTGAAAGTGAGTGCTGAGAAAAGTTCTCCTACCACTGACATGAGTGCTGGGAGAATATTATGCAGTCGTGGAGGTGCATCCTGTGCAGAGCTACTGTGCATTTAATCCATAAGCCCATCCCTTAAAGACTGGATGAGGCATGCAGCATCGGTGCGTGAGTCCGTCAGTAGAGTACAGTCTCTACGCAGTTCCACGTTCTTTTCTCCTGGAGGTGCATCCTGTGCAGAGCTACTGTGCATTTAATCCAGAAGCCCATCCCTTAAAGACTGAAGGAGACATGTAGCTCTGGCGCATGAGTCTGACGGGAAAGTCCAGTCTCTCTCCAATCACTCCCGGGCAGTGGTTGAAGTGTACGAAAAGAAGTAGTGGAGCTATGTTCCCTGCCAGTCTGCCTCACTCTCCACAAACCCCATCACCACACACCCTCCCACGCACAATACAAACCCCCAAACACACCTATTATGTTCAGTGCAGTGCACTGAAGTGCAAGCTTCAATTTCTTCCTACACTTTTATTTTAAAACTAAACCGTTCTGGAACGGTTTCTTTTTAAAATAAAAGTATAGGAACAGTGAAACTGAAAAATAAAAAGTATAGTAGCACTGCTCCCGACCGCTCCCGCCCACTTCGACCTCTGCTCCCGGGCCGCTACCGGGCCTGCTACCTCTTGAATTTCAGTTTTCACCATTGAGACTTTCTGCCAAATCAATGGAGCAAGCGGGTCCTCGAACCAGGCAACAACAATGGCTTTGCATAACCTCACTGGTTGAGAGACAAAGTGAAACTGAAACGAATCTCAAGGTGAGTAAACCTGTGGTATTAATCTCAGCATACTTCTCACATAGTGACAGCAAATCAACATGCCTAAATATAGCGCTAAATGTAGAGATAACTGAAACTGACACTAAAATCAAACTAAATAGTCATGATGTAACTGACGCTGAACTATTACAAGCAGACAATGGGCCTCATTACGAGAGTGGCGGAATGGGTTAACGGGTGCCGCAAAAGGATGCAGACCCGTTAACACCATTCCTCCACATTACAAGGTCCCCTTGCGGGACTCGCTCTGCACGTCTGGTTTTACCAGACGTGCAGAGCGGGTCCCGCGAGGGGAAGAGGGAGCTAACAACGGGCCGGTCGTAATCAGCCCGTTGTTAGCTCCCTCCCCCATTCCCATTCAGCCCTATGGGGGCTGAAATGGGAATGGGGTAGGTCCGGGCCCGGGCGCATTTAGGGAGGAATTACCGGGCTCTCCGAACTCGGAATGGCCCGGTAATTCCCCATTCTGGGAACCTGGACCAAGACCCAATTTTGGCGGCAGCCATGCCGCCAATAGCGGCGTAGCTACCGCCAAAATCGTAATGAGGCCCAATATGTTGAAGCTTTCGAAGGATGTTCAGCTGGAGAGCCCTGTGGCAATACAGAATGAATATTAGCAGTCTCTTGGAAATGGCAACGGAATCATTGCAATTAAGGTGAACAAGCATATGCATGGGAGTGAGTGAGGTTATAATGACAAATTTACTGGAGCAGTTATTGACGCAAGAACTATGATGCTAAATCACTTTATCAGCCCGCGAGCTGAACTCAGATCTTTGCCTGCAGCATGTGCTGAGAAGCCTCCCACCGTCTGTGGCGTGGAAACAGACATAGTACCATATTGTGAGATTGACAGAGGCTAATAATAGCTCCGGTAACAAACATAATGTAAACAACATGGAATGAGCAGCATCAAAAAGAAATCACCAGCAAAAAGTCCTGCACCCTTAAAGTGAACCAAAATCACAATGCCAGCGTAACCAGCATCTTGTTGCCAGATTGAAACAGGATGCGCAGAAATGAGGGAACACATATGCGAGCAGTCTTTGCATTTTTCTTTTGAGGAAAGGCACCTATTGAAGGATGGCAGCAGATATTTGTCTACTCCTGCTGAAGTGTCCAAAGGAAAACATCATTACAACAAGTCCCTCAAACCATGGAGTGACTTGAATAGTGATTAAATCAGACTATAAATAAACCTCAAGTGACACATTTTCTCAATTCTTTAATGTGGTATAGATTGAAAATAAATTCAAACTTTACACATATTACAAATTACAAACATTATACATAATTCATAAATATACCAAAAGCATGAATTAATAATCATATAGCATAAAATCAGCTAAAAACAAAAAAAAGGACAATTCAGCAACTTTCCTTGAGCTATTTACATAAAAATTCATATCCACGTGTGTTACATAAGACGGCCTGCATCTCGGATGTAATTAAATTAAGTATTTCTAAGCCTTAAACAACATCTATCTCATAAAGATTACTCAGTGAGTTCCTTAGCACCCCTAGTGTTTGGAATAATTACAGTTCATGGGCCAGGCTAATCTCTACCTGTTGCCAAACATTATATAATGCAATGAATAGATGCATATTGCTGGTGTTAGTGCAATAACGCCAGAATGTTATTTCGCATATAGTTTTAGGGTTGTGCACAAATTCCCCCAGATAGCGTAAGATTGTATTCTTCATAGATAGACATTCCGTAAGAAGATGTCTAGCTGTCTCTAGACATTCTGAGGATTTACACAGACGGCATATACGCTCAGCCACCGGGATATTGTCCCATGCTCCTCTGATATACAGAGTAGGCAATTGTTCCAATCGGAACAAAATAATGAAGCGTCTGAGTCTTCTAGAGGGGCATAGATATAGATAGGTTTGTGGTTTCATAAAATTGAATAATCTATATTTCACAAATTGATATGTCTTCAGACTGCCTATATGTGTAAAATTCTCGAGCCAATCCCAGAGGTCTACTTTTTTCCTTAGCGCATTTAGGGTTTCCTTGGTAATAGTAGCCCCTCTATTTGTCCATCCGATATCAGCCAAGAATTTGGTCATATCTTTATGTAGGGGAGATGTAGTGTGTTTTTTGGTCACCTCCTGATGTATCACAGTTAGTAAGGGGTTCATTTTGCCACCTATCATCTTAAGGTAAAATCCTGCTCTTTTCTTCAATACCATAGCCTTCAAAGAGGGAAGGCCCAGTTCCAGTCTAATCAGGGCCATAGGTACCCCAGGGGATAGCCCCAATATCCGTCGCCAGAACTTGCCCTCCAACACTTGCAGCCATGCTAGGTCTACTTTGTGCAATGACACCGTAGTATTTTGATGTAGTAATCTAAGATAGTATAATAACGCAGGCGGACATCCCAATTTCTCAAGCTTAATCCATAACCTCTCCCGTGGGATGGAGTTGAATGCGGCCTGGAAATCGATGTAAAGAGCGTACAACGGGGGCTGCCCCTTACTAAGCGCCCGTGTTCAAAGTATTTCCATGACCAAGAGGTTATGTGAGGTGGAAAAATCCTGTCTAAAGCCACATTGGAATCTGCTGAGTATTTTAGCATCTTCTACCCATTTCTGCATCTCACAAAGCAATAGTGAGGCAAAAAGTTTACCTGAAATATCAAGCATGGATAGAAGCCTGTAGTTATTGGGATCAGAACGGCTGCCTTTTTTTAAATACAGGGATGAGAATCGCTGTCTGCCAGGACCGGGGTATTATCCCTTGCGCTAGAACCTTATTGAATAATAAAGAGAACAAATCGTCCCAGAAAAGAGGATGGTTCTTAATCACTACATTAGCTAGGCCATTCGGGCCAGGGGCTCTGCAGGACTTGAGGGTAGCTATTTTATTCAGAATGGCCTCAGCTGATACATCAATAGGCAGATGGATAGGAGCCCTCTCCAATACTCTGCTCATGGGTTCCACTTCCCCTGAATTTCGGCTTAGTAGGAATTTTACCCATGTCTCCTCACATATAGGGTTAATTAAAGGGCCTTTTGCCTTCTCTCTATTCTCATTGAGTAATGACCAAATACTACGAGAATTTCTCATACAAAACGTTTGTATCAGCCGCTGATATCTGGTATTTTTCTCTGTTGCCTTAAAGTAGTTAACATTCGCTTTATAGCGGTTTTTGATACTTCTGAATTTTTCGCAGTATAAAGCTCCCGATAAATTCATGTGTTTCAGGCCTCTGATTAGCTTTCTTAACTCTCTCTTGGCATCCCTGGTTTCCCTATTAAAGGGGAGTATTATACCCCCAGTTTTTAGCAAATGTTTTTTATTGGCCGTGGCATGCTGACCTGAGAACCCCGATATGGAGTCTTCAATTTCATTTGCCGTCATAAGTTTGAAGTCACAGGAGCCCCGCTCTAATATGGATTCCAGAGCTTCTGTGGCCAATCTTATGTTCTTCTCGGACCACACTATTCTAGATCCTGCCTGGTTAGTTTGGATGGTACCGATGTTAGCAGGGGAGGGAGATGATATAGGTATATTAAATATACACTGTAGCAATGCATGATCGCTCCATTTATTAGGCTTGACTATCATGTCGCTTACTCTGCTCTGCATCACAGGGCACATGAATATATAATCTAATGTGCTTGTGGATATCCCACTCGCCCACGTGTGTCTCCCCGGCTGATCTCCTGACGTACGGCCATTAATCATAGCCATAACCCAGGCTTCAAACAATTGCAGCCAGCCTAATCCTTCGGCCTCCCTCTTTCTGTGGGACATCCAACATCTTTCATTGAGATCAGAATTAGAAGATATAAGAGTCTCGTCCGTCATATGGCAATTAAAATCACCCATAACCACCACCGCAACATTGCCCGTTCTTAGCAGCCATGTAGACAATAGGTCTTGTATTGCCTCTTGCAGTGAGTCCCAAAACAATTCTCCTGGGGGGTTATACAGATTAATTAAAAGGAACCTTCCCAAGCCATTTTCCTCATAATTTTCAACCTCTACTGCCAATAGCAGCTCCTCATATTTGCATTGAATCTTTCGGGACATAAACATATTCGATACCCTCGTAAGTAATCCACCATATGGATGCCCCTTGCTGCCCCGTTTAGCAAACGCTTGATGTATAGCAAAACCATCTAGCAGTAAAGGGTCGAGAGACCATGTCTCCTGTAGACATATACAGCTATGTTGGGACAGTAAGTCTACTGAGCCTTCCGACCTCAAGAGATGGGAAAAGCCTCTGCAGTTCCAAGAAAGTAGGGACAGACATCAGTGGTTCTGTAGCAGTTGCGGGATAGATTCTAAAAGTGACTTCAGGACTTGCTGTATTTCTTTTAACACAGGATTGTCCTCTAGTCCCGATTTGTGCACATTAGTGACAAATTTTGATTCCTCAAGTGTGCAATGCTCGCTGACCTACTCACCTTCAGATAATCATATTTCGGTAAACGAGTCATTACACAAAGGCTGCAACTACCTAGTGCGGAGGCAATGCAGATTCATAATGATGTAATGGCAGTACTCATACTCTCGCTGGCCCCTTTCTTAAAGTTGTATGAACACATTCACACCAGCCTAAAAGACCATGATACTTTGCTTGCCATGATACATTCTAAATTCATGCATCCAGAAACGTTCACGACAACAATCTGGGACAGACCCGATGTTGAGGTGGATTCTTCAGCTAGGTGGCAAGCACAATCAAGCGACATGGCACAGGGAGAATACATCAATAATACCAATATGATGTACGCCCTGTTGGAGTCCATAACATGGATGAGAAAAAATGTCAAGCCACCAACGAACAAGATGATATGATATGATATTTTATTTGTATTGCACTCATACACAAGTGTTTCAGAGCACGAGAACATGACATATGAGCAAACGGTTCATTTTGGCACATTGGACTATCAAGAATTTGTGAAACATAAAGGGTAAACAAGATCAATTGAAAACAACTAAATGAAACAAATTGGTGATTCATATTAGCTAATGCATTACCAATCGGCACTGATGACATTAGATATAGCAACTACAAAAGCTCAGCCAAATTATGAAAAGCAACTTCCTACAGAAGGAGACTGAGTCTTAGACACTAGGGGAGCTGTAATATGTATGACTGATATCCAAAATAAAGCCAATCCTAAATCTTATCCTGTCAACCCTCCACAGAAGAAAATGACACAACATCATAAACAAAGTGCAATCTAAGCAGAATGTTACCTTTGACTTGAGTAGCCGCATTGACACACGACATGATGAAGTTGAAGTGTTTGACTTCTTTAAAAAACAAACAAAATCAAAGGCAACACAGAGTCAAAATCAGCGTAAATATAAACGACTCCAATCCAAAGAAGCAAAATCTAAAAATGTCAGAGGGAAAACAAAACAGAGATCAAATGGTTCTCGCGCCTTCTTAAGACACCTGCACCCCCTGCCGCAATGTAACAGCACAGACAAAGACTCCAGAAGAGAAGTACATCACAAGTAAACACATATTTCATGTGTGAACACAGAGGATATTACTAACATTGGTTCAATGGCGGTGTCCAGCAATGCAAACGGAAATGTGACATAAACTTCTCTCCTAATGAGTCAAGAAGTGATTAGTCCAGAGGATCACTGTCTATTGGAAGATTTGTCTCAATATCTGGATGATAAGGCAGACACTCAGATAAGCTGCCAAGAGAATCCCGTTAACTCAGATGTAAAAGAAAAACCCTATAGGTCAACATCAGTACCCATAGATAGGGTAAAAAATATCAAGCAGATGTTACAGGACCCAAACTCTTACACAGACCAACTTTGGTATGCTTCATGACATTATCTCAGAAACAATGGAGGGTACTTGAAACAATGAAACCAAGTACCCGCTGTACATGCAAGTCCATGGAAGTCAGTAATGGCAGAGCTCTTAATCCTACAAAGCCTTGTGACAGAATTCTAAAATCAACAAAAGAGGCATACCATTTGGAGAAACAATTTGGAAAGTCACAGAGAAGAATAAAGTGGTCTTAGAAAATATACTGATGGTAAAAACAAAGTGAATCTAAACAGGAGACATGTAATGCAACTTCTCCACTACATACCCGTTTAAGAACAGTTTCTTTGGATGATAACACAATTATTATTTTTATTATGTATGTATTTATTGTATGTTAGAATTAATCAATTAGAAAAACATGTTTAACAAGTAATTCTTCCTTTTACCACATTTTCACAATTTTGTTCAATTTTAAAAGAAAATAAAAGAGAAAGAATAGAATAAATGTTGGTCATCCATGTCATTGTCTACCTTTCTCATGTCAGTTCTTTGTTATGAGCTTCCAGATCTGTCATTAATTTGGTCAGAAAGTTTACCCCAGCAATAAACAACCAATGGTTCATTCCATATAAGAACTCAGACCACCAATCTTTTTCATTTTTCGTCATGTAAACACTGAGTAATGGGTCAATCAACTGTTTATGTTGGTCCTTCAGCATCATACAGTCGAATAACAGATGTTTCACAGTCTCTTGTTGGCCTGGGCTGCTACAACATCTACAGATTCCATTGCATATTCCTTTCTTTCCTTTAGTCTGCAGGTATTCATTCATCTGACACGCATTTAGTCTAATTCTCATTAGTTGGTCACAATAGAACTTACTTGGAAATGGAGACAAGTACTCCGGTAAGGTTTCTCTTGAGCTGGTTGTCTTGCGCCGCATTCATTAGCGATTTATAGGCTTTCTTGGAATCTTGAGATCTAATCCAATCTTCACATTTTAGCTTTTCCTTGACCTTCTTGAGGTTTGTTAGCAGATCATTTAGTGATGCATCAATCGTTTCCAGGTACTCAATCCTTGTTGCTTTCCAGGTGAGTAGCGTAGCTGTACCTCTGTCCCCCTCTGTGGCAGACAATAGTTTATAGCCGATATATGATTCTTTCAACATGATCTTTTTTAGCAAGGCTAGTGATTCCACTGTATCCACGAGTGCAGGGACAGCAGTCCTAATTCTACTCTTATCGCTACACCAGGCAAGCCTCTCGGGAGGCCTAAGGCACGTCGCCAAAGTTTTGCCTCTAGAATTGGCCAGATCTTCCATGTCAGATTTAAGGCCGCTTCTCCCCCATATGCCAGGAATGCAGTTACCTTTTGTGTGTAGAAACACCAGACTGGTATAAGGGAGACTTTCCCATATCTTGCGTTCAAGATCATTGCTTGACATGTCAGCATTTTAACTTTGGTATGTAGGTCTAAATGCCAACTTCATTCTGCTATAGATTCATAAAATATCGCAATTATAGAATATGCAAAGGAGACCAGATTAGATTGGGTAATTCTACACATGAAATCACAGTTGGCAAAAGATATGCTATTAGCAGCTAGGTCAACAATCCTACCTTTTGGCTTCGAAATAATGGAACAAATCCCTGCCAGAGAAATACCTACAAGTACCGAAAACTGAGACAAAGAAAAAACTCCTGGCTGTCACTTTTTGACAGATTGGCCCAAAATAAATAGGTGTCACAAACAAAATTGAGTAACTCAGAAGAGGATCCAGCGACCTGGAACTGGTCATCAAAGTATTAGCAAATAAGACGTCTGATTAGCTACAAGACAATTGGACACTAAAATTAGGAACTCTGCTCTTGTGGAACACCAGGGAGTTCAAACACGTCTTTGGAGAGCATTCAGCAAACTTGGGACAATATGACATAATGTGCCTACAAGAGACATGGATGCACAATATACCTACACTAGATGGATATGCTATTTTCCCTAATCCTGCCTTAAAAGACAAAACGAGGAAGACCTTATGCAGGGCTACTGACATAGATAAAAAAAAAAATCTTGGCCTCACGATTACGAAAAGTGAAAATATTAATCCTTTTATCCAGGTAATGACCTTACAATACACATATAGATGGAGACTTTCTCAGAAACGGGTTGATCCTAAATACATACTGTATCCGACATTGAACTCGACAAACAAGTTCATTGAAACAAAACACAGCACAATCGACAACTGCCACATGACCTTAATAAACTTCCATCTTCTAATCTGTGGTGATTTAAACATAAAATGTTTATACCAGAATGGAATTCTGAAGTGTAATCATGCCACAGCTTTAAATCATGTGCAAAGAAACTATCTGCGGTATCAAAAACTAACTGTGTGGAATTGCTACATGCTCAATGTAAAATGACTGGGGACATTCCTGGAAAAACAACACATAAACGAAAAGATACTGCTTATACCATTAATTATAAATGGAGCTTGGGTAACTTCCAGCACAATTTTGAACTACTAGATATACAATCCATTGACCTGAGTGACCACAATGCAATGTGTGTGACTTGGAAAATAAGGAACATGACTTCAATTACACATCATTTGCCGGAAAAGGTAGTAAATCAGGGGAGAAATCTCCCAAAATTTACCTTTAAAGACAACAAGACCCTAGCAAAAAAATACCTTAAGCAATGGAAAGCAGATCACACAGGAGCATACTATGCCACAGTACTAGCATTCTATGAGGTGACTCAAACAGGCTTTAATCATTCATATATCAAACCAAAACACTAATATAGCAGTGATTTGACACAACAGAAAACATTCTTGAGGAATGATCTTAAAAAGGCAAAGAAGTTACAAATGATGTTGAGGTTTGCGGCCACTAAATAAAGGAAACAGAGATACCACAATTGGGTGATTGGATTTCGACTATTACGTGAACAAGAACGAGGTGAGTTGATGCTTAAGGCAATCTGCCAGTCAAACGGTAGAGATACCTGGGCACTTTTAAACAAAACAACCCTAAACCAACAGGCAATCTTGAGCAGTGGAGTAACTGAAGAGCAATGGATAGAAAACTATACCAGCGTATTTACAGACTTAAATAAAAAAACAGTTTTCTACATCATAATTGCACTCACTGTGACATATCAAACTGTACCAAACTGAGTTAAGCGATGGAATCACAAGATTGAAATATGCAGCTGGTTCTGATGGGCTTACAAACAATATTCTCAAAAAAGCACCGGATGAGTGGGCCAAACGTATACATCAAATATTTGAGATGACAACAGGAACTGGGAAATTACCTCCATCCTGGGCAACTGCCATCATTGTCTATATTTACAAACAAGGTGACAGAATGGATCCAAGACATTACAAACCCATTGCCTTACTGGATATAATTGGAAAATTACTTGCAGCAAACATTCAGAAACAACTCGAAGCTGGGCCAACAAATCAAACATCATGGACACAAGGCAAACAGGTTTCACAAAAGGAATTGGAACAGATCTGAATATTTTTATTCTAAACACTCTAAAGATGCAATCAATCAAAAATAAGGCCAATTTACATCTGGCATTCATCGATCTCCAACAGGCATTTGATAGTGTGAATAGATCAAAACTATGGGACAAACTGTGCGCTTGGAATTGCCCAGAGGAGCTGCTTAAGATCATTAAGGCCTTTCATACTAACAGCTCCATTTGTATATGGCTAAACAACCAAGGAGACTTGTCCACCGAAATAAAAACAGATGAGCGGGTCAAGCAAGGATGCTTTAGCGTTCATATTATTTAATCTCTAACTAGCAGACTTGCCAATAGCTCTTAAAAATGTGGTTGACTTCCCACCAAAAATCAATAGTCAACATATGCATATACACATGGATCCTATATGCAGATGACCTAGTGCTAATCGATCGCACACAAATAGGACTCCAGCACAAAACGAATCATCTGGAAAACCATATGATAAAGAATGAGTTAACGATTAATAGCAAGAAATCTAAAATCATATATTTTTGACATGGGCGTAATAAAAAACCCTCATTCAATTGGTAAGTAAGGAAATAAGCTCTGGAGCAAGTCGATTCAATCAGATATTTGAGCATCCATTTTAATAAGGCCTTTGGAGAAGAATCATGGTCAGACATCCTGAAATCTAAAATCAAGTTGCTCGCATCACAAGGAGCGATAATTCATGCTTGTTACCGAACATTTACAGTGCTTCCATTCTTAATGTTCTATAAACAGAAAGTAGTACCAACAATTTCATATGGCAGAGAAGCTGCCTTGAGCTTAATCTGGATCACATGAAATCTGCTTGAAGGTTATTTTGGAAAGCCGTACTACACCAACCCAAAAGTATTCCAGGGAGTGTTATTAGAAACAAATTGGGCCTTTATTCCTTACACTCGACAATACTATGGAAAAGCATTTTGCTTTTTAGGAAAATCTCAATACAAGATTTGGCCAGTCTGAATCACATTGTATTCAGCCCAACAAATGGATTCAAGGTGGCACATGGGCGAATGATACAAGATTTGTTTGAACTATCTTGAAGAGTTGAACTAGGATTTAGAAAGCCTAATTACAAGCTCTGAAGCAGTGAAAAGAAAGTCCCAAAATAGAGATTGGATTGAAACGCTAAACCAAAGAGCAAAATACACACCTTTAATTTTGCATCCAAACGAACCACATAGGCTGAATACCTTGCCAAAGTATCTCCAAAGGTTTCCTAACTGACACCATCATAAACAATTTTTACATTTAAGGCTTAACCTATATCACACTATATATCACACTAAAGATATTATGTTCAGAACAAAGCAAAAAGACTGCCTTGATATCTTCTGCAACCATGCTACCAACATAGAATCAGTCAAACATCTGTTAACTGTGTGCTCTGGAGTAAACACACAGAGAACAATATACCTAGGAAAGCACATCAGTGATACAAGCTCACTAACTGTAGACGAATGGTGGTGTCTGTTCTTGGTTGGTGAAAAATCAGCCTTTGTTTGTGCTGGTATAAACTTTCTGGACAAAATACTAGAAACTCCTTACATGGCTGACACAGACAAGTAACTTTGGGAATTGATTTGATGAGTTAGAAAAGGCAAGGCTTGGCTGATGTGTTTGCTGCTTTTTTGTCTGCGTGTAAAAAAGGTGTGTAATAAACAATAATACAATAAGTAAAAAATAACAAAATAAAAAAATAAGCATTCATGTCGTGAGTATGCTCCAAACACATATGCATGCCAAGAGGGGTAGGCAGTGCTTTATTTGTGATGGTGCCCAGCCCCCTGGAACATCGCTGGTCACATTTGTGAATATAGTCAGCTGCTCCTTTCTTACATCACACAATTGTATACATTGTCATTCTCCTGCGTGACTGTTTGAACATCACGCTGATCATGAACGTTCGTGTTAAATGTGAATGTATACATTAGCAGATTCAAGTCAGAAATCGTCCTTACTTTGCAATACAGCAAATTGCTTTGCTCATCTTACAATTAATCGGATTCCAAATATTGCCTCCGCTGACCATTAACATCTTTCGTTATTTTGGAGTTATTTGTGACATTTCACCATTTGGTCTGGCCCTATTGAAATGTGTGTGAATCATAACCACACGACAACATTGACAGTTGTAGAAGAGGGTGCACTTTCGGTGAACTATCCAACACATGTGCTTGCTCTATTGTTCCCCTGTTTCAGTCATATTACTTAGGCAGGCATTATATAATGAGGAATTAGATAATGACATTCACCCCTCCTCTTCATAACCACTCCCACCTCCTCTGCTGCATCCTGATCAATTCTGGCTTCCCAAACTGGGGCACTGGGTTCTTAAACCCTAGCTGCCAAGGGCTAGGTACCCTGGATGGAGAAGCTGATGGTGAAAAGTGAACCCAGGGCACACAGGGTGAAATAAGCTCGGAACTAGCGATGATATAAACACAAAAGATTGATAGCCACGCTTTAATTAGAACGTTCCCTGCCTTCCTTTTCTTCCCCTTATGTGAGTCACAGCATGACAAATGTCCAAGGAAATCCGCGCGCAGGTTGCACTGTACGCGCTTCTAATAAGCCGTGATTCATGGCATGAAAATATTCAGCTCTGGGAATGAACGTGCTAAGAGGTCGTGATTAATGTGTGAGATAGTGGTTCAGGCACACAGTGGCCACCGATCTCTCAAGATTTACAGTGCACAGGCCATGACTCGCGTGCTGCTCATTAGAAGGGGAGAAGAGTCGTTCACGCGCCAAAAGTCAAGTAAACAGGACACACATAACACAGACAACTGAGGTACAGGAAGGATGGAAGGATGGGGGACCAGTGCTCTGTTACTGTAGTGAAAAGAAAAGAAAAAAAAGTAAGGAGGCAGCTCCTGGGTTTCGGGCGTGTTTATGTAAAAACAAACTTCATGCAAGGATAACATTGCAGTGTGGCATACAGCACACATTACACCCTTACATAAAGCCAGAGGAATTTGGAGGGGGACAACATGCAGGAAGGAGAGTTATGCTATGTCAAAGACAGCCAGTAAATCAAATGTATCACAGTGACAAAGACTGGCATCAATTGCACAGGTACCTACTTGGGATTCCCCCTCTTTACTAAACTTGCCAACAGCTAAAAGGGCAGGGTGCGGGGTGACAACAAAAAGGATATCATTTTGTGTAAATAAATAAGTAAAGCAAATAAACACAAGTATTTCATTTTTTTTCTCCAAAAACAGAGGGACTCATCTAATTTGGCGGCGAGTACACGTTACGTTTACACTTCAATGTAAATGGTCCATACCTCCAGATTTGTGTCATTTGCATGGCGGATGGCGAAAGGCAGCATGCAGGCATGTATGCTGCCATTTTCCCTCCCGATTTGCACTCCACCATGAAAATTGAGTAAATGCTGCCTGCCATATATGCATGTCAGGAATGCCACGCTGCGTTTACAGTAGATCCCATAGAACTTGTCAATACCAAAGCTGAACTCAGAAAAGACATCCAAAAATCCATCCATAGAAAAAACACCCAATAATCAATCTAAGAAATCTACATCGAAACAACCGGACCTATAAGCACAAAATCAAAGCAAAAAACAATTAGCTGCAACTGCGTTAATACACAAGGAACGAAGTCCAGAACTAGACGGTCTGCTCAACCTAACGATGCACGAGGACCCCCCTACACAAGAAAAAATGAAAACGAAAAAAAAAACGGAACGACGCAAGTCTAATAATCATTGACGAATATCAATCAAACTACTCTGCCAGCTACACGATCTCGTGCGAAGAAATCTCAGATAGATCACTGATCAACCCATCCTGTACTTCAATCCAACAGTCAGCATATGATGATATCTCTTCAACTTCACTAGTCAACGAAACAAGATGTAGCTCTGGAACTACCCATTCAACAATCCGTTCAGCACAGGAAAATCCCAGGACTCTAAACCCCAGAGAACACACAGATCTATCTGAACCAATATTCCTGAATCCATTCCAGTCAACAGAGAGCTACACGGTGCAAATAGAAAATATCATCAACAGGCCCAACAAACTGGTCCTAAACAGAGCAAACATTTTAATACTGTTTCAAGCAATCGCAAACCTGAACCAACTTCGCTCCAGAGACATTGACTTAGTCATCTTTGTAGACAATAACTCCAATGACAAGATATCGCTAAAACTACACAATAAAACAACCAGGGATCAAATCCTAATATCGAGAGATGCGCTACATAAACTTAGTTTCAACTGCACGTCCAACATCAAAACAAACCACGAAGAAATCATCACAGAAGAAAACCCTAGAAGCTCCTTTAAATCAAACCAAAGACAAGAAAATCCCAAGAGTCAACATATGGAGCGACACAACAGTCCTAACAAGCCTGCAATCAGCTGTGAGAACTTCAAGAAGACCACGGATCACAACTCCAAACGAGAACATGCCGATGCAACCTACAACAACGATGATCGCCAAGTCAGACGCCAGTATACTGGTATACTGCAGAGGACAACACAAACAACCGTGATGAAACAAGGTTGAGCTACAACAACGATCGCCCGATCAGACGTCAGTACGAATCAGAAGACAGTCTAACCTACTCAGATGCCTCAGAGCTGAGCAACATCTCATAACCATCAACCTATACAATAAACACTTGGACCCTGTGCTCATGGAACACACGTGGAAACTCCCACTTGTTTAATGACTCATCACCTGAATTTGACTCCTACCAGATCATCTGTCTTCAAGAAACTTGGCTCTCCAACACCCCATGCTGTTATGGCTTTCTAGCCTTCCTAAATCCAGCACCAACAAGAATCAAAGGGAGACCCTCATCAGGTCTGCTAACATTAATCAAGATCGATCCCACATGGTCCATATTGGAAACCACAAATATCAAACCATGGATACAAAATACAGTTATACAAATAACAACAAGAGGAGGCCCAGATCCTGACCCATCGATAACTCAACATGAAAGGAAAATTTCAATAATTAATCTGTATTGGAACCCAGCTGCAATCAACACCGAAACTTTCTTGGACTGTGTTTTCATAACAATCGACAACCTCACTTGTAAATAAGCATACATAGAAATCATACTGTGTGGAGACCTAAATCTCCATCTATGGCAAAAAGACGGACAACTTATTGCCAACGAAAAACTAACAATACATGCAAATAAATGGATAAAAGAAATCAACACCCATAACTTATTACTCATTGACCATCTTACGGATGAAGCAAATAAGCCTCTACCCACCTGGTCCCGCGGCAAATCATCCGCGATAATTGACTACATTTATCTCTCAAAAGAACTGAGAGCCACAGTAGAAACAGTAAGCATAATAACAACGGCAAGGAGCGATCATAACCAACTAGTCGTACATGGACGAGACATCCCGCACTGATCACAGCTCACCCGACCTATCCCGCTAGAAATCTGTACAGCTGGAAAAAAACTACGAATAACCCAACAAGCAATAGCCTCCCTCACAAGACAATTCATGAAAACCACTCTACCTGACAACCAGAAATTAAACTACCGATGACTACTTCAACCCTACTACAAACCAACTTTACAACAAACCTCACAGCCTCATCGACACTCCTACAACAATGGAGGTCACGGAAAGGAAAAGGGCACTGAGAAAAACTGTGCGAGAAATAAAGAAAAGTAAAGACAAAGAATGGCTCACCAAAATAAAAGCGGCAAAACAAAACTACAACAATTGGCTCAATACGCATTGCATGATGATACTACAAACAGATGCAGAATCAATCTTACAAGCCTACAAAACACACAACCTCCGCAACCTATGGAATCTGCTGAATAACAATTCAGCTCATCAACAAAAACTGACAGGAAATGTGACAGAACAGCGTTTGATTGAACATTACACAAAAATATACAAAGCGCGCCCATCAGAAACTGGAACAACATCAAAGAGAAAGAACATAAAGTGGACAGTAACCTGCAACTATCAAGACATCTTTGACATCATACAAAAACTTAATATCTCCCGTGCTCCAGGCCCTGACGGGACCTCAAATGCAATGATAAAGAAAGACCTGCACTCATGGGCCAACCTAATGAGAAATATCATCACGCTCATAAAGATGTTAAATCGAATACCAACATCATGGAAAACTGCAACCATTGTACCCATCCACAAACAAGGGCCGAGAGATGATCTGGCAAATTTCTGCCCAATCGTGCTACTTGATCCCTTAGGAAAGCTGTTCGCATCGATTCTACTAAAAAAACTCAACCAATGGGCAACCGAGACACATCGCTTTTCAACAAGACAAACCGACTTCACCACAAATGTTGGAACAAACATTAATCTACTTTTGCTAACATTGATAAAACATGAAGCAATAGACAACAAAACTAAAATCTACGCGGCATTCATAGACCTTCATATGGCCTTTGATGGGATATCTCGGCAAAAACTGTGGAACAAACTTGAAAAATGCAAATGCCCTAATGACATCTTGGGACCAATCAGACAACTTTATTCAAACACCTCTATAACAATAAGAATAACACGAGAATGCCACACAACTCCGAAAATACCGGCCGAAAATGGACTAAAACAAGGATCCCCCTCGCAGCTACTCTATACAATCTTTTCACTGCAGACATCGAGACCCATTTACAATCTGACGACTTCAACCCTCCAAAAATAAATTCAACACCAGTCAAAATCATGACTTATGCGGATGACATTATCCTCCTAGATAAGACTCCTTCAGGCCTACAAAACAGTCTCAGCCAACTAAGCAACTACATGAAACTCCATGAACTCACCATCAATACAAAAAAGACAAAATCATGCAATTTACCAAATCGATTAATAACAATGGGAAACAACTAAAAATCTATTTAAACCACAACCAGCTTGAAGAAGTAACATCATTCAAATATCTGGGAATCCATATAAACCAATCCAAATCCGAAAAAGAGTGGACTAGAACAAAGGATCCAATCCCTGGCTAGACAAGGATGTGTGATCCAGTGGAAATTTGGCAAATACTCCTTCAAACCCATAACTACATACTATAAACAAAAAGTCATCCCAACAATAGTCTATGGAACAGAAGCCATGATAAATGCAATGGACTATGGCTGGGCAAAATTAGAAGCCTCCTTCTGGCGTAAGATCCTGCAGTTTCCACCTTCCTTTCCAATGCCTAGGATTAGACATGAAGTAGCAATACAGTCCATCACTTCAATCGTCCTATGGAAACAACTAGACCTATACCGTAAGCTCCTCACTGACGAGAAAACATCGGCAATTCAAATCTTGAAGACTCACGATGGAGCAATGAACAACACAATGCTTGCCAAGTGGAAAGACAATCTAGAGCAATTTATAAAAAACAGAAGAAATCTCACACGAAATGCTCACGCTACTCCCACAACACGCGAAAACAAAAATAATGAAAAATGATTGGATAAAAACCCTGGAAGAGAAAACCTCAATCTACAATGCAAGACTGATATCAGATCTATCAATGAATTACCAGCTTACCTGACCGTCTTCCCTGATGCCAAAATGCGAGCAATATACTTGAAAATCAGGATAAACACCATACCAACCCGCTTCTATCTAGCCAAAACCAGACAAATTCCTCCAAAAGAAGACTTCTGCCGCTTTTGCTCAGATACTCAACAATCAGAAACACTCTTCCACTTACTAATGGAGTGCAACACACTTTCTGAACAAAGATCCAGATTTGGGACATACTTTAAGATCGGACAACAGACAATGGAAACTGAAGAGAGATGGATCGAGATGCTTAACGGCAGATCGTATAAACGCATCTGTACAATATGTCAATTTCTACAAGAAATTCTAAGCTTTGGCAAACCTATAATGAGTTAAAAGCAAACCTAAGAAAACTGGAGACAAATGAAAAGTTTAAAAATTAAACTATAACATTAAAAAAATAAAAAAATAAAAAATAAAATAGATCCCTATGGAGTCTGCCTGCTTTTTCCATAGGGATACCCAGTATTTGTGCCAGCATGAAAATGCACACCAATACAAATGTTGAAGTAATAGTATGGTGGAGAGCAAGGGAGGTGAATGAATCATAATTCACATTCTGTCCCTGATATCCACCATATGCATGCAGGAAAATATAAAGTACCAGAAATGCAATGCATACAAGCATTTAGTTTCCAGTACTGGAAGATACAAATTAACTCTGCAGGGTCACAGCATCTCCATAAGCAACCTGATTGCAGCACCTGTTATAAACCCACTGCACAAAGTCCTTCTTCCTATGCCAGAGGTTAAGTTGAGACATGACAATCATCACTGCAACAAACTCCATCTGGGAATTGACCCTCACCACCTCCCGGATACTGGTCGGTTTGTGCAGCTCTTGAGTTAGAGGTCCACCACTCCACCCCCTGGCCATACATGAGTCGGATAGCATGTAGCCATGAGGCTCCCACCCTTCTGCCCTGTAAGGACACCAATCAATGTACGTGCATCCTGCCATGTGGAAGCGCCATTGCTATGTTAGAATGCAATGGGGAATGAGCTCTCTCTTTTACCCCTGCCCCTGCATGCATGGTCTCATCGCTGCAGAGAATGGCTGTTATGTAGTGGCCATGTTATTTCCTGGCTGCCTCACTGTGTCTCCCGATTGGTTTTAATTAAATAATTTAGCACTCCTTTAATCCATATAACCACCACTCCAAAGTGTCATGCCCTTCAGGTGTACCACTACAAATTGCTCATAATAGTGTTTACCCCGTTTTAAGCAGGTAAAGGCCTAGGGCACCACCACTGCCACTGTTCTCCTTCAAATACCAAGACTCTCTATCATCCTTCACAACACCATGCAAAATGTATGTTCGCACATTCTTAATCTTCACCTAACCACTCTCTCTCTCCAATTCCCTCCGCCTCTCAAATTAAACTATTGCTTCTCATCTCTGCTCCCGCTCCCTTTTGTTCCCCTCCTCCAGAGACCTCCCAGATGATTTCCTGATCATTCATCTTGTCTCACCACAACGAATACAACCTCATCTACACAAATCATGTCCTTAAAGATACTTACCCTCACTCCCTCCACACTCTTGCTCTCCTGCTATGCTCAATCCACAGCTCTGGAATGTCTAATCCCTCTATAATAAAATGCAATTCTGTTTTCTCCGACCGCCCAAATTCCAGTGATGGACATTACTGAAACTGGGATTGCCTCTCAATACTCTAACACACACTGACTAACCAATTTTATTTCACTCCTCTTGACTGACTAAAAAATTAAGTATTGTTGGTCTGTTGATATGTTAGAGCATTGCATCAGCTCCTTTCCCCTCCACAAACCCCACTCCTTCCTTCTTCTAACACATTTCTGTTCAACCTCTTTCTTCCACACTCAACCTCTTCTTCTCTGAGCTGCACTCAATGCTTCAAGACCTTGCTTTCCTCATTGGCAAACGCAGCCTGAAAACCTGTGCATGACATGGGGAAGGAAGTAGAGATACAAGGGAGCGGGTAGAGAACAACTGAGGTGGGTGATGGTAGGGGGAGATGATCACCCAGTCTCATGTTGTGATGTGTTATGATATGTTATAATGTTTATGGCACATAACACAAGGTATAACCACAAAAGTGATCGGTGGAAGGTTTTCAATTAATCTGAACCACTGGCATTGCTCTGGGCAACCTTCCACACCACTGTTTTTTAGCCTGTCTGTGCCATTGCAAAAGGGTTCCAGTCATATGCAAATCAGTCAGGTACTGCCACCGATGGTAGCAGCTCAGCCCAAAGTGCTTTGCCAGGCCCCTCTCCATGGAAACACAAGCAACCCCAGACATGTGTCAGCCTTGTTGAGCCTCCTCAGTTGGGTGCAGCTTGGTTCCCTATGGCGCAGGGGGGGGTTGTGGTTGGCTTAAGGGTAACATCTAAGTATACTTTCTGTATAGGGATGGGTTGTGATTGGGCATCTACAGTCAATTGGACAACTTATGGCTGCTCCTAGTGCCAGTCATCTTCAACACTTATTAGATACACGATAAATCATTGGCTATCAAACTATAGGGCTCATTGTTACATGGCCCTCTACAATTGGCTGGAACGCTCGTGCCCTTCTAGAACATTCGACTCACTAGCAGCACGTAAGCTGGTACCACAGGTGTTAGTGGGTGGACTTGACCATGTCCCCCTACGCAATTAGCTTGTCATCCATCATCACTCATGCCTTCTGTCATTCAGATTGCTTGTGTATTTGGCCCTGTAAAGTATCCTTGCTCAGGAGAATATTTGTGAGTTTGAGCATGTTCTTAACTGAAGTCTTGCGCTGCATGCCCGGTTTCTATTTCCATCTAACCCATGTGACAGGAGACCGGGCTTGGGCCCCTTTTCTCACCTTTATTTCTATCTATTTATTTTGTCATTTTTATGGTGCACACATCCCAGAGGCATCTATTAATTGTATTAAATGAATACAACTTGGCACTCATAGTGTTTCTTCCTTGCACCTTAACAAGGGGTGGCTCCACTTCTCACGTTCACTGTTCTTCAAAGATATATAGCCAGTTCCTGGCCGCTCCAACCTTTGACACAAGCCCAGACTGCCTTCTCAGTCTTTCCTCAATCTTCAGCTGCTTTCTTGCTACGACAGAGCTTCCGATCCTTCTTTCTCTGTGGGTCTGAGCTTACTAAAATTGTGACATCGAATATCCAGATTCTATATCATGGCGGCACTGTCTGCAGTCTATTCACTACGCGTAGCCAGCCTTTAGGATTACTTAGCCTACTTGCATTGCTGCATCTGTACAGCTATAAAACAGCTTGCATTTTCTGCAGTGTTCTTTATACATTCTCTTCTTCAGCCACTCTTTTTAGTGTGCCACGCTTGCTTCTTGTGATGTCACACTGTTCTCCTTTGCTAATTTTCATATTCCTTCAGGGATCCCTTCCAATAGATTGTCATCTCTACAGGGATACATCACATAGGGTGTTCTTAATGAATACCTTTTCTTGAAGGCTCTCAGTGGAATAAGCACCATTACTGGTGCCATGCATGTCGACATCTCGGGCTTCCAACATATAGGAAGGATGGGGGACTTCCTGCAGAGGAGTGCACCGCCTATCTAACAGGGATAGCCGAAGAGAACTTTCCCACAACGCTACCAATGGTTAGAAAATACGAATGCGATTAAAACAATTAAAGGCTAGCAAGAACACATCCAATTGGCTGTTTGTCAATGGCAGAACTGGTTATTCGATTCTGTTGAGGCAGCTCAACGTGCTGGTACAACAACTTGTAACCTGGGGATTTCTATTTGTAATTTGTTCACCCTTAGGTTTCTGGTTTGCCAAATACGATTGGTGTGTTCAACAAATCTAATGAGTTAAGAAAATCCATATGTATGGGATGATCTGAAAGGCTCACTGAATGTGAGTGTTGGTTATGGTTTATATTTCTTATATCCCTTTCGGTGTTGGGCATATCAAAAATGTCACAAGAGCCCTCGAAGGTCGACCGATTTCAATGGCGTATTTGATCAAGGCCATAATCGGTAGTGATTCTGATTACAGGGTGCCTCCACGTGAGACACTATGGGTGAGCACTTCCATCCCCTGTAAAACTGTAGCAGTCAGTGAAGGTTCAGGGGCAGCGTAGAAGTCAGTCAATGTGCTCTGTAGTCGGGATTGGTCCATGCTGATGGCCGCAATCCAAAAGACTACTTTGTGGACTGCTGGTGCTACAATGCTGGCCTCTGTATATTTTCTGATTTCTTCATCTGTCAACCACTTGAGGCCAAACCATGAATCGACATCAATCATGACTTTCATTCCTATTGCCTTCCTTGCTTTTCAGCTTGCACTGTGTGATTATTATTCTGATCACACAGAATCCAAACATCACCATCTCTAATGCTGCTACAAGGAACTTTAAAATGTTTGCCATCCATTGTGGAACCCATGGGAAAATGGACGCAAACCAACTGTCGTCTGCAATGTCTACTGTCTCATTTCCCATCTGATCGTATAGTTTAATCAGCAACGTTATGGCCTCTTTCAAGGTCCCATTCTCGTCATCATGAGAAGGTATGAATGTGTTACATGATGGCCCAAACAATCTATATACTCCCCAAAATCCACAAAAATCCTACTAAGCCCCCCAGTAGACCTATAGTCTCTGCCATTGACTCGCTGTTGGAACCGTTATCTGTCTATGCAGAGACATTTTTAAAACCATTTGTTCTGGAAATGCCATCATATGTTAGGGACTCGAAGCACATGATTAATATCATCAGTGACATTCAAATCGATGAGACAGATATCCTGGTCACCATGGATGTCGAGTCGCTATACACAGCTATTCCGCAGATGGAATGTCTTCATGTTTTGGGTCAATATTTGAACCAGAGAACTAGACCGCATTTACCCCCTACTGAGTTTGTCCAAGAATGCATAAGGTTAGCAATGACCGAAAATGTCTTTCTGTTCATAAAAAACCTTTATAAACAGGAGAAAGGAGTCAGTATGTGGGCAACTTTTGCCCCCGACGTTGCAAACTTATATATGGCTGACTATGAGGACAGATTTATTCTGGGTCAACATAATCTGCTTATGATCCATCCCACATTGAAATCTCATCTGAAGCTATGGCATCGCTATATCAATGACGTGTTCTTAATTTGGAAGGGGTCGGTCACATCTCTCATGGAATTCCACGAATGGGTTAATCAATGCGACAGAAACATCAAATTCACTTTTGAATATAGCTTTCGTCAGGTGAGTTTTGTTGATCTTCTGATCAAAAAGGATATGAACCAACTCACAACTACTCTTTTCAGAAAACCCACTGATAAGAACTCCCTTTTCACCCCGCTAGTTTACGGCAAGTTTAAAGATGTAAAGGCAGCCGCTCTGTTACCATTCTTTAGCTTCTCCTCCTCCAAAACTTCACTGGCAACAGAGCGCCTGCCTTGTCACTAATTTCTAAACATTGTTCCAGGAGTCCCGGGCTCAAAAGGCAGCAGCAGCAGGGCCATTATGCCTTACAATGGAGAGCCACAACCATGGCTCCCCCCCCATCAAGGGGAAGATTTGTGCTATGGAGGGAGTTGTTTCCAGCCACCTGCAAGAAAAATTCAGTGCGAAAAATACAAGTACCAGAATCCTTAGAGTCAATTAACTTGCCACTCCTGAAAAGGAAATGAAGACACGCCTGAAAAAGCAAAGAAACACAGCTTTCCTGAAGATTGATTGAGTCATGAAAATGTGCGTTTGGAGGAGAAGCTAATGCAGGAAAACTTGACTGGCAACACAGCGCCTGCCTTGTCACTCATTTTTAAACATAGTTTACGGCAGAACTTACCGTATGGCCAGTTCTTACGTATTAGGAGAAACTGCTCTGAAAAGGTTGAATTTAAGCTTCATGCAGAACAGCTAAAGGAGAAACTCAAGAGCACGGGGTATCCAAAAAGGCTGGTCAAAGACCAAATGAAAAGAGCTGAAAATACTAATCGTGAGATATGTTTAATTGCCAGAGAAAAACAGAAGAATGAACACCTTGTAGGTGTGACCACATTTAATCCACTAAGTGGGGACCTAAAAAGGATCATAAACAAATATTGGAGTCTAGTTAAACAACCAGGGTCACTAATGAAGAAACCTAGGTTTGCGTTAAACGCAACCAAAATCTCAGACAGAGACTGTCCATACCTATAGAGAGCCAGCGAGAGAGCCAACTATTAATGACCAATGGGGTCTACCGCCCATTGTGGGACACTATAAATGCGGCAAATGTGTCGCATGCCCCCTCACCGAAACCAAGAAGGAATTTCATTATGGTCAAAGAATTTGGAAAATGAACTGCCATACAAACTGTCTGACGAAAAATGTTATCTATATTATCAGCTGCCCCTGTCAACTTTTATATGTGGGTAAAACTACATGGGAAGTAAGACAGCGCATATCAGAACATAGGAGCTGTATAAGAAAGAGTGGCGGATAAGCCGCTTGTCAAGCATTTTGTTAAAATGCAGCACAGGGATACAGACCTAAGGTGGTTTATAATCCAACATGTTAAGAACAATATGAAAGGGGGTGATATTGGCACAACATTACATCATATTGAGCAAAAATTGATTCACACTATGGATACAGTCTGTAAGGGACTGAATGTTTCAGTGGAATGGAACAATTTGGTCACAAAATAATGATTTGTAACATGTGTTTGACCAGTTAGAGTACAGACTGAAGTATAAATATGGACATGTATTATGTGGTAAATAACTATACCGTATCCATGAGCCACTGCGGCAATGAAATTGAATGTCTACAATTTATGAATATCTCTCTGGCCAAATATGTTTCCATCCAAAAATGTTTCTATTTAACAATGTTTGTATTCAAAGCGTGTTTCTTTGAATCCAAAAATGTGATGACATAGTTGTCTGAATTATCAACAAAACAATATGCAATATTCAGTGGATGTCAGTTCACGCCCTGATATGTGATGATGCGATTGTCTGAACCCTGCATACAACAACATGTAATCCTAGAAGGCCTAGGTTCACAAATAGTCCATGATGATATGTCTTGAAATCCCCATTGATAATGATTTTAATAACACCATGTAACATTAGAATTGATTAAGTACCCAGAACAAGAATAATGTGTATATATCATTGATAGACAGAGCTTAATTGTGCCATTTGCCTACTGACTCAGTCCCTTATATCAGGGAGTCAATGCAAGTATTTTGAATCTGAAGTGGTATGTGACTGTCTTTGCAGAGGTGTCCATCTCCAGAAACTCTGAATGCTTTGTTTACATTTTTTTACATTTTTTGCTTTTTTAAATCTTTTTTATTGTTGCCGAAACCATGGCTTTGGTGTGCACCATTGCCCGTGTGTAATTTTGGCATAAGTGCAAACATAACAACATAAGTAAAATGACCGCACTATGCAATTATGGCACATAGTCTGATGAGTTTTCTAGCAGATTGTGTATTGAAAGGGAACGAGCCATGTATTACTGGATGTACATCAAGTGTCCCTCATTTATGTCTATGTAAAACGCTGAGCCGGTTAGTCCATCTTTGATGTCCGAAAATATCTAAATATAGTCCTTTGTTTGTTTTGTGCTCGCGTAGCCTATCGAGGTATGGGCTATTGGACTGGAGCGAGCTACTGAGGTGCCCGCAGCTGTATACCCTATGGAAGAGGGCATTACGTTTTTTGCTCACGGTAAGCGGCACACACGGTGGGGGCTCTTTTCCATTTGTAATCACTGGTAGGCTAGCTTTTATGTTAGTGTCCTAGGCAAACGGCACACGGGGTGAGCTTCTCGCCATAGCGACTAGAATTACATCTATCAAACAACACCATGCGTTATTTGGCCGCATGTTGTGATAGTGTTGCGGACATAATGTTGGTAGTTTGTTTGTTTATCATGTGATTATTGTGCACAGGCATTCCCTCATGTAGGAGTTTGCAGGGAGATATATGTTTGTTATGGTGGATACTGGCATTCTTGAGCATGTTGACACAATTTCGTGTTTAATGGCATAAATAGTGATAATATGCACGTGAAGGAAATTCTCTCTACTAAGGAGTTGTTATTTTATGCTTTCTCTATCGCTTCGTAAATTAGCACTGACTGATACTTGCTATAAAGTGAAGGCTATCCCTTTAAGAACAAAGTGTGGCTCCGGGGGGCAATTGGCAGCCTCTTGAAAATGTCCACTTTGCACCAGGGGTGCTTGTAAGTGTTTTTAGTGTTTTTATCTACTTGCCTACAGGAATAAACACTGAGTGTTCAATATATCTTCAGAACGCAGAGAGCTGTTTCTGTTGATTCCACAGGTTGTCAACGTGTATTGATTCTGGTGGAGGATTGGTTTCCGTTGTCCCGTTCACTATCCCTTGAGTTGTAACTTGGGGGTGAGTAGGGGCGTATGTGTTGATTGAATCATAACACATTTGTGACATTATCAGTCACTTTTTTGAAGAAATAGGGATGACACGTTGGTTTTTATCTTTTTTAGATTGACCACTGGCCCATATATGTTGAGAATAGGGCTTGGTGATTTCTCCATGCCCCACGTCCTGAAGAAGGTCTTTGACCGAAACACGTGTCGACCCTTTTTGGTGTGAATCATCTGGTCGAATAGAATACCGGATGTATAACGACACCTGATACTATGGACTGGGTCACTGATTAATGTGACAATTGATACAACTGGTGTAGAAATATTACCACGGTCTACTGGTTTAGAAATGACACTGTGGTGCTGTATAGATGAATGTCTGAATGAGTTTTGTATGTGGCAGTGATTGAAGGAATGAATTGTTTTTTATCGAATTTTATGATACAAAGATTATTTGTTATTATGAGTTTATTGATTAAAATTTGATATGCTTTGAACTCAGTTTCATCCCGTTCTACTGGTCCACTTTTTTGATTATTATGTTTTACATGATGGCCCAAACTCCTCCATCCATTGCTATGATCATATCAAAAAGATATCTGTTCTTTATGGTCATCAGCCTAATGGCCCTTAATTTTTCCTTGATAGCATTACATTCCTTTTTTTTTATTGTTGTTTTTCGATACAAAATATCTTTACATTATTTAAAATCAGTTTGTAAAAGGGAAAGGTAAAAAGGAAGGCAAAAAGAGACAACAAAAAGTGAGAAAAAGAAAACAATGAACATAATAACATAATACAAAGAGGTAACAATTCAGCTTTAAAAATAATGAACTTAGGCAAGGACCTATAAATTCATCAGTACAATTCATATGCATTTGTAATTAATTTTTTGTTAGAATATCATTTCATAGCTCTTATTTGTAACCATCTCAAATTTTAAGATTTACCTTGTTTGACTATATGACAGATAAAAGATGAGACAGATCAATAATCAATGCTTACCTATATCCCCACATACATTGTATCCACAGCAATTCTAGTTTATAAGTAAATGCTTCATCCACAAAGGTATCTTTGCCTTTCCTTTGCAAAATGAGCATAATATAACACATTGGCCCTCATTACGACCCTGGCGGAAAGCGACTGACCGGAGCGCCACAGCGTAAATAGCGTTTCCGCCATTGCACGAAGGAGCAAAGTGCGGCCCATTCCGACCCATCGGGCACGAGCACCACGGCATGGCGGAAGTGCAAAGTCCGCGATGGCGGAAATGACCCCAAAACGGCCCACACCGCCGCCGTACGGCGCCCTAGGTGCAATACCGCCACCCCTCTTAGCGGTCACCGCAGTGTGCGCCTACCGGAAAGTACGGTGGCCGGAAATATACGGAAACGGAAGTTAAAACATGGGCCCGGAACGGGAAACATCCCGGCGTACACCTATAAATACACTAAAACCACACAACCACTAAAATCACTACCCTGAAACACACCCCAACCCGTCAACCACCCTAGCGAAACCAAGAAAAATGGGAAAAGCAGCGAAGAAAGCGTGCGACCGCAAGCGGCAGGTCCACTTCTCCCGTGAGGAACTCACCGTGCTAACAGAGACCCTCCAGGAGAATGCTGCCGTTGTCTTCTCCACGCAAATGACCAGGACGGCACTTGCAAGCAAGAAGGCCATATGGGCTCTGGTGGCACAGCGGGTAAGTGCGGTGGGGACCGCACCCCGCACCCCACAGCAATGCCGCAAGCGATGGGACGACCTGCGGATACGCGTCCGCAGCATACTCTCTGCCAACCGCAACATTGCCACAGCCACCGGGGGAGGTCCTGAATCACCCATCAAGTTGACCCCCTGGGAAGAAATCTGTGCCTCCACCATCGGAATGGAGAGCATAGAGGGAGTCGGAGGGATGGAGAAAGGAGTGCAGACATCCGAAGATTCAGGTAGGTGGGCCAGATAAAACAATGCCAAATCCACACAGTCCATCCATGTGAAGTACCATGCGTCCACATAGTGTAACAGAAACACATGTCCAGGAGAACGTCCACACACATCGGCCTGCAAGCGCACGTTAAAACCCACAATAAATACATAAATAATTAAAAACCCCTAATACACGCACTACACGTGCAGCAGGCACACCCTAACTGCAGGCTGCCAGACAACTGCACCCTCACTCCACACACAAATCAAAGCACCTCCAAGGCCCCGACCCAAATCACCCTCAGGTACCACCCCAATGCATGTGATACAATGCCATTCCAATTCCCACAGACCCATCAATAACCCTCGCCCTCCTTTACTCCACCACAGGGTCCGATCCAAACGACGAGCTACAGGACACCCCTACCAGCACACCTGCAAAGAGGGCCAAGACCAACGGCCATAGACCCTCCACCTCAGCTGCACGCATCAAGACACGGCAGCAGCACAAATCAGGTGGCAGCACAGAGGAGGGAACATCAACAGGCACCCCAGCAGCCAGCATGCCCACAACACCACCACCACAGGTCCCCCCAATGGATGCCACAGAAGGCACTGCCTCTGGTGGCAGCAGCACCATAGGTGACACCCCATTGATGGCAGCATGCTCGGACACAGAAAACGGGGATGCCGAAGTCAGATCCATCCATGACCTGTCCCAATCCCCCTGTCTGTTCCATCCCGTACAACATGAGGATACCACGCAGGGGCACCCACCAGACGACGACTGGCCATCCCCCACAAGCCCTGTGGCAAGGCAACATGAGGACAACAGCCCCTCTGTGACACCCCCGCAAATGGCCATGGCCCAGCAGAGGCAACAGTCCCTCGACCAGTTGATCGAACAACAGCAGCAACTGGCCACACTCCTCAAGGACCATGCCGATGAATGTGGGGGCACTAAGGCAGACATAGAAACATCAACAGAGACACTTAGGGCAGAAATGGAGAGAGGTACAGAGACGCTAAGGGCACAAATTGAGAGAAGCACCGAGAGCCTGAGGGGGGAACTGCATGCGACGTCCAAAGACGTATGTGCCGAACTTGCCGCAGTGCGCCGTGTGCTCACTGAGCTCTCACAAACCCTTAGGGACATACATGGACGTGAGCAGGCAGACACATCATCCGTTGCAAGTTCCGTCCAGGGCAGCCCCCAACGTAGATCTGGGAGGAACCTGCGCTCCACAGGCAGGGGTGCCCCTGATACCCGCAGAGGGGGCATGCAATAGCGACAGCCCACTTACAATGAGCATCTTTGGACACTGGTGTTCGGGGGGGAGGTAGGAGGGTGGAGGGGGTGTGTTGGGCTCACTTGGGTGGCGGGTCGATAGGGTGTTCAACATGATATCACATATGCCATAAAAAGTGCACGATCAACCAATGAGAAGTGTGGACATTGATCTTTGTGTACTAGGCCATCATAGGCGTACAGTCCATATTGTGCATGTCCCAGACACACGCAGTGCCACGAGTCCCGTGTCCATGTATCAGCCACCAGGCGTGAGTGCTAGAAGCATACATCAATGAGATGCTGACGAATGTCACGGGCCTCCGGTGCCTCGCAGACTCCATGAGGTGCTGCCACATCCCCACCCTCATCATGACCATCATCAGGTGCTTGCAGTTCTGCGTCAGGGGGCATGGGCACATTTCTACGTACGCACATGTTGTGGAGCATGACACATGCCATCACCATCTTTGCAACCTTCTCATGGCGGTACAGGAGTGCCCCGCCAGACCTGCTGAGGCAGCGGAAACGACCCTTCAGTAGGCCGAATGCCTGTTCAATGACTACACGGGTACGTGAGTGGGCATGGTTGTAGTCCTCCTCATGCTGGTCCCGTGGGTTCCGGACTGGTGTGAGGAGCCATCTCTTCAGTGGATATCCAGCATCACCTGTATGTGGACGAGAAACGTATGATGTGGAATGCCATTGATACGTACGCACACCCCCCCCCCCTTCCTGGCAGGTCAATGCCAATTCACATACCCCACATCATCATGCATGTAATGAGACTCACCGAGTAGCCAGGATCTGTTCCCTGCGTGTCGCTCCATGTAGCGTGGTATTGTAGAGTTCCTCAAGACCATCGAATCATGGGTTGATCCAGGGAATCGGGCACAACAATGTGTAATGATCCTGTTGGAGTCACACACCATCTGTACATTCAGGGAATGAAATTGTTTTCGGTTGCGGTACTGGGCCTCCATGGCATGTGGGACGACCAATTCAACATGGGTGCAGTCGATGGCACCAATGCAACCCGGTATGCCGGCAAGTGCATGGAATCCCACTTTTGTGTTGGTTATTTCCTGCTCCGAGCGTGGTAGAGAGATGTAGTCGTCTGCGTGCTTCAGGAGGGCATCGAGCACTTGCAATAGTGTCCGTGAGAACAGTGGCTGAGAAATGCCATGCAACTGTCCGACTGTGTGCTGGTAGGTGCCTGTGGCCAGGAAGTGGAGTACAGACACCACCTTCAGTAGGGGTGGGATGGCGGTTGGGCTATCTATCATGCTGACAAGGTCAGCCTGTGTCATGTCCACAATGGCGGTTATGGTGTCCCGGTCCAGACGGTAGAGGGTGTGGATCTGCTCATCAGTGAGGTTGAACGGATGTGCTCGGAGGCGTGGGATTGCGGGCTGTCTGCGTGGTGGTAGTGGCTGTGCTGGCAGCCCTTGCTGGCCCTGCCTTGGCCTCCTCCTCCTCCTGCCTCTCCTCCGTGCGGCTGGTTGTAGTTGGTGTTCGTCTTCTTCTTGGAGTCGGAGCGCTTGCAGTGCTATCAGGTCCCCCAGGGCCAACATCGCGAGTCCTGCCGGTAGCATTTCGGTGTGGTTGTGGGAGGAGACTGGCTGTGCAATTTATGTGTTTTCAGGCTGTATGGCCTCCACCTGTGGTGATTGATTCCACCTGTGCAAACTGCTCTCCCCTTTGGCCGAGCACGTCCCGCGCACAACGCTGCAATTCGGGGAATTGTATCTTGCTATTGCAATCATGTATTTGTACCCGATGGCCGTGTAAGATTGGTTGATATGTTCATTCTGCTGTGGTCCCATTGTTTCACATACTATCTGTGCAGTCGCGAACTGACTTGTGAGGGGTCAGTGGAACGTAGTACTCGAGTAACGGTGGACCCTCATGCATCACTGCACCGAGGTTCAACGACGGGCGGGGCGTCCCATTCGTGGGTGAAGGCAGTTGCCATTTTCACACACAGCCGCACTCGATGGAATAATTAGTGATTTCAAACGGCCACAGATGCCTTTTCGACGTGATGTTGCAAATGAGGAATTCGAGGGGCGGCGCTTTCGGTTTCCAGCTAGCGGCGAGGAGATGCCCACAGGTCTGACTGCAAATGTAACGTTCTATTGTTCTATGTCCTTGAGACAGGGCCCATGGCGAGGGAGCAATGATTGATATGAATAGTTTGGGATGCGCAATAGCTACGTGGGCGATGAGGCCGTCCGTTCCCAAAAACATGTTACTTCACAACACTGGAATTACGGGCTGGGGCACTGTGGATTTAGCAGGCTGCATAACACACGGACTCAATGGATGTTTCTAATGTTATGTGAGTAATTATTCAGGCATTTTGATCCCGGGATGAGGGAATGATGGATGGATGCATGGGCAGGTGATTTGATACAGAGTTTGCCATGTACAGGGCTTCTTGGGATCTATCCGCCTCCCCTACGCTATGTGATGCAGGGCTGCCATTGTGGGACCATCGTCCATCTGGCCTTGTTGAGCCCTCCCTGTCTCGAGGCGCCCTCAGACACTTGTGTCCATGCACGTTAACATTCCCATCTGATGGAATCTGTTTTGACAGACGCATGCACAGGTACACTCGTTTGTGATGGTGTTTGCACCTCGATATAGATGGTTATGAGTCGCAAGTGGTTTTGGGGTGGTGATGTCCTTTTGGTTGGGCTAGCATGCATATGGCTGTGGATTTCGTGTGATCATTGAAGTGAGTAGTTGGAATGTAGTTCTGATGGCCATTCTGTTCTTTTTCTTTTCTTTTGGTTGACAGGTATCTCCTCCCCTTTTGCCACTGCCATCTGTATGCCACTCCTGCAGATGGATTTTACTCCCGACACCTGCTGCTTCGTGTTAATCAGTGGAGCAGCATTATGATCTTATGGGACGATCGCCAATGGGCCACATGCCCTTACGCAGTACTGGTGGCTCGGAGCAACATTTCGGCCTTTCAGCTGGACTAGTGCCTCCCCATTGGGACGGGCCTGCGGTTCTGTGCGCTTCCATGTTGCCTTTTCGTACGTGATTGTGGCTCTGTGTACCATGGGGGAACAGGGCGACACACAGGTAGTGGCTGGTCATTTCTTGCGGAAGCAGCCCACAATGGTGATTGGTGTTTTGGAGTTCATGGCCTGATGGCTGTATGGGCTTGGTGATTTTGATGTGCATTAAATTTCTATTCGGATTTGGCCCGTGTAGCGTTTTTCTTTGCAAGTGATGTGGCATATGCCAATTTGGGGCGCGATGTATTGTGAGGAGATCTGCATCGGGTTCCGGCTTCGGGGTTTAGTTGCGTGGTACTGTACTGGGCGCGTTTGCCTACGAAGCCCAGTGAGGTCAGGGATGGGGGCTGCCAATATGACAGTTTGAATGTTGTCATGCTCAGGGGCGGGGGATTGGGTTTTGTGTGACAGATGCCGGTCAGCCAGGTGGACTGGTGGAATGATGTGATTTTCGGAATATTGCTGGTCACAGGTGCCTGTGTTTGCGTGCGTTTCTTGGTGGGGGACTGTGGTCATGTCCATTGGGATGGCTTCTGTATTCGTGCCATCTGTGCCCTGCAGCTCCCATTGGCCCCTGTTGTGTTTCTTTTGTTCGTTGGCATGCATGGGTGACTTGTACATTTCAATGGTTGCATTGTGGCTTCATTGCACCTACGGGGAGTTGTACTTTGTGGGCAGGGAGCGGTGTACAGGCACTCAGTGGGGCCGTTTACGGTTGATTTGCGATGCCGTACTTCTCGCCATGGCGGAATGGTACATTACGCCATGCCTGATGGCGTTAGGTACATGTCCGCTAGGGTCGGAATTGGCGTACCGTTGCACCATGGTGGTGTTTGCGGTTTGGCATGGCGCGCGCGCGCGTGCTTGGTGCAGTTAGCGTTGGCGTTCACTACGGTGTCGCTAATGGCTTCGTACTTTGCGGTGACGGGTCATAGTCGCACCGAGCGCTATTCGATGGCGGTATTGCATTTCCGCCATCGTTTTTCGATTTCCGCCAGGGTCGTAATGAGGGCCATTGTGTTTCAAAGATTTGTTTACCTGGGTTTTACAGAATCTGCAGCCCTCTTCAGATAGTAAAGCATTGCAGAGCCAATTTTTTTCCCGATCTAATGTAGGTATAAGGTTAAATTTAAAACACATACATGGTATGCGTATCTTTTGGCATGAATCCTGTCTGATATAAGCAAGCAATGGTTTCTGTTTGTGACAAAATGTTGCGTATTCCTTATAAACTGTATAATTCCCAGTTTTATCAGATGTCACTGCCCAGTCATGTTGCAGTAATTTCTTCTTCACAACTTGTGGCCATTTAATTAGGTCACCTGTGGCCATTGCGATCATTTCAAGGCTCTTTTCACATAATTGCCCTGCAGCATAAACACATTTTGGGTAACCATGGTTTAACATGTTTCCAAGATCTTCATATAGGGAATTTGGAAAAGGGGACACTTATTTTGGCATAACTAGCCAATTTTCGCCATAAGTATTTTGTGGCTAGGGACGTAAGACCTAGTTCATGCATAATTATGGCGTGATTTGGTATAGATGGGGATAGATGCAACACTTCTTTCCATATTTTGCCTTGGATTTTATTCAAAACTGACCCAATTTCAAGAGAGCATAAGTCTAACCCATATATAACAATTGCTTCAACCTTAAGCGTGTAAAATTCGATCAACGGAATCAAAGAGAATTGGCAGACCTTCAAATGTATTATTTCATTTGTGCAATCAATGGCAAGGATTTAGCTGCAATTTGTACCTGCCATTTGGCCATTGAATCAGAGTTGATCAAATTATATGTAGTATATCATGCCCAAGGCACGTGGAATGATGGTCCCTTTGATATTCCATTGATAACGAATTATCTTTCGCCTATTTGTGAACACCAAAATGTTCCATTTTTTTAAGTTAACTTCAGATTATGGTTGTCACAGAAATCAACTAAGCATTCCAATTTATTTTGCAGTCCAAACGGAGTTAGGTCAAATAATATTAGGTCATCTGCGAATGCTAGCCAATCTAGACGCAGAGCACCCATTTTGACCGCAAAGGAATTGCAGCTTGACCATAGGGTACCGATCTCAGTTAAGTACAGATTAAAAATAGTGGCTGCAAGATTGCATCCTTGTTTAACTCCTATATGTGTGACAATCGGAGGAGTTAAGGTACCAGTTTTATCAATGTTTATCCTGTAGTTTGTATTAGTGTGTAATAGTACTATCATGGCTATAAGTTGTGATGTTATCAATAGGCCTTGCATTTTTTCCCATAATATTTGTCTTATTACTGAGTCAAACGCCCCAGATATGCCCAAGAGGGCCATATAAATAGGTCCATGATCTTTCTGCCTAGTGAGCTTTAGTACATGTGCCAACATAGTGGCATTTAAGTGTGTGCCCATTCCTTTACGAAACCCTGTTTGATAGCGAGAAAGAATGTTCTGTTTAACGATACAGTCATTTAGGTCTCTC
The DNA here is from genome assembly GCF_040938575.1 of Ambystoma mexicanum. Lineage (NCBI taxonomy): Eukaryota > Metazoa > Chordata > Amphibia > Caudata > Ambystomatidae > Ambystoma > Ambystoma mexicanum. Next base: position 250,364,083 of record NC_090923.1, on the reverse strand, counting down.
AGGATTAACGCCACAAAGATCTTCGCAGAAACATCAATGAGGGCTATAGGTCTAAAATTACAAGGATCATTCAGGGGACCTTTTTTATGTATTGGTATTACAATAGCGGATATCCAAGATGACGGTACAGTTTTAAATTGAAATACACATTCCAAATGCCTTAATATGATTGCTGCCCATAACTTCGCATCGTCTTTTACGACACACGGGGGCATGCCGTCAGGCCCATCAGCCTTTGAGGGTTTCAATTTCCCTATTTTCTGTACGATGTCATTTAAACCCCATGGACATTGTGTTGGCAGATCTGTCACAGTAATTAAAGTTTTAAGATCACTAAATTTCTGGGGCAAAGCGTATTTGTTCTGGTATAGTTCAATCCAAGCTTTACCGCTCAGAGCCGAACATAATGTCGGCATTCCTTTCAAGAGCGGATCTTTCAGCGTCACCCAAACCTCTCTGTGTTTTTATTGATAAGATTATGGATCATTTTTTGATTGGATTTCATATATTTATCAAACTTTAGTTGTTTAAGATCATTTTTATACCTTATCAAAATTGTCTTTTTTTCACTAACATAGGAGGTTCTACCATTCCTTTATGGTAGGGTTGATTGTCTGAAGGAGCTCCCAGCGAGTGATTTTCAACCACTTTGCATTCACCATCTTCTGGTCCTTGGCATAAAGATAGTCATGAATATTGTTGAAGTCTGGCTGAACAACCTATGCTCATATGGAATAGAATCAAAAGCTTCTATCGATTTAGCTGAAAAGTAATTCTCCCTTCTAGTTCGATTGAGAAATTCGACTGATCTTCTCCTCCTCAAATGGGCATCTGCTTTTGGAAACTCTCCAATATTCAGGTCACTCTTAGGAATCACTAATGCTGGAACATGTATATGAACTATGGAGAAAATCCCTCCCCCGTGTTTGGGCAGTTTCATCTAGGCGCTGGACCCAAAAGCCCAATATTGGTCCATCTGGACAACTGTTGCACACTTCATGCCTGGTATATCGAAAATTCGGCCACACTGGCGATTCTCTCCAACTTTCCTTGTACCATCATTTCTGAAACACAAAGATGCACTTGCTAAAGGTATTTTCTGCAATTGTCCTCCTTTATCGTCGACCCATGTCAACAAGTTTGTAATCTACGACCAGTGATTCTTGCATTCATTCTCTGCAGTATCTATAACTGACTCGAAATATCCAGTTAATGCTGCTGCTTTACACACAATCAAGCCATCAACCCATCTTTCTGGAGTCAGGACTGTTCAGTTGATTGCAATTGACCTTTTTTCCCAACATCTCTGTATCTCTTATTTATTCTTAAATTGACAATTAGACATCTTGTTTTCCTCCCTTCTGATTCCTTCTCTGCTTAATCCAGGCTGTTCATATTTTATTGCTAAATTCCTTGTTTATGGCTTCCCTCTTGTCTTCAAATCTTGCACATAATTGTCTTCTCTTTGATTCATCGCTTTAGTCCTCCACACCAAGGATGTGTCACGCTCACCTGATTCCCACGGAGGCGCAGGTCTGGCTTCGAGTGCTGATGCTTCTTCAATGGTGAAGCGCAGGACTCTGAAGATGGACAGGTAGGGCCCCTCTACTCTGGCTTCTATGGCTCGTAGGAATATTCCCCTGTGCGTGAAAAGGGAGTATTACCTACTGACGGAATAATGCTCAAGCCTCCCACTTCCTTCCAACCCTCCACGATACCCTTCCACGATTCCCCGTGAAGTCTCACCTTAGGATCTGGAAGGATGAGTTCTCCTTCCTGCTTCTGATGCAGGGGCGCGTTGAAACCCAGTTACTTCACTGGATTGAGGTTTGATGGAAGTTCAAATAAGCTTGACTATTCAGGTAAGGCGCAGTAAGAGTTCTGTTGCAAGTTCAAAAGTTCAAGCTTAATAATAATGTTCATTGTCTTATTGCAGCAAGCGCTAACGCTTATGTCTTTTTCCCCTTAGGGGCCGGGGTTCGGAGGTCCAACATGAGCCTGGCGCCTAAGGTGCCAGGACTGTGTCCAGAGGGCCCCAGCTTGGGCCCGCTGGCACTTCCCTGGGGGGAATGATGCCTGCCTCTGGGGTTGCTGGGTCGGACTCAGCTCCTTGGAGGTAGGCATCATGACAGTACCCTCCCCCCTCAAGGCCCCTCCCAAGGTTGTTCCCTCCGGGGGTCTTGGCTTGTTCGGAAATCTCCGGTGGAACCTTTGTATTAATCGAGGTGCGTGAACATGGTTACTAGGCTCCCACGATCTCTCCTGAGGTCCATATCCCTTCCAGTCAACAAGATAGAAGAGTTTTGACTTTAACACCTTGGAGTCTAAAATATCTTTAACTTCGAATTCTAATTCCCCTCCAATTTGAACTGGGTCTGGAGGCTTGGACAGTCGGGTCCCTGGTTGTACTGGCTTCAAAAGTGATGCATGAAAAACTGGATGAATATGCATGTAGGACGGTAAATCCAGTTTAAAGGCCACGGGATTGATTATAGCCTTGATGGGATAAGGTCCTATGAATCTGGGATTGAAGGTTCGCGGGCCCTTGAGGGGTAAATGTTTCGTTGCTAGCCATACCTGGTCTCCTACTTGGTAAGGAGGAGTTTTACTTCGGTGCAAATCAGCGTTTTCTTTATACTTTTTCTTGGCTTGCTGTAAATGAGTTGCAGCTTCTTTGAAGGCTCGGGTTATTGTGGAATGCAAATGATTTACTGCAGGCATTTCCAGGGTCAGAGGTGGATCTAGGTCAGAGGTCCGAAGATGGTGACCATACAAAGTATAAAAAGGAGTTTGTCCGGTTCCAGAATGCACTGAATTGTTGTATGCATATTCTGCGATCCAAAGGATGTCTTTCCAATTTAACTCGGATTGGTGTAACATGCACCGAAGATATTGCTCGAGAGTCTGATTGGTTCTCTCGGTTTGTCCGTCAGTCTGGGGGTGGTGGCTGGTGGATAACCGCACATCTATTTGTGCTAGTTGGCAACACTTCTTCCAAAAATGGGAGATAAATTGACTTCCACGATCCGAGACTAATATGGAAGGGAAACCATGTATGCAAACTATATTCTCCAGAAATTCCTTGGCCAAGGTGGAAGCTGAAGGCAAACCTTTTAAAGGGATAAAGTGGGCCATTTTGGAGAATAGATCCACAATTGCAAGAATAGTGTTGTAACCAGCACAAGGAGGCAGGTCAGTTATAAAGTCCATTGACAAGGTGTGCCATGGTGCCGGTGGAATATCCAAGGGTTGAAGTAGGCCGGCTGGCCTTTTCTTTTGACCCTTGTTTCGGGCGCAAATTACGCAAGACAATACAAAAGACTTTATGTCTTTTCTCCAAGAAGGCCACCAGAAGTGGCGTTTGATTTTTTCCTCCGTTTTAGCGATACCAGGGTGTCCTTTCGTTAATGATTCATGATGATGGGCAATGACAAGTTCTTGCAATTCTTTACTTGGCATAAACAACCACTCCTGGAAGTAGGGTAAATCATCCTTAACGGTGTAAGAGGACCCTTTTGACTCCATTCCAGCAAGGCTGAAGAGTCTAGAAGTTGTTTTACTTGCGTTTGGATGTCCTCAATAGTTTGCAATGAAGTTAGGCCTAAGATTCTTTGTTCAGGTATGATTGGCACAGGTTCTAAACTCGAATTGGGTTCTTCCATGCCAATCCGGGATAAGGCATCCGCTTTACCATTCTTGCAGCCAGGGCGATAGGTAATTACAAAATCAAATTCCGCAAAGAATAGAGCCCATCGTAGTTGTCATGAAGATTGATCTTTGGCCGTCTTTAAATACTGTAAATTTCTGTAGTCCGTAATTACGGTGATGGTGTGTCTTGCCCCGAGAAGGTAGTGACGCCAAGCCTTGAAAGCAGATTTAATAGCCAGTAACTCTTTGTCGGTAATTGCGTAGTTGATTTCAGGAGGAGAAAATTTCCTGGACCAAAAGGCCACTGGGTGTAGATGGTTAGTTTCTGGGTCTCTTTGCGACAGGACAGCTCCCATGGCCGAACTGGATGCGTCGGTTTCCACAATATAAGGGAGATCTGGGTGCGGGTGCTTTAATACAGGTGCAGAGGTGAATTTGGTTTACAGGTCCTGAAAGGCTTGTTCGGCCTCAAGAGTCCATTCAAAGCATTTGTTTTTCTTTAGGAGAGCTGTGATGGGTTGGACTGTTCGGGAAAATTCTGGGATGAATCTTCGATAGAAATTGGCGAAGCCGAGCATGCTCTGAACTCCCTTCACCGAGCTAGGAGATGGCCATTTGAGGATGGCGTCCACCTTTCGCGAGTGAATTCGGACTCCTTGTGGTGTCAGGATGAATCGGAGAAACTCAACTTCTGTGCTATGAAAAACGCATTTTTCGAGCTTTGCAAATAGTCTGTGCTGGCGCAATTTCTCAAGAACTGCCCTAACATGTTTTCTGTGATCGGATTCTGAAGAAGAGTACACCAGGATGTCGTCAATATAAACAATGACACAGACATCGATAAGTTCCCGAAGAACATCATTCATAAAGTACTGAAAGGCGGCAGGTGCATTGCACAAACCGAAGGGCATAACCTGATATTCGAAGAGCCCAAATTTGGTGCGGAATGCATTCTTCCATTCGTCGCCTTCTTTTATACGTACCAGGTGATAAGCTCCTCGAAGATCTAACTTGGTGTACACACAAGCGTCTTTCACCTGGTCGATAAACTCAGGGATCAGGGGCAGAGGATAACGATTCTTAATCGTTATTTGATTTAGGGCGCGATAGTCTATACATGTTCTAAGGTCGCCCTCTTTTTTCGGCACGAAGAACAAAGCTGAGGAGACAGGAGACTTGGACGGGCGAATGAAACCATTGGCTAGGTACTGATCTAAATACTGACGCAAATGCAGGTTCTCAGGTTCCGTAAGAGCATAAATCCTACTACAAGGTAGTTGACCATTGGGTACCAGATCGATTTGGCAATCATAAGACCAATGGGGAGGTAACGTGTTAGCCTGTTCCTTCTGAAAAACATCTTGGAATTCTTGGTATTCTGACGGTAGCTGTACAGGGGTGGAAGTTGCTGAGGCTAGACCCATAACTGGATTTCTTGGATAACAAGTTGGTTCACAATCAGGAAAACTTATCTTCTTTGCTCGCCAGTCAATTCTGGGATTATGGGCCTCATTACGACTCAGGCGGTAAGGGTTTTACGGCGGCGTTAACAGCGCCGACCCTCACCGCCTGAGTACGAGGTCCCTTAGCGCCATGGCGGACTTAACAACTGCTTTTAGCAGGTGTTAAAATCCATGGCGCTAAGGGACCATGGAGTTAATTACGCCACCGTAATTTACGGTGGCGTAATTAACGCCTTCCCCACTCCCATTATGCCCTATGGGGCAAAAATGGGAATGGGGATGGGTAAATGGGGATTGGGGACTTACCGCCCCGCCAAGGTCGGAATGGGTCGGTAAGTCCGCCAACCACCAGGGCGTAAACGTAGTTTACGCCATGGTGGTAAAGTCACGGCCCAGGTGGTAACTTACCGCCTGGGTCGTAATGAGGCCCTATGTGTTTCTAACCAAGGAATTCCAAGAATTACTTGAAATTGTGGGGCCTTGATCACATCAAACACGATTGTTTCCCTATGTCCATCCTGACCCACCAGGGTCATTTCAACAGTGGAATGCGTTACAGGCCCTGAGGCTATTTCGGTTCCATCTACTATAGTAATGACATCTCGGGTTACTTTCGGGCGGAGAGGGAGCTTAATCCTGGAAGCCAATTCACGGTCTATGTAATTTCCAATAGCTCCACTGTCGATGTATGCTTTTATAGCATGCAACTGCTGAGGCTGTTTTGGGTCCACGAGCACCATTGGCATGACAAAATGCGAGGTCAAAGAATCTGTTTTCAAGCTCGGCAAGCGGACCCCTACGCTAGTCGGGCTAGGTCGTTTCCCGAATCAGGTGTCAATAAATCGTTATCATTGGCTCCAACCACCTTCTTAGGTGGTTTAACCGGACAATTTCGAAGAAAGTGACCAGAAGTCCCGCAATACAGACAAAGTTGCATTTGCTGTCTTCTCTCTCGTTCCTTCTGCGTTAATGGTCCTTTAACACCGCCGATTTGCATAGGTTCGGATACGTCGGTACTCTTGAAGTTGGCGTGGGTTTTGATCGGTACTCGGGTTTCGTACTTGAACCGATCTGCTTTTCTATTTTGAAGTCTGTGATCAAGTTGAACCACCAAGTCTATGTAGTCTGCACAGACCTGGGGTGGATCTACTATCTGAGGTAGAACATCCTTAAGCTCTCCGCGCAGGCCTCGATGAAACAATGTGATCCTTTTGTTTTCTGGCCATCCAGTTTCCACAACCAGTCTATTGAAGGTGGCAACGTAGGACAGGAGATCCTGATTACCTTGTCGTGAGGATAGCAGTTCGTTATCAAGGGCCTGTCCTTGAGAGAGTCGAGCAAACAATCTTTCCATGCTGGCCTGGAAACCCTGAAAATTCTGGAGAATGGGATCATCCTGATTTACCAATGGAATAGACCAATCGGCAGCACTGCCACTGAGGTAAGATAGTATAAAGGCTACCTTGGTCTGGTCGTTAGGGAAGGCCCCAGGTCTGCATAGAAAGTGTAAACGACATTGGTTCATAAAGACGGCATATTTCTTGGGATCCCCCGCAAAACGTTCAGGCGGGGCCAAAGGCATGTGTCCAGGTAGATTGATTTGTACCGGGTTATTCAAACCCATTGATGTGGAAGTACCTCCGGAATTAGGTAAAGGAGTGTGCCCTGCCTGGGCCTGCAATAACCTTTTGGCCAGGTCATCTGTTCTTTCCTTGGATAGGATCAGTTCTCTTTTGAGAGTGTTAGTCTCCTGGCGGGGTGAGTGCACTTCTGCCCATAATTCTCCCAAAAGCTGGGCTAGCTGATCTGTCTCGGAAGTCTCCATAGCGCCCGGGGGGGAAATTGTGGGTAGGCTTCGCGTTCTGTCACGCTCACCTGATTCCCACGGAGGCGCAGGTCTGGCTTCGAGTGCTGATGCTTCTTCAATGGTGAAGCGAAGGACTCTGAAGATGGACAGGTAAGGCCCCTCTACTCTGGCTTCTATGGCTCGTAGGAATATTCCCCTGTGCGTGAAAAGGGAGTATTACCTACTGACGGAATAATGCTCAAGCCTCCCACTTCCTTCCAACCCTCCACGATACCCTTCCACGATTCCCCGTGAAGTCTCACCTTAGGATCTGGAAGGATGAGTTCTCCATCCTGCTTCTGATGCATGGGCGCGTTGAAACCCAGTTACTTCACTGGATTGAGGTTTGATGGAAGTTCAAATAAGCTTGACTATTCAGGTAAGGCGCTGTAAGAGTTCTGTTGCAAGTTCAAAAGTTCAAGCTTAATAATAATGTTCATTGTCTTATTGCAGCAAGCGCTAACGCTTATGTCTTTTTCCCCTTAGGGGCCGGGGTTCGGAATGCCGGAGATATGGCGCCGACCCGAAGTGAAACGTGCAGTTCCAATAAATGACAGGTAAGTTCTGGATGAGCGTTTGGGTAATGTCTTTGCATTCGCTCATTCAATGTCTTTGTCTTTTTTCCCCTTAGGGGCCGGGGTCCGGAATGCCAGGAAGCGTCAGGACCTGAAATGAAATGGGAATGACCCAACTGGTAAGTCTTAGAAAGAAACTGAGCTTTTCCTATTCCCTTCCTTCTCTCACCTTGTGTTCTTGTCTTTTTCTCTCTAGGCACTGGGAAGTGGCTGCGGATCCGGATGATCGCTGCTGAAGATGGAGGTGCCCAGGAAAGGTGAGTGAAATGCAGCGCTGCAGCGATCGAAACAAAATGCTTTTAAAAATGATGTCTTCCCTTTCAGGATCGTCGGGGTGTTGTCTCTGTGATACAGCTTTAGCAGGTAAGGTCTTCTTTCTCTCCCCAATTCTCTCTTATCTCCCTTTGCAGGTGACCCAGGATGCTGACAGGTGTGGCTGAAGTCCAGATGCAGGAGCTGACACGGTGAGCGTCCAGCTGCGAGGAGCAGAACAACGCGAAGCAAGAGTTGCTGATCGGGCGTGGTTTAAATAGCTTGGGAAGAAGTTCCAGGTATGTATCCTTCCACCGTTCAGGTATGTATCCTTCCCTGACCACACCCAGGTGGAAAGTAGTCCCACAGGTAAAATAGTTCCATTCAGGCCTCAAGAGGGCCTGGATGTAGCAGCATGGTCTGCATCAGGTAAGTGCACATTGAAACACTTGAACACATGTCTAGCTTTATGAGCCTGGCGCCTAAGGCGCAAGGACAGGGGTCCAACGTGAGCCTGGCGCCTAAGGTGCCAGGACTGTGTCCAAAGGGCCCCAGATGGGCCCGCTGGCACTTCCCTGGGGGGAATGATGCCTGCCTCTGGGGTTGCTGGGTCGGACTCGGCTCCTTGGACGTAGGCATCATGACAGGATGCTGTTCGACCATTTAACTGTCCTCTTGTCATGCAGTGTGTGAGATGTGATATGCAATGAGCTTTTTGCACTTTTACTTCTGTGGCAATGAACAATTTTAAGCACCCATGGCATACAGTATGAGAGCGCAAACATAGCAACTCTCCTTAGACGTTCTCTCTCCCACCTTTTTCATGTGCTGGTGCCACATGTTATTACCCAAGTGTGCTGTACTACCTTGATATGTGTTTATCCCATTATTATCTTCCTCTGCATTTCTCTTATGACTTTCCAACATAATGGTTGCAGCCCATGGAAAGAACTCTAACACAAGGGTCTTTGGTTCATCGGTAGGGGCAAATCTACAAGAGTTACTGGGGTGGGGAGGATCAGAGGGATATCTATCTTCTTTGGATCAATGACATAATAAATCAGAAGAAACAAAAAATCACAAAGCATAACTGTACATATGTATATCACTAACCAACAAATTAGACCCCACCACTTATGCCACTCTGGAGTTTCTTAGGCTCGCTCCTTCTCCAAAATCATGCCACTGTCAATATTTCTCATTTTTACTGCAATTTAAGGAAGGAAAAAGAACACTTTACTCTGACAACTGTAATGAATTTGGTAGCTGCAATAATTCAAGTACTATTGCTACGAGCAGCCTGAAACCGGGGGCTCTTTAAGACGAGGTGGTGCTCTCATGGGAAGGATGGGGATGCAGAAATTACTCAAACATCAATAATAAGGTTGAGAAATTGGCAAGGTGAACACTGTTTTAATACCAATTATCTAAAACAGGGTAGTACAACGAACATCATCAGATGTTACACAGCAAGATCTTAACATATTTCATAAAGAATATACTTAAAAAGTGAAAACCCATCATAAATGATATCATACTACGTGTCAAAGTATACAAACTTATGGGGGATGGTAATAGGGTAAGAGAGAACATCAACATATACTTTTTATGGGGGTTGAAGTTGTGATTGGGTCTCTACTGTCAGGTGGGCATCTGAGCCCTCCTCTAGTCCAAGTCATCTACATTGTCACAAATTACATGATGATCCATTGGTTCTCAAACAATAGGGTTCTTTACTATGTTGCCCCCTTTAATTGGTTGGCACGCTTGTACCCTAGTGGAATATTCCACTCGACAGCAACACTCACGCTGGCATTCCAGGTGCTGGTGGGCTAGTCTTGAACATAGCTTCCCACGCAATTAGCCAGACCTCCATCATCACTCTTACTGTCTGCCAGTCAATTACCTTTGAACATGGCCATGTAGTTCTTAACAACTCCTGAGAATATTAGAGAGTATGGGTTTACTTGCATCTGCTCGTCTTGACGTCATTCGCTAGAGTCTATTCTCATCTTGGTCACATGTCTACAGACCATGTTTCGAGCTCCAATTTAATGTTAGACAGTATTAAAATGAATAAAACGTGGCACTCATTGTCCTTCAGCTGCACCTTTGCAGACACTTGGCTCCTCTATTTCATTAATTGTATCCTTTGAATTGAGAACTGGTTCTCACCTGCCCTGGCCTTTCATGTCACTCATCATGCTAATCCTCCTTGATTCTCTCTACTTCTTAGCTCTCATTTATCAACTGCAACACACGTTCAGGCTTTCTGTCCATGGAATTCAAGTTTGCTATATCGCAACGTGGAACATTCAGAGTTCTTATGCTTCACATACCTTATTGTTTGTTATGCTTCACATATACCTTGGCGCACTGTCTGCAATCTATGTACTACATATAGCTAGCTTCTTATGATCACTTAATCTATTTGCGTTACTGGCTCTGTACAATTATAAAACAGCTTGCTTTTCCTTCCGTGCGTTCATACATGTAATCTTCATCTTCACATGCAACAAGTTACTTTATCTCTTTACTTTGTCATCAGGTTCTATATGTTCTCTTTATGTTTTCTACTATCATCTCTTCTCTACACATCACTTTACGCCATGTGACATCACCAATCTGCTCTTTCGTTCATTTTCTCTCGTTCTTCGGGGATCTTTCCCAGGAGATTGATTATCAGCTCTTCTGGATACATAAGAAATGGCTTCCTTAGTGGACACTTTGCTTCAAAGGCTGCTTGTGTTATTGGCATCATTAAAGGTGTTTCCCTGGTCATTATCTGTAGTCCCAACATATGGGTAGAACGGGGGAAGCACTTCCGGTAGAGGCTTTTGGCTCCTCCTCTGCAAGCCTTCTGATCACAGGGCCATTCTTAGGCTCCTGTAAAAAAGTATGGATGTCCACATCTCTTCTAACAAGGGCAGGACAAGTTTGAAGAATAAACACAAAAACAGCAAGTACGAGACGACACACATCACTCTCTGGGAGGACCATAGAGACAAATAAAAACAAATCGGGGTACTGCTTATGTTTCCAATTCTCAATCAAGTGTTGTTGTTTATGCATAATCATGATACATTGGCAAGTCCAATTTCAAAAGATCTCTATGACTCTTGACACGGGTTTCATGCCTGCTGTAATATCTATAAGGAGTGTCCAGAGTGAGTCCTAGTCCAAATGCACTTTGCATTTTTAATCAACTGATAACTTTGTCATCCTTTTACTTTGTCATCAATCAAATCTGCACACGCTGACATTCTTATTCTTGTCTTGCTTCTGGATTGAAAGTTGAGGGTGCGATGGTCTCACCGGTGTATAGCTTGATGTCACTGAAGTGTATCCACTCTCATCTGCCTTGCACCTTTACTGCTGAGGGAATAACATTTTCAACAATGAATGGGCCATCAAACCTTGGCTTGTACCACTTGCTAGTGAAGTTTTGAATCAACACAGCATCATCAACAATATTTCTAGGTACTGATAGTATTTCTGAAGATCTGGTTGCTGAATTGTTTTCATCTGTATTCTGAGAGCGACACCCCTGGCTCTTGAGCTGGTCAAAATGAGAGAGATGCTAGAGGTCACACATGTGAAATATTCACATAACTCATTTCCTATTTTTTTTCTGTACTCTGGGCATCACTTCTACTCCTCGATGGAGGAGTCAAAGATGTTATCATTCTCCTTCCTGTCACTAACCTGTGGGGTGTGAGGTGATAGTTCAAACCAGGCTGATTCCTTAGGGCATACAAGTTAAGGGCAGGCAATGCAGCCTTTCCTTTTTCAGCTTTAGCTTAAGTTTACCAATCCTTTCTTTAAGGAGGCCGTTCAATCTCTCACATATACTGTTAGTTTGCAGGTGATAAGCAGAAGAAAACTTGTGCTTAACACTCAACATTAGTACTATCTGTTTGAACACTTCATTGACAAAATGTTGCCCATTATCGCATCTCACCACTTCACATACTAAAAACCTTGCTGTGCAAGTGGCATCAGGTTATGTAAATGGACCTGCTTTGATGCACCTGGAGAAAGGACACAGCACCACCATCAAATACCTGTATCCATTACACATCTGCAGCATATCAACATAGTCATTATGTAAATGCTGAAAAGGACCAATTTCTAGAGGAATTACTCCTCTAATCTTTTGCAGTGTATACCCAGTGGTAAAAGTTTTCACAAACAATGGAGTTTACTACAAAAAATGCAACATGTTCTAACAATTTTGAAATATACCAGTCTTCCACAATTGTTGGAGCAAGACTTTTCCTAGTTACGTGCCGAGGGTAGTGCAGCTGTCCAAGCGCTACCTTTAACAACACTACTGGCATCACTGGGTTTACAGTGCTATCCTGTCGCCATAATGCTTCAGTGGTACACTTCCTTGAATCTCCATTAATTGAGCTCTCAGTAAATGATTAAATCCTTCCTTTACTATCATAAGCATGACCACTTTCTCTTTTACATCTAGAGTGTCAACACTTGAGATATCTGGTGAATACACAACCCATTTAGCTTCTCCATCTGCAGCTTTGTTCCCGCAAGAAATAAAGTCAATATGTTTAGTATGAGTGGCGCATTTAATGACCGCTATGGCGCCTGGGAGCTGTAGTGCCTTAATAAGGCTGTCCAATAAAGATGTGTGCTTCACTGGAGTGGTGTCCTTTCGGAGGGAGCCCTTCGTTTTCCAATGTGCTCGCCCTGACTGTACGGTTGACGTCATGTAGGTGGAGTCACTTTACACTGTCACTTCTTGCCATTCACGATTCTCAAGCATGACAATAAGCGCCATCAATTACACTGCTTGCGCTGAAAAGTGAGACAGTGGTCTTGTACTTGCTACAATTTCAAACTCACCATTTGCTCTATGCCTCACTACTACAGTGCCGGAATGTCTTTCTCCACTAATTTGATCAATTTTCAATAAAGATAATTTCCCTTCCTGAAAATGCACTTATTTAATGCAGTGTATATCGTCATGAAATTCAATATAGTTTGCATAATCATAGCCTTAGGGTAGAAATTGGATTAACTTAAAGGAAGGTACAAGAAACAATTTTGGGGGCCTCTAGAGACTTAGAGAAGCTTGACCTATTGGTCTCCCAAAGCCCACCAGAAAAAGCAAACAGAGGGTGGCAATCAGCTAAGGAAGATGCACACAAGTCAATATTGGGTACTGAGGAGACATTGGAAGTAGAGTGCTCCCGGGATGGGCGTAAGGACTCTCTCAGCAATCTGTAGAAATCTAACCCAAGTCTTACAGAAATTAGGGTTGGGGGTTTTCTTTTTAGGAAGAACAATTTACAGGAAAACGCCGGGCCCTAACGCCTTTACATCTAAAAAATCGAGAGAGGTCTTATTTAGAGAGACTGACATAAGAGTCCTCCAGAAAACCTGGCTTGCCAATGATATCGCAATTGAGGCTTTACAGTCTTCTCCTTACCAGCCATGCAAAAAAAGAGGCAGGCCTTCATGGGGTCTATTGCTGGCTCTCAAACTGCTTAATTAGAGAAATCTCCCTCATTCACCATAATAAAATAGGCATTCAAGCCTGCAAATTGAGTGTGAGATCACAAGCCAGATTTCCAGATGATTATGGTCAATGTCTACTGGAACCCCACCGGGGGATCTGCATGATTTTTTGGGTGTCTTGTCAGTATTGTTTGAAAAGATCAAACTCCTATATGGGGGTACCCATGCAATTCTTGCACGGGATTTGAACTCCCAATGCATCCCTTTAACACAGCAAAAGGACATTCTGAGAACATGGAGAATCCCTAATAAGGGAAGAATCTGGTGAACTCCATATCCAATATTCCACCAGCCCCAACGTGGCACAAAGGGAAGTCTTCATAGACCTTAGACTACATATTTTTTGTCTGCAGCCTTATTCACGCAAAGTACTTCACTGTCTATCAAGCCGGGAGGAGGGAGCGATCACTCACGGCTTGAGCTGGCCCTCTCAGACATAGCCATGAGAAAACAAGATAATCGGTCCCAGGCTTTAACACTCAATAGGGGAAGGGTATGTGTCTCTAACCATGGATCGTGGGGCACAAAACTGAATAAAAATCTCTTGAATGTCCCAGCTGATATCCAGCAAAATAATTGTAATCCAGAGACATTTTTATGGTCAGTTCTACCCCCAAGTGTGGGACGGGGGACAAACAAAAATTCCATTGCCATGCATTTAATGAGGAGACCTGCATGCATAAAAAACTCTTAAGGAAGAAGTTGAGAAAACTGAGGATTCTGAAGCCAAATCCAGAGGTACTGAGGAGAGAGTGCAGTCTCCTAAATCTGGAATTTAAAAATTGGTCAGTGGGGAGACGGATGCTGTGTTAATTAATGTTAAGAAGTTTAGAAGTGTGCCCAATAGACGCTCTGGAAAGTTGCATTTAGAAGTGTGCACAAAAGACGCTCTGGAAAATTGCATTTAGAAGTGTGCCCAATATCCTCTGTGAAAGTTGCATTTAGAAGTGTGCCCACTAGACTCTGTGGATAGTTGAATTTAGAAGTGTGCCCAATAGATGCTCTGGAAAGTTGAATTTAGAAGTATGCCCAATTTCCTCTGTGAAAGTTGCATTTAGAAGTGTGCCCAATAGCCTAAATTTAAAAATTTAACTTAGAAGCGTGGCCAATATTCTCTCTGAAAGTTGCATTTAGAAGTGTGCCCAATATCATCTCTGAAAGTTGAATTTAGAAGTGAGCCCAATATCCCCTGTGAAAGTTGCATTTAGAAGTGTGCACAATAGACGCTCTGGAAAGTTGAATTTAGAAGTGTGCCCAATATCCTCTGTGAAAGTTGCATTTAGAAGTCTGCCCAATATCCTCGGTGAAAGTTACATTTAGAAGTGTGCCCAATAGACGCTCTGGAAAGTTGCATTTAGAAGTGTGCCCAATAGACGCTCTGGAAAATTGCATTTAGAAGTGTGCCCAATAAACGCTCTGGAAAGTTGCATTTAGAAGTGTGCCCAATAGACACCCTAGAAAGTTGAATTTAGAAGTGTGCCCAATATCCTCTGTGAAAGTTGCATTTAGAAGTTTGCCCAATAGCCTCTCTGTGAAACTTGAATTTTGAAGTGCACACAACATCCCATATGAAAAGTTGCATTTAGAAATGTGCCCAATATCCTCTGTGAAAGTTGCATTTAGAAGTGTGCCCAATGGACGCTGTGGAAAGTTGAATCTAGAAGTGTGCCCAATAGACGCTCTGGAAAGTTGAATTTAGAAGTGGGCCCAATATGCTCTGTGAAAGTTGCATTTAGAAGTGTGCCCAATAACCTCTCTGTGAAACTTGAATTCTGAAGTGCACACAACATCCCCTGTGAAAAGTTGCATTTAGAAGTGTGCCCAATATCCTGTGTGAAAGTTGCATTTAGAGGTGTGCCCAATAGACGCTCGGGAAAGTTGAATTTAGAAGTGTGCCCAATATCCTCTGTGAAAGTTGCATTTAGAAGTGTGCCCAATAGCCTCTCTGTGAAACTTGAATTTTGAAGTGCACACAACATCCCATATGAAAAGTTGCATTTAGAAATGTGCCCAATATCCTCTGTGAAAGTTGCATTTAGAAGTGTGCCCAATAGACGCTGTGGAAAGTTGAATCTAGAAGTGTGCCCAATATGCTCTGTGAAAGTTGCATTTAGAAGTGTGCCCAATAACCTCTCTGTGAAACTTGAATTCTGAAGTGCACACAGCATCCCCTGTGAAAAGTTGCATTTAGAAGTGTGCCCAATATCCTCTGTGAAAGTTGCATTTAGAGGTGTGCCCAATAGACGCTCGGGAAAGTTGAATTTAGAAGTGCGCCCAATAGATGCTCTAGAAAGTTGAATTTAGAAGTGTGCCCAATATCCTCTGTGAAATTTGAATTTAGAAGTGTGCCCAATATCCTCTGTGAAAGTTGCATTTAGAAGTGTGCCCAATAGATGCACTAGAAAGTTGAATTTAGAAGTGTGCCCAATATCCTCTGTGAAAGTTGCATTTAGAAGTGTGCCCAATATCCTCGGTGAAAGTTACATTTAGAAGTGTGCCCAATAGACGCTCTGGAAAGTTGCATTTAGAAGTGTGCCCAATAGACGCTCTGGAAAATTGCATTTAGAAGTGTGCCCACTAGACGCTCTGGAAATTTGCATTTAGAAGTGTGCCCAATAGACACCCTAGAAAGTTGAATTTAGAAGTGTGCCCAATATCCTCTGTGAAAGTTGCATTTAGAAGTGTGCCCAGTAGCCTCCTGTAAAAGATGCATTTAGAAATCTACAAAATAGCCTTGCTGTGAAAGTTACATTTAGAAGTGTGCCCAATATCCTCTGTGAAAGTTGACTATAGAATTGTGCCCAATATTCTCTGTGAAAGTTGCATTTAGAAGTGCGCACAATATCCTCTGTGAATATCATCTCAGTGTACAGTTGAATCTAGAAGTGCACGTAATAGTCTAATATCGTCTGTGCAAATTGAACTTCGAAGTGTGCCTAACAGCGTCCCCCCACTCAATTTAGAACTAAAATTAAAAAGCCTGCCTAAACTCCTCCTAAAAGTCGAACTAAAACCATACCTGTGGTGTTGCTACATTCCATTCCTCCTTAATAGTTTACCTGTATTCCAGCTTTCTAGAAAAGCCGACTGTGCTGTAGCGACAACTAAATAGGCCGCCTAATTAGCATTTCCTAAGGTCTAGCTACACTTCAAAATGGCCTTATATCTAGAAGCTAGTACAAATAACTCACCAAAACCTAGAATAAGTGAATAATATCACCCGGCTTCGTGGAACCCTGAAATCAGGACCACTCTCAGCCAGTGATATCGCTGAATCTATAAAGTCCAACAAGCTGTAATTTGCACTTGAAACTAACTTGAAACTAACTAACAGCTTCTAAGCATGAATGCACCCTCGCCACCAGAGTTTGTTGGAAACGACCACCATGGACCGCCCCCGCTCCCTGATCTGCCTTCCCTCCCATCCCGCCCCCCCTTCCCAATGCATCTCACCCTCCTTTGCAGTCCCTACCATTCCCCGCTCCAAACACCAAGCCAGAGGGGCATGATGGCGAGCCAACCAACCTAAGACCACTCCTCCCCCGAACCCCACCACCAACCAACCAAGGATATCCATCCCCGCTCCCCCCACTATCATACAGGGGATATCCAGCCCTGCAACCAACCACCTCCAGCCTTGTCCACAAACCCCCACCACCTTCCACCACCAACCACACCCCTTCCCCTCCCTAAAAACTGCACTCCTAGCCCTAGCAAGAACCAAAGCCGCATCCCTCTCCCCCTCTGACCCACCAACCCTCTCCCACACTCCAATTGCAACAAAGAAACTAAAGAGGAAACCTACCTGGTCCCCCTCAATCTATCAACACTCTTCGCCTCCCCTGCCTCGACCCACCTCCTCTTTCCCCCAATCACCTCCTTCTCCCATGGCCTCACCCTTCCTGAAACCTGTCTCCCTCGACTTCTCATCAACTGCAACTGAAACTCCTAACCACCCACAACCCACCCCCAAATCCCCTGGGCCAAACCCGATCAACCTAACACACGCAACCACCCAATCGTGCCCAAAGCGCACCAATTTTTCTGCGTGCCCACTATTCCCAATGATGATCACCCACACTACCCCGCTCCCTCTCCAGCTTTCACTCTCTCCGCCACTGTTAGGCGGAAACCTGTGCAGTTCCCTCCGGGACCACTGCAAAAGATTTAAGACTACAGGTGTTTGGAAGTAAACCCACTTGGTAGCAGTCCGCACCACACAGATTCACTGTTGGTAGCTGTGGCGGAGCAGTCAGACTTCTCTCAAGAACAGTTAAGCAGTATGTGGAGTATACAAGATAGGGCAATCCTTCACAGTAAGACAAGCAAACACGTAACGAGGCTTTAGTGTAAAGATATTAAGGTATTTATTTATAACGGAACATCTATGAAAAACACTATGGCACTATCACGGCAAACAAATCAAACACAGTTACTCTACGAAGAAGAAACAATCAATCCCCCTAACAATATTTCGACAAGTCTAGGTTCTACCGGTATCACTTATTTTCAGACAGAGGTGTATACCTCAACCTAGATGGCACTCTAATATCAGTTAGGATGGGAGAGAAAAATAGGCAGGTTACGAAATCAACACAGTTCAATACTTCTCGGGAAAAATGCAAGGCAAGAAGGCAAGAACCACACTAGATCATAAAGTTCAGAGGCCAGGCCCACTCGGAGAGAGGTAAGGCGATATGTCCCAAAAGTCTCTAGTGGAGATGCGTTCGAGTCTTTGTAGCAAATTGTTATTGGCAGATTGAACCAGTTCAGAACAATACGTGAGAAAGCTTGTAGGTGACCCAACGGAAAGGAGAGGATTAAGGCACCTCACTCGAACCGATCGAAAGGGAAACCAGGCGGACACGGTACCTTGTTTGTGGAGAGACAGCTCCGGCGGGGGCAGTTGTTCCTGGTGGTGGATGCACGTCGGGTCTTTGCCAAGAGTAGAGATGATCTCGTCATCGAAGAAAAGTGAAGTCCGGTGCACCACCAGGGAAGAGACCAGCCGCAGAGTGCTCCGTCACAAGGCACCACCTTTTGGTCGCGTTACAGGGGTAGTGGTTATCCGGTTGCTGGGGTGCTCTGCACGGGCAATTCGACCACTGCGTCCTGAGGCGAAGAAAAAGCAAAGGGGACTTGTTGTTTCCACCAGCCAGGGGAAGAGAATCTCCGGCAGGGAGATCTCCCCTGTCGTCGGGAAGTGGTGAGTCGGTTCAGCAGGGCTCCACCGTAGGTGTCGTCGTTGCAGGTCGGCTCAGCGTTACCCTCGTCGGATTCTTAGGTCCTGTGGCGACTTCTGAAGATCCAGTCCCAAAAGCCCTGCTTTTATGCAGAAAACCCCCATTCATTCATACGGTCAGAGCCTCCTTGGGATTGCCCAAGTCCACCAGATAGTTAACTTCTCCGAGTTTACCCACAACTCTGAAGGGTCCCATTCACTTATCTTGCAAGGCCCTCTGCCTTGTTGGGATCATAACGAGAACGAGCTGGTCTTGAGCAAACTCAACCATGTTAGCCTTTTGATCGTGCCAGTGCTTGATCAATGCTTGTCCAGCTTTCAAGTTATCGCTTGCTTCCGTCATCATGTGCGACATTCTCCTCCGGAGACCTATCACATAGTCAGTCACTCTGACTGGCTTGGGGAAAGGAGCACTCTCCAACCCCTCCTTAATCAAGGCCAATGGACCTGTGACGGGATGACCATAGAGAAGTTTGAAAGGAGAGTAACCTACTCCCTCCTGAGGGACTTCTCTATATGCAAAGAAAAGGCATGGCAGTAGAAGGTCCCACTTACGCTTAAGGGGTTCTTCTAAAGCACCTATCATGCTCTTCATGGTTTGGTTGTACCGTTCTACCAACCCATTGGTTTGGGGGTGGTAGGCCGTTGAGAACTTGTAAGTAACTCCACAGGTTTTCCACATGGCTTTCATGTAGTGGGACATAACGTTTGACCCCCTGTCAGAGATTACTTCCTTAGAAAACCTGACCCTAGTAAAAATACCAAGGAGGACCTTAGCCACAGCCGGAGCTGTAACAGTCCTCATAGGGATTGCGTCAGGATACCTAGTAGCATGGTCTACTACAAGTATAAACCTGTTGCCTGAGGAGGTTGGAGGATTAAGGGGACCAACAATGTCAATCCCTACTCTCTCAAATGGGACTCCCACAACTGGGAGAGGCACTAAAGGTGCCACATTCTTGGAGCCAACCTTACCAGAGGTCTGGCAGGTGTGGCAGCTCCTGCAGTGTTTTTCTACTTCGACCCCCATCTTTGGCCAATAGAAGTAGAGAGAGAGCCTTTCCTTAGTCTTCTTGAAACTCAAGTGAGCAGCCAAAGGAATCTCGTGGGCTAACTGCAAGAACTGTGGTCTGTTCTCTTGGGGTACTACAAGTCGTTTGTAGTCTCCAGGTGCAGACTTGGTCGGTTCACTGTAGAAGAGGCCATCTTCCCAGTGCAACCTGTATTTCCTAGGCTCTTGCCCTTCAGCCTGAGCTTCTGCCTGGTGGCGAAGACCTTCCAGAGTTGGACATTCTCTCTGTCCCTCACTGAAGTCTGCCCTGCTGGGTCCACCTTCTGCCAGTGAAGACTGCAGCTCAGGATGGTCAACAGGATCCAGATCTCCAATGTGTTCCTTGCCTTCCATTAGCTCTTCCTCAGAGTCTAATTCTACCACACAGGGTCGTACCTCCATCTCAGCCTCAGCTGGAGGTGGAGTTACAGGTGTAACTTTGGACAACCGCTGGGAAGTCCGTGTTTGCTGCACTGGAATGCTGGCTACTGGTTTCGGGATAGAAGTCTTAGGTTGCCCTTTCGCTTCTGATTTCTTGGAGACAGCGGCCGACAATTCCAGTGGAGCAGGAGTGATTTCTTTCTTCATCATCTCCTGAAGAGTACCGCGCATGGTCCTCTCTTTTGTGGGTCTGGTTAGCTCCTGTGACCGTTTACTAGGAGGTCTGGGAGTATGCAATACAACTCTGAGAGTTTTCAAATCGTTACCCAACAGTACGCGTCCTGGTACCTCACTCTGTATGCTGACAGGTATCTTCACAGTCATGTCGTTACACTGGATGAGAACTGGTAATTGGGGAAGCATCTGCACAGGCCCTCCAGCTAACTTGGTGAGGCATTTGGGTGCCTTAGCAACATCCTCAGCCTGAAAAAACGATTTATCCCTCACAGTTATGCTGGCCCCAGTGTCCCTTCCTCTGTCGTCGGGAAGTGGTGAGTCGGTTCAGCAGGGCTCCACCGGAGGTGTCGTCGTTGCAGGTCGGCTCAGCGTTACCCTCGTCGGATTCTTAGGTCCTGTGGCGACTTCTGAAGATCCAGTCCCAAAAGCCCTGCTTTTATCCAGAAAACCCCCATTCATTCAGCCTAGCTGTCAATCAACACATGCTAAGTGGTGAGTGGGGAGGCTCACCACTTGTGCCAATCACTCCAGAGTGCGACCGGAGTTGGCAAGGCAACTCGGTCCAGGGTGCCTAAACCCCCTCCCACACCCCTGTGGTAACCCAGACAGAATGGCACCACTTTGGAGGGTCTCTGTACAGAGGCCCGCCAAAAGTGGAACAAAGGGCTCAACCTTTGGTTTAGGAGTCACAGAGACAAACACAGACGCCATTTTAAAAAACGAGTTCTGGCAGAAAATACCATCCGATAAACTTATTTGAGATAAGTAGACCGGTGGTACGTTAGAGATTAACGAGAAAAAGTATCAATCTCCAACAATGGGACGAATCCCATAGGGTTATGTTCGGGGTCGAACCTAACAAGTAGTTTCCACTGCCACCAGCCAAAACTTGATGAGGGGGGACGGGACAGTGCCCCCTCGAATAACAGATCCAAGAGTAATCGAATTACCCCTACTAGTACGTCCACAATAAGATGGTTTGTACTAGTTCTGTTAGTAAATTTAGGTCTAGTAAAGCCAATGGTGACTTTACATGCCCGGGGAGACGGTAGTCAGTCCCCGGGTATGGAGTCTATGGTGGAGGTCCGCTAGGACGCCCCGGCGTTACTGCACGTAGGATGCGGTGTAACACACATAGAAAAACATATGAGACCCTATGGAGTAAAAGACCCCATAGCCCATAGAACACATTGACATTCAAAGGAATTACACACATACATGTCCAAGAGTGGGAGAAAAAGAGTCTCACTCTTTGCAGGATGGAAAAAAACAAACTCCAGAAATCCAGCAAAGCTGCTGGGGGACTCACTAGGTTAGGAACTTCAGCCTAAACAGAGAATTCTCCCTAACAGCCACCACCCCCTTCCGCTCCATCTCTGAGACCAAGCTCGCCTGCCGATGTGAACTGCATCCTATTTAATGCCCGATCTGTAGCAAAAAACAGACACTGCATCTTTGACCTTCTCACCTCTGACAAACCAGACCTGGTTTTCATCACCGAAACTTAGTTCTCTGACGACTTTGCCCCAATCGCCAACAAAGCCTTTCCCCTTGGCTCCTCCCTCATCCCACTGAACCGTCCCTCTAGAGGAGGGTGAGTTGCATTCGCCTTCAAGTCACACTTCAGCGCCTCAATCATCGACAACCAACCTTCCATTCCTTCCTGCAAATCTCTCCTCGTTAAACTATCCCTCTCCCCGTCGCTCTCATATAGCTTCCTAATAATCTACAGACCCCCTGGCTATGATAGATAATTCACAAACAACTTCTGCAACTCTATTGCCACCCTTCAACTAAGCCATCCTAACATTACCCTTCTTGGGAGACTTCAACATATGGCTCGACATCCCCACCAACCCTATGACACACTCTCTGGTTGACGGTTTAGACGCGATTAACCTCCAACCCCACATAAATGGCCCGACTCACTATAAAGGACACACTCTCGATGCCATCTTTAGCTCCAACACCCAGATTCATTTAAACCCACCCACTCCTATCATCTGGTCCGACCACTTAATTCTCTTATTCACCATTCGCTCACCCGACCCCCTTCCTGTACTTGAATCTGAACCTCCAAATCTACGAAAATGCTCGAAAAAACTAATAATCGTGCCGGACCTAGCCGACGCACTCCTCCAGTCGCCACTGCCTACCTGCCGACTCAATAAACAACTAACCCCTGACACCTTTGACACACGGCTCAATGAATCTCTGATGCGGCTCACACCCCCCTGCAAACCATCAACCCGCCGTGGCCTCTTCCCCAGATGGTTCACTCCTGAGTTGAAGACCACTAAACAACTATATAAATACCTAGAACGCAAATGACAGAAAGACAAAACCCAGGAGAGCAGGGCCACCTTGGCCCGACACCTCTATTAGTACAAATCCGAAATCCGGAAAGTAAAAAAAGCGCACTACAACTCCCGAATCCTAAACTGTAAAAATCCAAGCAAAGAACTCCACAAAATAATTTCCGAATTCACCAAACCGGCTTGCACCACGACCATCCTGACCCCCTCACAATCACTGTGCCACTCACTCTCCCTCCACTTTTAAAACACGGCTATCGAAAGAACAAATACTCTAGCCACCAAACTAGCTCTCTTACATCCACCAGACAATACGCCTCCCATACCGTCCAGTCCATCATCTGCGACCACTATGCAACCAACGTTCGAATCCTTTAGTCCAATATCTCCAGAGCAATTTCTCAAACTTCTATCTGCCCGCAAACCATCTGGCTCTCTGCTGGACCCTTGCCCTGCCACAACCCTCAAAGAAATGTTCTCCTCCACCTGCGCAGGAGAACATGCAAGATCCATCATAAATGCCTCCCTATCCTATGGTATCTTTCCCGACACATTCAAAATGGTTCATATCAAACCTCTAATTAAAAAACCTTTGCTCGACCCTCTCGAGCCAAAAAACTACTGCCCCATCTGAAACACCAGATTCCTTGCCAAACTCATTGACCAAACCGCCTACTCCCAACTAAATGTCTTTGTCGAAGCCAACAACCTCCTAGATCCCACACAATCAGGTTTCAGAGCCTGTTACGGAACTGAAACCACCCTAACCTCAATCTGGGATGACCTTAAAATGACAGCAGACTCCGCGGGATGCACTGCTCTAATCTTTCTTGACCTGTCCGCCGCCTTTGACACAATCAATCACTCAATCCTCCTAGACCGCCACCACTCCCTAGGAATCCGTGGAACCGCTCTTAAATGGATAGCTTCATTCCTGAAAGATAGGTACCACATAACAATACTCTCCACCTATACCTCCCAAGCCCGACCAGTCGACACGGGAGTCCCACAAGGAGCATGCCTATCCACCCTCCTATTCAATCTCTACTTGATCACCCTCCCAACAATAATTTGTTCACACAACATCCTGTGCTACAACTACGCCGACAACACTCAACTAATTCTAAAACTCCTGAACTCAGAACCCAACTCCCGACCTGACCTAGCATCCTGCCTCCTGGACATAGAACTCTGGATGTCCCAAAGCCACCTCTTGTTAAACCCTCCAAAATGGAAATCATGGTATGTGGCAACTCAGAACTTCTTCCACACCCGCTATCCTCGCCATCCGCCATGGACAACTTACCGACCCCCTCCAACTCAGTGAAAAACCTTGGATGCACCCTTGACTCTGGCCTAACACTCTCGCGCCAAGTCAACAATGGGCCTCATTACGACCCAGGCAGAAAACTATGGTGCTAATAGCACCATGGTCCATGCTGGTAACTTACCAATGCCGCCATGGAGAAAGGGGGAATTACCACCGCATTACAAGGTTGGTGGGCGGTAATTCCCCCTTCCTCCATAGCCCTTCCCCATAACCATTTTTGCCCCATAGGGATCAATGGGAATGGGGAAGGCGCTAAGTACGGTACCGTAAATTGTGGTACCGTACTTAGCACCAAGGTGCCATGGTGTAGACCAGCCGTTAAGGTCGGGTCCCGCAAAGGGACCTCGTAATCAGGCGCTAAAGGGTTAACGGCGCTGCAGCCTTTTACAGCGCCGTTAACCCATTAGCGCCAGGGTCGTTATGAGGCCCAATGTCTCAAAGTCCTGCCACTACCACCTTAAAACCCTTAGGCACATCTTTCCATATCTCTCCTTTCCCAACAGACTCTCCGCAGTCCAATCAATTGTTATATCAAGACTGGACTACGCAAACCCCCTATACCTCGGAGTCCACGCGTACCAACTGAATAAACCCCAAAGGGCACAAAATGCGGCAGCCAAATTGCTACTTCCGCTCGGCCCAAGAGACCACATCTACCCAGCCCTTAAGACGCTGCACTGGCTTCCAGTAGCCCGAAGGGTGACCTTCAAAACCTTATGCATCTCCCATCGAGCACTGCATAAATCTGAACATCAATATCTTCAAAACAAGCTAAAACCCTATCACCCCCCCCCCTTTTACCCTAAGATCAAGCTCAGCCAGCCTCCTAGTCATACCAAAGACAAACTCAGTCAGGTTAGGCCGATCATCATTTTCCGCCTTGGCCCCCACGCTATGGAACTCTCTCCCACCCCACATCTGCCTAACTGAGGATTTAACGTCTTTCCGCAAACTGCTGAAAACCTGGCTCTTCCCCTAAAACCAACCCGTACTAAGCTAACCCAGGCAGACTAACAGCAACTCAATGACTGCAATCCAACAAACTACCTGATGCAAGAAATTGACAGCTAATAACGCCTAATATAAACTAGAAGGACAAACAGAATTAAACGAATAAATTAGATCAAAGCAGTGAAATGGTTAATAAGAAGTAAATCATACGGAAACAGTAACGAGATTTAAATTCCTGAAATGGACAAAATGCTTGAGGAATGAACGAAGTGAATGGTGTGGATGAATTAGTTAGAATGGAAGAAGCAGGTAGAACGATGAATGCGCTGAGTAGAAGAATGCATGAGTGGAAGAACAGATAACTACATAGTTCGAATGAGTGTGGAAATCAAATGAATATGTAGATCGGATGAGTGTATAGAATGGATGAACATGATGAGCGGATGAGTGTGTAGAGCGGTTGAGTGTGTAGAGCGGATGTGTGTGTAGTGCGGATGAGTGCGTAAATACAGAGAAGCGAGTAGAACGCAGGAGTGTGTAAACCAGATGAACGTACAGAACGGATGAGCATAAACCGGATGAGAGTATAGAACAGACGAGCGGATGAGTATGTAAAGGGCATGAGTATAGATAGCGGATGAATACGGAAGTGCAGAGAGTCTGTAGATTGCTGGAGCAGATGAATGTACAGACCTGGCAAATGTATAGAACGAATGAGTGTATGGAGCGCCTGAGTGTATGGAGCGCCTGAGTGTATGGAGCGGATGAGTGTACGGAGCGGATGAGTGTATGGAGCGAATGAGTGTATGGAACGTATGAATACATGGTGACGATGAGTGCACAGAACATATGAAGGTATAGAACAGATGAGCATAGAGATGAATATATAGAACAGGATATTGCTGTTGATTGCGTGTAAAACCAAGAGTGCCTAAAGCGGATTAGTGCGGAGAGGGGATGAGTGCGGAGAGGGTATGCGTGTGTGGAGAGGATAAGTGCGTAGAGGAGATGAGTGTGTAGAGGGGATGAGTGCATAGAGGTGATGAGTGCGTAGAGGGGATGAGTGCATAGAGGGGATGAGTGCGTAGAGGGGATGAGTGCGCAGAGAGGATGAGTGCGCCGAGAGGATGAGTGCATAGAGGGAATGAGTGTGTAGAGTGGATGAGTGCATAGAGGGGATGAGTGCGCAGAGAGGATGAGTGCAGAGAGGAGATGAGTGCGCAGATAGGATGAGTGCGCAGAGTGGACAAGTGCGCAGAGGGGATGAGTGCGCAGAGAGGATGAGTACGTAGATGGGATGAGTGCGTAGAGTGGATGAATGCGTTGAGGGCATGAGTGCGCAGAGGGGATGAGTGCACAGAGGGGACAAGTGTGCAGAGGGGACGAGTGCGTAGAGGGGATGAGTGCATAGAGGGGGTGAGTGTGTAAAACAGATGAATGCATAATACGCAGTCGGGCATAAAGCAGATGAGTACCTGGAGCGAATGAGTGCCTGGAGCGAACGAGTGCCCAGAGTGAACGGACGTGTTGCGTAGAGTGGATGAGTACGTAGAACGAAGGAGCACAGATTGCATCCAGTACTGATGAGTGCGTGGAATGGATGAGTATGTCGAGCTGCTGAATGCGTAGAGCATGGGGCAGTCAAGAGTGCTTGCGTGGGGCAGACAAGAGTGCATGCGTGGGGCAGACAAGAGTGCATGTGTGGGGCAGACAAGGATGCATGCAACGACAAAAGTGGGGTGATCAATAGTGCATGCGTGGGCAGACTGCAACGCGTGGGGTAGACTGGAACACGCGGGGCGGACTAGAGCACACGGGGCGGGCTGGAATGCATGAATACATGGAGGGGACCAGTGTATAGACCAGAGTGGGGTGCATGGAGTGGATAGGAATTCACGGAACAGACAGGAGCGCATAGAATTGCGTGACGTATATAGTATTGTTTGGAATGCAGAGAACTTTTGAAGGAGCATATAACCCATCATATCTCACCGCCACGCTTACTCTCTCCTTTACATCACCACTCAACTAGAACACAGAGATACTATGACACCATTCGGTATAACTGTTCTCATACCAACATCCGCCGCTCACTCCACATCATTCTAAGTAAACACTCCTGGTATTACACCCCCCAGCCAGACGTTCTCCTCAGCCGTAACGCAGCCACATCTGTTCTGGATAATTCCTGCCAGAACTAACACATTCTCCTGACCTTTCAACCACCACACCTTCCGCTAAGAAGCAGCTATTACACGATTACCTCACAAGCTGCACACATACCCGGTGCCCACATGCACCTTTTGACTCTCACTACTCTCTCTACTGATCTGAACTTCGGTTCCCAAGGGCGTTCAACCTACCAGCGCCTTTGACCATACCAATGGCATATAAGGCGCTATATGAATGCAAAATAACATAACATAACATAACATTAAAGATCATTAGTAAAAACTATTCCAGGAATTTCTGGGCAGTCCTGCGGGAGCTGGAGAAAGATCACAATAGTAGCCAATGGAACCTGGTGCATGAATCAAGATGGACAGATCTAACCCATCACTTTAAAAATGTTGTGATATCTGGGCACAATCCAGATGAAGATGTTCCATGGCCTTTGCCATTCGAGGAACATGATGTAGTAGACTTGAACGCATGGTTCTCTACCTCGAAAGCAGCAGGACCAAATGGTCTAACATATCAAACATTAAAGATAAACGTTACTCTTTTAGTCAAAAATGCTTTATTGGCTGTTTAAAGAAATCCTGGAGAGAAGGACAAATCCCCCAATCATGGGAAACTGCTCCCATTATCCCTCTGTTCAAGGGGGGTGACTGAACACACCCGGCAAACGATGGCCCCATCGCCCTCCTTGACATAGAAAGCAAATTAATCATGAAGATCCTGCTGAGTGAATTGGCAAAGTGGGTGGTAAGTGAGCAAATCTTTCCGAAAGTCCAAACAGGATTCAGAAAGGGGCATTCAGCCCGCTTGAACAGGTTGGCTATTAACATTATTAGTGAGAACTCTAGAGGAAGGGGAGATATGCCACTCTTTGGGGCCTGGGTAGACTTCTCTAAGGCATTCCACCAGGTAATCAGGGAATGCCTCTGACAGAAGCTCAGAAAATGGGGCATTCCCAAGCTTTACCTCTCAATGTTAATTGAGCTTCACAGAAACACCACACTGAGAGTGAGGCTCGACGAGTAAGGTAATCTTTCGGACCCGATCAAGGTTGAGAAGGGAGTCAGACAGGGTTGTCTGGGGGCATCCCTATTTTTCAATTTATATCTGGCAGAAATGGGGGACTTTTTGGAATCATCAGCCCTCGCCAGTCCAGCAATCAATGTGTCTAAAATATGCTGGCTGGCCTACACTGATGATGTTGTCCTGCTAGATAAGACAGCCATTGGGCTACAGCATCTCCTTCACAAGCTGGGAGAGTATGCCAAAGAAATCAGACTCTCTATTAATCCAACTAAATCCAAGATAGTCGTCCTCAGACATCAACATAATAGAGTTGGGTTCTTGCAGTGGGTGTTGGGTGGTCAGGTGATCCCCAGAGTGGAGGAAGTTATTTATGTAGGATTTTCTGTGTATGCATCACCCTCAGTTTCCAAGGTGTAGGCGGATGTGCAGGGGAAAATTGCACAGCTAGTGCCAGAAATGAAGTAGGTGCTAGCCAAATATTGTGAATTCTCTCTGCTACCATTGATTAAATATTATAAAGCTAAAGCTATTCAGTGATCTTCTATGGGTTGGGTTGGAGGCTAAACCCCTCTTTGGAGCACAAATTGGCAAAGAATGGAAGGGCTGGTGTGTGGAAAGTCCAATGAGTCTACCTATGTTCGGTCTGAGATTCGAGTTGGGCTTACGATCTCTGAGAGTAGCATATGCTGTATGCAGACATTGGGGCATACCTAACAAATCCAAAATGTTAACCTTGGAATTGAAAGTTATTGAGTCCCTGGTAAAACAGATATTGACTTAGGGACTCTAATAAGCAACCTATTAAAGGCCAAAAAATAATTCAAGGTGATGGATTGGATCTTAACAATCGAAAAAATGTTGTCTATAACACCTCCAAACTCATTCCTGCAAGTGGAAAAGAAACTGGGGACTCTTCCGAGATATCTTGTCATGTTCCCAGACTGGAAGATCAGAAATGCATTTCTTAGAACCCATCTGAATATGTTGCACACTGGAGAGGTCTTAGCTAAAAGGGGGCAAGGGAATATGACCACCATGTTGTGTAACATATGTAAAAATCCAGAAAATCAATTATTAAAACATCTAATGATGAGCTGCAAGGGCACATGGCTTGTTAGAGCTACCCTCTTCATGATATTTGTGGTCAGGGAAGATTTGATTTTATTTGAAATATTCTGGGACAGATTGATAACCGGGTATGACACAATGTTAATAATTGCCGTAATACAGGTGCTCGAAAGATGTAACATCATAGTTTGAAACCGGTGCTATTGTTTAGGCTGAGATTGTGTGTAGTAGTATGAGGAAGGATTTTCTATTCAATTTAGATGGTTCATTATTGGCAATTCTTACTTTCCTGGGCCTTTCTGTTTTCTCCAACATGGTCATTCAAAGTAAACCTCTAACGATTACTATTTCCCTTGGCCTCCTCCATTCTAATTTAACCTTTCTTATGTTAGATATCATTATCATTTCATCCTAAAGAGAGCGATACCTGACATAATCATTTGTTTGTTTGGATAGTTGGCTCTTCTTTTATTATCGTGTATCGTTATGAAGGAGTGAATGGGTGGGGTAGATGGAACGGATGGAGTGGATGAGATGGATGGAGTAGATGGAAGGGATGGAGTGGATGGAACAGGTGGAGTGAATAGAACGGATGGAGTTGATGGAACAGATGGAGTGAATGGAACGGATGAGTGGATGGAAAGCATGAGTGGATGAACAGATGGAGTGGATGGTAGGGATTGAATGGATCGAACAGATGTGTGGATTGAACGGATGAGACGAACGAGCTGATTGAATGGATGGAGTAGTTTTAACAAATGGAACAAATGGAACGAATCAAGTAGATGGAATGTATGCAGTGGATGAAATGGATACATTAGACAGTACAGATGGAGTTGATAAAACAAATGGAGTGAATGGAACAGATGAAGTGAATTGAACAGCTAGAGTGGATGGAACAGGTAGAGTGGATGGAACAGAGGGCGTGGATGGAACAGATGGAGTGGATGGAACAGAACGAGTAGATGGAATAGATGGAATGGATGGAACAGATGGAATGGATGGAACAGATGGAGTGGATGGAACAGATGGAGTCGATGGAACGGATTGAGCGGATGTAACTGTTGGAGTGAATGGAACACACGAAGCGTATCGAATGAATAGGAAGGATGGAACGGATGGAACACACAAAACAGATGGGAAGGATGAAATGGATCTATGGAATGGATGGAGTAGTTTATGTGGATGAAGGATTGAGTGATGGAAAGGATGGAAAGACTAGTAAATTAAACGATGAACCAGGTGAAATGAATGAACAGACAAAGTGGAATGAATGGACAGAGTGAATAAAACAGATAAAATAGATGGTACGGATGTAATTCTCGATCTCAAGCGCCTTACTGATAACCTTCATATCATACTACCACGCTTACTCTCTCCTATACACCACCACTTAATTAGAACACAGCGATACTATGAAACATTCGGTATAGCTGTTCTCATACTAACACCCACCACATACTCCTCATTTTCCTAATTAAACACAGCTAGCTTAGCAAACACAGCTAGCTTAAGTGTTCTCCTCAGGCCTAACGCAGCCAGAAATCAGACTGGGTGTCAACCCTCCAGAATGAACACATATACCTGACCTCCCAAACACCACCCCTACCACTAAGAAGCAGCTATCATGCAACTGTCACACCGGCTGCACACATATCCGGTGCACCCACGCACCTTATGCCCCTCTCTCTTTCAAATAACTTGAACTACAGTTCCCGAGGGCGTTCAACCTACCAGCGCTTTGAGATCAATCCAATGATACACAAGGCGCTATATAAATGCAAAGTAACATAACATAATATATGTGTATAGAGTGTGAAGCTATATTTTGTTTTGTTTTTATGCTTACTCTTTTTCTTTTGTATTATGATTGTTAGCATATTTAATTTAGATTAAGGGGTCGATTCATGGAAATAATGTGCGCTGAAAATTCCCGCGCAGAGGTGCCAAAAAGTGCGAATCGCAGTAAAAGTGCGAAAATCGCAGTAAAAGTGCGAAAATCGCAGGGAAACCAGCGCACATCGATTCATGGAAGTCCGTGAACGAGAAAATCATTGGATGTGCGCTAAAAATGTGCGCCGGTCATCCAACAGCATGCGCCACTGCAAAATCGCACTTAGCGCGGCGCACATCACAAAAGTAGGCAGAACACGGGGCGTAACACTCGGAAAGGGGAACAACGCGTGAAAATATGGGCGTCACGGTGGAAGTACAGGAGGCAAGTGCGCGGAACGCCCACACACTCGCCTACAACCCGTATTCATGGAATCGAATAGGGCAAACCAGCGCACGGTCAAAGAGCCGCACATGGCCAAACAAGTACGCCGGCAGTAGCGCCCCTGCGACTGAAAAAAATGTGCGGCAAAATGTGCGCTAACAAAAAGCACCCATATACAACCATGATGAATGGGCCATACAGTGGCCCTCTAGGACAAATGAGATGCAAAGGGGTACCGACAAACACGGACACCCGCTGTGTGAAAAATAACGTGTGCGTGTTCCTGGGTGCGCGGGAAGTTCCACATGCGATTGGCCTAGCAACGTGTACTTTGGGGTGTGCGGGAAGTTCCACATGCGATTAGCCTGGGTAGGTGTACTACGGGGTGCGCGGAAAGTTCCACATGTGATTGGCCTGCGTATGTGTACTCCGGGGTGCGCAGGAAGTTCCACATGCGATTGTCCTGGGTACCTGTACTTCGGGATGTGCGTGAAGTTCCACACGTAATTGTCCTTGGTACGTATACTTCGGGTATGCGGGAAGATCCACATGCGATTGGCCTGGGTACGTGTATTCCGAGGTGCGTGGGAAGATTCACAAGCAATTTCAGCAGGGTACGTGTTTTTCGGTGGTGCCGGGGAATGCTACACGTGATTTGGCAATGTGGGTCTTCCCAGGTGTTCCCTCTACACCCTCCACGGCCCCTGCAGGCAGCCCACACCACAGGGGACTACCCTGCGTCCCTGCTTATGTCCCACAGGCAACCCATCCACCATGGCCATGCCGACCAGCCAACCCACATGTCACCTTGCACTACTGATCACCAACACATGTCTCCCAGTGCCCCCACCCCCCAGCAGTGCAGGGGCACCCACCACCAGGTCCCCAAACATGTCCAACTCATGTCTCCCTGCACCCCCACCACCCAGCCACCAGGGGCAGCCTCCACCAGGCCCCCACCCATGTCTACCAACCCCCCACACCCCAGCAGTGCAGGGGCAGCCTCCACCAGGCCCCCACTCATGTCTCCCACCATCCCCACTCCCCAGCAGTGCAGGGGCAGCCTCCACCAGGCCCCCACTCATGTCTCCCACCACCCCCACCCCCCAGCAGTGCAGGTGCAGCCTCCACCAGGCCCCCACTCATGCCTCCCACCACCCCCACCACCCAGCCACCAGGGGCTGCCTCCAGCAGGCCCCCACCCATGTCTACCACCACCCCCACCCCCCAGAAGTGCAGGGGCACCCTCCACCATGCCCCCACTTATGTCCACCACCACCCCCACCCCCCAGCCACCAGGGGCACCCTCCACCAGGCCCCCACTCATGTCCACCACCACCCCCACCCCCCAGCCACCAGGGGCACCCTCCACCAGGCCCCCACTCATGTCTCCCACAACCCCCACCCCGCAGCCACCAGGGGCACCCTCCACCAGGCCCCCACTCATGTCTCCCACCACCCCCACCCCTCCGCCACCAGGGGCAGCCTCCACCAGGCCCCCACTAATGTCTCCCACCACCCCCACCCCCAGCCACCAGGGGCACTCTCCACCAGGCACCCACTCATGTCTCCTACTACTCCCACCCCCCAGCCACCAGGGGCAGCCTCCACCAGGCCCCCACTCATGTCTCCCTGCACCCCCACCCCCCAGCAGTGCAGGGGCAGCCTACACCAGGCCCCCACTCATGTCTCCCACCACCCCCACCCCCCAGCCACCAGGGGCAGCCTCCACCAGGCCCCCACTCATGTCTCCCTGCACCCCCACCCCCCAGCCACCAGGGGCAGTCTCCACCAGGCCCCTACTCATGTCTCCCTGCATCCCCAGCCCCCAGCAGTGCAGGGGCAGCCTACACCAGTCCCCCGCTCATGTCTCCCTGCACCCCCAGCCACAAGGGGCAGCATCCACCAGGCCCCCAATCATGTCTGCCTGCACCCCAACCCCCCAGCAGTGCAGGGGAAGACTCCACCAGGCCCCCACTCATGTCTCCCTGCACCCCCACCCCCCAGCCACCAGGGGCAGCCTCCACCAGGCCCCCACTCATGTCTCCCACCACCCCCACCCCCCAGCCACCAGGGGCAGCCTCCAACAGGCTTCCACTCATGTCTCCCACCACCCCTACCCCCCAGCCACCAGGGGCAGCCTCCACCAGGCCCCCACTCATGTCTCCCACCACCTCCACCCCCCAGCCACCAGGGGCAGCCTCCACCAGGCCCCCACTCATGTCTCCCTGCACCCCCACCCCCCAGCAGTGCAGGGGCAGCCTACACCAGGCCCCCACTCATGTCTCCCTGCACCCCTACCCCCCAGCCACCAGGGGCAGCTTCCGCCAGGCCCCCACTCATTTCTCCCACCACCCCTTCCCCCAGCCACCAGGGGCAGCCTCCACCAGGCCCCCACTCATGTCTCCCTGCACCCCCAACCCCCAGCAGTGCAGGGGCAGCCTGCACCAGACCTCCACTCATGTCTCCCACCACCCCCACCCCCCAGCCACCAGGGGCAGCCTCCACTAGGTCCCCACTCATGTCTCCCACCACCCCCACCCCCCAGCCACCAGGGGCAGCCTCCACCAGGCCCCCACTCATGTCTCCCTGAACCCCCAACCCCCAGCAGTGCAGGGGCAGCCTCCACCAGGCCCCCACTCATGTCTCCCTGCACCCCCATCCCCCAGCCGCCGGGGGCAGCCTCCACCAGGCCCCCACTTATGTCTCCCACCACCCCCACCCCCCAGCCACCAGGGGTAGCCTCCAGCAGGCCCCCACTCATGTCTCCCACCACCCCCACCCCCAAGCCACCAGGGGAAGCCTCCACCAGGCCCCCACTCATGTCTCCCACCACCCCCAAACCCCAGCCACCAGGGGCAGCCTCCACCAGGCCCCCATTCATGTCTCCCTGCACCCCCACCCCCCAGCAGTGCAGGGGCAGCCTACACCAGGCCCCCACTCATGTCTCCCTGCACCCCCACCCCCAGCCACCAGGAGCAGCCTCCACCAGGCCCCCACTCATGTCTCCCTGCACCCCCACCCCCAGCAGTGCAGGGGCAGCCTCCACCAGGCCCCCACTCATGTCTCCCTACACCCCCACCGCCCAGCCACCAGGGGCAGCCTCCACCAGGCCCCCACACATGTCTCCCACAACCCCGACCCCCCCAGCCACCAGGGGCAGCCTCCACCAGGCCCCACTCATGTCTCCCTGCACCCCCACCCCCCAGCAGTACAGGGACAGCCTACGCCAGGCCCCCACTCATGTCCCCCTGCACCCCCACACCCCAGCAGTGCAGGGGCACCATCCACCAGGCCCCCAAACATGTCCAACTCATGTCTCCCACCACCCCCAGCCACCAGGGGCAGCCTCCACCAGGCCCCCACTCATGTCTGCCTGCACTCCCACCCCACAGCAGTGCAGGGGGAGCCTGCACCAGACCCCCACTCATGTCTCCCACCACCCCCACCCCCCAGCCACCAGGGGCAGCCTCCACCAGGCCCCCACTCATGTCTCCCACCTCCCCCACCCCCCTGCCACCAGGGGCAGCCTCCACCAGGCCCCCACTCATGTCTCCCTGCACCCCCACCCCCCAGCAGTGCAGGGGCAGCCTACACCAGGCCCCCACTCATGTCTCCCTGCACCCCCACCCCCAGCCACCAAGGGCAGCCTCCACCAGGCCCCCACTCATGTCTCCCTGCACCCCCACCACCCAGCAGTGCAGGGGCAGCCTCCACCAGGCCCCCACTCATGTCTCCCTGCACCCCCACCCCCCAGCCACCAGGGGCAGCCTCCACCAGGCCCCCACTCATGTCTCCCACCACCCCCACCCCCCAGCCACCAGGGGCAGCCTCCACCAGGCCCCCACTCATGTCTCCCACCACCCCCACCCCCCAGCCACCAGGGGAAGCCTCCACCAGGCACCCACTCATGCCTCCCACCACCGCCACCCCCCAGCCACCAGGGGCAGCCTCCACCAGGCCCCCACTCATGTCTCCCTGCACCCCCACCCCCCAGCAGTGCAGGGGCAGCCTACACCAGGCCCCCACTCATGTCTCCCTGCACCCCCACCCCCCAGCCACCAGGGGCAGCCTCCACCAGGCCCCCACTCATGTCTCCCTGCACCCCCACCCCCCAGCAGTGCAGGGGCAGCCTCCACCAGGCCCCCACTCATGTCTCCCTGTACCCCCACCGCCCAGCCACCAGGGGCAGCCTCCACCAGGCCCCCACTCATGTCTCCCACAACCCCCACCCTCCAGCCACCAGGGGCAGCCTCCACCAGGCCCCGACTCATGTCTCCCTGCACCCCCACTCCCCAGCAGTGCAGGGGCACCATCCACCAGTCCCCTAAACGTGTCCAACTCATGACTCCCTGCACCCCCACCCCCTAGCTACCAGGGGCAGCCTCCACCAGGCCCCCACCCATGTCTCCCAC
Organism: Ambystoma mexicanum; assembly: GCF_040938575.1. NCBI lineage: Eukaryota > Metazoa > Chordata > Amphibia > Caudata > Ambystomatidae > Ambystoma > Ambystoma mexicanum. The sequence goes on along the minus strand of NC_090923.1, from coordinate 250,328,343 downwards.
CACCCCCACCCCCTAGCAGTGCAGGGGCACCCTCCACCAGGCCCACACTCATGTCTCCCACCACCCCCACCCCCCAGCAGTGCAGGGGCAGCCTCCACCACGCCCCCACTCATGTCTCCCACCACCCCCACCCCCCAGCAGTGCAGGGGCAGCCTCCACCACGGCCCCAATCATGTCTACCACCACCCCCACCCCCCACCCACCAGGGGCACCCTCCACCAGGCCCCCACTCATGTCTCCCACCACCCCCAACCCCAGCCACCAGGGGCAGCCTCCACCAGGCCCCCACTCATGTCTCCCACTACCCCCACCCCCCAGCCACCAGGGACAGCCTCCACCAGGCCCCCACTCATGTCTCCCTGCTCCTCCACCCCCCAGCAGTGCAGGGACAGCCTACACCAGGCCCCCACTCATGTCTCCCTGCACCCCCACCCCCCAGCCACCACGGGCACCCTCCACCGGGCCCCCACTCATGTCTCCCACCACCCCCACCCCCCAGCAGTGCAGGGGCAGCCTCCACCAGGCCCCCACACATGTCCCCCTGCACCCCACCCCCCAGCCATGCGATTTGCCTGGGTACGTGTACTACGGGGTGTGCGGGAAGTTCCACACGTGGTTAGCCTGGATACGTGTACTACGGGGTGTGCCGGAAATTCCACACGCGATTAGCCTGGGTACGTGTACTTCGTGGTGCGTGGGAAGTTCCACACGCGATTAGCCTGGCTACGTGTGTTTCTGGGTGCTCGTGAAGTTCCACACGCGATTAGCCTGGGTACGTGTACTACAGGGTGCGCGGGAAGTTCCACACGCGATTAGCTTAGGTACGTGTACTACGGGGTGTGCGGGAAGTTCCACACGCGATTAGCCTGGCTATGTGTGTTTCGGGGTGCGCGGGAAGTTCCACATGCGATTGACCTGGGTACGTGTATTTCGGGGTGCGCGTGAACTTCCACACGCGACTGGGCCTGTGAGAGTGGGGTACGTGTATTCCAAGGGTGGGCGGGAATATTTACTTGTGACTGGGCCTGGGATAGCGTGCTATGTGTATTCCTGGGGTGGGCGGGAAGATTCACACGTTCGCCTACGACGTGCCGAAAAATAAATGGTCCAATCCTGAAACACGTACGCCAGCATGAGGCAGGCGTACGTCGACCCGCGCAGCATAAAAGTGCGCGCAAACAACTCAACAAGCTCAGACTCCAGGATGAATATACCGTTCCTAGCAGCAGTGGCCGTGGGTTACCAAAGGAGGAGGAGGAGGATAGTGAGGGCCCGAATTTTCACTCCCAGAACCAGCCTTTTTGGGATGCCTGATGACCAGGTGTATGGGAGGTACAGGTTTCCACCACACATAATAATGGACCTGGTCAGTGAGTGGGAAGATGACCTCACATCACCCACCCTGTGCTCCCAAGCACTCAGCCCCCTGGAGAAGGTCCTCAATGTACTGCACTTCTTGTCTTGGCCACAGGATCATTTCAGCAGACAAGTGCCATAGTGGGTGGGGTGTCACAGGCCACGCAGTCACGCTGCCTACACCAGGTCTTGAACATCATCACTGCACGCCCATCAGTCCGTAGGCACATATACCTGTCCAGGACACCTGCAGAAAGGCAGGCTGCCGCCCTCGATTTCTACGGTGTGGCACAATTCCCAAAAGTGCTAGGTGCAATTGACTGCACCCATGTGGCACTACGTCCCCCCAGGGCATCTGAGCACATCTATAGGAACCGCAAGCACTGGCATTCCATCAACATGCAGGTAGTATGTAATGCCAAGTGAATCATCACCTCAGTATATGCCAACTATCCAGGGTCCACCCACGACAGCTTCATTTACTGAATGTCTACCCTAAGCCGGGACCTAGAAGCTGGGCGGCATGGCGATACATGGCAGCTTGGTGAATATGAATGCCACTGCACATGCATGCATGTCAGATGCAGAGTTATGTCACTAAACCACTAATGATACCCATCACCTCCTCACCAGGGGACAGTGCCTACCCTCTGAGGACCCACATGATGACACCAATTCGGAACCCCATCACGCCACCAGAGGTAAGATACAACACAGCCCATATTGCAACCCGGAGCTTTCGCTCCCTTGACCGTTCTGGCGGGCAGCTGTTATATGCGCCCCCAGTAGTGTGCAGGATCATAGTGGCAGCATGTGTCCTGCACAATGTTGCAACACGCCGGGGCCTGGCTGTGGACATGGTGGTGCCCCCACATCCCCAACCACATGCACGCCCGCTGCGCATGGGAGGGGAGAGGGCATGGGGTGAGGCAGCCCGTACGCAGCTGGTGGCTAATTACTTCACATAGAAATCACACTCCAGTGGAGTGCACACAGCCCTGGCACATACCATCTGATAAGCAATGATGACTCGACCTGACAATTAAGACGAACAAAGGGACAGTCAACTGTCAGAACCATAGCAGCCTGAGATTGTTCATGTGGAAGTGTCAAAATGTGGGCATCCCTACCTACAAAAACACCACCAATGCAGTGTCATCAAAAGACACACTTCCATGCTGCAGAAATGAATACCCACTCGCAAAATACTACATGAAAACAGTGCCATGTCACCCAACCCCTGCCCGGCACAGCCACACAACACACCATGGCATGCAATGTGAGAGGAAACAAATGAATCCCCACAACATGCCCCAAGTGTCACCAGCTACAGTGTCCCTAATGGAAACATGGCCACACATGAAATGCTCACAGTAATACAGGACCTACAACACACATTACCAAATACTTACCAGGAATACCAATCTCCTACACAACCTCCAACCTACCTTAAACATGACTTTACAGACTTAAAAATTTGCTAGCCTCACTACCTGATGATGCCAGCCCTCTGAACACTTCCAAGTATACAGTGTTAGCGCCACGCAAGAGTGTAGGTTCCCTGCTTACAACATGGACTTCAGTTCCAAGGTGGACCGCATTGTGAAGACATGAGGAATGGACCTGCAAATTAGGAGGATGAGTTGGATGCAGAGGCACATATCAATACACCATGATTGTACAATACAACAATATGCACTATGAATATATACACAGTATTGACTACAGACTGCCCACACATCGAATGGGAGTCCAATGTCACCATGTACATCAATGTCACTTGGGCACACCCTTTGCAAGCCCATGGAAACGGGAAGCAGGAGGGGTGTGTGTCACAAAAACCCAAGCATATGGCCCAAATTCATGACAGGCCTGCATGTGCCCAGCCACAATGCAGCGTATGCCCACGGGAGCGACACAAGGCAACACACTGTCCCAAAAGAAAAAAAAATGGCCATTAATGGGCCTGGGGGGGGTGGGGGAGGCCACCCAGGAGGTCCGAGGACAGGATGCACACCAAAACCCACCTGTGTGGATCTTGTGAAAAAAAAAACACCTCCATGGGCTCATGGCCTACACGGCTACCCTATTGTGGGAGTATCACTGCTGTCGCTCTCCTCACCCTCTGCAGCTGCATCAGGAGGTGGTGGCACTATGGGAGGCAGCCCACGCAAAGCCCTAGTCTGTTCCTCCATGGCTGCAAGCATGCGGGTGTGGTAGGTCTCGTTCTGGAGGATAAGTGTGCGGAGGTCCCCATGCAACAACTCACGGGATGCCCGGACCTCTGCCCTAGTTGCCTGCATCTCAGCTGAGAGCGTACGTGTGAGACGCTCCAGCTGCTGTTCTGTCCTTCTGTTTGTTGAAGCCTCAAGCTCAACAAGAGTCGTCCTGAGGTGAAGGAGTTCCACCCTCAGGGCTTCCCTGTGGCCCTGGGACTCTATGGAAATGGCTTCCTGCAGAGTCGCCAGTGCCGCCCACCTGTCCCTGTCGGACGCCAACATGTCCTCCCTGTGTGACTGGCAGATGGAGTCGGTTGCCTGCTGTAGTCGCTCCATCAGCCTTTCGAGGGGGACAATGGAAGTGGCCACCCTATCCATGGCCTGAACCATCAACTCTGATGATGCTGCCTGTTGGGTTGCCATACCATATAGATTGCTCCCATGCGGTATTGCCAGGTGGCTGACGGCCACCACGTCGGCGGGCACCACACTTGTCTGGGGCAAGGCAAACTGCGCCTTGATGTGCCGGCACTGCCTGAGGCTGCAGGACTGCATTCCCCCTCTGATATGCTGGCCCAGGAACAGGATCAGATGTCGCGGAGTGTGACCCTGCATCCGTAACCACCAAAGGCGTACCTGCCAACACTGACATCTCCATTAAGGGTTCTAACCCTGGTGCAGGTGGGTCGGACAGAATAGAATCCCTCCCACGAACACTCACTTGCGACGGCACATAGGTCTCATCATCCGAATCGAAACCTGAATATAGCTCGGGGGAGGTGCAGCCAGAGACACCCCTTGAGAGCACGACCTGCAGCAGTTGTGGGTTCTCACCCACCACCACACCACGTCCCTCACTGGTGGTCGGTTGGCCCTCAGACATCTCCTGGGTCTGCACCATCTCCACAACCCCAGCAGTATCAAGTGTGTCATCCCCTGCAAAGACATAAAAGAAAACAAATGGAAACAGGCATTAGCACTATGACACACAATTAGGGCTGAGAGGCTACAGAAACAGTACTTGATTGACACATGTCCCACATGAATAAAACCCTCCCATGCATGCACCGTCACTGCGTGTGAAGGGTAGGCAGATGGCACACATTGATGACACAAATATGGAAGATGAACACATTTGCTGCATGCTGCCTAGCAGTGGCATCTCACATTGGCCAGTGATTGGCAGGTCAAATACACATGCCATCACACAGATTGCATGTACCCTAGCCATGAAGTGAAGAGGGAGAGGGGGTCACCAATTGTTCATTCAGTCCAGTTTGCTAATGAAATTGATTTTTTCATTGAAATGGTTCAAATGTTTAACCTGCAGCTGCCAGTCCAAAATGGTCCTATAGCACAGGGACATGTCTAAACAAATCATGTACAGGAAACAAAGCCAGTCCACTGTACCATAGCCATGTCAGACATGTGGCAATAGGACTGAGAAATCCTGAGTCAATGTGGTGGTATGCAAACAATCTGCCTGAATAAACAGATGTAAATAAGCAACAATGTTGTGGCAAGATTACACTCCAAGGGCAACTGGCGTGGTGTTGGGCTGGATGTCTAATGTTGGCAGAAGGGATGCTGCTATACCCAAATGCTGGTGCGCAGAATGTATAGGAAGAGGCACATGGGTGACCCAAACCACTCAGGCACACACACCCTCACCTGGCACCCAAACAGAAGCCCTCCCACACACACCATGCACATGGATGACATACACATGTGCACTCACCGGACAATGCCTCGTAATATGCCAGTTCTCCCACGCCTTGGATCTGTTCCTCCGTGACATAGGTCCCAGCAACCTGCTCATGTGGCGTGAGTTCTATGTGGTCTGCTGGAGACCCACCTCCAGTCACTAGAGTTGCGGCATGACTTGAGGCCAGCTTATTCTTTGCCCTACGCTTCAGGTCATTCCAGCGCTTGTAGCATTCAGTAGCTGTGCGGCTCACAATTCCAAGCGCATTTATGATGTCCGCAATGGTCTGCCAGTGTGCCTGACGTTGTGCATGTGTGGTCTTGGATCCTGCAACAATCACCATTTCCCGGTCATGTGCGGACACATACTCTACAAGTGCATTCAGTTCGGCCTCATTGAAGCTGGGCTTCCTTGATGGGCCGGACTGTGTAGCCGTGTCTGGGGCATCAGCCTCTACTGGACGAGCACTCTTCCTCTTCCGCTTGGAAGGTGGTTGGGATCCTGAGTTTCTTACGCCGCTCTGGACACTAGGGGCAGGAGCCCCGGTGGACTCTGTACTAGGAGTGTGGGATTGCACACTTAGCATGGGAGTTGGTGCAGGCATTAGCTCAAGTGTGATGGTGTCAGGGGGAATGTCAGCATGATGGATTTGGACCGACACTGTCCAGGCTGGGTGTGTGAGAGGTGGGGTGGATGGAGCCGCAGCTGCCCCTGCAGCCTCCCCAACCTGCCTACGCGGGGCAGCAGATGACATAGCTGCCCCATATCCACGTGGCCTGATGACACCAACATTCACCGGTGACGTGGCCTAGACCTGCTGACCTGGAAGTCAGCCATGGAGTCACCCTTGCCATGTCTGGTTCCACAGTGGGCTGGTCCAACAAGGGCTGAGCATGGATGGTGTCAGCCACGTTAACCTCAATCAGGGGGGGGAGCATGGGTGTCCCTGACTGCTCCTCCACACATGGGGGGCTAGGGGCACCCTGCAAGTCATGGCCACGTCCCCTACCGGATCCACCACGGCCACCACTTGGGGCTCGGCCACCTTTGCCACCCTTACGGCTTGTTCGCCTCCCAGCCATGGCACTGATGTTATTGTGCGTATGGGAGTCGATGTGAACTATTGTCCTGGGCAATTGGGGGTCAAAGGTGTTGGGTACCAGATGGTAATCGTACCCTAGTGCTCTAGCAAGGCTGTATGTCACCCCTGGGGAAAGATGACGGGTCATGCAACGCACAGGCACCCCAAAAAAGGGAAGTAAGATGCGCGCAACCCCTCCTAGACCGCGTGGAAAAATAAACGTGCACTATGCTGTGGCACCCAGAAACACAAGAATGAACGTATGCGTGTCACATGCAGCCTAGAATGACCTCTGAAGGGGTACGTGACACACGGGGCTAGCACAGATGTGAAATACGTGCGCGACTCACCGTCTGCCAGGAACAAAAGCATGAAAAATATGCGTGTGTGCGCGTTGGCAACACCCCCGCCAAAAGAAGAATTGTATGCTGTCTGAGGAGACAGGACAACAGTAGAAGGGAACGCTGTTTGAGGAAACAGGCCCAGGAAAAAGAGGAAAAGAGAAAAAGCTGTCAGAGGTAACAGGGAGTACGAACTGGAAACGCCATGAAGTAAATCGCACGTGAACCGACAAGAAGTAGAAATTTCACCCGCTCGCTCTCCACGAAAAGCACGTACAAGGAAATGGCGTTCTACACGTACCTTTTATACACACGTCACGGACGCGCATACGCAATGAGGCCATTTCCACCAATTACGCACTTTGACACTCGGACATCCAGGTCCTTGAGAGGCAGACCCGTCTGGAGTCGAGCGGTAAGTGTACATGCATCATGATTGTAAGCTGGCCGTGTGGTGATGTGGCAGTAGTGTGCAGGTTGCACATCTGTTTGTATGGGGCCGAGTATGGGTGGGGGTGTACAGGACCGTGAGGCTAACACATGCGAGCGCTGTCATGTGTGAGACATGGATGGTGCTTGTGTGTGTAGGCTTGCATGCTAAATGCAGTTGTGTGGGTAAACATGTTTGTATGAATGTGTATGTAAGTAGGCATGTTCGTGATGTCATGCATGTATGGTGTTTTCAGCTGCATGTATCAGCACTGTGTACATATGTGTGGGTATTTGACAAGGGTGCAACAGTGATGCAACATGGATGCATGTGACAGCGGGATGTGGAAGCCTGATTGGCAGATGTGACATGGATGCCCATCGGAACACTGCGACAGTTGGCTGAGGTGTACACATGCATGCAAGTGTGGTGGTGTGCGTGCATGTGTAGTGCACTCCCTGTGTTGCATGTGATGTCTGGCTCACCTTTGCCTGCTCATGCTGTTGTATGTCTATGGATGGTGCTGGCAGTTGTGATGTGGCTGTGGTATGGCTCATGTGTGCATGTAGAAATGACATGTGTGTTGCCAATTGTGATGCCATGTCTGAGGTTTGCCAATGCCACTCATGTGCAACTGTCATGTGTGTATGTGTCCATTGTACAGTGCCCTGATGCCTGTGTTTTATTTCTCCCTGTCTGCAGCGTCAACTGATGAAGAGGGCCGAGAAGGTGCTGTGGAGCACAGCGGCGGGGATCGCACCGCCAGCCGGAGACGCAAGGCCCGGCTCCCCTCCCAGGTTGTGACCTTGTCGGGGAGTGAGGAGTCCGGTGCCGCATCCCAGGCCACAGCTGCCGGGGGGAAGCCCAAGAGGCGGAGGTCGGAGTTGGACTCCTCGGCAGCAGAAGGGGCAGCTGGGACCCCACAGGGCCCAACGGGGGAAGATGGCACGGAGTCATCCAGGTTGGTGGGGTGTTTGGTGGAGGAGGAGGCCGTGCAAGCAACAGAGACGGGGTCTGGAGGTGGGGATTCCACTGGTGCTAGTGGTGCAGTGCAGGACCAGGGACAGGAGGCAGCACAGGTTGCCGCGGAGGTGCCTATGTGCAATCCTATCCCTGATCCTGTCACTGCATCATCTTGCACCAGCAGGGATGCCTACGTCCAGACCTGTTTTCAGTCAGGGGATGAGCTCATGACAACTGGCCTTCCTCTGCCTGCAAACGTGGCTATCCGGGTCCGGGTTGAGCCTGTCCTGACTGGTGTGGCGTTGTGTCAACGGGCCATGCGAGGTGACCTGCAGTCTTTTCATGAGGAGACTGCACGTCATCTCGAATGGCTCGTTGACTGCGTCGGCCTACTGGGACAGGTCACCCAGGCTGGATTCCTCCGTTTGATGGGGCTTGCTCAGACCCCCTCCTCAACTGAACCCCCTATGCGCCAGTCGTCCTCCGTGCCATCTTCCCACCCATCAGTCACCTGGATGCCCTGTGGAGCTGCCTCTGACGGTGCGGCCAGGCTGGTGGAGGAGGCATCCCTGCCACAGTCGGGAGTCGGACGTCCAGCAAGGGTGGCCACATCAACGACTGCACCCCAGCCAGCAGAGGATGTGCAGGCAGTAGGAGACAGTGCACGGGCAGAGGCACAGCAGCAGCAGTAATGTGGTGGGAGCCATGATGGCTTGGGGCTTTCGACATCGGAGGGGCAGGCATCGGCCAGAGGGCAGGAGAACCCCTGACGGGAAATGTCTTCCGTGTGACAGCGGTTGGGCCATGCCATAGATGCGGAGCGGCAGCGGGCGGAAGAGGCATGGCTCACGATGGTCAGGGCGGAGAACTCCATGCGGAGGTCCCTGAGGCGGGCTGAGTGCCTCGAGGCAATTCGCAGGGAGTTTTGGGGGAACATGTGGACGGCCCTGCGGACCCTCGGGGCCATTGAGGAGGAGCGCCTCCGGGACATTGAGTGGGAGTTCGATGATGCCCTGGCCCGGAACATCCCAAAGTGAGCCGTCGGACTAGCCCGCTGCCCTTGTAAATCGTTCTGTAGTTAGTGTTATGTTTCCTTTGGTTTAGCATTTTTTTTGGACCTTTTGGACAATGGGCCAGATTTTTGTTTATATTCTTTTTTTCTAAGGTAGTGTTATTAGATAGGTTTCATTTCTTCTGTTGGGATCATGGACCCTGGATTGTTTATCTGTATGTAGTTGACTTTTGGATTTTCATTTTTATTATGATTTCCACATGGAGCAATGGTTTTCGATTTTAATTTTCCATTGGATTTACTTTTGTGGACTGTGACTTTGGACACCTTTCATTTGCATTATGATTTGTGGTTTTGCATTATTTCACGTACCTGCTTATTTTTTTTAAATAATTTCCATTATTGTTTTTTTTTGTTTTTGGTTCAATTTATGTTGCATTTAATACATATTTTTCTTCAAACTTCAATGTGTAGTATCATCTCATTGGTTTCATGCATATCATGATATGTGTTTTGACATTCACTGACACCCATTGGGTGTATGTGAGGGACATGTGTTCATTTCCAAACTTGCAATTGTGGTTATATCATGTTTTTGCCATTTCTAAGTGGGTGGATTCAATACTCAGCTGGGTGTTTGGCATTTGGAGGTTGACCATAAGGGCCAGGGATCTAGATTGTGTTGACATGTTGGCTGGTGGACATGAGTATGGGCCTGGTGGAGGCTGCCCCTGGTGGCTGGGGTTGGGGGTGGTGGGAGACAGGAGTGGGGGCCTGGTGGAGGCTGCCCCTGCACTGCTGGGGGATGGGGGTGATGGGAGACATGGGTGGGGGCCTGGTGGAGGCTGCCACTGCACTGCTGGGGTGTGGGGGTGATGGGAGACATGGGTGGGGGCCTGGTGGAGGCTGCCCCTGGTGGCTGGGGGGTGGGGGAGCAGGGAGACATGAGTGGGGGCCTGGTGGAGGCTGCCCCTGCACTGCTGGGGGGTGGGGGTGATAGGGGACATGAGTGGGGGCCTGGTAGAGGCTGCCCCTGGTGGCTGGGGGGTGGGGGTGGTGGGAGACATGAGTGGGGGCCTGATGGAGGCTTCCCCTGCACTGCTGGGAGGTGGGTGGGGGTGGTGGGAGACATGATTGGGGGCCTGTTGGAGGCTGCCCCTGCACTGTTGGGGGGTGGGGGTACAGGGGGACATGTGTGGGGTCCTGGTGGAGGGTGCCCCTGCACTACTGGGGGTTGGGGGTGGTGGGAGACATGAGTGGAGGCCTGGTGGAGGCTGCCCCTGGTGGCTGGGGGTGGGGAATGATAGGGGACATGAGTGGGGTCTTGTGGAGGCTGCCCCTGCACTGCTGGGGGGTGGGGGTGATGGGAGACATGAGTGGGGGCCTGTTGGAGGGGCTGCCCCTGCACTGCTGGGGGGTGGGGGTGATGGGAGACATGAGTGGGGGCCTGTTGGAGGGGCTGCCCCTGCACTGCTGGGGGGTGGGGGTGATGGGAGACATGAGTGGGGGCCTGGTGGAGGCTGCCCCTGGTGGCTGAGGGGTGGGGGTGCAGGGGGACATGAGTGGGGGCCTGGTGGAGGCTGCCCCTGCACTGCTGGGAGGTGGGGGTGATAGGGGACATGAGTGGGGGCCTGGTAGAGGCTGCCCCTGCCCTGCTGGGGGGTGGGGGTGATAGGGGACATTAGTGGGGGCCTGGTGGAGGCTGCCCCTGGTGGCTGGGGGTGGGGGTGCAGGAAGGCATGAGTTTGACATGAGTGGGGGCCTGGTGGAGGCTGCCTCTGCACTGCTGGGGGGTGGGGTGATAGGGGACATGAGTTGGGGCCTGGTGGAGGGTGCCCCTGGTGGCTGGGGGGTGGGGGTGCAGGGAGACATGAGTGCGGGCCTGGTGGAGGCTGCCCATGCAATGCTGGGGGGTGGGGGTGATAGGGGACATGAGTGGGGGCCTGGTGGAGGCTGCCCCTGGTGGCTGGGGGGTGGGGGTGGTAGGAGACATGAGTGGGGGCCTGGTGGAGGCTGCCCCTGCACTGCTGGGGGTGGGGGTGATAGGGGACATGAGTGGGGGCCTGGTGGAGGCTGCCCCTGGTGGCTGGGGGGTGGGGGTGCAGGGAGACATGAGTGGGGGCCTGGTGGAGGCTGCCCCTGCACTGCTGGGGGGTGGGGGTGATAGGGGACATGAGTGGGGGCCTGGTGGAGGCTGCCCCTGGTGGCTGGGGGTGGTGGGAGACATGAGTGGGGGCCTGGTGGAGGCTGCCCCTGCACTGCTGGGGGGTGGGGGTGATAGGGGACATGAGTGGGGGCCTGGTGGAGGCTGCCCCTGGTGGCTGGGGGTGGTGGGAGACATGAGTGGGGGCCTGGTGGAGGCTGTCCCTGCACTGCTGGGGGGTGGGGGTGGTGGGAGACATGAGTGGGGGTCTGGTGGAGGCTGCCCCTGCACTGCTGGGGGTGGGGGTGATAGGGGACATGAGTGGGGGCCTGGTGGAGGCTTCCCCTGGTGGCTGGAGGGTGGGGGTGGTGGGAGACATGAGTGGGGGCCTGGTGGAGGCTGCCCCTGAACTGCTGGGGGGTAGGGGTGATGGGAGACATGGGTGGGGGCCTGGTGGAGGCTGCCCCTGGTGGCTGGGGTGCATGGGGACATGCGTTGGTGTACAGTAGTGCAAGGTGACATGTGGGTTGGCTGGGGGGCATGGCCATGGTGGATGGGGTGCCTGCAGGACATGTGCAGGGTAGGCCCCTGTGGTGTGGGCCACCTGCAGGGGCCGTGGAGGGTGTAGAGGGAACACCTGGGTGGACTCACACGTGCAATTTACGTGTGGTGCTCCCCGCGCACCCCTGTAATACACGTACCCTGATGGAATTGCGTGTGATACTTCCTGCGCACCCCTGAAATACACGTACCCAGCTGCTTTTGCGTGTGATACTTCCCGCGCACCCCTGGAATACACGTACCCTGATGGAATCGCGTGTGATACTTCCCGCGCACCCTGAAATAGACGTACCCTGCTGATTTTGCGTGTGATACTTCCCGCGCACCCCTGAAATACACGTACCCTGCTGCTTTTGCGTGTGATACTTCCCGTGCACCCCTGGAATACATGTACCCTGCTGTTGTTGCGTGTGATACTTCCTGCGCACCCCTGGAATGCATGTACCCTGATGGAATCGCGTGTTATACTTCCCGCGCACCCCTGAGATACATGTACCCTGCTGCTTTTGAATGTGATACTTCCCGCGCACCCCTGAAATACACGTACCCTGCTGCTTTTGTGTGTGTTACTTCCCATGCACCCCTGATGCACACGTAGACAGGACAATCGCGTGTGGAACTTCCCGCGAACCACTGAAATACACGTTCCCCGCTTGGCGTTTGCTGTTTGCCAGCCCTGTGAACTGGTCCAGGGTTAGCGCAGCCCTTTGCTTCCCCTTTGGGGATTTTGAAGGCTTTTCCTTGCGCAATTGCGTTCTTGGGGGTGTAACTGGCGCTGCTGCAGGGTCGCTGCGCCACTCTGCACTACGGCTGGTTTCGGGGGCTAAAATCCATGAATGCGCTGTGCGATGAAAAGGATTTTTTCGCACGCGGCTGGCGCAGTGTATCGCACGGGGACACTGTGCCCCAGCCGCGTGCATCATTTTTGTGCAAATTTCTATGAATTACCCTGTAAATCCTTCTGATGTATGTCTTTTTGTAAAAAGTTTATTTTTTGATAACCAGATACGGTAGCGTCCATGTAGTTATGGTTAAATTGGTGTTTCCATAGGAAGAGCACTTTTTGGGTGGCTTATAACTTCACTCCCTCTGGACGAATCCTCACCAAACTTTGAAAAAAAAGTATATGGTCCACTCTGAATTTGTTTGCAAAGTTTGGAGAGGCTTGGTCCAGGAGTGGCAAAGTTATAGGGGGGTCCCAAAACTTTTGTTTTTTCCTATAGACATAATGGGGAAAAACTTTGCACACGGCTACAGCCCGAACCGCTGGACGGATTTACACCAAATTAGCGGCGGCTTGGTCCAGAAAGTGTGCTTTTGAAAATTTGGTGTAAATCTGTCCAGTAGTTTTTAAAAAAATGACCAAAATGTAAGGCAAAAAAATGTGTGATATCTGTGTTTGCTTCGCGGACGGGCTTCCCTGTTCGCTCCGCGGACAGCACCCTGATTTGCCCATGGGCTTGCGTCATGTCCGCGGACATGCAACGTGTTCGCTGATTGGGTGGTGTGGTGCGTGATGTGCGTCAGATTTTCTGTCGCGCCCGCCATCTTGCATTCGCTGACGACCGCGGACAGCGCGGTGAAACTTTAATTAAAAATTGTATTTAGTAGCGTGTGTTGGTGTGTAAGAGTGTTTGGGGAGGGTGGGGGAGTATGAGATAGGTTCAATGTTGTATTTTTTTATGTGCTAGATGCTTTTGTTGTGTTCGATTTGTCTGCGGACAACACGGCTGTTCTGGAATGTTCGTAAATAAACAGAATGGATTTGGTGTGAAGTTGAAAGTGTTCTAAGAACACTTGTGGGGTCTTGGAATGTTAGCAGGGGATGTCCTGGAGATGTTGTGTGTGTTGTTCGTTGGCAAGCTGAAAGTGTTCTAAAAACACTCGCGGTGTGCTGAAATTTTCATACACAAAGAAAATGGGGGTGTCTTGAGGACGCTGTCCGTATTGTCCTCTGGCAAGTTGAATGTGTTCTAGGACCTTCCTTGTGTCCGAGGACATTAAAATGGTTGCAATGCTTGAATCTATGGGTGTGATATGCTGCGGTGGTTGTGGCCAGGGTATAGAATGTTGGGTGCATGGCCATTTGGCCATGTACCCAACACTCTATGGCCTGGCCACAACCACCGCTGCATATCACAGTCATATGCCATGCACCCAAGAGTCTATGCCCTAGGCTAGAAGTATCGTAGCATATCACAGTCATATGTCATGCACCAAAGAGTCTATGCCCTGGCCACAAGTATAGCAGCATATCACACTCATAGTGGCTAAGAACACTCGTGGGGTGTTGGAATGTTCGCAGGGGTGTCCTGGAGACGTTGTCTGTATTGTTTGTTGGCAAGCTGAAAGTGTTATAAGAACAGTCGCGGTGTCCTGAAATGTTCATACACAAAGAAAATGGGGGTGTCCTGAGGATGCTGTCCATATTGTCCTCTGGCAAGTTGAATGTGTTCTAGGGCCTTCCTTGTGTCCGCGGACATTAAAATGGTTGCAATGCTTGAATCTATGGGTGTGACATAGTCATATGCCATGCACCCAAGAGTGTATGCCCTGGCCAGAAGCACCGCAGCATATCACACTCAGAGTGGCTTATAACTTTGGGTCAAAAACAAATTTATAAGGAACAATGTATTTGGTTTAGTAAAGGGAGTCCATGTTTTTCTTGTTCATTTCTGTGATAAAAGAAAATAGCATGTTAGTATTAGTATTTTATAAAGAGTTATTACATTGTACAATCAACATTTTTTCTTTTTTTTTACCCTCATATTTAGTCGATGACAAATGAGAGTACTGTACAATTTGCTCAGTTTCTGTGTTTGTTGCTAAAATAATTGGGTCTGTGGGAGAAAAAAAATCCATGTTGGATTAAAAAAAACTTTTCCTGTTATGCTACAGTTTATTTGTTTGTTTGTTTTCAGTGTTTACTTGTTGTTTCTGGCTAATGCTTTATACATTGGATTATTCCAGTTTTTGGGAGCAGTAAGATATTAGGTATTTGTTTGGATATTGTACAGTTTTGGAGAAGTTAGATACCAGTAGGCGTATTCTAACTGTTTATTTTTTGATATCATTTCATGGTATTGATTTATCTGTTTGAATATTTCTAAATTTTGGGACAGTTAGATACCAATTGGCATATTCTAACTGTCTATTTTTTGATTTATTTGAGTAGTCCTAGTTTATCTGTTTAGTTGTTGTAGCATCTTTGGGTAGTTAGATAGCTTTTGGAATATTGTGACAGTTTATATTTTTTTACTACAAGTGTACTTAAGCTTTAAGTACAGTTTAGTTATCAAATTTTGGTTTTAAGACCATTAAATAAGCGTATGTAAGATTTGCTGGTGATCTCTGCTTTAGAGTAATGGTACTATCATTACATTCAAACCATCCACATTTCTTTTTTATATATGCAGTGTAGTGTCCTGAGTTGGTTGTGGCTCCTGCTTCGTAGATGATACCTATTGTTGTGAAGGTTTTCCTACCAAGTGATATTTGACCATGTGTGAATCGAGTCAGCTTGCAGTTGTTTTTGGTACCATCTGCATTGTAACATAGAAGCATTAGTATTACGTATTTACTAGGTGTTTGTATTACTAACGTGGAGCGCTTATCTGAATTGCAGGTGGAACATAATCTACCGTGGTTTGCATGTTGTACAAGTTGCTGAAATGGAATGGATTCACAATTAGGTATTGATATATACACAAAACGCTCATTGGGGATTTGTTCTTGTGTCACATTGTTGCAGAGAGTGCATGTATGTTTCCACATGTATGAAATCTGGAAGATTTCATTTATAGGCATGTTTTTGTTTTCCAGTAATTGTAGTAAGTACATTAGAAATTCTTGTGGATCTTCCTGTGAGTTTATAGTGAATTTCACCATTCCAGCACAGTAGTCCAATTGTTGTCTTATTCCATAAACACTATACGTGTTGTCAGGATTGTTTGCTGCATTTCTGTGAAGTACTAACATTTGCAAACACAGTGGGTCTGCACTGTGTAAGTAAATGTTCTCAACAATTGGTGGTAATTGAAATAGAATATTCATTGCTATATTTGCGTAGCAACTTACACCAACTATATTTGACAGTTTAAATGGACCATGTAGTTCTCTAACTGACTGCTTTTTTTGGAGTTTGTCTTCCTTCTTTGAAGAAGTACCTGGTTTACTTTCCCTAATTGATTCTTTTTTGATTGTGGTACTTGATGAAGTTATAGTTTCTTTTACTCTTTTTGGAGGATTTGCAGTGACATCCTGTTGCATTTCTGTTTGATTCAGTTTTCTTTTAAAACATTTTCCTTTTTGTGGAACAGGATATGTTTGTAGATGGGGGGTGTATAGTGAACGAAGTCTATTGTATTCTAAAATGCAAGGAATATCAGCGTTTATTTTACTTGCATCAAAGTTGATTAGAAATAGACCGTAAAGTGTACGTAAGCGTGATAGTGCTACGTAGCTCATGCCTTCTTTAAAGACTGTGTTACCAATGTCTATCATTGCTTTGTCTAAGGTAACACCTTGTGATTTATGAATGGTGACTGCGTATGCAAGAGTTATAGAAAATTGTTCTCTGCGTACATACATGTCTTTGAAGAGAAGGAATCGAGCTGTTGAGCGTCCTATACTTTTAACTTCTGAAAGTTTGTCAAAGAGAATATTGACAAACTGAATTTTGTTGTCACGTGGGTATGTTTTAAAGCCAACAACTGTACCCAGTGCTCCATTAACTAGTCCTTGGTCTACGTCAATGTTACGTTTCAGCATTACTCTGCAGTTTAAGGATAATTTTAATATCTTTTCCAAGCCTGCTGTGTTTGAGATTGATTTTTCTAAACTGTTTAGTCTTGCTGTGGCTTGGTCACACATGGGTAGTGTCATTCCATGTACATCTAGTTTGTCTGCAGCGCTAATTTCCATTATTGGTTGCATTTCTTTACTTAACATGATTTAATTGAATTTGAAACAGCTTGCAAGAGTTGGCATTAAGGCCATACAATTTACATTGTTGTGGGGTAATTGTTCCATAACATCTGTAGCACATGTATTATCACCATAAAGTGCATGAATGTGCTGGGTTTTCAATATTGCTTCTGCTTCTCTAGAAAGTATACCAACTCTGATACTTTTTAAGATATTGGCATAAGTGAGATCGGCAGATTGGCGCATGTTTTGTGTTAATTCTCTGTATTGGAAATGTTGCCAAAGGTTGATATTTCCAATGCTGACAACAGTTTTACACCAGAGTTTATGTCCTAATGTTTTAAAAATAGGCTCACCTTTTACAGGTGTCAATTGAAGAAGATCTCCGAAAACAATAATGTGTTTTCCTGCAAAGAGTTCTTCATAGTTTGTTTTGAGTACTTCCTGTAATCTGGAGTGAATCAAAGCTAACATTAGGTTGGACACCATGCTCACTTCACATATTAGTAGCATTTTCATTTGTTTTAATACTCTGTGTAGTTCCATTGCAGATTCTGCAGAAAGTTTGCAATAATCTAATTTGTTTTGGTGTTCTACTGGCAGGATTAGTAATCAGTGTAAAGTGACACCACCTATGTTGTAGACAACTAAACCTGTGGGGGCAGTGACAATAGCTGACAGTTTGTTGTTTGTGAATTGTTGAAGGAATTTACTGATGATTTTGATTAGGAATGTTTTGCCAGAACCAGCTTCACCACTGACATACAATAGTATAGGTTTGTAATTTTGACAGGTGCATTCTTTGTTTTCATGTTGTACACCATCTGCAATTTCTTTTGTTACTTCTTGAAAAATGCTACGTTTCTCATTGTTTAGCTTTGATTCTAGTATAGTTAAGTCTTCTTTATCTTCATACACATGGTGTTTTGTACTTCTATCATAGATAATTCTGCCTCATTTGTTATTAGTGGGTCTCCCAGTGGTTCTTGGCTTCCTGTGACAGATGGTTGACTACTGTCAGGAGTGTCCTTATCTAGTTGGGCATGGAGTTCTTCTTTATGTTGCTGTTCATTGTGCAACATTGTTTTGTACTGTGCACATTTTACATCAGTTATACTGATTTCATTTACTTTGAAAGCGTCTTCATATGAGTCATAGTTATCTAGTATTTCTTCTTCTTTTCTCCCTGGTTTAAAGAGTTGTAGCAGGGACATGTAATATACTTCTTTATGTTGAGGAGTCTTTAATGACAATTTGATATGATTAATTAAATTTGGTTTGGTAAGTTTTACTAAGCTGCCTTCACAGTTTGTCAATTTGTATTTACAGTTTTGTTCATCAGGTTTTATATTATTTTTGTATGTGTAGTTTTGGGCGATGTGGTATAGACTCATGGTTTCCAAAGTGGTACTCCTGTTTGGGTAGTATGTGTCCAATAAATTGTTTTTTAAAATGTCTTGGCTGTTGCGATCATGTTTGGCTATTGTTTCTATATCTTCGTAAGATTTTAGAACTCTTTTTCTAGATTTAGCTGGACCAAGACTTAGCCATACTATATTTGCAGATTTACCATACAATGCAGTACCAGTTAATCGATTAGCTGCTTCATGGGATTCACATTCTCTATGGGACAGCATTGTTATGCCCAAGCTGTATCATTTCTGAGACACTGTTTTATCTGATGACAGGTCATTCCAGAGGTCTTGGAGCTCTGTCTTTTCTGATTTGGTTAAGTATGCCGTGACATATCGTGCAACTGCAGTAGAATTGTCTGCAATGTACTGCACGTCTATGTTTGCATTCCATAAGTAGGCAATGATTGCATTGTAATCATTGATATATTTTTCTTCTTCTTTTCTTTTTATGCAATATGTATTTTTAGGTGACTTACCTTTAACACTATGTCTAACTGAACACATGAGTTGTTCACTTGACCTGTATTTGTGACTGGTCTAGGGAAACCAAATCGGCATTTGGTGTAGTATTTCCCTTTGTTTTTCTATTTGCGACGACAATATTTGCCACATTTGTGTCTTTGGAATTGTAAAATTTTTGCATGAAGATCACTATTTTCAGGATTCTGATGGAATTTCACAAGTGACATATTTTTCAATAAACTGGAAAACAGTGGCATCACTGTCCTGACCAAATTTAGAAGCATCATAAAAGCATGTGGATATGTGGTGCTCCTCTGGCTTGGTATTCTTTTCTCCAAAAGAAGTGTTGCACTTCTCCAAGGGGAGCAACAGTTTTGTTACAAATAAAATGTAGCATAGCAATGAAGTGATGGTGAAAATATCGTGAAACATTAACAGGATCCTGTGAACAAAGTTCTCCAGGTGTTAGTATATCTATGTTTGTTTTGTTTTCGTTTGATATGCGTAGGAAAGCATGTACATCTTCCCATGCATATTCTGCACAACTTAATGTAACAAACCAAGTGGGTGGGCCAAGGTTTCTGATCATACAACGTACATCTCCATGTTGCAAAACCAGTACTCTTTAGTACCACACATATTTGCTAATAGATGTGTAAGGTTTGCTTGTAAAACCTCATCTTTTTGTTGAACTGTTTGTTATAATTGTGTAGCTGTCATATTTTGAAAGTGTGATCCTGATTTTAATATGTGTGCAACTCTGTAACATAAAGTTGATAGTTCACTTTCAAAGAGTAGGTGGAATATGTATTCCACATTTTGTCAAAATTTGGGATCTTCAGAATACATTCATAATGAGCGATATTCTGATGCTGATATTTGAATAGGTCTATCATCATATCTTCCTCCTTTGCCAGTAGGAAAGAGTAGAGGAAAAGCACGTGCTTCTATACTTTTTTCCCATATGCTGATTGGTGATCCTTTTGTTTGACGCATTTGGTACGTTTCCAGTGCATCTTCTATGGTGTCATTAGAGTGCAATGGATGAATTGTATAATGGTCTAAAGTGTTTGATATTGTAGCAGGATCTAGGAGCTCAAATTGACCAGCTTCTTGTGTCTGTTCAATTATTTCACTTGTATCTTGCAAGTTTTCTTCAATATTAACTTCTTTGTAATATTCATTGTTCACTTTAAGATATTGTAGGGCTTCTCTAACTTTATGTAAATCTACCAGTCGTTGCCAATTTTTTTTGTCTTTTGTAGGTACTCCATTTAGCAAGATAATTAAAGATTGTTGCATTGGACGTTGCACTCCAAGAGTGTGCACATTTTCTTTTAGATCTAATGGTAAATACACTACTTTTCCACGAATACCTTTCACTAATTCAGAGGGAGGTACTTTTGCAGTTTTTGGTTGAAGGTGTATTATTGCTTGAAATGGGTGCACTGTTTGAATTATGGTGCTCTCATATAAATTAAGTTGTTGAAGGGGTTTTGGTAGTGGATACAATTCCAAGTTATTTGTGATAGCACGTGAATGAGTTTGGTTGTTGTCAAGTTTTGTAGTGCAGTAACTGCAAAGTATTATGGGGTAAGTTATTTCGTATTTATTTTCTGCTATAAGGTAGAGAGCTAATTCAAACCATTTAGAATCATCATTGTCTTCTACTTTGTATGATAGATCTATAGTCTTTGTGCTACTTTTAAATAAAGGTCTGCGGCAACATACACACACGTGGTTTGGTACTTTAGCTGAAGTTCTTTCAAATTTTAGTATTTCTTTTTTGTATGTCTGTAGTGAAAGGTTGCCATGTGCAGAATTGTTACGAAGTTGTTTGACAGCTAATTCATCTTGTAAGTGGGTTTCACTTCCAAAATATTTTGTCTGGATATAGTCGATTTCTTCTAGGAGGTCTTTTGCTGTAACTTGTAGAAGAATGTTATTTAAATTGGAAAGTACTAAAGCGGGACTTTTAGCATAGTTCAGTTTATAAACTAGATTTCTTATACTTGCATGATGTGTTGATATCCTTTTGATATCATGTAAGGGTGTTTTGCAAGTAGGTCCTCTAATGCAGGCCAAGGAATGTCCTTGTAGTACTGTGTACTTGCGTATTGGACAAGTATCCATATTTTGCAGTAGTTTAATTTTGATTTTGTCTTTGCTTTTCACATATTGATTGAGGAATTTGCGTAAAGACTTGAACATTTTTTTCGGGAATGTTACACATTGACGTGCATGGCCACTTGTACACTAGATGTTCTGATTCAGTTGAATGGAGGGGTAAATCTACGTTTTCAGGGCATATATTTGTAAGGAGTTCTTCTTGTTCCATTATGGTATTATTAACTGTTTCATAACCTCGACCACTGCTATGTATGGCAATTGTATTTGTTTGCTTTTGTTTGTAGGCTTCTTTATTAAAGTATGGTTCTGTGGTTGTAGTGTGACTCCATTCACCTCCACAGATATTTAAGAAGTTATTTCTGTTGACATTTCATTTATTGAGAAGTCTTTTTTGTAATTTAGTTATTAGTTTTGTTAGTGGTTTCATTCTGTTTAACACTAAAATAAATAACTTTGTTTTGAGAAGAAGTGCACTGTCTATCAACACTTCTAAGATTACTTTCCTACGATAGGTTTGAAGTCTTGAACCTGGTTTCTCTCCTGTTTTCATAAGATTTTGAAGTACTTTGTGACGGAACATTTTGGCTAAAATACTTTTCTTGGTATGCTTACTTTGTACTATATCAAGATTTATAGAAGAAGTTTTATTTGTAGTGATAGTTGATTTTCTGTTAATTGTTTTTTGGGTTGTTTTACTTTTTGATAGAGGAGGGAAAGTTTTTGTACTAGAAACATCTTCTGTTTCACTACATGACTGTATTAGCTGTTGTGTTTCAACTTTTCTTTACAAATTCTGCTATAGATGGATGTTTATGTTGGAGACTTTTCTTTTCATTTGCTCTACTTCTGCGTCCCTTTATACGCAGTTGCTTTTTGGTAGGCATTCTTTAGGGTCTGTTGAAAAAAATACAGAAGGTAGGTATGGGTTGGGGTGTTCTGCAATGCATGTGTGGTGCGTTCATGAGTGTTTGAGTAAGGTGATAAAGATGTATGTAATGGTGTGTGATTGTGCATTGGGAAGTACAACTAGTAGGGATGGCTATTCTTCAATTAATGTGTTACTAAACTGGGATTCAGATGACAGAAAAAAGTAAGCTAGTGGTGTGGAGAAGTATGAATAGTATATCTAAAGCTATACAATTAAAACAGTTGTTTTTTCTACAAGATCTAAATTCTAGAGGCTGAGTAGGATAATTTGTGTGTCGAAAAATAGGAATTTGTGGGCCATTGTGCCAGTAAATCACTGTTTAAGACGGGGGGATTTTTGGTCAGAATGGTGCAGAATCTCATTTTTAGCCGCAGAAATAGCATGAATTAAGCTTACAGTGTGAGTAATAATTAAAATATTAAGGTAACATTCTACTTACTTTTTTTCTAAAATGAGCCGTTTGCTTCTTAATTGTTCTTTGTATTTCCATTTTGGCTGCTTCTTTTCAGGAGAATGGTCTTCACTGCAATTGTAAAAGAAAGAAATTGGTAATTTGGTTTGTATATAGCACTCTTTTTAATTTAGACATAGATTTTTTAAATTGAAATGCTCAGCACCTTCCTTAAAACCATTAAAACTATTTTATGACTAACTGTAGGAAAGAAAATATATTCACTATAGCTTGTTAAATTCGTAATGTACCACTGTATACCACTATTCCTGCAACTAAGCTTTTCCACGTAATAGTGAGTCCATGTCATAGCCTGCTTTTCCATGTAATAGTGAGTGAATGTCATAGCCTGCTTGTCCTATATAAATGTAAGTAATTATATAAACTAAAATAAGTAAAACCAAATATGTGTTTGTACAAATATTATTCTTTGAGATTTGATCATAGAGTGTGCATGTAATTTTGTTTGATTATATGTAGTCTATATATTTTATTTGAAAAAGCTTAGTTTAACATTATTTGCGTGTGTGTGTGTGTGTGTACGAAGAAATGAAATGGTATAAAGGTTTGTAAGTCACAGTTCATTTTAGGAGAATGAAAAAATGATTGTAGATTCATTTTACAGATTATACAAGGTAAAAGTCAGTTATAAAATGTGTTCATGTATTCTATAGAAAATATGCATACCTGTAGTTTGTGTTCATGCATATGGATATGGACGAAGCTGCAAGTAGAAATCTTCGAGATTTGTCTAGTATTTCTCGTAGATCGTGCTTGCCAATGGTATGAGACTTGTAGTCCGAGAGATTCACAGTACATTTGCAGTGCTGATCTATGATGATGCAGTTACATGTAGAGGTCGTGGATTTGATTGGTGGGTGGTCATGTGGAATTTGGGGTGGGGAGGCATGCAAATGAGATTGAATGTAGCAAGGGATTGGTCAGTAAAGTTTAGTTAGTGTGTTGCGCTAGGAGAGGTTTTCTCTGATATTCTTTTTGGTGAGAGAAGAACAGATAGCTATGGCTGAGTGTTTCAAAAAACAGATTGTGTGGATTTT
This sequence comes from Ambystoma mexicanum, assembly GCF_040938575.1. Lineage (NCBI taxonomy): Eukaryota > Metazoa > Chordata > Amphibia > Caudata > Ambystomatidae > Ambystoma > Ambystoma mexicanum. Next base: position 250,305,162 of record NC_090923.1, on the reverse strand, counting down.
GGGAGACTCGTGGATACATTGGTTGAAGGTGCATGCAGAAAGCTGTGGAGTATCTATAGATCTTGGATTCCCACATGTGGAAGTTCACTGGCATGGAGTGTGTGGAATGAAGTGGCTGGACTTGCTACCTCTCTGTGCAACTTTGAAGATAGAGGAACATCCAGACATAATTGTAATTCATTGTGGAGGGAACAGTTTAGGACATGTGTCTGGAATTTCTTTGCAATTTGCAATGAAAGAGGGACTTCAGAAGATCATGGATATGGTTCCAAACTCCAAAGTAATTTTTTCACGGATTGCGCAGAGACAAATGTGGCTTCGTTCTTTCTCATGTGGTCCACAAATGGAGAAAGCAAGGCATAATGTCAATAAGGCTGTTTGTGCTTTCCTAAGAGATGTTTGCATGTTCTCTTTTCACAATGGAAATATTATGTTTCGTAGTACATACATTTTTGGCAGAGATGGATTCCATCTTGCTTACGCTGGCAATCAGATTTTTCTGAGAAATGTACAAAATGCATTGCAACCTTTTTTAGAAATGCAGCATCTATTTTGAAGTAGGTGTTAAGTATTTATAATTTTTGACATACAAACACCTCCCAAATGCTCTTTTCAGAGCCACCACTTCTCCCAAGAGAAAAAAGCAATGGTTAAAATAGGGCAGCACCCCAATTTCTTTTATTTTCGCAAACTGTCCGTGGACTTTCAAGAAATAGAAAGGGCCCTGCATTCTTTATCGTTACTTCTATTTTTTAACTGTGAAAGGCGGCTCTGAAAAGAGCCTTATTTTTTTTTTGATTTTTGTTATTTTGTATTTTTTTGGTTTTTTACACACGACACACTAGGAGAGGAGGGGAAAAGAGGGTAAAGGGGGGGACACCAACCATAGGGATAAGAAAGGGCGAGCTGAGAGAGGATGATGTAGAGTGGGTTTTATTTGGGTAGTGAGCAGGTCTTCTCGTGCTCTGAGACGATAGTCTCAAAAGCACTCCGAAGTCGCTCCCCCCTACAGAGTACTGTGTCACAGTACATACATACAACTGTGACCCTTGAAAGGTAAGGGTCATCAGAATTCTGTATGGCCTGTGAGGCAGCTTGAGGAAGACGCTGTCCCACAGAGGTGTTCCTTGTGGTGACAGGATCAGAAACGGAGGATGAAGTAGAGGCAATCAACCTACTACGCTCTTCGCAAGGTACAACCTTGCAAATGGCCCCAGTGTGGAAAGAGTTCAGGTGTCGCTTCATGGTCGTAGTCCCAAAGCTATACGAACCATGCCTCCCATGACTGAGTACCATTTTGCACTCGTTGCAGGTGACACGGTTCGCACAAGCCTTAGGACCATTCCCATGAACGGTAAACAACCGTCACACCTAAGAATCACGCAGCGGGCGGCTAGTAGGGATTTCCTCTACCTCATTCTCATTATCCTCTTCTTCCTCCTATGTATCCTCACTCCTGTTCCCCTCTTCAGGCCCTTGGGGAAATGGTGGTGGTGGAGGGGGTGAGGGTGGTGCTGAGGCAGATGTAGCACCATGTGGTAATAGTCGAGCCATGGATTTCATAGGCTTGGAGATGGAAATCTCAAAATCTGCAAAGTATGCAGCAAAATGCAGTGTGCTTTGTGGAATAGTCAGAAACACAATGAGAATGCGCTCTAGGGTGTGGTCTTATATAGGGGTGCTTGTGCGTGGGTCGCGGACATGCGTGCCATCCGCAAGACAGATCGAACATCAAAAAAGGTTCAAAAAGTCATAAAAACTATGTGGAAAGTTAGGATTAGTATGTGGGATTTGTGGTATGGTGATTTTTTAATGAGAAATATTGTGGATTACTTGGAAATGTACTTTTCAACTGTTCGGGGACACGAACAGTGTCCGCATTTAGAGCACGAGATGAGCATGGGCGCGGTCACATGATGGTTTTGTGAGCATGTTCGCTAAGGTAGCGGCCATATGCAGGAAACCCAATGTACGGACATTGTTTTGCGCATGCGTGTTGATGTTCTACGGACAGTGTTCGGGTCCTGAACTAATTAAAAGTGCGTCACATGTAAAAGGAACAGTTACGGACAGCCGTTTGTTCTTAGCACAGTTTAATTTATTTGCTAACAATAAGGACAGACATAGCGTTTCAAGCACACCTCCATTTCTGTTTATTTACAAACAATTCAGGACACCATGAGTGTTCTTAGAACAGTTTATGCTTGCTAGCGAACACTACGAACAGGCATAGTGTTCTTAAGGACACCTCCATTTTCGTTTATTTATGAACATTTCAGGACACTACGAGTGTTCTTAGAACATTGTCAACTTGCATGAGAACATTACGGACAGATGTAGTGTCCTCAGGACAGTTACATTTTCGTTTCTTTACGAACATTTCTGAACAACCGCGCTGTCTGTGGACACCTAAATTGGTTTCATCACAAAGAACTGAAAGTAACTACAACAGAATATAAGAAAAGTAACTTTATTTCATATATATATACAATTGTGACTGGGAAGGTGGGGCAGAAACGGAAACAAAAACAGGAGAATTAGGGATTTCTAGATAACTGGGATCAGGTGAAGAAGGGAAGGAAAGCTCATCGAAACGCTTTGGTCCATAGACAGGGTTTGGGGTTAACTGAGTGGGATAGGGTGAGGGGGGACAAGTGCAGGTTGGACAATGGTGTGCTGTTGGTGGTTTCACATGATTTTCCACAAAGTTTTTCAAATCCATCAAATTTTGCAGAAGGTCGTCCATTTTTTGATTAATCTGTTGTAGAGTGATATTCTCTGATTGTTGTTGTGAGATGCTTGGAATTTTTGTATGGTCTGTAATAAAAAAAATTTATATGTTGAATGTATACAAAATAATATTTATTAATTGGTTTATATAGTAAAGTGTGTACCATTAGGTGGACTATCTTCTAACATTTCCTCTCGTGGGAAATGCTCCTCTAGCCAGTCGAAAGTACTACACATTTCTGTGAGAAAACAAAAACGTAATATGTTTTTTTTTTCTAATATAGAAAATAGAAAGTTTATAAATATATGAGTAAAAATAAGTGCACTTACTATGTCTGGAAGATATGTAATCAATAGTCTATACGTCTGGTCTTGCTGTTGGTTGTGGAGCGTCTGTGAGGTAATTATGGTGGAAGACGCTTTATCTTCTTTTGGTATATTCCATTTTAAAACATATTGTATTTAAGTGAATGGTTAGTGTGTTACATATACGGCTTACATTTTTTAAGTATTACTACATATACTTTGTATGTGTGCTGTTTTGTGAATTTGTTAAATGTTCCTATGTTATGATATAACTATCACACATAGCCCCCCAGATTTTTTAGGTGGTGGTACTGTTGTCCGAACATGTCTGCGGACCGTCAAATTCAGTAGAAAGGATTCAGTATGTTTCATATTGTATGTACATAAAGTCAAAGTTATTATTGTTAAGTTGTGCTACTAAAAAACTATGAAATTCAGTGAAAAAACTTTGTTAAAGGGACGTTATGGTTAAGTTGCACTAAGAAAAAACTATGAAATTCAGTAAAAAAAACGTTGTTAAAGGGACGTTATGGTTCAAAGTAAAACCGAAAAACCCCTGAAATTCGGCAGTTATGGTAAGATAAGCAACCATAACTCGTGCCACCGTGCACTGCTAACACTAACACCCAGGACATCAAAGATGACATCACAAATGTCATTGATGGCATCACTGATGACATCACATGTGCATTTACTTTTCATGAAAACTCTGTACAAGGGATTCTTATAATGCTGACCAAAAACTGTCAAGGATCATTGGGATAAATATCATGAGCTAATTAGTGCATTAAGCAATGCATTGATATAAATAGCATTCTGTTATGAAGTTCTATACAGTATACTAAGCTACTCATGCAGAAACATAGGCAGTGTGTGCAGCATACATGATGAAGGTGCAATATTCATAATCTTGTCATGTTGAATAGTGAAATAACTGCTTTCTTATTAAAGTTTTGCATACTGTGAAACATGTAATAAGTAGATAATAAAACCCACTTAATACATAATCATTACAGACAAAACACAAAGAGACAACAACACATACAAATATGAGTATATACAGGGACAGTGAAGTAAACAAAAAAGCAGAAGTAGTAGCAGAAGGAATGCAGGGGCTGACAAAGACTGTTTGCAAGGAAAGTGTCCCTTCATAACTGGGTCTAGCATCCCACTATAATATGCCAGAGGTGTCTGCCCTAATGTGGTCCTCTGTGTAAGCACTGATGTCATAACTGTCCCACTTGTGTGCAAAAATAAGAAAAACTCCTCAGCATAATTGGGAATTCCTAAAACAGGTGCTGTACATATTGCTTTCTTCAACTCTTCAACTCTTCAAATCCTTCCTCCATCTCCTCAGTGCATTCAATTGTCTCCTTGCCTACCTGTGCTTTCTTTAAAGCCTGCAATAGGGGTCTTGTATACAAACTGTAGCCAAACACATAATTACAGATCCCCAAAAGCGGTTGCATCTGCTTTACGGTGTGAGGTTTTGGAGTTTTCATGATCGCCTCAGCTCTATCAGGTGTTACCTTCTTTCTCTCATGTGAAGTCAACTGTCCTATGTATAACACATCTTCTTGACAGTACTATAACTTCTCTTTGTCTACCTTATATCCTTTGTTTGCTAGAATAGCCATCAACTGAATTGAGTCATGTCTGCACTCATCTTCTGTAGTGTAACAAATTAAAATGTCATCTATGTACTGTAACACAGCACTTTTCAAATCCATATTGCCTAGGTCCATCTGTAGGCCTACTGTTCTTCAGGCGAGTCTGGCGAAATGTAAATGAAGTCAAGTCTTCCACTGGGATACTGCATAGTATTGTCACTGGATTTGAACCATATGGTTAATCGGTATCATATCTTATATGAATCTCCACGACCCTCCCCAGAATACCAGAATACCTTGTTCCATCAGTGCTGAAATAGTCTCGACAATGCCCTCATCAGCCTCTCGAGACATGGGCTACTGTCTTGCTCGAGGTAAAATCACCCATGGCTTCAGCTTTATTTTGACTTCCCCTAATCCCGTTAATAGGCCTACATTATAAGGGCCGGTAGTCCATAAGACACTTGGCACCTTCTACAAGTCTTGGTCACAAAATGCTGCCCGCTGCCACATTGTAGCCATTCACAGTGGGATCTCCCTTTTCTCTATTCTAATCCAATATATAATGGTCATAGAGAACACTTCTTCATCATCTGCTGAGTCAACTCTAAAGATGTCATCATCAGAAGTGTCAGTCAGCCTGCACCCCTCTTCAATAGCTATCACTGTTCTCCATTGTCTACCCTCATCATCCATTCCTTCTAGCATCGCCATTTCCGCTCATACTATGGCTGCACCTAATTATAGAGGGATTGTCTGTCCTCCCTCTTCGTCCATGTCTATCTCTGGTCTAAAAAAGAGTTTTTCAGGTATCCTCATAGTCCTTCGCACTAAGCCAGGTAACCAAGTCAACAAAATGTTCACCCCATAAAGAAAAACCTCTGGTTCTATTGGTGTGCCTCGCAGATCCACTTGCCCTGTGAAGGTCAATATAAATTCACCCATGTTCATGTAGTTTATTCCACGAGTGGAACACACTATCCCTTTGTCAGTAAAAGATATTGGGCCTCATTACAAATCAGGCGATCTGGGAATAACGGTGGCGGTAAACTTGCCGCCACCGTTGTTTCTGTACCGCCTGATCCCGACTCCTGCAAGCGGACGAGGAAACACCGGCAGTATTACGAGATGCTGCCTGTGTTTCCATGATCCCAATTCCCATTGAGTCCCATAGGGCTCAATGGGAATGGGGATTAACACCATTCCGCCTCAGTGATTCCCGGAAAACCGGGGTTGTAATGCCCCAGTAATTCCGGGAATCATGCAGGCAGAATGGTAATACAGTCCGGCGGTAACCAGGCGGTTTTACCGCCTCGGTTACCGCCGGACTCGTAATGAGGCCCATTGTCATATTAAGTTTTGTCATAAAATCTCTTCCCAAAATGTTAACTGGTGTCTGCCGTGAATACAACAATGGAACAGGCATATCACATTCTCCAATAGAGACCGGTAATTCATCAGTAAATGGGACTCGACTCGTAATACCAGAGAATCCTTGAGCATTCATGGCAATTCCTGACATTGGATATTATCCTTTGTGTATACATGAACGAGTAGCCCCAGTGTCTACTAGGAAAGAAAAGGATTTGCCTCCTATCATCACATCAACCCTCAGTTCCTCTTGGGGGTCTGGTGTCACTGATAGTACTGAAAAAATCCAGTCGCCCTGTGAGCTGTCCTATTGTGCATACATACATACCCCTGTACCTGTATAGGGATTCCCTCCTACCACAGTGACACCCCCTATACAAAGTGTCAATAATTGTCCTGTGTTTGCATTCTGCTATATCTCCAAAGGTGCGTGCTGTGATGGCCCTTGAAATGGATTCATTTATGCTTGTTGTGGCTGCTGTGCCTGTTGCATTTGCAGCACTTGTGCCTGATACACTGTCTGATCTTGGCTGAACCCTACCCTAATTTGTTAGCTATATGCTGGAAGACAAGCTTTCCCCCTCTTGAGAATTGGCCTTTCTGTACATTCTCTTGCTTACTGCATACAGGCGGAATGTGCCCTGTCATACCACAAGTCCAACATACAGGAGGAGCCCATCTGATCAATCCCCCTTGGTTTAACCCTCCTTGCTCATTCTGATTCTCCGCGTTCTGAACCCACCCCTTCCTATATAGCCCATGCCTCTAAATCGTGGCATGAAATCATTCCCTCCTTGTTCATCAGATGCTGATTATTCGCATGCAATGTACTCACTGCTTGCTGTTCTCCCAGCCCTTCTCTACTTGTCAATACCTCCCCTTCTGTGGTATGTTTTGACAATTTCTTCTGAACTAATTTAGGTTCCTCAAGTCTGTTAGCCTCATCTCTCTTCTAACTTTTCTCCTGCAACAGCTGACAGTGATGCACTATTGTCAACGGTATCTCAGCCCATGGCTTTGCTTCCATTCCCACTTGCTTCTTCTTTTGCCTCTGTACTTACTCGGGAAACCCTTGACATAAAATGTGGTAAAATAATGCCACCGTTTTTTCCCACGGCTCGTGGGTTTCAAGGTTCCAACGTTCTTGAATGTCCTGAATGTAAGCAAGAGGATCCTCATCTTCTTTCATCTTACCTGTCATGATTGCACCCATATCTGATGTGACTGGAAACAGCACCCTGAGAGCCCTCCAGACATCTGTTCTGAAATTACTAAATGGCGCTCCATAGTGCACTGTGTTTTGTGCTGCCACACTTGAATAGCCTGCTCTCTTCCATATGTCATCAGCCATTTCTCCAAGATTGGCTGCTAGGAGACCCGTAATGTTGCCTATTGCCAAGGTATTTCCTCCTGTCATTGTTTCTAATTCAGAAATCCATTTTCCCGTGCCAGATGTTAAACCCGGGAGTTTGCATCTCAAATTATCCTTATCCACATCTGGCCATGGAATACATTGTGATCTTGCTCTCCCTTTTTCCAATAAGAGAAACTGTGTAAACCCTAACCCGCAATCGGCTCCAATGATTTGCCTTCCCATAGTAGGGGCAATGATTCCTGATCGCCTCCTCCCTGGCAACGATCTTACCCTGCTCATATATGGCAGTGCTTCTCCCTTCTCACTATACGATCATCCTCTTGGACACTCTGGATATTCTATGGGATCTGGTGTCCTATCCTTAGTAAGCTCTAGATCAGACCATCTCACTTCTTTGTCTGCCTGTAGACTTCCCTCGGAGGCACATGCACCTCCTCCCTCTTCCCCATGGAAGGATTCTCTCTCATCGTCTGACATGTCTAATCCCCAACTAGTGTGACTCTCGTCACCTTCACCCTTATCTAAGGTCAGCCTGCTTAAGGATAAGGCCCTATACTCAAAGCTGAACAGATTTTCTTCTTTGCTTCATGGTTGGAAGACTAGGGGTTGATCTCCCTTCCCTTGGCTTTCCAATTTTCTATCTTCCTTTAATTTTTGATAGGCCGTATTGATTCTGTCTCTGATTCTTCCAATATCAAAGTTATCTTCTAAGGCCACTCAAGATGGTCCTGACGTCGCTCCATTTAACAGGAGGAACTATTCCATTATGTCCTATCATACTGTTGGACTAGGCTCATTAACTCCTTTTGAATTATGTCAATATTGCGCTCTCGCTGTTTCCTCTCACATTCTAATTCTTCATCTAACTCTCTCCTCTTCTTGTTTTATCTTGTCTCTTCTTACTCCTGCTCTTCTTTTCATCTCGGTATTATTGTATCTCTTCATTTCTGTGCTTCCTCCTCTTCACATTTCCTTTTATGCTTATCCCGTTCTTCCTTTGCTCTCTGCCTGTTGTCATAATTTCTTTGCTCCTCTGCCCTTTCTCCTTTCCATGGTTGCTATTTCTGATACATCTGTTCACGCCGCTGTCTGCTCTTTCTTTTATGTTCATCTTCCTACAATCTTTTTTCTTGTTCCCCGTCTTTTCTATCCTGTTCGTCCTGATCTTCCTTTTGCCTTACATCCTCAATGCTTTTCCCATCTAGCTTGAGTAGTATCTGTTCTCCCATCCATTCATTCTCCACGAGCGTTGTCTCATCAGATTTATCCTTCTCTCCTTTCCATTTCTTAATCTCTCTGTCTATCTCTGTTAAAATATTTGATCACTCACATTTCTCCTCTTTGCCTTGCAAGATCTTAAAGATCTCTTCTTTTATTTTGTTCTCCACTGCACTATCGTCACTGCTATAAGCAGGCAGTTTGTTTATCGGATCACTATACCGCGTTGCCGTTTTCAATTCCTTTAATGGATACAATCCTACATCTTCCATACTATCACCTTTTACTTCTGATGAGGTAAGGGGAGCAGAAGGATTCCCACCTTTTTCCCTGCACTGATTAAGCATCACTATTCAGGGGGCAGATCCCCTCTCTCTTCCTGGTACATCTTCCAGAGCTCTAAAATAGCTAACCTTTTCTCCAATTTCTTCCCTGTGTATGCAGAGTGAAAGTATGTGGTCATGTGTTGCAATACCACTTTTGACAATGATCCCCCTTGTGGCCATGGCATGAACATATTATCTGCTGTGCCTTTCACCCATTATGCACTGTACTGTTTGAGCTTGGGCATGTGCTTTGGCAATGTCTTACATAAATGCATCAGAGGGGTAATATCTCCCATTGTTAGGAGTCCCAATTGATTGTCAATACTTGACAGAATTTTTTATAAAATACCTCCACTTTAAACAACACAGATGAGTGCGTCCCAATCAATCGCCGCTCAAAACCTCTAATTCTCAATAATCTCTACATGACTCTGGATTGGTACCAACCACTTTCCGAAGCAGATAATATAACTTCTTGACTTTGTCTCACTTTTTGCAACTTCTCTCTTTAACCCCTTAATTCAACACAAATACATAGACAGACTAGTTGAATCTTTACATTTAAATCTCAGTGATCACCAATATTCTCTTGCCCCTATCAATATCCTGATCACAGAGTCTAGATTGTCTCCTTATGCGGATCTGACCTGCACGTAGCAGATTACTCCCATTGGAGTTTGTGGCAACCTCTTCTTAAACCCCTTCGGTAAGGACTATTGGGCTTCTTATCTCTATCTCTCTCTTTGCACAATATTTACTGTTACTCCTGTTACTCTTGTTTCCTTCGTTACTTTTGTTTCTTTCATTTCTTTCGTTACTTTCGTAACTTTTTAATTACCACAACCCTGTCCCCTTAGTTTTCCATTCCCCTCAGACTACTTGTGATTCGCTCATTTAGCTCGAAGCCCTCGGTATGTTATCCTGCTCCAATTAACCACTTTCATCTTCCATCTGCAAAGCACCTGTGGAATCCAGGTAGGGATTTGGTCAAAGAGGGACCCTGTCCACCATATCGATTTTCTTGCAAGATGTCTATTTGGCTCTTCTCCACAGGAAACCTGCAATCTTCTGGCTAGATAGTGGAGGATATCCGATTGTCCGAAGCTCCGGAGTCAAAAATGTCGATGGGTCTTCATCAACCATCCTCTGCTACCAAGTGAACACTTATGGTCCTTAAATTCAGTAACACATCATGCATGGATGAGGAGGAAGAATAACTCTTACACCAAAAGATAAATCTGACTCAGGAGGTTGGCAAAAAGTCTTATTAATGATCACAGAAAGACATCCAGAGGAGCAATTTGAAAGTGGGTATAAAGGGATTTTATTAAACCTGATCCAATTTAAATATATGACTCAAAATGATGATTTTAATCTGCACTTAAAGGCAACAATTTACATAGCAGGAAAAAACTTTAAGAACACATCTATGTGATAATCAAATACATCCTATTCAATCGAACAACCTTTCATCCACATGCAAACATCAACCATCCAGCTATTCATACGACACTCTGAGGGATACAAAATATATAAAATCTATAAAAACCATGACATATAATTCATCAATGGAATTATTTATAGAAAGAATGTGAGGTCATTATGCTTGGCTACAGTAGATAATAAAGATGGCCAGACAATTGAGATGGGTCACAAGAATCTTCAACCACGACCTCATCTCAGGTTTCTCTCTACCGGTTTCGACGTAATACTCTATTATAGTGACGTTTTCTTCAGGAGATACAAAATGTACATTCTAAAAGAAAGTGGGAGACACAAACTCATAAGTCTCCTATATGTAGATGACAACATGGTACAATAGGTTAAAAAACAAATATACAGTTAAAAATCAATATGTAAACATGAACAACAGCCTGCTACTGCTGATACTGCTACCTAGAGTAAATATCTCTAAAGTAGACGGTGAGCATCAAACAGATAAAGTGCAACCATCATAAATTTGTCTCCTAGAATACAGTGGAATTGGGTCATCGGCAGAATACACACCAACAGTTGTCTAATGGACATATATATAGAACTCGGAATGTCGTATGAATAGCTGGATGGTTGATGTTTGCATGTGGATGAATGGTTGTACGATTGAATAGGAGGTATTTCATTATTACATAGATGTGTTCTTAAAGCTTTTTCCTGCTATGTAAATTGTTGCCTTTAAGTGCAGATTAAAATCATGATTTGAGTCATATATTTAAATTATATCAGGTTTAATAAAATCCCTTGATACCTACTTTCAAATTGTTTCCTCTGGATGTCTTTCAGTGATAAATTGTTACATTAATACCCTTACCCAAAGTGTGGGGTCCCCTGTGTCTTTCAGAAAAATATAAAAAGTCTTATTATGACTGGTTTATTATCAATTCAACAGGGAGTTACAACAGACATTAACGGACATCGCAAAAGACACATACTTTATACAAAAAGTTCATCATGCATGACATCATACTATGTGGCAAACAAGAAAAACCTAAGGAGGTTTGTGGGTGGTTTAAGGGGAACAAATTAGTATACTTTCTATATGGGGACGGGTTTTGATTGTGTCTCTACAGTCAGGTGGACAACCTATGCCCACTCTTAGTGCAAATCATCTTCAACACTTATTATATACACGATACATCATTGGCTATCAAACTATAGGGCTCATCGTTATATAGCTCTCAACAATTGGTTGACATGCTTGTGCCCCTGTAGAACATTCGATTCACTAGCAGCACGTAAGCTGGTACACCAGGTGTCAGTGGGTGGACTTGACCATGTCTCCCGACCCAATTAGCTCGACATTCATCGTCAATCATGCATTCTGTCATGTAGATTGTCTTTCTACTTGGCCTTGTCTAGCGCTTTATGCCCTGTTTCTATCTCATTCTTACCCATGTGACAGGAGACTGTGCTTGGGCTCCTTTTCTTGCATTTCATTCTATTAAATTAATAAAACTTGGCACTCATAGTGTTTCTTCCTCGCACCTTAACAAGGGATGGTTCCGCTTCTCACATTCACTGTTCTTCAAAGATAAAGCAAAAACAAAGAGTTGATGGCTGGAAGGTTTAGAATGAATCTTAACCACTGGCATTGCTATGGGCAACCCACCAGACCATTGTTCTTTACCTGCCAAGCCATTACAGAAGGGGATATACCATATACAAATCAGGCTTGGCCCTACCCCAAAAGGGGCAGTCCAGCCCGAACTGCTAGGTCAGATCCCTTTTGCACAAGACCACACGCATCCCCAAACATGTATGGGTCTTGTTGGGCCTCATCAGTGAGGAGTAGCTTTGGTCTCTAGGCCCAGCAGGCACGGGACCCACATATTGGCATACCCGTCCCACTCAGGGTGACAAAGCAAAAACAAAGAGATGATGGCTGGAAGGTTTAGAATGTATCTTAGCCACTGGCATTGCACTGGGCAACCCTCCAAACCATTGTTCTTCACCTGCCAAGCCATTACAGAAGGGTAAAGACCATATGCTAATCAGGCTTGCCCCACCACTAAAGGGGCAGTCCAGCCCGACCTGCTAGGTCAGATCCCTTTTGCACGAGACCACATGCATCCCCAAACATGTATGGGCCTTGTTGGGCCTCATCAGTGAGGAGTAGCTTTGGTCTCTAGGCCCAGCATGCACGGGACCCACATATTGGCATACTGAAAGAGGCACGGTGACACGGTAAATTATGTGTTTGAGTTCCTCTTTATTACGGAGCTCCCCGGAGCCCCAGCCAGTGCTCCTCTTTCAAACTCCAACTGCCTCCCACCGGTCACGCGGCTCTCGCTCACCAGCATACCAGTGAGCGCGCGCAACCTTAGCTAGGCACAGCATTCTAACTACTGAAGTCTCTACACATCTTCCCCCTTTTACAGAAATTAAACAAAAGCAGTATAAGAAGAGAACAATAAAGAAAACAATATATAACCAATGTAACCAACACAGTCACATAAGAGAAAATTGGCTAAAGCAGAAAAGTAGATGTAAACATTATGTGCATTAAAATCTAACCTTGTGCATTAAAATCTAACATGCATTTACAACAGAATATCAAGTTTCATAGTCTCTCATCCACACAGGCTTTGACCTAGACCTATGCGAACCTTCTTCATTGCCTCTCACGCCAGTATTATCATCGTTCACAACTACCTCTCTTTCTTCCATCTCTTCCTCCAATTTCTTTTCATTGCTCACATTCACTTTCCTTCCTTTCAACTGCCCATCCAACTTATTGTCTTTCACGTCCCCCACCCTTGCCAATCTTCCCTTTGACCAAACTTCTCCTCCCTCCAAGATGACAACATTGCTTTTCACCGCACATATCTTCTTCGGTCCCAGGAACTTACTTTCCACACATTTGTTCACTAATCTGGGAATTTTAACATACACGATCTCCCCAATCTTCCATTCTTGTTCCTTCACCCTCATCCTGTCATCAAACAATTTATTATTCCTTTCTTGATTCAAAGTAATGAGTTTCATTATTTGACCCTGATCCACATTGACCACCTTGGTCATGCCTAACCATCCTGGACATAGCCTTGTTCCAGGTTCCCTGCCTTTCATGGACACAAATGGAGATACGCCAGTCACAGAGTGCGGTGTAGTGACATAATTCCAGGTTAACATCTTTAATACCTCCCTACATGGTTGTCCCGATTTCATGGCCATTTGGAAGTCCCCCTTTATGTACCTGTTGACTCTTTCAACAAGACCATTCGCCTTGGGATTATACAATGCTGTCCTCGTGTGTTTTATGCTATAGCCTGCAAGAAATGTCTTCATTGCCACGATACAAATTGTACCCCATTGTCCGATACAATTTCAACAGGTACTCCCTCCTTAAGAAAAACCCTCTCCAAAAAAACAATCAATTCCTTAGCCATGACCTCTTTCACCGCTTCCAATTCGAACCATTTGGAATGGTAATCTACCACCACAAATACAAATTTTAACCCATCTCCCAAACCTGCTACTGGACCCATAATGTCCACTGCTAGCTTGCTCCAAGGCTGGTCTGGTACCACACTCGGTATTAACGGTGCCTCCCTCACCACCCTGCATTTGTCACTTATTTGGCAAGCCAGGCAATCTTTGACATACCTTTCCGCACTCCTGTCTATCCCCGGCCACCAATAGTTCTGCCTTAATTTCCTTTTCATGGCAGCTTCTCCAGGATGTCCCTGATGTGCCAGCTTTACCAACACAGACCTGAGTGATTGTGGGGGAACAATGCACCTACCCCTCCTTAGCCTGTTGTCACACAAATTCAACTCATCTTTTATTTCCCACCAGGTATTGAATTCACTATCCAATTCTTTTTTCACTGGCCATCCCCTCACAGTCCAACACTTCACAAGTTTAAGATCCTCATCTAAATCTTCTTCCTGTGTCCACTCTTCCTTGCTAACTGCACCCTGTATTTCTGCTACTACCGACTCCTCCTCTGCCTCCTTCTCTTCCACCAGATAACTGTTTACCGTTAGCCTGGACAGGCAGTCCGCCACCACATTTCTCTTTCCTGGCAAATAGCTCACATCAAAGTTAAATTTTTGAAGTCCTAAACCCCACCTGCTTATTCTTGGGGAACCCAAGGCCCACCTTGCACTCTCAAAGAGCTGAACCATGGGCTTATGGTCCGACCTGACCACAAATCTTCTTCCCCACAAGAAGTACTTAAAATGACTCACAGCCCAGAACATGGCCAAAGTTTCTCTTTCAATGACGGAATATTTGCACTCCGCACCTCTCAGCGTCCTAGACGCAAACACAATTACTCTCTCTGTATTGTCTCTGTCATACTGCACCAATGTTGCACCCAGCCCCAACATGCTTGCATCAACCACCAAAACAATTTTGTCCTTAGGATCAAACCTACCTATGGATGGTGCCCTACTCACCGCTTGCTTAATACACTCAAAAGCCACTTCACATTCTGCTGACCATTCAAACTTCGCACCCTTCTTGAGCAACATTCTAAGAGGAATGGACACTTTGGCAAAATCTTTCACAAACTTATGATAATACTCGGCCAAACCTAAAAATGATTTCACTTGTTCTTTATCCTTTGGCACAGGTGCACATTTTACTGCCTCTACTAAACTCCTCTTAGGTCTCACCCCCTGTTCATCAATCTCATGGCCGAGATATTCTACCTTGCTTACCGCAATCTTACACTTGCTCCTTTTTACCGTTAATCCTGCCTCACTCAACCTGTTCAACACCTGTCTCAACACTTCATCATGTTCTTCAACGGAACAAGCATAAATCATAATATCATCTTGGAACACAATAATGTTTTTAACTCCGTTCAGCACAGTCTCCATCACCCTTAGGAATACCGCTGCCGCCGAGGCGAGTCCAAACGGCATCCTGCAATACTTAAATGTTCCAAACACCGTAATGAATGCCGTCAAGTGTTGACTATCCTCCTTTAGTGGAATCTGATGGTATGCTTGAGAAAGATCAATAACTGAAAATACCTTGGCATTGTTAAGCACAGATAACTGGTCACCAATTATCGGCAGGGGATGTCTATCAATTAAGATATTCCTATTGAGATCTCGCAGATATACACACAGTCTAATGTCTCCATTCGACTTCGCGGCCACCACCACCGGCGACAGCCATTCCGAGCTTTCACTCTTCTCTATTATTCCTCTATGAAGTAACGACTCCACTTCTACTTTTAGCTTCTCACTCACTTCATGAGGCACTGGCCTCACCTTGTGCTCCTTTGGACTGGCACCCACATTCAGCTGAATCTGATGCTCAAATCCTTTCAACATCCCCAATTCCTCTCAAAACACTTTCGGGTATTCCTTCTCCCACTTGTCCTTCAGTTCTGCCACATCAATTGGCCTTTCCGCATTTGCTTGTATTATTATTCCCAACTTCCACTGTTCACCGCATCCCAGGAGTAATGAACCTTCTTGAGTAACGTATATTTCTGATTCGCAGCTTCTTCCTTTATATTTAATGGAAGCCTGGAACATCCCCACAATTTCAATTCTCACGTTCCCATATGCATAGGGTTCGATATTGTGCTCCTTCAATAGTCTTACATCTCCTTGCATGCAACCCATAAATGTTGCCTTTGACATTAAAGTCCATGGTGAACAACTGTCCACCTTCATTGTCACCACTTTTCAGTTGATAATGAATACATCCGTGGGCGCACCGCCTCTGTTTGAAACTTCTGATACCTCCAGCACATGCTTTGCCTGGCTGCTCAGTCCCATTACTTGATCCTCCTCTTGTTCGGGTACTCTCCCACCTGCTTCAATATTCTGCACCACTCCCGATTCACGACAAACTCTCGCGAAATGACCCTTCTTCTTGCATTTCAGACACAATATATTCTTGGCCGGGCAAAACATGCTTGTAGAAATGTGGCGGTTGCTCCCACACTTGTAGCATCTTATTTCCTTGTTCGGGACCCCCTTTCGGAATCCCTTCACTGCTGCTACTTCCCCCTCTGGCTTGTCTCCTTTGATAGTTGACATATACTTATGGGTCTGTTCCATACTTCTTGCCGTGTCTATGGCTGACTCTAGTGATGCATCTTTCGACAACAGCCTCTCTTGTATCTTCACATTATTCGTGCATCGGACCAATTGGTCCCTTATAAGAGAATCTGTGAGCGGTCCAAACTCACATGTATGGATAAGCGACCTCAGTGCTGCAATAAAATTCTCCACTGGTTCTTGTGGACCTTGTACCCTCTGGAGGAATTTATGCCTTTCAAACGTTATGTTTTTCTTAGCTTCAAAATGTACTTCCAATTTCCTCTCTGCCATAGAGTATTGATCCATTTCTCCTTGGCCCTGCTGCAGAAGATCAGGCAATCCATCATAGACACTTCTGCCCTCAGTTCCTAAATTGTGGAGTTAAATGTCTTCTTTCCTTGCACATGCAAATTTATCACCTCCTATGGCAATCAGGTTATGTGTCAAACAACTTCTTCCACCTGTCCCATCTTATTGGCGGAGTACCTGGTTCTGACAGGAATGGCAGTGGTGGTGACATACTCGCTGCAGCCATCTTTATATTTTATCTTGGTGCAGTTATTCCCTAACTGCACTGCTCACTTTCATAGATTAGAGTTTCTTATTGTACTCTCTGCCCTTGCCAGTCTCTCACTGGCTCTTCCTTCCACGACCTCCTTTCACAATGTCACTACTTCCTTGGATGCTCTGACTACAGTTCAATAGTCCTTCAAGCCTCCTATATCCAAGTTGTGTCCACTGGGTGGCACTATACCTTTTCCTTTTCTTTTTATAGTATAACCTCTGGGTGGCACTGTCTTATCTTCCAGGTGGCCCTATGACCAGTCCTTCTACTTGAATGTGCCTCCCCCTCTTGTTGATTGTGTCCAGCCTAGTCCCCACTCCCCCTCTGCTCCTCACCTTTATATCCAATGAGGGCTGGAGTGGGCGGCGCCAATCCGGAACAGCTGCGCAGGCTCAAACTCTAATTAGTGAGCCGAGGCGGGGATAGCGAAGAGCGCCACACTCCTCGCCTGCCGCGGAGACCGTCCCCCTGCAGTACCTCGCTGACAACTGCTGCGGAGACAGTCCCCCTGCGGCCCCACACCTCTCCGAATTGGGCGGCCTTCTTCGCCCGCTGGGATCCGACAGATGTGCCGCGGACATCCCGGCACACTCTGCTCCTCCTCGAAGGGACGCCCCGCCAGCTCTGTGGCGAGCTCCATGCCTCGTCGCCAAATGAAAGAGGCACAGTGACATGGTAAGTTATGTGTTTGAGTTCCTCTTTATTACGGAGCTCCCCGGAGCCCCAGCCAGCGCTCCTCTTTCAAACTTCAACTGCCTCCCACCGGTCACGTGGCTCTCGCTCACCAGCATACCAGAGAGCGCGCGCGACCTTAGCTAGGCACAACATTCTAACTACTGAAGTCTCTACACATACCCGTCCCACTCGGGGTGACACAGCAAAAATAAAGAGGTGATGGCTGTTAAGATGGATTTCTGAACTCTGACCTGGAGGGGCAGAGGTTCAGAAGGCCAGCCTAGTTTCTTGGAACAGGGTAACCTCTGGACAAGCCAGACCAATCAGGGTAGCGATGGCGGCGGTCAAGACTAAGTCTCAAGAGGGGTGAGGGTGACGGAAAGACATCAATGAGCACACAAAGCAAGGACACTTACAAATTACTCCAGACAGGTGTTATATTAAAAATATAGACACATTTATTACAAGGCCTTTGTAACATCGACCATAGCAAAGAATCACAATAATACTAAAGTAAACCAACAAATCACAATCAATACAATATATATACAAGACCGCAGGGTCTAAGGAGTTAGGAGCACGTAATATGTAGACCACCTACATGGGGAGGAAGACAGGCAGTGCAAATAATCATTAGACACAGTTCGACATCTGAAATACACCTAACTAGGAGGAGGTCCGAGCCCTACGAAGAGAGGAGACTTATGCTCAAAAGTACCTGCACGCGCTGGTGCCAATGGATAAAGGAGGGCCTCTTCAAGGATATCAGGCAGTTCAGGAAGGTGAATGAAGCGATGCAGAACAAGACTCCACTACTCAAGCAAGGCCTCCACTGGTGGGCAGAGGCAGGGTGAGAGTGCTGGATGGAGTCGCTATTTCGCAACTGCGGTAGAAAAGAAATGAGCTCCTGCGCAAGGGGCCATCGGTTGGGGTATGGACTACTCACTGGTCCCCGACACAGGCAGACCCAGATTTCACCAGCTCAAATCACTTTGCTGGCAGGTTCAGCTGCGATGATCAGGACATCTCGACACCGTGTAGATTCTGCATAGCAGGATGCAGGGTAGAGGGTGTCCCAAATGCAGCGGACATGCACAGGTTGTTACCACAGCCGGGCAACACGGCAACCGCGTTTACTCTGGTCCGGGCGCACTCGTCTCAATTCAGACCTGGGAATGCCAAGTGTACGAATTTGGTGTGAGGGTGCCGTGGATGCAGAGGAAGCAGTAGCCCAAGATTCGAGGGCTTCCCCGAAACGGTGGCGGTGACAGAGCAAAGCGTCCTGCGTAAGCTGGTCAGCCCACTGGTTGGCCCAGGGACACTTCCGAGGCTAATTACTTGCAGGGTTTGATGAAGGTGCTGGGAATAGTTGATCCCATTATTCCAAAGGGTTGAAGAGCCATCGCAGACCTTCTAGAAAGATTAGATTCAGAGGGGTCTCGCAGGACGACAGCAGTTCAGGGTGCCAAACCTTCAGCGGGTCACCAGCGGTTCCTCGACTCAGCTTCTTGTTGCAGGATACTTGGCTCCTTATCCCGTGTTCCGTGTGAACTCAGGAGATCGACATGGTAGTGGTGTTTTCTGCCTCCACTTATCCAAAGTTCCCTTCGTGCGAAAACAGAGAGGGCCCAATGGGAGATCTGCTCACAAACACTCACACCATACGTGGACCTATCACGGACCACGGTGGTCCCAGGCATTCAGGACACTCTAGACTCTCTGGCACCCAGGATGTGTATTGGGAACAGACATGCCAGCCCACATCCTGGAGGCACACACAAGACATGCAGAAGCCTGCGAAAGCGTTGTGTTTTGCGGTAAAGTGCATGACCAAATAAGGACTGCCCCGGGTCAGCTCGTCCTGGGGGAAGGTGAAGGGGCAAGACGGTCAGCGGACAGGACAAAGAACCTCGTGGCATGGCCATTTTGGGAGCCAGGCCACCTATTTGTGCCAAACGCAGTAAGCAAAACACAAAAGAAACAATAGCTGCCACCAGTATCGTCCGTGACACACTTGCACAGTTCATAATAGGTCCAGCGAGAGTTTCTAGGGCCTTTGGAATGACTAGAGACCCAAGAGTGCGGTAATGTAAGTTACGGTGCACTCTTGTTTCATGTTGCACAAAAGCTGCAACATGAGGAAAGGACTAAGGGAAACAAAGTCTCCCAGTACTGACTGTCTTAAGGGCATGTCAGTTTCCCCATAAGAATTGAGCAAAATCCCAGAGGAGTGCAGCGGGAGGCTGCGCTTCTCTGGCAAAGTCTAGATCAGGGTGTAAAACAACAGCAAAAAGTTTGGGGGTTGCCACATGGAGGGAAAATTACATACAATTATGAAATCTTTCCTAACACTCGCCCCTCCTAGACTAAAGACAGGGGGAACTAATCCACCCCTGGATGAGTTTCTTGTTCAGGTCGCTTAAACATTCTAGACAACTCATCAGCATTGCTATGTTGGACACCTGGCCTATGCTCAATAGTGAAGTGAAAGCCTTGCAGACCTATGGACCACCTTAGCAACTTTTGATTCTCTCCCTTCATGTTCATTAGCCACTTTAAGGGCTTATGGTCAGTTTGCACAGTGAAGTGGGTCCCATAGAGTTAGGGCATCAGCTTCCGTAGGGCTCATACAACAGAGAAACATTCTTTCTCTACTGTGGACCATCTGAGCTCTCTGTCCTTAAGCTGGCGACTAATGAAACCAATAGGGTGTTCCTTACCCTTCTCATCTACTTGTGATAGTAAAGCTCCTATCCCAGTGTCAGAGGCATCTGTCTGCATAATAAAAGGTCTTTGGTAATCAGGGGCCCTGAGAACAGGGGCCTGGCACAAGGAGTCTTTTAAGCCATTCAAGGCCTTCTCACACTCTTCAGTCCAAGTTACCTTCTTGGGTTTCTTCGGAGTAGTGAGAGCAGACATAGGGGCATCTATGGTGCCATAGTCTGCCATGAAATTTCTGTAATACCCCGTGAGTCCTAAGAAGGCTCTCACTTGGGTCTGTGTAGTGGGGGTAGGCCAGTCTTGTACTGCTTGTAGAGGCTGTATCCTCCCTCCACCTACTTCATGTCCAAGGTAAACCACTGAGCCTTGTCCAATCTGGCATTTACTGGCCTTTATGGTCAGGTGGGATTTCTGAAGAGCCTGTAACACAATCCCAAGGTGTTTCACATGGTCTTCCCAGCTGGCACTGAAAACTGCTATATCATCCAGATATGCAAGACAGAATTCATCCAACCCATTCAACACATGATTCACAAGCCTCTGAAAAGTGGCAGGTGCATTCTTCAACCCAAAAGGCATTACCCAGAACTGGTAAAGACCTTCCGGAGTTGAGGATGCTGTCTTCTCCTTGGCATGTTCTGCGAGGGCTATTTGCCAATAGCCTGCAGTGAGGTCAAATGTGCTGAGGTACTTGGAGGCACCCAAGGTATCCACCAGCTCATCTGTTTGAGGCAAGGGGTGTGTGTCTGTCTTGGTGACAGCATTCAGAGCCCTGTATCCACGCAGAACCTCAATTCAGAAGTACATGCTTTTGGAACCAAAACCACAGGGCTGGACCAAGGACTACTAGAGGGTTCAATCATCCCAAGAACTAACATTTTGTTGACCTCCGTTTTAATGTAAGACTGTACTTTGTCTGACATCCTGTATCCCCTACTTTTGTTAGGTACACTGTCTCCTGTGTCAATGTTATGTTTGTACCAAGGTGTCAAACCAGGGGACTGTGAAAACAGGGGGGAAAATTGCCTAAGCAAACTTTTCCCCTCAGCCTGCTGGTCAGAAGTCAGGTGAGGGGCCACTCGGACACCTTCAAAGGAGCTATCTGAAGGACTGCTTTGAAACAGGTCAGGGAGAGGTTCAGACTCCTCTTCCTCAACATCAGAAGCCAATAGCAGTGCTGCAATTTCATCTCTTGGGATGAAAGCCTTCAGCCTAGTTACGTGGAACACTTTTGGAGCCTGTCCAGGCCTTCCAAGGTCCACTAAACAGTTGACCTCACCCAGGGGCTCCACCACTGTGTAAGGGCCTGACCATTTATCCTGTAAAGCTCAAGGCCTTATGGGATTCATGATCAGGACTTGCTGACCAGGTATGAAGTTGTCAGGAATATGGGGTGGTGGAGACGAAAGAGGTGTTTAAATCTTAAAAGAGCTTAGTATTTGTACATGGGCTGGATAAACTACATTTCCCAGCAGCCCCTTGTCCATTCATAGTCCTTGACGTGCGCGTTGGCCAGCTGTCAGTAATTAACAAAAGTTTATCACAGGCCAACTGCGCACGGCAGGTGTGGCTTATTGTTTCACGAGGCGAAGCCATGCCGGTGGTTCGTGCGGTCTGCGCACCCCTTACATCAGGATTCCGGGTATGTGATCTCAGCAGCACACAGTGAACTACACGGTCCTAGAAAGAATGAGCGGCGAAGTACAGGAAGTACAAGGAGGACTTGCGTCGCTTCATTCAGGCTCTGCTCCCATACCAATGCTGACTCTGTGAACGGGGCCTCTCTCGCTTCTATCAAGGCGTCATCATTTCTCGTCTGGGACGGCTTGCGAGTCTCCCAGACGTACAGATAAGTGCTCAATGATTTTGTTGCTTTCCGTGTGTTAACGTAGGGGAATGTTTGCATATATTGGACTTGGAGGAGCATATCATATGGGCCGAACACTTTGATTAGTCCATGTTTAGGGATTACAGAACGTTTCTACTATGGAGGCAATAAGCGGTCAGGACATACCACACACAGCTTGGCAATAGGCTGATCCCTCAGTGTATATGTTTGTTGTAATCCATTCTCCGTTTGTGTTGAACTCACACCTTTGGTCCTACATGTTCTATGAATGTTTATGTTGCTTCTGCTTGCCCAAGGGCCATGTGTCATGTTCTTCATGTTGGGAATCATATCCCATGAGTTTGTTTCATTTACGCTTGCATACATGTATTCTATGTCCTGTAATCACTACATGTGCCTGTATCAAGGGGCCATTAGAGAGCGCAATTACACTAGCTAATGTCCTTATTCAGCCTGTATTAAGGAGGCATATTTTGTGATCTATGTGTGTGTTATGTGTCATGGTTTACTGGCTATATATTAGACAATGTAGGGTTTTTTCCCTGTGTTTCCCCCTATCCTATCCACTGTAGGCATTTCCTAAACCTCTATTCGGTTTCCTTTTACCTCCCCTTCCCTGTCCACAACCTCTCCCTAACCCTCTTCCCACCATTGGCTGCCACGTGGTATCCTGTATTTTAAATATCAGGTATCTGTGCCAACCACAGGTGGAGGGTCGACTTCATTTGGCTTCTGTGGTTTGGGGGAGAGTGTTGACACTTCCCTCTCTTATGGTGTTTTTGGCAGAAGTTGATGAGGGAAGCTTTCTGGTCATACCAATGTTTCATCAGGGCTTGTCCTGCCTTCAACGTGTCACTAGCCAGACCCATCAGGAGTACCATCCTTTTTGGGAGCCCTAACACATAGACTAATACGTTGGTAGTAATAGGGGTAGTGGCATCTCCCATCCCTCCTTGACTATGGCTGAGGGTCCCCGCACAGGGTGACCAAACAGAAGTTCGAAGGGGCTGAAGCCAACACCCTCCTGTGGTACCTCTCGGTAGGCAAACAGTAAGCATGGTAAAAGAAGATCCCTTTTTCTTCTCTGAGGTTCTTCCAGAGCCCCAATCATACTTTTTAACGTTCTGTTAAACCGTTCCACCAGATCATTGGTCTGGGGGTGGTATGCGCAAGAGAACTTGTAGGTGACCCCACATTCTTTCCACATAGCCTGCATATACTTCGACAGAAAGTTGCTGCCTCTGTGAGACACAACTTCTTTAGGGAAGCCAACCCTAGTAAAGATGCTGAGTAAAGCTTTTGCGACTGACTTGACAGTCACAGTTTTCAATGGGATGGCCTCAGGATATCTGGTGGCATGGTCGACCAATACCAGGATAAACCTATTGCCTGAGGATGTTTGGGGGTCAAGGGGACCAACAATGTCGATTCCTACCCTCTCAATTGGTATTCCCACAACTGGGAGTGGTACCAATGGAGCTTGGATTGTTGAACCACTCTTACCAGATAACTGGCAGGAGGCAGAACTCCTGCAGTGACTTTCTACTTGCACCCCCATCTTGGGCCAGTAGAAGTGCATGGATAACCGTTGCTTGTAATCCCAAGGTGACCAGCAAGGGGCACTTCATGCGCCAGCTGCAGGAGGAAGGGTCTTACAGCAAGGGGAACTACCAACCTCCTATGGTCTCCTTCTGTAGACTCTGGGGGATCACTATACAGGAGTTCACCTTCCCAATAAATCCGATGCTTCCCAGGAGGTTCACCCTCAAGCTGGGAGCAGGCCTGTCTCCTTAGGCCTTCCAGAGATGGGCACTCACGTTGGCCTTTACTGAATTCTTCCCTGTCAGGACCACCTTCTGCTAACAGATCGTTTAGTTCAGGATGGTCGCT
Organism: Ambystoma mexicanum; assembly: GCF_040938575.1. Classification (NCBI taxonomy): domain Eukaryota; kingdom Metazoa; phylum Chordata; class Amphibia; order Caudata; family Ambystomatidae; genus Ambystoma; species Ambystoma mexicanum. The sequence continues at coordinate 250,281,018 of NC_090923.1, read as the reverse complement.
GGGGTCAAACACTTCAGGCATAACCACCTCCTCGTCAGGTCTGGGTGATTGACCAACTACCTCCACCGCAGTGGTAGGCGAGTTAGGGGGAATATTCTCTTTCCCTCTTCTTGGTTTCTTGACTCTGTTAGCCTTGGGTTTCCCCTTTGGCTGGAGCAGAGCACTGGTCTTGGCCAGTGCTGCCTTGTTTGAGACCTTGTACAGGGTCTGTCAGCAGTATCTCCCACAAGCCCTAAAGCTCTGAGATCGTTGCATAACAAGACCTTTCCTGGGACAATCCTCTGAATGCTCACTGGAATCCTGACTGCTGTACCATTGATAGTAAGATTTACAGGTATTACTGAGAACATGAGAGGTGGGCCGTCAGCCAACTTAGTGGGCATCAGAGTAGCTCTGGCAACTTCCTCTGAGTCTACCAAGGTAGAATCCACTACAGTGCGACTGCACCCTCTATCCATAAGAGCTGGTGTATCTACTCCATTGATCAGCACACTGTCTTTAAAGTAGTGCTTGGTGTTATCTGGAATCCTAGAATAAGCCTCTGCGACTTTAGGCTCCCAGGGACCCAGGGAAACTAAAACTACCTCAGCTTCTATCCCACTGGGGAAGGAGTCTGAGGAGAAGGATGCTCCGGTAATCTCTTCTTCCTCGTAGGAGGAGAACGCCAGATTAGCAGACTGGACCTCCAAGGTTTTGACCTTACATCTGGGATCCCCCTTCACGTGGTCAGTTGCTCCACAAGCAAAACAAGATCCGTTGGGTCTGTTTACATAGGGAGGCTTATTATAACCAGAGTTCTGTTTCGGAGTCTGACCTCCACTACCATGTGAGTTCTCTTGTGTCTTACCCTTATTTTTCTTTTTGTGGCCCTTTTGGGAAGAAGATTTATCAGTTTCCCCTCCCTCCTTATCTTTGGACTTTTTCCCTTCCTCTTGCTTACCAGGATGAGTCTTGTCCTTATGGGACACTCGATGTGACACCCATAAATCTGCTGCAATGGCAAGTTTCTTAGGATCTATCTCCTTGGAATCTGCCAAATGTTGCTTAAGCTCAGGGGAAGAAGATGCAAAAATATGTTCCAGCATGACAAGACTTATCATACCTTCAAAGGTAGAAACCTTATAACCTTCATCCCAGCCAGTCAAGTGTTTTAAGGATTCACTGACATGAGATACCCAAGTACCACCTTCTTTTTTCTTATACTCTCTGAATCTTTTTAAGTATTGGGCAGGAGTCTTTCCAAACTTTAAAAGGAGAGTCTGCTTCAACATTGCAAAATCTGCTCTCTCAGCCTTCGACATTTCCATAATGGCACTGCATCCAGAAAGGGGCAGTATGCTAAGTAACCAGGCAATTCTATCAGCATTGTCAACTTGTTGAACTTCACATGCATACTCAAATGTATTCAGCCAGTCCATGATGTCATTCTTTTCCTCATACACACTGAGCAGATCTTTTGGAAACCCTGGATGAGAGGAAGCCCCAGACCCATGTCCAGGACCCTTGGATCCATTGACATCTTGGAGCTTGGCCAGTTCCAACTGGTGATCCCCGTCTATCTGTTTTTCTGCCTGTTCGATTTTTAGTTTGGCCATATTGAAATCAAGCTCCTTCTGCCTAAACAGCAGCTCTTGATTCTTGAATTCAAGTATGGCCTCCCCATCAGCACAGGCAGAGGAAACATTGGACATTTCCTCCTCCCTGTCCTCATGGTTGTGGTGGACCAGTGCAGCGGCAGAACTGTCAGTTCTACCAATGAGAGCAGCCCCACCTCCTTTTGCACTGTCCTCTGAAGCTATAGCGCTAAACTGAGCTTCTTGCCACACCATGATTCTTTGGATCATTTCCATTTTTGTGCCTTGCGAGGAGAAACCTCTTTCAGCACACATCTTTTTTCAATGTTTCGGATTTAGAAGCATTTAAAGTTAACAAGGTACTTGTTTCCATACTGTTAGATAAGACTATGGCCTTTAAAAAGTTATACTACGACAATTCACTAAATGTCCTGTTAGCAATAACTTGAAATGCTTTCGCTCGTGCGCAACACTGGATACCTTCAGTCGTATCCCACAGTTGCCACCAATTTGTTAAGATGGATTTCTGAACTCTGACCTGGAGGGGCAGAGGTTCAGAAGGCCAGCCTAGTTTCTTGGAACAGGGTAACCTCTGGACAAGCCAGACCAATCAGGGTAGCGATGGCGGCGGTCAAGACTAAGTGAGGGGGACGGAAAGACCTCAATGAGCACACAAAGCAAGGACACTTACAAATTACTCCAGACAGGTGTTATATTAAAAATATAGACACATTTATTACAAGGCCTTTGTAACATCGACCATAGCAAAGAATCACAATAATACTAAAGTAAACCAACACATCTCAATCAATACAATATATATACAAGACCGCTGGGTCTAAGGAGTTATGAGCACATAATATGTAGACCACCTAGGTGGGGAGGAAAACAGGCAGTGCAAGTAATCATTAGACACAGTTCGACATCCAAAATACACCTAACTAGGAGGAAGTCCGAGCCCTACGAAGAGAGGAGCCTTATGCTCAAAAGTACCTGCACGTGTTGGTGCTAATGGACAAAGGAGGGCCTCTTGAAGGATATCAGGCAGTTTAGGAAGGTGAATGAAACGATGCAGAACAAGTCCCCACTACTCAAGCAAGGCATCCACTGGTGGGCAGAGGCAGGGTGAGAGTGCAGGACGGAGTTGCTATTTCGCAACAGTGGTAGAAAAGAAACGGGCTCCTGCGCGAGGGGCTACCGGTTGGGGTATGGACTACTCACCGGTCCCCGACGCAGGCAGACCCAGACTTTTCCAGTTTAGTTCATGTTGCTGGCAGGTTCAGCTGTGATGATCAGGACGTCTCGACACCGTGCAGATTCTGTGTAGCAGGATGCAGGGTAGAGGTGTCCCAAATGCAGCAGACGTGCACAGGTTGTTACCACAGCAGGGAAACACGGCAACCGCTTTTACTGTGGTCCGGGCACACTCGTCTCACTTCAGACCTGGGAATGCCAAGTGTACGAATTCGGTGTGAGGGTGCCGTGGACGCAGAGCAAGCAGTAGCCCAAGTTTCGAGAGTTTACCCGAAACGGCGGCGGTGACAGAGCAAAGCGTCCTGCGTCAGCTGATCAGCCCACTGGTTGGCCCAGGGACACTTCCGAAGTGGCTTACTTGCAGGGTTTGATGAAGGTGCCGGGAATAGTTGGTCCCACTATTCCAAAGGGTCGAAGCGCCTTCGCAGACCTTCTAGGATGATCAGATGCAGAGGGGTCTCGGAGGATGACAGCAGTTCAGGGTGCCAAACCTTCAGCGGGTCACCAGCAGTTCCTCGACTCAGCTTCTTGTTGCAGGATACTTGGCTCCTTATCCCTTGTTCCGTGTGAACTCAGGAGATTGACATGGTAGTAGTGTTTTCAGCCTCCTCTTATCCAAAGTTCCCTTCGAGCCAAAACGGAGAGGGTCCAATGGGAGATCTGCTCACAACCACTCACACCATACGTGGACCTATCACGGACCACGGTGGACCCAGGCATTCAGGACACTCTAGAATCTCTGGCACCCACGATGTGTACTGGGAACAGACATGCCAGCCCACATCCTGGAGGCACACACAAGGCATGCAGAAGCCCGCGAAAGCGTTGAGTTTCGCGGTAAAGTGCATGACCAAATAAGGACTGCCCCGGGTCGGCTCGACCTGGGGGAAGGTGAAGGGGCAAGACAGTCAGCGCACAGGACAAAGAACCTCGTGGCATGGCCATTTTGGGAGCCAGGCCACCTATTCATGCCAAACGCAGTAAGCGTGGATACATGGCAAAAAAAGAGTTCAAAACACAAGAGAAACGATTTCTGCCACCAGTCCCGTCCGTGACACACTTGCACAGTTCATAATAAGTCCAGTGAGAGTTTATAGGGTCTTTGGAATGACTAGAGACCCAAGAGCGCGGTAATGTAAGTTACGGTGCACTCTTGTTTCATGTTGCACAAAAGCTGCAACGTGAGGAAAGGACTAAGGGAAACAAAGTCTCCCAGTACTGACTGTCTTAAGGGCATGTCAGTTTCCCCATAAGAATTGAGCGAAAGCCCAGAGGAGTGTGGCGGAAGGCTGCGCTTCTCTGGCAAATTCTAGATCAGGGTGTGAAACAACAGCAAAAAGTTTGGGGGTTGCCACATGGAGTGAAAATTACATAAAATTATGAAATCTTTCCTAACAATGACTGCAAGGTTTTGAATGAATCTTAACCACTGGCATTGCTCCGGGCAACCCTCCAGACCATCGTTCTTTGACTGCCAAGCCGTTACAGTAGGGGAAAGACCATATACAAATCAGGCTTGTCCCCACCCCAAAAGGGGCAGTCCAGCTCAAACTGCTCAGTGAAATCCCTTCTACACAAGACCACAAGCATCCCCAAACATGTTTTAAAGATAGGTAATCAGTTCTTGGCCGCTCCAGCCTTTGACACCAGGCCAGACAGCCTTCTCGGTATTTGCTCGATCTTCAGCTGCTTTGTTGCTACGGCACAGATTCCAATCCTGCGTTCTCTGTGGGAATGAGCTAACTAAAACTGTGACATTGAATGTCCAGATTCTATATAATGGAGGCACTGCCTGCAGTCTATTCACTACCTATTGCCAGCCTTTATGATTATTTAGTATACTTGCATTGCTGCATCTGTACAGTTATAAAACGGCTTTCATTTTCTGCAGTGTTCTTCACACATGCAATCTTCACTTTGCACATGAAAGCTTACTTGATTCTTTACTTCGTCATCAAATTCTATAAGGTCAATACATTCTCTTCTTCAGCCACTCTTCTTTGTGCACCACGTTTGCTTTTTATGACATCACCAAATTCTCCTTTGCTCATTTTCATATTCCTTCAGCAATCTCTTCCAAGAGATTGGCCCTCATTACAAGGTGGGCGCAAAGCGATACCGGGCACCGTTAATGACACTGGTGCCGGTAATCCCTTTGCGCCCTATTCCTAGGTCCCTTTGCAGGTCTTTCCCTTTACACCTGGTTTTACCAATCAAAATAGATTGCCTGTCTATTGGTTCTGTTCTTCCTGTGCTGGAGCAGTCAGTTCAAGTCTGCACATGTCCTTACTTCTAGTGGATCATAGGCCTCTTGCAGCAAGAGCCAATGCAGTTTGATGAGTGTCAGGGTGATGTGTTGGAACTTACAGTCATATGATGGGTAATGCTGCAGCATATAAGGCATTGTTCATGGGGGCCAAAGTAGCCACCTGTAGGCCTTCCAGAAGGGCATTACCATATCCCACGCAGGAAAAGACCAATGCTTGGGTATCAATTCAAAGTTTTATTGTATAAAGGGCATGATTTTCCATAGGAAAGAAGTTGGTGCCAAGCCATCTATGTCTTCCTTGATATCTGCAGTTTAAAGGATATGTGTCTGTCAATATCAAACCCAAAGGACTTGGTGCAGTTAGACAGTTGTGGTGTGCCAGCCTCAATGTTCACAAGAGAGAGTCAGGTCTGGATGTCAAGGTGTTCACTGTTGTTGGTCAGCAATGAGAATGTGGTCTTGGGATTAAGCTTTAGGTATGCACTGAACATCCAGGAGTGAACCAATCATGAGGTATAGCTGCACGCCATTTGCATATTGGTGGATGTGAATGTTGTGTGGATCTAGACAGGTTCTGAGGAGTTCCATGTAAAGGTTGAATGTCACAGTGGATAGGACTGATGCTTTCAGGACTCGACAGGTGATGGGTGGAGTTAATGATATGGAGGAATCCATTTGGATAAATAGGTAGTGGTTAGCAAGATATGATTAAAACAGATGATAACTTTCTCACTGAAGCCCATGTGGTGATTAAGAATGTTGTTGAGTCTCTAGTGGTATGCCTAGTGGTATACCTAGTGGTATGCTGTGTCAAATGCTAATGATAGCTCAAAGAGAAACAGAAAGAAAGGATAGCCATCACTGAGGATGTCCAGTGAATTTTCGATCACCTTGATGGTAGGCATTCATGTCCTGCATATGGGTCTGAAGCCAGATTGGTAGGACTGAAGGAGGTTTTTGGATTCCAGGAAGGGAAGATTGGTTTATGAGACAGTATTTGCTGAGGTTTACAAGGTGCACTGCTAGGTTCTTGACGGGAAGGTTCCTTGAGTAAGGGAGCTTTTCATTATTGTCAGGTAAGGGGAGAATGGTTCAGCCAGAAGGGACATGAGAAGAGAGGAAATGTGGCTGTTGTCTGTGTATGATGAGGGAACTTAAGGTAGCTGGGAGGTCTTCCATGGGGAGTGTCTTGAAAGTTGTCCAGTCATTGGTGGACCTGTCAGATGGGGTATGTAGTGTGTTGGCAGTTGTGGCTTTGCGCCTATGTGCTGATGGATCATGATGGTCTTGCTAATGAAGAAAGTGTTTCTGGCGATAGATTATTCAATAGAATACAATAAGGGTGGGTCAGGTAGAGCATTGATGCAATGCTTAATAGCTTTCTAGAGAGCTCTGCTTTCATTGTTGGTTGTGGCTATAATATTTTGGCAGTAGCTCGGCTTAACAGTGGTGATCCGTCATCTGTACGTAGCACAGAGTTATTTGATCAGGGCAAGGTCTAATGCACTTCTGGATTTTCTTGTTTTCTGATTTTCTTGAAGTTGAGTTCTTGTGTGTACCTCAGTGTGGAACTTCAGGGTGCATTATTCCAATAGGGCATGGTGGCAGTTGTTGGTTGTGAGGGTGATGTGAGCTCAGGGAGAGGCGATTTGCAGTCCTGTGTCTTCAGAGGTAGATCAAGCAATGTGAGTTGGAGGTTTGCATGGTCTTCAAGGGAACCTTCACTGGGTAGTTCTTCATAAACGGAAGGCTTGTTTGTTGAGTCTCCGATTGGTGTGCTCTACCTGGTTGCTTTGACTCAGGCCAGTCAAAATGTACAATCTCCTTACTCCCTGTAAGAGCATTTCATCATACCTAATCTTTCTTCCTCTCTCAACTGGCCTCCTCTCTATTAATGTGTTTCGCTCTGACTACTCATTCACACTACACCATCCCTGTTCCCACTCACAGTTCTTCCTCCCTCAATTATCATGTCCATTCATAAATGATTTTTAAAAAACACTAAAAATAGTAATACACATTTAAATCCTCCCTCTATTATTAAATCATCCTCTAATAATCCAATATTAATACCATAATCAAAAAAGAACACCCCAAAAATGTAACTACCTCTGGAACAATTCCATTTGTCAAATTAAGATTGTGGATTTGGCACTCCTTTGAAACTACTGCTCCAGATGATGTGCACACTGAAACAGAAGTAATTTTCACCATCTGCAAATCAAATTAAAATGGCACAACCCTCATATATATGATTTAAGAAATTCAGCAATATTAGCACATTTGCAAAATAAACATGAGCAAATATATTTTAGAAATGTTTATTAAAATCAAACTACTGAACATACTTAAATAAAACAACAGTTCCACTGTAGTTAGTACAACTCAACTAAAAATAAAATACTAATATAAACATAGATACTATGACTGTAGGAAAAGGAAATTCACCAGTACCATCTAAAGTTCCTAAAACATATACAGTTGGTGAGTCTGTGTCACTTCCAGATTTACCAAGCATTGATCGAGCGTATCCTTATTTAGTTTTTAGCACAATGACACCTCTGAAAGGTCCTAGTCCACAAAACTCTTGGTAGTAAATTCAATGTGATTATAAATCCAATAATTGTTATTATTTCAATAAGAATGGAATCTTGCTATATCTCAATGTGTCTTTAATTATCTTAATGCCACTTATCCCATGCCCAATGCGCCAACAAGTGTTTCGACCCTACTCTGGTCCTTCTCAAGGCTGGGCTGTTTATGTACAATTGTTGTCGTCGATAATGGTGGGGGGATGGATGTGCATGACGCATGCAGACAAGGCCCGGAACACTGCTGAAGGGAGAGACACACTTATGTGGATTGCAGGGGCACGGCCTGCTTCAGGGGAGCCTGCCTGGAGACACTATGTCTGGGGAGGGAATGTGAACAATGCCCTCTGAGCGTAAGATACCTTTGGAGTGTACATGGTGTTTGGCACCTGGGCCGTTCCCACCCTGAGAGCCCCCTTTGGAGTGCACGGACACAGGTGTGAACTGCCATTCATAGGGTAGGGGGGACGGATGGCCAAGAGGCATGCAGGAAAGGGCCAGAACACTGCTGATTGGAGACAGACGTATGTGGATTGCAGGGGCGTGGCCTGCTTCAGGGGAGCCTGTCTGGAGACACTGGGTCTGGCAAGGCCACGTGTAGATTGGCCCCTGCGCGTAAGATACCTTTGAAGTGTACATGGAGTTTGGCACCTGGGCCGTTGCCACAATGAGAGCCCCCTTGGGAGTGCAAGGACACAGGTGTGAACTGCCATTGATAGGGTAGGGGGGACGATTGGCCAAGAGGCATGCAGGAAAGGGCCGGAACACTGCTGATTGGAGACACACGTATGTGGATTGCAGGGGCACAGCCTGCGTCAAGGAAGCCTGCCTGAAGACACTGGGTCTGGCTAGGCCATGTGTACAATGGCCCCTGTGCATAAGACACCTTTGAAGTGTACATGGTTTTAGGCACCTCGTCCATTCCCACCCAGTCAGCCCTGCCATGACAAGTGAGCGTGTCCTTTATTCAATGAAATATTGAAACAACCATTCATGAAAAGTTCAGTTGTATTTTATTTTGTTGCAGATGTTGACGGCACATTATATACTTTGGGTTTCAGCACAGTGTGGGAAAATCCCCTGTACTGAATGTTGTCACTGGGGAATGTGTCTCTAATGGCACCAACGACACAGCCAGGTATTACTCGTCAAACGCGGTGTCCAAGCCTACCATGAAGCCACCATGTAAATGCACGATAGGCCTCCAGCCTGTACCACCTGTGGAAGAGAAAGATGCAAACTGTATTTAAATGAACAAGGTAAGTGTATCAAACCTTAGTTGAAAATGCAATCGTGTATCCTATGGCATTGTTGCCAGTAAAAATGTTACTTCACTGATCAATCAACGTGGGCTTTAAAGTGTAGACACATTACAAAATTGAATAACTATGCATTCCATTACATTTGGGACACAGAGAAATATTGTTTCTTGACTGTACACAAAAGAAACATAAGATGACCACTATGATTTCCCCAAATCGCGAGTGATGTATAGAATTGCAAGACTACATTCATTTGGCAGTGATAGATCAAAGTTATGACAATTTAGGAGACAAACATGAAATGTTAGTGGCCTAAGTGACATCACATCTAGAGTACACATACTCATTACTTGGATTGTGAGGCGAACTGTTGCGCAAAGTTTTTGAATAAGCACCATCATAATCCTCAACACGGACCATGTGAGGCAGGCTGCGCTGAAGACATGCAGCTCGGTAACGCATTGCGGCCGTGTCTTGACTTCTGATATGTAGTACAAGCATTCAGAGTTTTCTCGGCAGCAGCAGTTCTCCTCCTCGTTTGGCATTACCTCACACCAATTGATGGTACACCAGGTGGAGAAGTCGTCCATGCGACTAGGCTCAGGCTCTTGATCTGGTAATTTGTCCTCTCAACTGTCGTCTGAAGCCCCATCATTTCCGCATCTTTCTCTTTCGAGTAATTCTGCCTCGGAATACTCTGGCTCGTACTGGTAGGGCTCTATTGTTGCCATTATGCGACAAAATTAAAATAGATAGTAATGATAGTGCTAGTATCTTTTTGCACGGGCAACAAGCAACACAGATAGCTGAACAGAGCTGAAATGGGCCACAGGATACACAAAAAAGACAGTGAAATGATTGGAAAAGCAAATCTGATGTTGTCTGTTGAGAAGGGGTCTGGTTATACCTATTGAGGAAAGAGGTGTCCTGCCATTTCCATGGAGACACGTCATTAGCTGAAGTGAAGAGAGTGTTGACATGAGTCGTGCATTGGTGTTGTGAAATGGGCCGTATGCATCCAGTGATGTCAGCCTTAGGGGCGGGGGATATGATTTAGTGCCGCAGGGCGTTCACCTTAGGGCGATGCAGCAACGGATAAGATTAGCACAAGATGGCTGCACCCTGCGGCCTGATTGGCTTGTGTAAAAGTGAGGAAAACTACGGAAAGGTGCATAGGAAATGTTATTATGATCGATCAACGTATGCTTAAAACACATGCCCGAACGCACGGGATAATATTTTTCAGCGCACTATTCCTTTAACGATGCAGCATGTTGCTGTATCGGTGAAGCATGTTTTGTGTGTGACTATTTCTCAGCAGACAGTCACAAGACAGAAATCATAATCCTTACAAATTATACCATAGTTTAGCTGTTGGCATATTATGTCCAGGTAGCTCATTATAGCAGTGTCAGACAAATGCCTATCCATTGCCTAGACAAAAGCATTAACTGTTGGCTTTGCAAATGATTTTTTCTTCTTCCCCTTTCGCTTCCCCCAACTACTTCCAAGAACTTGAAAGTGCTTCCATGCTTCGTGTGCTGCTGCACACAACACAAATAAATGGAAAAGGATATTTTTGAAATGCAAAGTGGCACAAGAGTACAGAACACTTCTATGATTGCAAGCTTCACTACTTGAGACTGAAACTGAATTTATGTCAAGAAGATAGATCTGCTGATGGACTTGTCCTGAATTGCCCTGCCAATGCTTGCATTTTCTAACAGAACGCATCATGAAATGTATATCCTCGAAAGAGGTTTCCACTGTCTTTTTAAAGCATAATTTTGCTAAGAAGGCATTGTTTAGGCTCTTGAGGCTCAACTTTAAACAGTTGAAAAGGGAAAACCACTTAGATTTACAATTCGTGCATTGATTTGTAGGTGGGAGACACAACGCCTGCTCTCCCGAGTTGCTCATTGTCAGTCTGCAGCATTTCTTCCAACAGACTTGTGAGATAAGTAGTATCACCTCTCTGGAAAACAAAGTCGATCGCCCGCAGGAAATGGGCATGCTGTGTTTTTTCAGAATTGTCTGTAATGGAAATTCCCAGCTGGCGGTGTGATGTTTTCATAGCATTTTTGCTTGGAGCTGCGCTCCTTTGTGCTTACAGCTTAGTGCTCTGGAAAGGCGACGTCTAAAGGTATGTGCAAAGAAAGAGTGACTGAACAGAAATGTGCTGGAGCACAGCAGTCACGAGACAGTACCAAATAAATTAGAGTGGTGATCACAATTGCCATTGACACTGTTTTCTTTTTCAAAACTAACCAGTAGCTCTTAGAAGGGGCGATTGACTTCCATGTTCAAACTGATGAATTATGGACATGGAAGTTTACAAACAGGATGGATGAACAATGCATTCTTCATTTCTGAAGCCATATGTTATGATATGATATGGCATTTATAACGCTCCTGTAAACAAGTGTTTCTAGGCGCAACAAGACAAGGAGGGTGGAACAAAGGGAGGACCAAATAACTATTTTACCAAGCCTTGTGTCTTTCAGATCATGCAAGTGCGGGGAAGAGGGAAGGGGAGAAGTGCCAGGGAGGAGGGGAAGGGGATGTGCAGTCAACGCAAGAGTGCAGCCAGCATGTGGCTCATAATTGCAGAGAGAAGGGATTGTAGGCTTGCAGATACAGACTCTTAAGTGCTGGGGATCCTGAAGGCAGTACAAGGGCGACTGGACATGCAGGAGGCTGGGCCTGGGTTCATAGGGTGACCTGGTGACCAGTGCACAAAGCAGGCAGATGCATCAGCAGATGAGAGGAAGAGAGAAAGCAGAAGTGAAAAGGAAGGCGCGCTTAAGGCGAGAAGAGCTGCTTGCACTTGCTTTGTCCATTTTTCCTACTAATTTTGGCTCTCGTTCCACTTTAACCCCTTTGATGTATGGCCTACTGCTAAATTCTCCATCCGTGTCAGCTCATGTTTTAAGTTGCCGGGATCTGCTGGATGGCCTGCACCCAGATCTGGTATGTATATGCTAAACATGATTGAGTCCCCATTCTGATCCCTCAATTATTCAACTGTTGCCCTCAGAGTATGCCATATTTAGGTGTGACCGCAGGCCTCCTCTTCTGAGTTGCGGTGTTGCAGTGGTTTTTAAGTCTAGGCTCCAAATTCGCAATATGCCTTTGGTGCACGATTTTAATATGGATGCCATTTTAGTGGGCATTTCTATGTCTGCCTCTACCACCTTGTATGTACTACTGGCATATCGTCCTCCTGGCTACGATAGGAGGCTCTGTGAGGTGTTCCCTGGATTGATTACTTTACTTCTCCAGAAACATTCAAACCATGTTATTATGGGTGATTTTATTTTCCCTAATAATGATACTTACGGCTCATTGGCCAAACAATGTATACTTTCCATGTACGATCTAGGACTCTCCCAGGTGATCGATTATCTGACGCATTGGCTTGGAAATACCCTTGATTTTATCTTTGCATCTCCTGCATCCCTGTCAGTCGCCTCGGCACTACCCATTTCCTGGTCTGATCATTTTCTTTACCTATGATGGCCCACTCTGTGTCTGGTCCTTTATGGTTTGCATTCAAGAGAGGCTGGCACCTAGTCTCTCTTCCTGATTTTAACACCTGCTATCTTTAAAGATCTTATCAAGGATACCAATTGTACTTTGACGACTATCCCGCAGACCCTGACCTCTGTTGCTGATAACCTGGCTCCTCACAGACGCTGTTCGATTAGGACTCGTTGTTTGAGCCTTGCTTTACAGCAGAGTTAAAACATCTCAAAATATGCCGGAGACAGGCGGAAAAGGCCTGGAGATATGCCTATCTGAGCCAGACACATCATCATTACCATCGTGCGACCCCCGCAATATCATAGAGCCATTAGGGAAGCAAAACATCTCTACTTCAGTAACATTATTGAGCAGGCCGTTAACCAGCCGAGGGCCTTATTTGTGGTTAATCAGTCTCCCACTGTACAGGCTATTCCTGCCTCCCAGGAACTGAGCGACTTGCTTTCTCTCTCCTTTGGGAAAAAGATTAAGTTTCTATCCGAGAAGGCATTGCTGCCTCTCGTTCCCCTGACTTCACAGGGTAGCTCTGCTTCTTTGAGTTCTACTATCATTGGTACTTCGGCCCCCCAGTGGTCCTCTTTTCCTGTGTTTAAAGAGGATGAAGTGCTGCCGGCACTTGACCATCTGAAGTCGGCTTCTCCCGAGGACTCTGTTCCTCTCTCTGTACTGATAAATATCTCCAGACTAACAGGGTAATTCATAGAATTTCGCAGAAAAGTGTCGCAAGCGGCTGGCGCAGAGTGTCCGCGTGCGATTGTCTGCGCCAGGCGCGTGCGCCAAAACCGATTTCCGCCCACAGCGTATTCTTGGATTTTAGGCTCCCAAACCAGCCGTGGCGCAGAGTATCGCAGCGACCCTGCAGCAGCGCCAGTAACGCCCCCAAGAACGCCCTCGCGCAAGGAAAAGCCATCAAAATCGCTAAATCATCGCAAAGGGCTGCGCTAACCCTGGACCAGTTTACAGGGCTGCCAAACAAGAAACGCAAAGCGGGTAACGTTCATATCAGGGGTACGCGGGAAGTTTCACATGCGATTAGCCAGGGTAAGTGTATTACAGGGGTACGCGTGAAGTTTTACACGCGATTAGCCAGGGTACCTGTATTACAGGGGTACGCGTGAAGTTCTACACGCGATTAGCCAGGGTACGTGTATTACAGGGGTACGCGGGAATTATCACACGCGATTTGGCTGGGTACGTGTATGACAGGGGTACGTGTGAAGTTTTACACGCGATTAGCCAGGGTACGTGTATTACAGGGGTACGCGGGAATTATCACACGCGATTTGGCTGGGTACGTGTATTACAGGGGTGCGCGGGAAGTTACACACGCAATTTGGCTGGGTACGTGTATTGCAGGGGTGCGCGGGAAGTTACACACGCGATTAGGCTGGGTGGGTCCTCACAGGTGTTCCCTGTACACCCTCCACAGCCCCTGCAGGCAGCCCACAAAACAGGGGACTCTCCCACCCCCCACCCCCCCAGCAGTGTGGGGCACCCTCCACCAGACCCCCACTCATGTCCCCCACCACCCCCACCACCCCCACCCCCAGCAGTGCAGGGGCAGCCTCCACCAGGCCCCCACTCATGTCAAACTCATGTCTCCCATGACCCCCACCACCAGCAGGGCAGGGGCACCCTCCACCAGGCCCCCACTCATGGCCCCCTGCACCCCCACCCCCAGCAGTGCAGGGGCAGCCTCCACCAGGCCCCCACTCATGTCTCCCACCACCACCAACCCCCAGCAGTGCAGGGGCACCCTCCACCAGGAACCCACTAGTGGCCCCCTGCACCCCCACCCCCAGCATTGCAGGGCACCCTCCACCAGGCCCCCACTCATGTCTCCCATCACCCCCACCCCCCAGCAGTGCAGGGGCACCCTCCACCAGGCCCCCACTCATGGCCCCCTGCACCCCCACCCCCCAGCCACCAGGGGCAGCCTCCACCAGGCCCCACTCATGTCTCCCACCACCCCCACCCCCCAGCAGTGCAGGGGCACCCTCCACCAGGCCCCCCCTCATAGTCTCTCACCACCCCCAACCCCTAGCAGTGCAGGGGCAGCCTCCACCAGGCCCCCACTCATGTCCAACTCATGTCTCCCACCACCCCCACCACCAGCAGTGCAGGGGCAGCCTCCACCAGGCCCCCACTCATGCCTCCCACCACCCCCACCCCCCAGCAGTGCAGGGGCACCCTCCACCAGGCCCCCACTCATGGCCCCCTGCACCCTCACCCCGAGCAGTGCAGGGGCAGCCGCCACCAGGCCCCCACTCATTTCTCCCACCACCCCCACCCCCAGCAGTGCAGGGGCAGCCGCCACCAGGCCCCCACTCATGTCTCCCACCACCCCCACCCCCCAGCAGTGCAGGGGCACCCTCCACCAGGCCCCCACTCATGTCCCCCTGCACCCCCACCCCCAGCAGTGCAGGGGCAGCCTCCAGCAGGCCCCCACTCATGTCTCCCACCACCCCCACCCCCCAGCAGTGCAGGGGCACCCTCCACCAGGCCCTCACTCATGTCTCCCACCACCCCCACCCCCAGCCACCAGGGGCAGCCTCCACCAGGCCCCCACTCATGTCTCCCACCACCCCCACCCCCAGCAGTGCAGGGGCAGCCTCCACCAGGCCCCCACTCATGTCTCCCACTACCCCCACCCCCCAGCAGTGCAGGGGCACCCTCCACCAGGCCCCCACTCATGTCCAACTCATGTCTCCCACCACCCCCACCACCAGCAGTGCAGGGGCAGCCTCCACCAGGCCCCCACTCATGCCTCCCACCACCCCCACCCCCCAGCAGTGCAGGGGCACCCTCCACCAGGCCCCCACTCATGGCCCCCTGCACCCCCACCCCCAGCATGCAGGGGCAGCCGCCACCAGGCCCCCACTCATGTCTCCCACCACCCCCACCCCCAGCAGTGCAGGGGCAGCCGCCACCAGGCCCCCACTCATGTCTCCCACCACCCCCACCCCCCAGCAGTGCAGGGGCACCCTCCACCAGGCCCCCACTCATGTCCCCCTGCACCCCCACCCCCAGCAGTGCCTGGGCAGCCTCCAGCAGGCCCCCACTCATGTCTCCCACCACCCCCACCCCCCAGCAGTGCAGGGGCACCCTCCACCAGGCCCGCACTCATGTCTCCCACCACCCCTACCCCCAGCCACCAGGGGCAGCCTCCACCAGGCCCCCACTCATATCTCCCACCACCCCCACCCCCAGCAGTGCAGGGGCAGCCTCCACCAGGCCCCCACTCATGTCTCCCACTACCCCCACCCCCCAGCAGTGCAGGGGCAGCCTCCAGCAGGCCCCCACTAATGTCTCCCACCACCCCCACCCCCCAGCCACCAGGGGCAGCCTCAACCTGTCCCCCACTCATGTCTCCCACCTCCCGCAACCCCAGCAGTGCAGGGGCAGCCTCCACCAGGCCCCCACTCATGTCTCCCACCACCCCCACCCCCCAGCAGTGCAGGGGCACCCTCCACCAGGAACCCACTCATGGCCCCCTGCACCCCCACTCCCAGCATTGCAGGGCACCCTCCACCAGGCCCCCACTCATGTCTCCCATCACCCCCACCCCCCAGCAGTGCAGGGGCACCCTCCACCAGGCCCCCACTCATGGCCCCCTGCACCCCCACCCCCCAGCCACCAGGGGCAGCCTCCACCAGGCCCCACTCATGTCTCCCACCACCACCAACCCCCAGCAGTGCAGGGGCACCCTCCACCAGGAACCCACTCATGGCCCCCTGCACCCCCACCCCCAGCATTGCAGGGCACCCTCCACCAGGCCCCCACTCATGTCTCCCATCACCCCCACCCCCCAGCAGTGCAGGGGCACCCTCCACCAGGCCCCCACTCATGGCCCCCTGCACCCCCACCCCCCAGCCACCAGGGGCAGCCTCCACCAGGCCCCACTCATGTCTCCCACCACCCCCACCCCCCAGCAGTGCAGGGGCACCCTCCACCAGGCCCCCCCTCATAGTCTCTCACCACCCCCACCCCCTAGCAGTGCAGGGGCAGCCTCCACCAGGCCCCCACTCATGTCTCCCACCACCCCCACCCCCCAGCAGTGCAGGGGCACCCTCCACCAGGCCCCCACTCATGTCCAACTCATGTCTCCCACCACCCCCACCACCAGCAGTGCAGGGGCAGCCTCCACCAGGCCCCCACTCATGCCTCCCACCACCCCCACCCCCCAGCAGTGCAGGGGCACCCTCCACCAGGCCCCCACTCATGGCCCCCTGCACCCTCACCCCCAGCAGTGCAGGGGCAGCCGCCACCAGGCCCCCACTCATGTCTCCCACCACCCCCACCCCCAGCAGTGCAGGGGCAGCCGCCACCAGGCACCCACTCATGTCTCCCACCACCCCCACCCCCCAGCAGTGCAGGGGCACCCTCCACCAGGCCCCCACTCATGTCCCCCTGCACCCCCACCCCCAGCAGTGCAGGGGCAGCCTCCAGCAGGCCCCCACTCATGTCTCCCACCACCCCCACCCCCCAGCAGTGCAGGGGCACCCTCCACCAGGCCCCCACTCATGTCTCCCACCACCCCCACCCCCAGCCACCAGGGGCAGCCTCCACCAGGCCCCCACTCATGTCTCCCACCACCCCCACGCCCAGCAGTGCAGGGGCAGCCTCCACCAGGCCCCCACTCATGTCACCCACTACCCCCACCCCCCAGCAGTGCAGGGGCACCCTCCACCAGGCCCCCACTCATGTCCAACTCATGTCTCCCACCACCCCCACCCCCAGCAGTGCAGGGGCAGCCTCCACTAGGCCCCCACTCATGTCTCCCACCACCCCCACCCCCAGCAGTGCAGGGGCAGTACCACCAGGCCCCCACTCATGTCCCCCATCACTCCCACCCCCCAGCAGTGCAGGGGCAGCCTCCACCAGGCCCCCACTCATGTCCCCCTGCACCCCGACCAGTGCAGGGGCAGCCTCCAGCAGCCCCCCACTAATGTCTCCCACCACCCCCACCCCCCCAGCCACCAGGGGCAGCCTCAACCTGTCCCCCACTCATGTCTCCCACCTCCCCCAAAACCAGCAGTGCAGGGGCAGCCTCCACCAGGCCCCCACTCATGTCTCCCACCACCCCCACCCCCCAGCAGTGCAGGGGCACCCTCCACCAGGCCCCCACTCATGTCCAACTCATGTCTCCCACCACCCCCACCCCCAGCAGTGCAGGGGCAGCCTCCACCAGGCCCCCACTCATGTCTCCCACCGCCCCCACCCCCCAGCAGTGCAGGGGCAGCACCACCAGGCCCCCACTCATGTCCCCCATCACTCCCACCCCCCAGCAGTGCAGGGGCAGCCTCCACCAGGCCCCCACTCATGTCCCCCTGCACCCCCACCCCCAGCAGTGCAGGGGCAGCCTCCAGCAGGCCCCCACTCATGTCTACCACCACCCCTACCCCCCAGCCACCAGGGGCAGCCTCCACCTGTCCCCCACTTATGTCTCCCACCACCCCCACCCCCAGCAGTGCAGGGGCAGCCTCCACCAGGCCCCCACTCATGTCTCCCACCACCCCCACCCCCCAGCAGTGCAGGGGCACCCTCCACCAGGCCCCCACTCATGTCCAACTCATGTCTCCCACCACCCCCACCCCCAGCAGTGCAGGGGCAGCCTCCACCAGGCCCCCACTCATGTCTCCCACCACCCCCACCCCCAGCAGTGCAGGGGCAGCACCACCAGGCCCCCACTCATGTCCCCCATCACTCCCTCCCCCCAGCAGTGCAGGGGCAGCCTCCACCAGGCCCCCACTCATGTCCCCCTGCACCCCCACCCCCAGCAGTGCAGGGGCAGCCTCCAGCAGGCCCCCACTCATGTCTCCCACCACCCCCACCCCACAGCAGTGCAGGGGCACCCTCCACCAGGCCCCCACTCATGTCTCCCACCACCCCCAACCCCAGCCACCAGGGGCAGCCTCCACCAGGCCCCCACTCATGTCTCCCACCACCCCACCCCCAGCAGTGCAGGGGCAGCCTCCACCAGGCCCCCACTCATGTCTCCCACCACCCCCACCCCCCAGCAGTGCAGGGGCACCCTCCACCAGGCCCCCACTCATGTCCAACTCATGTCGACCACCACCCCCACCCCCAGCAGTGCAGGGGCAGCCTCCACCAGGCCCCCACTCATGTCTCCCACCACCCCCACCCCCCAGCAGTGCAGGGGCAGCACCACCAGGCCCCCACTCATGTCCCCCATCACTCCCACCCCCCAGCAGTGCAGGGGCAGCCTCCACCAGGCCCCCACTCATGTCCCCCAGCACCCCCACCCCCAGCAGTGCAGGGGCAGCCTCCAGCAGGCCCCCACTCATGTCTCCCACCACCCCCACCCCCCAGCCACCAGGGGCAGCCTCCACCTGTCCCCCACTCATGTCTCCCACCACCCCCACCCCCAGCAGTGCAGGGGCAGCCTCCACTAGGCCCCCACTCATATCTCCCACCACCCCCACCCCCCAGCAGTGCAGGGGCACCCTCCACCAGGCCCCCAATCATGTCCAACTCATGTCTCCCACCACCCCCACCCCCAGCAGTGCAGGGGCAGCCTCCACCAGGCCCCCACTCATGTCTCCCACCACCCCCACCCCCCAGCAGTGCAGGGGCAGCACCACCAGGCCCCCACTCATGTCCCCCATCACTCCCACCCCCCAGCAGTGCAGGGGCAGCCTTCACCAGGCCCCCACTCATGTCCCCCTGCACCCCCACCCCCAGCAGTGCAGGGGCAGCCTCCAGCAGGCCCCCACTCATGTCTCCCACCACCCCACCCCCCAGCAGTGCAGGGGCAGCCTCCACCAGGTCCCCACTCATGTCTCTCACAACCCCCACCTCCCAGCCACCAGGGGCAGCCTCCACCGGGCACCCACTCAAGTCTCCCACCACCCCCACCCCCAGCCACCAGGGGCAGCCTCCACCAGGCCCCCACTCATGTCTCCCACCACCCCCACCCCCAGCCACCAGGGGCAGCCTCCACCAGGCACCCACTCATGTCTCCCACCACCCCCACCCGCCAGCAGTGCAGGGGCACCCTCCACCAGGCCCCCACTCATGTCCCCCTGCACCCCCACCCCCAGCAGTGCAGGGGCAGCCTCCACCAGGCCCCCACTCATGTCTCCCACCACCCCCACCCCCAGCAGTGCAGGGGCAGCACCACCAGGCCCCCACTCATGTCCCCCATCACTCCCTCCCCCCAGCAGTGCAGGGGCAGCCTCCACCAGGCCCCCACTCATGTCCCCCTGCACCCCCACCCCCAGCAGTGCAGGGGCAGCCTCCAGCAGGCCCCCACTCATGTCTCCCACCACCCCCACCCCACAGCAGTGCAGGGGCACCCTCCACCAGGCCCCCACTCATGTCTCCCACCACCCCCACCCCCAGCCACCAGGGGCAGCCTCCACCAGGCCCCCACTCATGTCTCCCACCACCCCCACCCCCAGCAGTGAAGGGGCAGCCTCCACCAGGCCCCCACTCATGTCTCCCACCACCCCCACCCCCCAGCAGTGCAGGGGCACCCTCCACCAGGCCCCCACTCATGTCCAACTCATGTCTCCCACCACCCCCACCCCCCAGCAGTGCAGGGACAGCACCACCAGGTCCCCACTCATGTCCCCCATCACTCCCACCCCCCAGCAGTGCAGAGGCAGCCTCCACCAGGCCCCCACTCATGTCCCCCTGCACCCCCACCCCCAGCAGTGCAGGGGCAGCCTCCAGCAGGCCCCCACTCATGTCTCCCACCACCCCCACCCCCCAGCCACCAGGGGCAGCCTCCACCTGTCCCCCACTCATGTCTCCCACCACCCCCACCCCCAGCAGTGCAGGGGCAGCCTCCACCAGGCCCCCACTCATATCTCCCACCACCCCCACCCCCCAGCAGTGCAGGGGCACCCTCCACCAGGCCCCCAATCATGTCCAACTCATGTCTCCCACCACCCCCACCCCCAGCAGTGCAAGGGCAGCCTCCACCAGGCCCCACTCATGTCTCCCACCACCCCCACCCCCCAGCAGTGCAGGGGCAGCACCACCAGGCCCCCACTCATGTCCCCCATCACTCCCACCCCCCAGCAGAGCAGGGGCAGCCTCCACCAGGCCCCCACTCATGTCCCCCTGCACCCCCACCCCCAGCAGTGCAGGGGCAGCCTCCAGCAGGCCCCCACTCATGTCTCCCACCACCCCACCCCCCAGCAGTGCAGGGGCAGCCTCCACCAGGTCCCCACTCATGTCTCTCACCACCCCCACCTCCCAGCCACCAGGGGCAGCCTCCACCGGGCACCCACTCATGTCTCCCACCACCCCCACCCCCAGCCACCAGGGGCAGCCTCCACCAGGTCCCCACTCATGTCTCCCACCACCCCCACCCCCAGCCACCAGGGGCAGCCTCCACAAGGCACCCACTCATGTCTCCCACCACCCCCACCCCCCAGCAGTGCAGGGGCACCCTCCACCAGGCCCCCACTCATGTCCCCCTGCACCCCCACCCCCAGCAGTGCAGGGGCACCCTCCACCAGGCCCCCACTCATGTCTCCCACCACCCCCACCCCCAGCAGTGCAGGGGCACCCTCCACCAGGCCCCCACTCATGGCCCCCTGCACCCCCACCCCCCAGCATTGCAGGGCACCCTCCACCAGGCCCCCACTCATGTCTCCCATCACCATTACCCCCCAGCAGTGCAGGGGCAGCCTCCACCAGGGACCCACTCATGTCTCCCACCACCCCCACCCCCAGCAGTGCAGGGGCAGCCTCCATCAGGCCCCCACTCGTGTCTCCCACCACCCCCACCCCCCAGCAGTGCAGGGGCACCCTCCACCAGGCCCCCACTCATGTCCAACTCATGTCTCCTACCACCCCCACCCCCAGCAGTGCAGGAGCACCCTCCACCAGGCCCCCACTCATGGACCCCTGCACCCCCACCCCCCAGCATTGCAGGGCACCCTCCACCAGGCCCCCACTCATGTCTCCCACCACCCCCACCCCCCAGCAGTGCAGGGGCACCCTCCACCAGGCCCCACTCATGTCCAACTCATGTCTCCCACCACCCCCACCCCCAGCAGTGCAGGGGCAGCCTCCACCAGGCCCCCACTCATGTCTCCCACCACCCCCACCCCCAGCAGTGCAGGGGCAGCACCACCAGGCCCCCACTCATGTCCCCCATCACTCCCTCCCCCAGCAGTGCAGGGGCAGCCTCCACCAGGCCCCCACTCATGTCCCCCTGCACCCCCACCCCCAGCAGTGCAGGGGCAGCCTCCAGCAGGCCCCCACTCATGTCTCCCACCACCCCCACCCCACAGCAGTGCAGGGGCACCCTCCACCAGGCCCCCACTCATGTCTCCCACCACCCCCAACCCCAGCCACCAGGGGCAGCCTCCACCAGGCCCCCACTCATGTCTCCCACCACCCCACCCCCAGCAGGGCAGGGGCAGCCTCCACCAGGCCCCCACTCATGTCTCCCACCACCCCCACCCCCCAGCAGTGCAGGGGCACCCTCCACCAGGCCCCCACTCATGTCCAACTCATGTCTCCCACCACCCCCACCCCCAGCAGTGCAGGGGCAGCCTCCACCAGGCCCCCACTCATGTCTCCCACCACCCCCACCCCCCAGCAGTGCAGGGGCAGCACCACCAGGCCCCCACTCATGTCCCCCATCACTCCCACCCCCCAGCAGTGCAGGGGCAGCCTCCACCAGGCCCCCACTCATGTCCCCCTGCACCCCCACCCCCAGCAGTGCAGGGGCAGCCTCCAGCAGGCCCCCACTCATGTCTCCCACCACCCCCACCCCCCAGCCACCAGGGGCAGCCTCCACCTGTCCCCCACTCATGTCTCCCACCACCCCCACCCCCAGCAGTGCAGGGGCAGCCTCCACCAGGCCCCCACTCATATCTCCCACCACCCCCACCCCCCAGCAGTGCAGGGGCACCCTCCACCAGGCCCCCAATCATGTCCAACTCATGTCACCCACCACCCCCACCCCCAGCAGTGCAGGGGC
The DNA here is from genome assembly GCF_040938575.1 of Ambystoma mexicanum. NCBI lineage: Eukaryota > Metazoa > Chordata > Amphibia > Caudata > Ambystomatidae > Ambystoma > Ambystoma mexicanum. The sequence goes on along the minus strand of NC_090923.1, from coordinate 250,258,558 downwards.
AGCCTCCACCAGGCCCCCACTCATGTCTCCCACCACCCCCACCCCCCAGCAGTGCAGGGGCAGCACCACCAGGCCCCCACTCATGTCCCCCATCACTCCCACCCCCCAGCAGTGCAGGGGCAGCCTTCACCAGGCCCCCACTCATGTCCCCCTGCACCCCCACCCCCAGCAGTGCAGGGGCAGCCTCCAGCAGGCCCCCACTCATGTCTCCCACCACCCCACCCCGCAGCAGTGCAGGGGCAGCCTCCACCAGGTCCCCACTCATGTCTCTCACAACCCCCACCTCCCAGCCACCAGGGGCAGCCTCCACCGGGCACCCACTCAAGTCTCCCACCACCCCCACCCCCAGCCACCAGGGGCAGCCTCCACCAGGCCCCCACTCATGTCTCCCACCACCCCCACCCCCAGCCACCAGGGGCAGCCTCCACCAGGCACCCACTCATGTCTCCCACCACCCCCACCCGCCAGCAGTGCAGGGGCACCCTCCACCAGGCCCCCACTCATGTCGCCCTGCACCCCCACCCCCAGCAGTGCAGGGGCAGCCTCCACCAGGCCCCCACTCATGTCTCCCACCACCCCCACCCCCAGCAGTGCAGGGGCAGCACCACCAGGCCCCCACTCATGTCCCCCATCACTCCCTCCCCCCAGCAGTGCAGGGGCAGCCTCCACCAGGCCCCCACTCATGTCCCCCTGCACCCCCACCCCCAGCAGTGCAGGGGCAGCCTCCAGCAGGCCCCCACTCATGTCTCCCACCACCCCCACCCCACAGCAGTGCAGGGGCACCCTCCAGCAGGCCCCCACTCATGTCTCCCACCACCCCCACCCCCAGCCACCAGGGGCAGCCTCCACCAGGCCCCCACTCATGTCTCCCACCACCCCCACCCCCAGCAGTGCAGGGGCAGCCTCCACCAGGCCCCCACTCATGTCTCCCACCACCCCCACCCCCCAGCAGTGCAGGGGCAGCCTCCACCAGGCCCCCACTCATGTCCCCCAGCACCCCCACCCCCAGCAGTGCAGGGGCAGCCTCCAGCAGGCCCCCACTCATGTCTCCCACCACCCCCACCCCCCAGCAGTGCAGGGGCACCCTCCACCAGGCCCCCACTCATGTCCAACTCATGTCTCCCACCACCCCCACCCCCAGCAGTGCAGGGGCAGCCTCCACCAGGCCCCCACTCATGTCTCCCACCACCCCCACCCCCAGCAGTGCAGGGGCAGCACCACCAGGCCCCCACTCATGTCCCCCATCACTCCCACCCCCCAGCAGTGCAGGGGCATCCTCCACCAGGCCCCCACTCATGTCCCCCAGCACCCCCACCCCCAGCAGTGCAGGGGCAGCCTCCAGCAGGCCCCCACTCATGTCTCCCACCACCCCCACCCCCAAGCCACCAGGGGCAGCCTCCACCTGTCCCCCACTCATGTCTCCCACCACCCCCACCCCCAGCAGTGCAGGGGCAGCCTCCACTAGGCCCCCACTCATATCTCCCACCACCCCCACCCCCCAGCAGTGCAGGGGCACCCTCCACCAGGCCCCCAATCATGTCCAACTCATGTCTCCCACCACCCCCACCCCCAGCAGTGCAGGGGCAGCCTCCACCAGGCCCCCACTCATGTCTCCCACCACCCCCACCCCCCAGCAGTGCAGGGGCAGCACCACCAGGCCCCCACTCATGTCCCCCATCACTCCCACCCCCCAGCAGTGCAGGGGCAGCCTTCACCAGGCCCCCACTCATGTCCCCCTGCACCCCCACCCCCAGCAGTGCAGGGGCAGCCTCCAGCAGGCCCCCACTCATGTCTCCCACCACCCCACCCCCCAGCAGTGCAGGGGCAGCCTCCACCAGGTCCCCACTCATGTCTCTCACAACCCCCACCTCCCAGCCACCAGGGGCAGCCTCCACCGGGCACCCACTCAAGTCTCCCACCACCCCCACCCCCAGCCACCAGGGGCAGCCTCCACCAGGCCCCCACTCATGTCTCCCACCACCCCCACCCCCAGCCACCAGGGGCAGCCTCCACCAGGCACCCACTCATGTCTCCCACCACCCCCAACCGCCAGCAGTGCAGGGGCACCCTCCACCAGGCCCCCACTCATGTCCCCCTGCACCCCCACCCCCAGCAGTGCAGGGGCAGCCTCCACCAGGCCCCCACTCATGTCTCCCACCACCCCCACCCCCAGCAGTGCAGGGGCAGCACCACCAGGCCCCCACTCATGTCCCCCATCACTCCCTCCCCCCAGCAGTGCAGGGGCAGCCTCCACCAGGCCCCCACTCATGTCCCCCTGCACCCCCACCCCCAGCAGTGCAGGGGCAGCCTCCAGCAGGCCCCCACTCATGTCTCCCACCACCCCCACCCCACAGCAGTGCAGGGGCACCCTCCACCAGGCCCCCACTCATGTCTCCCACCACCCCCACCCCCAGCCACCAGGGGCAGCCTCCACCAGGCCCCCACTCATGTCTCCCACCACCCCCACCCCCAGCAGTGAAGGGGCAGCCTCCACCAGGCCCCCACTCATGTCTCCCACCACCCCCACCCCCCAGCAGTGCAGGGGCACCCTCCACCAGGCCCCCACTCATGTCCAACTCATGTCTCCCACCACCCCCACCCCCCAGCAGTGCAGGGACAGCACACCAGGCCCCCACTCATGTCCCCCATCACTCCCACCCCCCAGCAGTGCAGAGGCAGCCTCCACCAGGCCCCCACTCATGTCCCCCTGCACCCCCACCCCCAGCAGTGCAGGGGCAGCCTCCAGCAGGCCCCCACTCATGTCTCCCACCACCCCCACCCCCCAGCCACCAGGGGCAGCCTCCACCTGTCCCCCACTCATGTCTCCCACCACCCCCACCCCCAGCAGTGCAGGGGCAGCCTCCACCAGGCCCCCACTCATATCTCCCACCACCCCCACCCCCCAGCAGTGCAGGGGCACCCTCCACCAGGCCCCCAATCATGTCCAACTCATGTCTCCCACCACCCCCACCCCCAGCAGTGCAGGGGCAGCCTCCACCAGGCCCCACTCATGTCTCCCACCACCCCCACCCCCCAGCAGTGCAGGGGCAGCACCACCAGGCCCCCACTCATGTCCCCCATCACTCCCACCCCCCAGCAGAGCAGGGGCAGCCTCCACCAGGCCCCCACTCATGTCACCCTGCACCCCCACCCCCAGCAGTGCAGGGGCAGCCTCCAGCAGGCCCCCACTCATGTCTCCCACCACCCCACCCCCCAGCAGTGCAGGGGCAGCCTCCACCAGGTCCCCACTCATGTCTCTCACCACCCCCACCTCCCAGCCACCAGGGGCAGCCTCCACCGGGCACCCACTCATGTCTCCCACCACCCCCACCCCCAGCCACCAGGGGCAGCCTCCACCAGGTCCCCACTCATGTCTCCCACCACCCCCACCCCCAGCCACCAGGGGCAGCCTCAACCAGGCACCCACTCATGTCTCCCACCACCCCCACCCCCCAGTAGTGCAGGGGCACCCTCCACCAGGCCCCCACTCATGTCCCCCTGCACCCCCACCCCCAGCAGTGCAGGGGCACCCTCCACCAGGCCCCCACTCATGTCTCCCACCACCCCCACCCCCAGCAGTGCAGGGGCACCCTCCACCAGGCCCCCACTCATGGCCCCCTGCACCCCCACCCCCCAGCATTGCAGGGCACCCTCCACCAGGCCCCCACTCATGTCTCCCATCACCATTACCCCCCAGCAGTGCAGGGGCAGCCTCCACCAGGGACCCACTCATGTCTCCCACCACCCCCACCCCCAGCAGTGCAGGGGCAGCCTCCATCAGGCCCCCACTCATGTCTCCCACCACCCCCACCCCCCAGCAGTGCAGGGGCACCCTCCACCAGGCCCCCACTCATGTCCAACTCATGTCTCCTACCACCCCCACCCCCGGCAGTGCAGTAGCACCCTCCACCAGGCCCCCACTCATGGCCCCCTGCACCCCCACCCCCCAGCATTGCAGGGCACCCTCCACCAGGCCCCCACTCATGTCTCCCACCACCCCCACCCCCCAGCAGTGCAGGGGCACCCTCCACCAGGCCCCCACTCATGTCCAACTCATGTCTCCCACCACCCCCACCCCCAGCAGTGCAGGGGCAGCCTCCACCAGGCCCCCACTCATGTCTCCCACCACCCCCACCCCCAGCAGTGCAGGGGCAGCACCACCAGGCCCCCACTCATGTCCCCCATCACTCCCTCCCCCCAGCAGTGCAGGGGCAGCCTCCACCAGGCCCCCACTCATGTCCCCCTGCACCCCCACCCCCAGCAGTGCAGGGGCAGCCTCCAGCAGGCCCCCACTCATGTCTCCCACCACCCCCACCACACAGCAGTGCAGGGGCACCCTCCACCAGGCCCCCACTCATGTCTCCCACCACCCCCAACCCCAGCCACCAGGGGCAGCCTCCACCAGGCCCCCACTCATGTCTCCCACCACCCCACCCCCAGCAGTGCAGGGGCAGCCTCCACCAGGCCCCGACTCATGTCTCCCACCACCCCCACCCCCCAGCAGTGCAGGGGCACCCTCCACCAGGCCCCCACTCATGTCCAACTCATGTCTCCCACCACCCCCACCCCCAGCAGTGCAGGGGCAGCCTCCACCAGGCCCCCACTCATGTCTCCCACCACCCCCACCCCCCAGCAGTGCAGGGGCAGCACCACCAGGCCCCCACTCATGTCCCCCATCACTCCCACCCCCCAGCAGTGCAGGGGCAGCCTCCACCAGGCCCCCACTCATGTCCCCCTGCACCCCCACCCCCAGCAGTGCAGGGGCAGCCTCCAGCAGGCCCCCACTCATGTCTCCCACCACCCCCACCCCCCAGCCACCAGGGGCAGCCTCCACCTGTCCCCCACTCATGTCTCCCACCACCCCCACCCCCAGCAGTGCAGGGGCAGCCTCCACCAGGCCCCCACTCATATCTCCCACCACCCCCACCCCCCAGCAGTGCAGGGGCACCCTCCACCAGGCCCCCAATCATGTCCAACTCATGTCTCCCACCACCCCCACCCCCAGCAGTGCAGGGGCAGCCTCCACCAGGCCCCCACTCATGTCTCCCACCACCCCCACCCCCCAGCAGTGCAGGGGCAGCACCACCAGGCCCCCACTCATGTCCCCCATCACTCCCACCCCCCAGCAGTGCAGGGTCAGCCTTCACCAGGCCCCCACTCATGTCCCCCTGCACCCCCACCCCCAGCAGTGCAGGGGCAGCCTCCAGCAGGCCCCCACTCATGTCTCCCACCACCCCACCCCCCAGCAGTGCAGGGGCAGCCTCCACCAGGTCCCCACTCATGTCTCTCACAACCCCCACCTCCCAGCCACCAGGGGCAGCCTCCACCGGGCACCCACTCAAGTCTCCCACCACCCCACCCCCAGCCACCAGGGGCAGCCTCCACCAGGCCCCCACTCATGTCTCCCACCACCCCCACCCCCAGCCACCAGGGGCAGCCTCCACCAGGCACCCACTCATGTCTCCCACCACCCCCACCCGCCAGCAGTGCAGGGGCACCCTCCACCAGGCCCCCACTCATGTCGCCCTGCACCCCCACCCCCAGCAGTGCAGGGGCAGCCTCCACCAGGCCCCCACTCATCTCTCCCACCACCCCCACCCCCAGCAGTGCAGGGGCAGCACCACCAGGCCCCCACTCATGTCCCCCATCACTCCCTCCCCCCAGCAGTGCAGGGGCAGCCTCCACCAGGCCCCCACTCATGTCCCCCTGCACCCCCACCCCCAGCAGTGCAGGGGCAGCCTCCAGCAGGCCCCCACTCATGTCTCCCACCACCCCCACCCCACAGCAGTGCAGGGGCACCCTCCAGCAGGCCCCCACTCATGTCTCCCACCACCCCCACCCCCAGCCACCAGGGGCAGCCTCCACCAGGCCCCCACTCATGTCTCCCACCACCCCACCCCCCAGCAGTGCAGGGGCACCCTCCACCAGGCCCCCACTCATGTCCAACTCATGTCTCCCGCCACCCCCACCCCCAGCAGTGCAGGGGCAGCCTCCACCAGGCCCCCACTCATGTCTCCCACCACCCCCACCCCCCAGCAGTGCAGGGACAGCACCACCAGGCCCCCACTCATGTCCCGCATCACTCCCACCCCCCAGCAGTGCAGGGGCAGCCTCCACCAGGCCCCCACTCATGTCCCCCTGCACCCCCACCCCCAGCAGTGCAGGGGCAGCCTCCAGCAGGCCCCCACTCATGTCTCCCACCACCCCCACCCCCCAGCCACCAGGGGCAGCCTCCACCTGTCCTCCACTCATGTCTCCCACCACCCCCACCCCCAGCAGTGCAGGGGCAGCCTCCACCAGGCCCCCACTCATATCTCCCACCACCCCCACCCCCCAGCAGTGCAGGGGCACCCTCCACCAGGCCCCCAATCATGTCCAACTCATGTCTCCCACCACCCCCACCCCCAGCAGTGCAGGGGCAGCCTCCACCAGGCCCCACTCATGTCTCCCACAACCCCCACCCCCCAGCAGTGCAGGGGCAGCACCACCAGGCCCCCACTCATGTCCCCCATCACTCCCACCCCCCAGCAGAGCAGGGGCAGCCTCCACCAGGCCCCCACTCATGTCCCCCTGCACCCCCACCCCCAGCAGTGCAGGGGCAGCCTCCAGCAGGCCCCCACTCATGTCTCCCACCACCCCACCCCCCAGCAGTGCAGGGGCAGCCTCCACCAGGTCCCCACTCATGTCTCTCACCACCCCCACCTCCCAGCCACCATGGGCATCCTCCACCGGGCACCCACTCATGTCTCCCACCACCCCCACCCCCAGCCACCAGGGGCAGCCTCCACCAGGTCCCCACTCATGTCTCCCACCACCCCCACCCCCAGCCACCAGGGGCAGCCTCCACCAGGCACCCACTCATGTCTCCCACCACCCCCACCCCCCAGCAGTGCAGGGGCACCCTCCACCAGGCCCCCACTCATGTCCCCCTGCACCCCCACCCCCAGCAGTGCAGGGGCACCCTCCACCAGGCCCCCACTCATGTCTCCCACCACCCCCACCCCCAGCAGTGCAGGGGCACCCTCCACCAGGCCCCCACTCATGGCCCCCTGCACCCCCACCCCCCAGCATTGCAGGGCACCCTCCACCAGGCCCCCACTCATGTCTCCCATCACCATTACCCCCCAGCAGTGCAGGGGCAGCCTCCACCAGGGACCCACTCATGTCTCCCACCACCCCCACCCCCAGCAGTGCAGGGGCAGCCTCCATCAGGCCCCCACTCATGTCTCCCACCACCCCCACCCCCCAGCAGTGCAGGGGCACCCTCCACCAGGCCCCCACTCATGTCCAACTCATGTCTCCTACCACCCCCACCCCCAGCAGTGCAGGAGCACCCTCCACCAGGCCCCCACTCATGGCCCCCTGCACCCCCACCTCCCAGCATTGCAGGTCACCCTCCACCAGGCCCCCACTCATGTCTCCCATCACCATTACCCCCCAGCAGTGCAGGGGCAGCCTCCACCAGGGACCCACTCATGTCTCCCACCACCCCCACCCCCAGCAGTGCAGGGCAGCCTCCATCAGGCCCCCACTCATGTCTCCCACCACCCCCACCCCCCAGCAGTGCAGGGGCACCCTCCACCAGGCCCCCACTCATGTCCAACTCATGTCTCCTACCACCCCCACACCCAGCAGTGCAGGGGCAGCCTCCACCAGGCCCCCACTCATGTCTCCCACCACCCCCACCCCCAGCAGGTCAGGGGCAGCACCACCAGGCCCCCACACATGTCCCCCATCACTCCCACCCCCAGCAGTGCAGGGGCAGCCTCCAGCAGGCCCCCACTCATGTCTCCCACCACCCCCAGCCCCCAGCAGTGCAGGGGCAGCCTCCACCAGGCCCCCACTCATGTCCCCCTGCACCCCCACCCCCAGCAGTGCAGGGGCAGCCTCCAACAGGCCCCCATTCATGTCTCCCACCGCCCCCACCCCCCAGCAGTGCAGGGGCAGCCTCCACCAGGGTCCCACTCATGTCTCCCACCACCCCCACCCCTCAGCCACCAGGGGCAGCCTCCACCAGGCACCCACTCATGTCTCCCACCACCCCCACCCCCCAGCAGTGCAGGGGCACCCTCCACCAGGCCCCCACTCATGTCCCCCTGCACCCCCACCCCCAGCAGTGCAGGGGCAACCTCCACCAGGCCCCCACTCATGTCTCCCACCACCCCCACCCCCAGCAGTGCAGGAGCACCCTCCACCAGGCCCCCACTCATGGCCCCCTGCACCCCAACCACCCAGCATTGCAGGGCACCCTCCACCAGGCCCCCACTCATGGCCCCCTGCACCCCCACCCCCCAGCCACCAGGGGCAGCCTCCACCAGGCCCCCACTCATGTCCCCCTGCCCACAGGCCCTGACAATCCTCAAGCATGGGCCTCATGGCCAGCCACCACAGCCCAAAGACACAACCAAGTATTACATGCGCCCATGATACTACTCCAATGGAAACAATGTAAATGAACACATGTGTCTCACACACACACAATGGTTGCAAGTGAACCTGAAAACCCATATCATGACTGCATGAAAACAATGAGATGAAACCACACATTGAAGAATGAAAAAATCAAAATAATGTATTAAAAACAACAGCAATGGCAATCAAAATTAAACAATATACACAAGTACAAAATAAAGCAAATTAAGCTGGCTGTCCCTTTTCAAATTAAAATCAATAAATGATAATCCAAAAAAATGTCCATAAAAAGGAAATGAAGGGAAAAAAGAAATAGAAAACCATTGCTCCATGGAAAAAAATATTCATAGTAAATAAAATATCCAAATGCAAAGTCCAACTATGTACAAAGTATTCAGGGTCCATCATCCCAACAGAAGAAATGAGACCTACAAAAAAACCTATCTAAAATGGAACTATATACAAAAGGTGGAGCAGTGTCCCTCGACTCCAAATAAAAATAAACAATAAAGGAAACCTATCACTAAATAACTATATACAATGGCGGCGGGCCAGTCCAGCAGCTCACTCAGTGGTGTTCCGGGCCAGGGCATCATCGAACTCCTCGTCTATGTCCCGGAGGCGGTCTTGTTCCCTGGCCCCGAGGGTCCGCAGGGATGCCGACATGTTCACCTCCAACTCCCTGCCGATTGCCTCGAGGCACTCGGCCCGCCTCAGGGCCCTCCGCATGGCGTTCTCCGCCCTGACCATCGTGAGCCGCGCCTCTTCCTCCCGCCGCCGCTCCGCATCTATGGCGTGGCCCAACCGCTGCCACACGGAAGACACTGCCCGTCCAGGGTCCTCCTGCCCTCCGGCCGATGCCTGCCCCTCCAATGTTGAAGGCCCCGAGCTATCGTGGTTCCCACCTACAGCCTCCTGCTGCTGCAGCTGCTGCTGTCCATGTACCCTGTCCGATGGTGCCTGCACATCCTCCTCCAGCTGGAGTGCAGTCGTTGATGTGGCCACCCCTGCTGGACGTCCGACTCCCGACTGTGGCAGGGATCTGGCCGCACGGTCGGAGGCAGCTCCAAAGGGCACCCAGGTGACACATGGGTGGGAAGATGGCATGGAGGACGACTGGGGCATAGGGGGTTCTGTGGAGAAGGGGGTCGTAACAAAGTCCAGGAAACGGAGGAATCCAGCCCTGGTGAGCTGTCCCAGTGGGTCAACGCGGTCAACGAGCCATGCGAGAAGACGTGCAGACTCATCATGAAAAGACTGCAGGTCAGCTCGCATGGCCCGTTGACGCAACGCCACCCCACCCTGGACAGGCTCAACCTGATGCAGGATAGCCACATCCACAGGGAGAGGAAGGCCAGGTGTTGTAAGTCAATCCTCTCCCTGAGAACGGGTCTGGAGGTAGGCATCCCCGCTGGTGCAAGATGATGCAGTGACAGGAGCAGGGACAGGATTGCACACAGGCACCTCCGCGGCGGCCTGTGCTGCCTCCTGTCCCTGATCCTGCACTGCACCACTAGCACCAGTGGAATTCCCACCTCCAGACCCCGCATCTGTCGCTTGCACGGCCTCCTCCTCCACCAAACCCCCCACCAACCTGGATGGATCCGTGCCATCTTCCACCGTTGGGCCCTGTGGGGTCCCAGCTGCCCCTTCTGCTGCCGAGGAGTCCAACTCCAACCTCCGCCTCTTGGACCTCCCCTCGGCAACTGCGGCCTGGGACACGGCACCGGACTCCTCACTCCCCGACGAGATCACAACCTGGGAGGGGATCCGGGCCTTGCGTCTCCGGCTGGTGGTGCGACCCCTGCCGCTGTGCTCCACAGAACCTTCTCCGCCCTCTTCATCAGTTGACGCTGCAGACAGGGAGAAAGAAAACACAGGCATCAGGGCACTGTAAAATGGACTCATACACACATGACAGTTATACATAAGTGGCATTGGTAAACCTCAGACATGGCATCACAATCCCCAACACACATGTCATTTCAACTTGCACACATGAGCCATACCACAGCCATATTGCAACAGCCAGCACCATCCATTCACATACAACAGCATGAGCAGCCAAAGGTCATCCACACATCACATGCAACATAGGGAGTACACTACACATGCACACACACCACCAAACTTGCATGCATGTGTACACCTCCGCCAACTGTCGCAGTGTTTTGATCGACATCCATGTCACACCTGACAATCATTCCTCCACATCCTGTGCCATGCAAGCCAACACACACAAGCACCATTCATGTGTCACACATGAGACCCCTCGCATGTGTCACCCTCACGGCCCTGTACACCCCCCCCTACTTGCCCACATAAAAATACATGTTCAACCTGCACACTCCTGGCACACCACCACACGCACAGCTTACAATCAGTATGCATGTACACTTACCGCTCGACTCCAGACGGGTCTGCTTCTCAAGGGCCTGGATGTGGAGCGCTGGGGATATGCGTTCCAGGACCCTCATCTGATCTTCCGACAAGTGGCCCCGGCGCCCCTTTGCATCCGCTGCCTTCAGGAGGCGCCGGGCATTGTTGAGGGTCCTGGACCTGAAGTCCTCCCAGCGCTTCCTGACACGTTCGTAGTCGCGGACTGCCACCTCCTCCGCATTGATGGCAGTCACGATGTCCATCCAGATCCGAGTCCGTCCTTCCTTGTCGGCACGCAACCTTCTGAAGAGGGCATCATACTGCCCCAGGACATGCTCCACCAGGACACCAACTTCGGTGGCAGTGAAGCTGGTGCCCCTCTGCCTCCTTGGCCGGGGGTTGCCACTGGTTCCAGATGTTGCAGTGCCCGACATGGCAACCCCAGAGGCAGGAGTGGGTGGGCAACTGGGTCCTGGGGCTGGGCTGTGGGGCGATGGAAAAGCAGTCGGGAGTCTTCGGTTCCAGCAGGGGTGGTCACAGCAACAGCACCCCTGGCTGATGTGCAGGCAGCAAATGGCAGGGCACGTGGGCAGCAGGCAGTCAGGCAGCAGCAGATGGCAGGTGGGAGCGTGCTCAGGGCTCTGGGGGGCAGTAATTTGGCCTTCTGGGCAGGAGCATGGTCTTCCGTGTGTGAACGCGTGGCCAGCTTGATACGGAGTGATTTTGCACGTGAAAATCCAGCACGTCTGCGTGTAATTCGAGGAAAGGCCCTTAGCGTGTAAACGCGTCAACACATGTCTGTACATTCATTGGCCCAAAGGCCACCAGCGTATGCGCGTCTATGAAGTCACGTGCACGTTGAATATGGCACAAGTTTGAAATGTTGTGTGTTAAAAAAATGAAAGACACGTCGGAGTGTCAGAGCGTGTAATTGGTGGAAATGGCCTTAGCGAGTACACGCGGAAGTGACAAAGTGTGTAATTGGTGGAAATGGCCCTAGCGCGTACACGCGGAAGTGACGCTGGACGTGTGGGCCTGCATAAAAGGTACGTGTAGAACACCATTTCCTTGTACGTGCTTTTCGTGGAGAGCGAGTGGGTGAAATCTGTACTTCTTGTCGTTTCACACGCGATTTACTTCACAGCGTTTCAAGTTCGTACTCCCTGTTACCTCTGACAGCTTTTTCTCTTTTTTCTCTTTTTCTGGTTTTCATGGGCCTGTTCCCTCAAACAGCGTTCCCTTCTACTGTTGTCCTGTCTCCTCAGACAGCGTACAATTCTTCTTTTGGTGGGGGTGTTGCCAACGCGCACACGTGCTTCTTTTTCACGCTCTTTTTCCTGGCAGACGGTGAGTCACGCACGTATCTAACATCTGTGCTCTCCCCGTGTGTAGCCTACCCCTTCAGAGGTCATTCTAGACTGCGTGTGACACGCATATGTTCATTCTTGTGTTACTGGGTGCCACAGCGTAGTGCAGGTTTTTTTTTCCGCACACGTGGTCTAGGAGGGGTTGCGTGCACGTCATCTCCCTTTTTTGGGCTTCCTGTGCGTTGCGTGACCCGTCATCTTTCCCCAGGGGTCACATTCAGCCTTGCTAGAGCACTAGGGTACAATTACCATTTGGTACCCAACCCCTTTGACCACCAATTGCCCAGGACAATAGTTTACAGCCACTCCCATACGCACATTAACATCAGTGCCATGGTTGGGAGGCGAGGAATCCGTAAGGGTGGCAAAGGTGGACGAGCCACAAGTGGTGGCCGTGGTGGATCCGGTAGGGGACGTGGTCGTTACTTGCAGGGTGACCCTGTCCCCCCATGTGTGGAGGACCAGTCAAGGGCACCCATAATCCCCCCCCCCTGGTTGAGGCTGATGTGGATGACACCATCCATGCTCAGCCCTTGTTGGACCAGCCCATTGTGGCACCAGACCTGGCTGACTTCCAGGTCAGCAGGCCTATGACACGTGCGCTGGTGCACGTTGATATCATCAGGCCACGTGGATCAGGGGCAGCAAGGTCATCTGCTGCCCCAAGCAGGCAGGGTGGAGAGGCTGCAGGGGCAGCTACGGCTCCATCCACCCCAGCTCTCACACACCCAGCCAGGACAGTGTCGGTCCTGGTCCATCCTGCTGACATTCCCCCTGACACCATTACACTTGAGCCAATGCCTGCAAAAACTCCCATGCTGAGTGTGCAATCCCACATTCCTGATACAGAGTCCACCAGGGCTCCTGCCCCTAGTGTCCAGAGCGGCGTAGGACACTCAGGATCACCACCACCTTCCAAGCGGAAGAGGAAGAGTGCTCGTCCGGCACAGGCTGATGCCCCAGACACGGCTACACAGTCCGGCCCGTCGAGGAAGCCCAGCTTCACGGATGCCGAACTGAATGCACTTGTCGAGTATGTGTCCGCACATGATAACGAGATGGTCATTGTTGCAGGATCCAAGACCACACCTGCACAACGCCAGGCACAATGGCAGACCGTTGCAGACATCGTAAGTGCCCTTGGAATCGTGAGGCGCACAGCCAATGATAGCTATAAGCGCTGGAATGACCTAAAGCGCAGGGCAAAGAATAAGCTGGCCTCAACTCATGCCGCAACTCTAGTGACTGGAGGTGGGTCTCCAGTAGAAGACATGGAACTCACTCCACATGAGTCAGTCGCTGGGACCTACGTCACGGAGGAACAGATCCAAGGCGTGGGAGATCTGCCTGATTATGAGGCATTGTCCGGCAGCTCCAGGTGAAAAATCAGACCTGTTTGAATTAGAAAAGCTATTACATGAGGGAACTGGACTGAATGAATAAGTGCTGCCCTCCTCTCCATCTTCACTCAATAGCAATGGTACATGCCATCTGTGTGATGGCATGTGTATTTCACCTGGCAATCACAGGCCAATGTGTGATGCCACTGCCAGGCAGCATGCAGAAAATGTGTTCCTCTTCCATCTTGGTGTCATCAGTGTGTGCCATTTGCCTGCCCTTCATACGCAGTGAGGGTGCATGCATGGGAGGGTTTTAGTCATGTGGACATGTGTCAATCAAGTACTGGTTCTGTTGCTTCTCAGCCCTCATTGTGTGCCATGGTGCTAATGCCTGTTTCCATTTGTTTGCTTTTATATCTTTGCAGGGGAAGACGCACCTGATACTGCTGGGGTTGTGGAGATGGTGCAGACCCAGGAGGGGTCCGAGGGCCGACCGACCACCAGTGAGGAACGTGGTGTGGTGGTGTGTGAGAACCCACAACTGCTGCAGGTTGTGGTCTCAAGGGGTGTCTCTGGCTGCACCTCCCCCGAGCTGTACTCAGGTGTTGATTTGGATGATGAGACCTACGTGCCGTCGCAGGTGAGTGTTCCTGGGAGGGATTCTGTTCTGTCCCACCCACCTGCACCAGGGTCAGAACCCTCAATGGGGATGTCAGTGTTGGCAGCTACGCCTTTGGTGGTTACGGATGCAGGGTCACACTCCGCGACATCTGATCCTGTTCCTGGGCCAGCAGATCAGAGGGGGAATGCAGTCCTGCAGCCTCAGGCAGTGCCGGCACAGCAAGGCGCAGTTCGCCTTGCCCCAGACAGGTGTGGTACCCGCCGACATGGTGGCTGTATGCCACCTGGCAATACAGCATGGGAGCAATCCATTTACGGTATGGCAACCCAACAGGCAGCATCATCAGAGATGATGGCTCAGGCCATGGATAGGGTGGCCACTTCCATTGTCCCCCCCGAAAGGCTGATGGAGCGACTACAGCAGACAACCGACTCCATCTGCCAGTCACACAGGGAGGACATGTTGGCGTCCAACAGGGACAGGCGGGCGGCACTGGCGACTCTGCAGGAAGCCATCTCCATAGAGTCCCAGGGCCAAAGGGAAGCCCTGAGGCTGGAACTTCTTCACCTCAGGACGACTCTTGTTGGGCTTGAGGCTTCAACAAACCGACGGACAGAACAGCATCTGGAGCGTCTCACCTGTACGCTCTCAGCTGAGATGCAGGCAACTAGGGCAGAGATCCGGGCATCCTGTGAGTTGTTGCATGGGGACCTCCGCACACTCATCCTCCAGAACGAGACCTACCACACCCGCATGCTTGCAGCCATGGAGGAACAGACTAGGGCCTTGCGTGGGCTGCCTCCCATAGTGCAACCACCTCCGGATGCAGCTGCACAGGGTGATAATAGCGACAGCAGTGATACTCCCACAATAGGGTAGCCGTGTGGGCCATGAGCCCATGGAGGTGTTTTTTTTTTGCAAGATCCACACAGGTGGGTTTTCGTGTGCACCCTGTCCTCGGTCCTCCTGGGTGGCCTCCCCAACCCCCCCGGGCCCATTAATGGCCATTTTTGATTTTTATTTTGGGACAATGTGTTGCCTTGTGTGGCTCCCGTGGGCATACGCTGCATTGTGGCTGGGCACATGCAGGCTTGTCATGTATTTGGTTCAGATGCTTGGGTTTATGTCACACACACCCCTCCTGCTTCCCGTTTCCATGGGCTTGCAAAGGGTGTGCCCAAGTGACATTGACGTACATGGTGACATTGGACTCCCACTACATGTGTGGGTAGTCTAGTCAATACTGTATACATTCCTAGTGCATATTGCTGTTGTGTTGTACACTGCATGTTGCATTGATGTGTAACTCATCATCCGTGTCTACCTCCTAATTTGCAGGTCCTTTCCTCATGTCTACACAAGGCCCTCTACTATGGAGATGGGTCCATGTTGGCAGCAGTGCACCTACAACTCTACATGGCGGCAACACTATACAGTTGGAAGTGGTGGGAGTGCAGGCATTTCCAGGTGGTGAGACTACTAATTCCTTACATTCGTAATGTCATGTTAATGGTAGTTTTGAGGGTCAGTAGCTGATAAGTGTTTTTGCTAAATACCTGCTCAAGTGTGTTGTTGGTCCTGCATTACTGTGAGCATTTCAGGTGTCGCGAGTTTCAATTAGGGACACTGTACATTGTGACACTTGTGTCATGTTGTGGGGATTACTTTGTTTACCTGCACATAGCATGACATGGCACGGTGTGTCGTGTGACGGAGCTGGGGATGGGTTGGGTGACATGGCACTGTCCTCATGTTGCATTTTGCAAGTGGGTATTGATTTTAGCTGCATGAATGTGTTTTTTCACAAAACTGCATTGGTGGTGTCTGTGTAGGTAGGGATGCACACATTGTAACACTTCCAGGTGAACAATCTCAGGCTGATATGGTTTTGACGGTTTCAGGATCAGTGTCAGGTTGAATCATCATTGATTGTCAGATGGTATGTGCCAGGGCAGTGTGCACTCCACAGGGGTGTGATTTCTATGTGAAGTAATTAGCCACTAGCTGTGTACGGGCTGCCTCCCCCCGTGCCCTTTCCCCTCCCATGCGCAGCGGGCGTGCATGTGGTTGGGAATGTGGGGGCACCACCATGTCCACGGCCAGGCCCCGGCGTGTTGCAACGTTGTGCAGGACACATGCTGCCACTATGATCCTGCACACTACTGGGGGAGCGTATAACAGCTGCCCGCCAGAACGGTCAAGGGAGCGAAAGCGTGACTTAAGCACTCCGAATGTGCGCTCCACTATGCCCCGGGTTGCAATGTGGGCTGTGTTATATCTTACCTCGGGTGGCGTGGTGGGGTTCCGAATTGGCGTCATCATGTGGGGGCTGAGAGGGTAGGCACTGTCCCCTGTGGAGGTGGTGATTGGTATCATTGGTGGGGTTGTGACCTTGCTCAGTATCTGACATGCATGCATGTGTAGTGGCATGCATACTCACCAACCAGCCATGTATCGCCATGCCGCCCAGCTTCTAGGTCCCGGCTTAGGGCGGACATTCGGTAAATGAAGCTGTCGTGGGTGGACCCGGGATAGTTGGCATATACTGAGGTGATGATTCCCTTGGCATTACATACTACCTGCACGTTGATGGAATGCCAGTGCTTGCGGTTCCTATAGATGTGCTCAGATGCCCTGGGGGGACGTAGAGCCACATGGGTGCAGTCGATGGCACCTAGCACTTTGGGGAATCGTGCCACACCGTAAAAATCCAGGGCGGCAGCATGCCTTTCTGCAGGTGTTCTGGGCAGGTATATGTGCCTGCGGACTGATGGGCGTGCAGTGATGATGTTCAAGACCTGGTGTAGGCAGCGTGACTGCGTGGCCTGTGACACCCCACCCACTATGGCACTTGTCCGCTGAAATGATCCAGTGGCTAAGAAGTGCAGTACATTGAGGACCTTCTCCAGGGGGCTGAGTGCTTGGGAGCACAGGGTGGGTGATGTGAGGTCATCCTCCCACTCACTCACCAGGTCCAGTATTATGTGTGGTGGAAACCTGCACCTCCCATACACCTGGTCATCAGGCATCCCGAAAAGGCTGGTTCTGGGTGTGAATATTCTGGCCCTGACTATCCTCCTCCTCCTCCTTTGGTAGCCCACGGCCACTGCTGCTAGGAACGGTATATTCATCCTGGCGTCTGAGCTTGTTATTTTTTTGCGCGCAAATTTATGCGTCGCGGGTCTACGTATGCTTGCTTCCTACTGGCGTACGTGTTTCTTAGCGCGTGTTGTAGGCGAGCGTGTGAAACTTCCTGCGCACCCCTGAAATCCAGCACCCAGGCCAATAGCGTGTGGAAATTCCCGCGCACCCCAGAATATACGTGCGCTGATGTACTCGCGTGTGTAAGTGCCCGCGCACCCCTGCAATACACGTACATAGGCCAATCGCGTGTACGCGCACTTTTGTCCAATTACACGCGATGACACTCTGACGTGCAGTCTTTCCACGTGTACTCCGTCATCACATGCTATGAGGGAAACACCCGTGCGGGTCACGTCACAGACGCGCTTACGCGCCGAGGGCCTTTGGTCCAATAGAATCACGTATGCGTGCTGACGCGCTTACGCGCTAAGGGCCTTTCCTCGAATTTCACGCTGACGTGCAGGATTTTCACGTGCCAAATCACTCCGTATCAAGCTGGCCACATGAAAACACACGGAAGACCACGCCCCTGCCCAGAAGGCCAAATTACTGCCCCCCAGTGCCCCGAGCAGCCTCCCACGTGCCTTCTGCTGCTGCTGCCTGCCTGCCTGCCTGCTGCCACCGTGCCCTGCCATTTGGTGCCTGCACATGAGCCATCTGCAGGGGTCCAGTTGCTGTGTCCACCCCTGCTGGAACAGAAGACTCCCGACTGGGATAACATCGCTCCACAGCCCAGCCCCAGGACCCAGTTGCCCACCTACTCCTGCCTCTGGGGTTGCCATGTCGGGCACTTCCACATCTGGCACCAGTGGCAACCCCAGGCCAGAGGGGCAGAGGGGCACCAGCTTCACTGCCACCGAAGTTGGTGTCCTGGTGGAGCATGTCCTGGGGCAGTATGATGCCCTCTTTGGATCGTCCCGCGCCAGCAAGGAAGGACGGGAGAGGATCTGGGCCGACTGTGTGGTTGCCATCAACGCGGAGGGGGTGGCAACCCGCGACGTCCAGAAGATCAAGAAGCGCTGGGAGGACTTGAGGTCCAGGACCCTCGTGAAGGCCCGGCGCCTCGTGGAGGAGGGCCGGGGCCGCATGAGTTCCATCCAGATGAGGGTCCTGGAACACGTACGCCCAGCGCTCCACGCCCAGATCCTTGAGAGGGAGACCCGTCTGGAGTTGAGCGGTAAGTGGCCAAGCATTGCTGTGTGAGACAGGGCATGTTGCGGTGTGCTGGTTGTCTGATACTTGCCTGTATGTGTGACATAGGCCATGTATGCATGTATGTGTGCAGGGACATCATGGTAATGCATGTGCGACCAGTGATGTGTGAACCACATGGTTGTTGCATGTGTTTAAATGCGACATGGGGTGCCCTATGCAGATTTTACACATGAGAGCATGCCAGTCTCTGTTCCTGGACATGGGTGGGGGTGAGGGATGGGTACTGATGCTAGGTACATATATGGTAGCCATGTCTGTGTGCCTGACCTGCGTGTCTGTGACTTGTGAATGCCATGGATGCATGACACATGTGTGTGACAATGCACAGATTCACTGATGCAGCCTAGTTATCCTTGTATCCGCTCTGTTTGGGGTGTATGAGGCCAGATGGATGTGACTGAGGTGAAGTGTGTGCATGTGATAGGCATGACCCATGATGCATGTGAGTTCCATATCATTGTATGTTTCAAGAGTCCATTGGACATGTATGGAAATGTCCATGGCATGCACCATGCCTGTTACTGTGTGTGTTTTACCTGGACTGACCCATGTGTTGTGGAGGGACATGATGGAAGTGTACTTTGACAGTGGTACTCATCTGCTATTGCTTCCTGTGTAGGGGACCATTGAACAGTACCCTGATGCTTGTGTTCTATGTCTCCCTCTACGCAGCGGCTAGTGAAGAAGAGGGCATAGACGGCACTGTGGAGCAAGGCGGCGGGGATGCCCCCACGGCTGCAGCGGAAGCGGTGGGTGAGCCCTCACAGGGGCCTGCTCCGGCGGAAGACGGTGAGGAGCCATCCAGGTTGGTGGTTTCCACAGAGGAGGAGGAGGCCACCACTGAGGCACACATGGGGCCTGGTGGGGGCATCCCTGCTGGTGCAAGTGATGCAGTCCAGGGGAAGGGGTAGGAGGCAGCACAGGTCACCGTGGAGGGGCCTGTGCATGTTGCTGTCCCTGACCCTGTGAGTGCACCACCATGCACCAGCAGGGATGTCCAGTCCCAGGCCCGTCCGCAGGTAGAGGGGATGTCCATGTCACCTGACTCACCTCCACCTGCGGATGAGGGGACCCGTGTCTGTATGGAGAAGGTCCTGATTGGGGTCGCGATGCGCACGGGTGCAATTCGTGATGACGTGCGTGCTTCCTGGGAGGAGCACGCACATCATCACGAAGAGCACCGTGCCGACGTGGCCCAATTGGGATCTTCCATGTTCGGGGGTTTCCTGCATGTGTTGGCCAATCTGGCGGCCCTCTCCTCCTCTGTGGAGGCTATACGCCGGTCGTTCTCCTTGCCGTCTTCCGGCCCAGATGCTACCAGGGCCCCCTGTGGACCTGCCCTGACCAATGCAGCCAGCTCGGTGGGGATCCCATCCCTGCCACAGTCGGGAGTCGGAGGTCGAGCAGGGGTGGACACCACAGCAACTGTACCCCAGCAGATGGAGGATGTGCCGGCATCATCAGGCAGGGCACGTGCACGATGGCGTCGGTGGATTCCATCAGCCTGGATGCCGTCGTGCTGGCAGAGGCAGTTGCGTCGGAGGCAGCAGCAGAGTCAAAGTGGGAGGCTTCATGGCTCGGGCCATCAACATCGGAGGGGCAGGCATCGGCCGGAGGGCAGGAGGACCCAGGACAGGAAGTGTCTTCCGTGTGGCTGCGGTTGGGCCAGCAGATAGGTGCGGCGCGGCGGCGGGCGGAAGAGGCGCGGCTCACGATGGTCAGGGCGGAGAACTCCATGCGGAGAGCCCTGAGGCGGGCCGAGTGCCTCGAGGCAATCCGCAGGGTGTTGGAGGAGCAGATGGCGTTGTCCCTGAGGACCCTCGGGGCCATGGAACAGGACCGCCTCTGGGACATAGACGAGGAGTTTGATGATGCCCTGGCCCGGAACACCACGGAGTGAGCCGCTGGACTTGCCCACCGCCTTTGTATATAGTTCTTTAGTTTTAGGTTTCCTTTGTTTCTTCTTATGATTTGGAGTCGACGGACACTGCTCCACTTTTTGTATATAGTTAGGGTTTTTTGTAGGTTTCCTTTGTTCAGTTGGGCTCATGGACCCTTGGATGTTTTGTACATAGTTCTTCATTGGATTGTTTTATTTTTTATTTTTTATTTATTCTCCATGGAGCAATGGTCTTTGCATTTATTTTTCTCTCTCGGATTGATTTTATTTTTAATGTGACTTTGGACAACATTTTTTTGGATTTGGATTTGTAGTTTTGATTTTTTTGGACGGACATGCAGCTTAACTTTTTTTCATTGCCATTGTAGTTTGTTTCATTTCATTTGCATTCAATTTTTTTTAATACAATTTTGTTTTCATACTTCACTGTGTGGTATCATCTCATTGGTTTCATGCATGTCATGTTGGGTATTTTCCCATTCAATTGCAACCATTGTGTGTGACGGACATGGGTTGATTTGCTTTATGAACATTGGGGGTGTAACATGTCATTTCCATTTCCATGTGGGTGAATGGGTTACTTGGTAGGGCCTTTTGGCTGTGGAGGCTGACCATAACGCACATGATTGGGGATTGTGAGGACCTGGGTGCAGGGGGACATGAGTGGGGGCCTGGTGGAGGGTGCCCCTGGATGCTGGGGGGTGGGGGTGGTGGGAGACATGAGTGGTGGCCTGGTGGAGGGTGCCCCTGCACTGCTGGGGGGTGGGGGTGGTGGGAGACATGAGTTGGACATGAGTGGGGGCCTGGTGGAGACTGCCCCTGCACTGCTGGGGGTTGGGGGTGGTGGGAGACATGAGTGGGGGCCTGGTGGAGGGTGCCCCTGCACTGCTGGGGGGTGGTGGGAGACATGAGTGGGGGTCTGGTGGAGGCTGCCCATGGTGGCTGGGGGGTGGGGGTGGTGGGAGACATGAGTGGGGGCCTGGTGGAGGGTGCCCCTGCACTGCTGGGGGGTGGGGGTGGTGGGAGACATGAGTTGGACATGAGTGGGGGCCTGGTGGAGACTGCCCCTGCACTGCTGGGGGGTGGGGGTGGTGGGAGACATGAGTGGGGGCCTGGTGGAGGGTGCCCCTGCACTGCTGGGGGGTGGTGGGAGACATGAGTGGGGGTCTGGTGGAGGCTGCCCATGGTGGCTGGGGGGTGGGGGTGGTGGGAGACATGAGTGGGGGCCTGGTGGAGGCTGCCCCTGCACTGCTGGGGGGTGGGGGTGGTGGGAGACATGAGTGGGGGCCTGGTGGAGGCTGCCCATGGTGGCTGGGGGGTTGGGGTGGTGGGAGACATGAGTGGGGGCCTGGTGGAGGCTGCCCCTGCACTGCTGGGGGGTGGGGGTGATAGGGGCCATGAGTGGGGGCCTGGTGGAGGATGCCCCTGGATGCTGGGGGGTGGGGGTGGTGGGAGACATGAGTGGGGGCCTGGTGGAGGGTGCCCCTGCACTGCTGGGGGTGAGGGTGGTGGGAGACATGAGTGGGGGCCTGGTGGAGGCTGCCCATGGTGGCTGGGGGGTGGGGGGGTGGTAGACATGGGTGGGAGCCTGGTGGGGGCTGCCCATGGTGGCTGGGGGGGTGGGGGGGTGGTAGACATGAGTGGGGGCCTGGTGGTGCTGCCCTGCACTGCTGGGGGGTGGGGGTGATAGTGGCCATGAGTGGGGGCCTGGTGGAGGGTGCCCCTGGATGCTGGGGGGTGGAGGTGCAGGGGGACATGAGTAGGGGCCTGGTGGAGTGTGCCCGTGGATGCTGGGGGGTGGGGGTGGTGGGAGACATGAGTGGGGGCCTGGTGGAGGCTGCCCCTGCACTGCTGCGGGGTGGGGGGAGACATGAGTGGGGGCCTGGTGGTGCGCCCTTGCACTGCTGGGGGGTGGGGTGATAGGGGCCATAAGTGGGGGCCTGGTGGAGGGTGCCCCTGGATGCTGGGGGGTGGGCGTGCAGGGGGACATGAGTGGGGGCCTGGTGGAGGCTGCCCCTGCACTGCTGGGGGGTGGGGGTGGTGGGAGACATGAGTGGGGGCCTGGCGGTGCTGCCCCTGCACTGCTGGGGGGTGGGGGTGATAGGGGCCATGAGTGGGGGCCTGGTGGAGGGTGCCCCTGGATGCTGGGGGGTGGGGGTGCAGGAGGACATGAGTGGGGGCCTGTTGGAGGGTGCCCCTGGATGCTGGGGGGTGGGGGTGCAGGGGGACATGAGTGGGGGCTTGGTGGTGCTGCCCCTGGATGCTGGGGGGTGGGGGTGCAGGGGGACATGAGTGGGGGCCTTGTGGTGCTGCCCCTGCACTGCTGGGAGGTGGGGGTGATAGGGGCCATGAGTGGGGGCCTGGTGGAGGGTGCCCCTGCACTGCTGGGGGTGGGGGTGCAGGGGGACATGAGTGGGGGCCTGGTGGTGCTGCCCCTGCACTGCTGGGGGGTGGGGGTGGTGGGAGACATGAGTGGGGGCCTGGTGGAGGGTGCCCCTGGATGCTGGGGGGTGGGGGTGCAGGGGGACATGAGTGGGGGCCTGGTGGGGGCTGCCCATGGTGGCTGGGAGGTGGGGGTGGTGGGAGACATGGGTGGGGGCCTAGTGGAGGGTGCCCCACACTGCTGGGGGGTGGGGGTGGTGGGAGACATGGTTTGGACATGATTGGGGGCCTGGTGGAAGCTGCCCCTGCACTGCTGGGCGGTGGGGGTGATAGGGGCCATGGGTGGGGGCCTGGTGGAGGGTGCCCATGGTGGCTGGGGGGTGGGGGTGTGGTAGACATGGGTGGGAGCCTGGTGGGGGCTGCCCATGGTGGCTGGGGGGTGGGGGTGATAGGGGCCATGAGTGGGGGCCTGGTGGAGGGTGCCCCTGGACTGCTGGGGGGTGGGGGCGGTGGGAGACATGAGTGGGGGCCTGGTGGAGGGTGCCCATGGTGGCTGGGGGTTGGGGGTGTGGTAGACATGGGTGGGAGCCTGGTGGGGGCTGCCCATGGTGGCTGGGGGGTGGGGGTGATAGGGGCCATGAGTGGGGGCCTGGTGGAGGGTGCCCCTGGATGCTGGGGGGTGGGGGTGGTGGGAGACATGAGTGGGGGCCTGGTGGAGGGTGCCCCTGCACTGCTGGGGGGTGGGGGTGGTGGGAGACATGAGTGGGGGCCTGGTGGAGGGTGCCCATGGTGGCTGGGGGGTGGGGGTGGTGGGAGACATGAGTGGGGGCCTGGTGGTGCTGCCCCTGCACTGCTGGGGGGTGGGGGTGATAGGGGCCATAAGTGGGGGCCTGGTGGAGGGTGCCCCACACTGCTGGGGGTGGGGGTGGTGGGAGACATGAGTTCGGGCCTGGTGGAGTCTGCCCATGGTGGCTGGGGGGGGTGATAGGGGCCATGAGTGGGGGCCTGGTGGAGGGTGCCCCTGGATGCTGGGGGTTGGGGGTGCTGGGTGACATGAGCAGGTGTGCAGGGTAGTCCCCTGTGGTGTCGGCTGCCTGCAGGGGCCATGGAGGGTGTACAGGGAATACCTGGGAGCACACAGCCAAATCGCGTGTAGAATTTCCCGCGTACCCCTGAAATACACGTACCCAGCCAAATCGCGTGTGGAAATTCCCGCGCACGTACCTGGCCAAATCGCGTGTGGAACTTCCCGCGCACCCCTGAAGTCCACGTACCCTACCAAATCGCGTGTGGGACTTCCCGCGCACCCCTGAGATCCACGTACCCAGCCAAGTCGCGTGTGTAAATTCCCGCACACGTACCCAGCCAACTCGCGTGTGGAACTTCCCGCGCACCCCTGAAGTCCACGTACCCTACCAAATCGCGTGTGGGACTTCCCGCGCACCCCTGAGATCCACGTACCCAGCCAAGTCGCGTGTGTAAATTCCCGCACACGTACCCAGCCAAATCGCGTGTGGAACTTCCCGCGCACCCCTGAAATCCACGTACCCTGCCAAATCACGTGTGAGTTTTCCCACGCACCCCTGAGATCCACGTACCCAGCCAAGTCGCGTGTGTAAATTCCAACGCACGTACCCGGCCATATCGCGTGTGGAACTTCCCGCGCACCCCTGAAATCTACGTACCCTGCCAAATCGCGTGTGAGACTTCCCGCGCACCCCTGAGATCCACCTACACAGCCAAGTCGCGTGTGTAAATTCCCGCGCACGTACCCGGCCAAATCGCGTGTGGAACTTCCCGCGCACCCCTGAAATCCACGTACCCTGCCAAATCGCATGTGAGACTTCCCGCGCACCCCTGAGATCCACGTACCCAGCCAAGTCACGTGTGTAAATTCCCGCGCACGTACCCGGCCAAATCGCGTGTGGAACTTCCCGTGCACCCCTGAAATCCACGTACCCTGCCAAATCGCGTGTGAGACTTCCCGCGCACCCCAGAGATCCACGTACCCAGCCAAGTCGCGTGTGTAAATTCCCACCCACGTACCCGGCCAAATCGCGTGTGGAACTTCCCGCACACCCCTGAAATCCACATACCCTGCCAAATCGCGTGTGAGACCTCCCGCGCACCCCTGAGATCCATGTACCCAGCCAAGTCGCGTGTGTAAATTCCCGCGCACGTACCCAGCCAAATCGCGTGTGGAACTTCCCGCGCACCCCTGAAATCCACATACCCTGCCAAATCGCGTGTGAGACTTCCCGCGCACCCCTGAGATCCATGTACCCAGCCAAATCGCGTGTGAAAGTTCCCGTGCACCCCAGAATACACGCACATGTTATTTTTCAGTCAGCGGGTGTCTGTGTTTGTGGGTACCCCTTTGCACATCATTTGTTCTGGAGGGCTACAGTATAGGACATTCATCATGGCTGTATATAGGTGCTATTTGTTGGTGCACCTTTTGGCGCACATTTATTACAGGCGCTGAGACGCTACCGCCTGCTTTCTTGTGGCGGTCGTGTTTGTGCCTGTGCGCTGGTTTGACTGTGCGCTTTTTTGCCCTATTCGATTCCATGAATACGTGTTGTAGGCGAGCGTGTGGGCGTTCCGCGCTCTTGCACCCTGTACTTCCCCCGTGACGCCCACATTTTGGCAAGTTGTTCCCCATTCCGAAGTGTTACACCCCGTGTTCCGCCTACTTTTGTTGTGTGCGCCGCGCTATGTGCGATT
This sequence comes from Ambystoma mexicanum, assembly GCF_040938575.1. Taxonomy (NCBI): domain Eukaryota; kingdom Metazoa; phylum Chordata; class Amphibia; order Caudata; family Ambystomatidae; genus Ambystoma; species Ambystoma mexicanum. The sequence continues at coordinate 250,233,070 of NC_090923.1, read as the reverse complement.
TTCGCTGTGGCCTGTGCGATTTTCGCTGTGACCTGGCGCACGCCGTTAGATGGCCTGTGCGCCAACGTGCGCCGTGCACTTTTTTAGCGCACATCCGATGGTTTTCTTGCGCACGGCCTTCCATGAATCGATGTGCGCTGATTTTCGTGCGATTTTCGCACTTGCACTGCGATTTTCGCTATTCCACTGAGAATCGCACGTTTTTGGCCACTTGCGCTGCGCTAATTATTCCATGAATCGGCCTGTTAATATCAAAAGTGATCAGTCAAGTGAGCACTCTGCAGTTACTGCTGGATTCTAATAACGGTCTTTCCTTGCTTGCTGTCGGCCTTGTGGAGCTCCTCCTTTAGACTCATCAAAAACTGAAAACTGCTGTGGAAGCGGCCACGAAAGTGAGCAGTAAAGTGAGCAGTCTGCAGTCCGCAGACCCAGGACCGTGGCTCCCTGGTGCATGCAGGGCCGGTCTTAAGGGAAGCAGCTCCCTGGGCGAATTGGTGCCCCCCTCACCCACCGCGCTTTAACAGGGGGCGGGACGGAAGGGGGCGGAGCCAGGAGGGGTCACTTTTTTAATTTATTTTAAAAACATTTTTAACCTCCTCGCACCAGCAAAGAGGTTAATTAGGGCGCGTTAGCACCCCATTGCCATTGAATGAGCCTGCCGCCACGGGTTCATTCAATGACAATGAGGCGCCTGCCACGCCTTCTGCCACTACGCACGACAGCTCGGGGGAGCCATTGAAAGACTCCCCGGGGTTGGCGTGGTGGGGGGCTAATGGCGCCTTTTCTTGTGAAAAGTGCCCACGGCGGAGGGGAACCACCCGCCGCAGGCACATTTTACAGTAAAAGGCCGCCTGCTGCTCCTTGTCCCTCAACGCCAGCTCGGGGGCCCTTGAAAGACTTCCCCAAGCTGGCGTGGCGGGGTCAAAAGGTGCCCTGGGGGGCGTGGCGCACCGGGCGGTTGCACGGCTTGCCCCCCTAGGGCCGGCTCTGGGTGCAGGGTGGCCTCTTGGGCCGTGCAACACCCCTATACTGAAATTCAGCAAATCAAAATCTTGGTGAGTGGTGCAGGCTGACTCTGTAAGACATTTGCACCATTTCACACCATTTAAACTGTACTCTGCCTATATGTAAACAATAAATCTCAATTGTAAACATACTCGCCAAGGAGTGCAGCAAGCATTGTCGACTTGGTGTCGTGGGGAACACACTTTCAGACGGCAGAAGTGAGAGTTGTTTGTCCCAACGTGATCCCAGGCAAAGCGTAAACAAAACCGCACACCAGAAACCCTAGAAAGGGAACATCGTATGCCAAAACAGTAACACGTGCAGCGGCCCCCATGAGAAATATCTCAGAAAAAGAAGTCTCTACCGCGAGGGTGGGGGAGGGGCCGCTAAGCGAAGGGAAAAATTATTGACTACAATCAGCTTGAAAAAGGGGGGAAGGCGTCTACTTTACCCTCTGTAAACCTAGTTGGAAGTGCCATTCTGAAGGCCTCTAACTCCGATTTCGGAGACATTGACAACAATTAATTGCTCGCACTGTGTTCCTCACTGCAGGCTACTAATGGGACACGTGTGGAGGAGATTATTACTGTCAATCAAACAGACAGAACAATTCCCCTGCTGGAACCCAGGACACCCCAGATAAAACGACTCCTCCCAGCTTCCTTGCCCCTGCAAGAAGAGAGGTATCGACTCTCCCCATCCCCAGACCTATTCCACACCTCACTGAATGAGGAGGCAGACCCGTGCACTAATAGTGATTGCGACGTGTCTGGCCACGCCAATAGGAACAAATCATCCATGGACGTGGTGCACTTCGCAGTAAAGATACTGCTGAAATTGTGTGGGGTAATACTCAAAGGAGTACAAAAACAGGGCAAGAGACTAGACATTAGTGATGCGAGGACAAACATATGGGGTCATGAAAATCCTCCAACAGGCTGTGGTAGGGCCATCCAGTCTGACCCTCGTTCGCCAGCCTCCCAAACCCTGTCAAGGCAGGGAAACAGAGGGCAGAGTGAAGCATTGATTTTAATGGAGGAGGTCCTGCCTCAAGTCCCAATCTACAGAACAAGGAAGGAACGTAGGCTGGCAAAACGTGCAAAAGCACGGAACCCTATGAAAAGGCTGTATACCCAATGCTAATTAAGACCCTATCTCCCACGTACCTTAATTCCACTGTTAGTTCTCCAGAGGCATGGAATAAAAGGAAAACAAAAAGGAAAGCGGCCCATAATCAAAAGCGGGTCAGGAGATCAGTTGGTTAATGGGCGAAGGTTAAAATAATGTTGAAACTGCTGTACGCATCACCCAGACGTCCATTTTCGACACAGCCCTCACCAGTATTCCGACAACAATAAAACTCCCTTTGTATGAAGCAAACCAGAGAGCTTGCAGTGCTCCAGGGAAAGAATGTCTTGATGCTGGTACCCAGAACAAGTGTACCCATAGGGGGTGGAAAGCCCACGAACTTGGAGGAAAAAACATTCAACTTGGGGCGTGGCCCCCTGACATTCACAGAAAAGAGAACAAACATGTCGGATTTTCTTTCAATCTGCAATCAGGTACTACCACTACGAGTTCTATCATCGGCTGACTTTAGTGTTGTTGAAGCAGTGGCTTCTGAGGGCGGGAACTATGTGTGAGTACACTTCGTTTCATCAGAAGTAACCTCCTTAGTCAGACTTCACCCAGACTCCATTGAGAGGGTGGGCTATAAGGTGGATTGCCCACTACACCTACCTCTCAGGAATCAAGTAGCCAGCCAGTCCTTTGACCAGGCTCTAAAAAGTGTAGTGGTGGATGCTCCCTGCGGGTCGGCCGGGGATCAGCCTAAGATAGCCATAAGAGAAGCCGGCCAGGGATGGGAATGGTTTAAATAATTCCTGATGAAAAATCTGACGGATAGCACATGTACTATAATGTTGGCATTCTGGAATACCCGCAGGTATAACCACTTCTTGAGACAAAACAGCTCGTAAAACCTACTGTACGAGTATGATGTTATATTTTAGCAGGAGACATGGTTAACCAAGTCCATACAGTTAGAGGGATATATGGTATACCACAGGTTGGCAGAAAATGGCTCCCTGGGCCACCCGTATGGCAGCCTACTTATTGGTGAAAGGCAAAACCTTCTAGTGGGGAACATTCACCTGCTGGCTGACTCAGACAGCGTCTTGGCTATTGAGGTGGAGGTGGGAAGAGGAATCCGTGTTTATTTATTTATTTATTGCTCACTTGTTAGGCGCTTATACAATTAGCAAAACTGTTTCAAAGAGCCTAGAGGACAACAAGGTGGGGACAGGGGAAGGTAGACAATGAATTACAAAAGGATAAATAGTTAAAATGAATAGTACAAACAACTGATGAGAATGAAGGGGGGAGAGAAACCTACTGGCCTTGTGAGTGTTCAGAACATGCAAGTGCAGAGGGGATAGGGGTGAAGTATAGGTGCTGTGGTGTGCATGGCGAAGTGCTAGGGGTGAAGTGCTTCAGAAGGGAAGAGGTAAGTGCACCCTCCTGAGGGATGGTGAGCCTAATCAAGTGCATTGAATAGACAGTGGCTCTGATCAGCCCCGAGGATACATAAGGGCCCTGTAGATCGGTCACACTACTAAATGATTAGCAGGGAAGAGAGAAAGAGAAGGAAGAGGTGTAGAGAAACATCTTGAGTCTCCTTTGGAACTTGAGGAGGTCTTGCTCAAGACGCATAGCCGGAGGGAGGTTATTCCACAGGAGATCGACCACCAGCACTCTGTTTAGCAAACTGCTTCACATGCAGAGAGTTAGTGCCAGAGGAGCGTAGGAGTCTGGAAGGAGAGTGTTTGGTCAGAAAGCATTAAAGTTAGAGTGGTCCCAGCCCCAGATAGCCTTGCGGGTGATACAAAGGGATTTGAATGTAATATGTGCTGAGACCGGGAGCCAGTGAAGGCTTTGTAGGGCAGGAGAGATATGGTGCATGGGCTTGCTGTCCTATTCTTGGTTAGCTGAAGGGGTTGCAGTGTCGACGAAGGAAGATTAAGTAGGAGGCTGTTGCAATAGTCTAGCCTGGAGAGAACCAGAGCACAGGTAACATGCAGTCTCAGGGGGAAGGTGAGGAAGGGTAGAGCACCTTTGAGAATCAAGAACTGAACGTGGGACATCTTGCCAATGTGCTGAACATGAGGGATGAAGGAGGGAGAAGTTGAAGATGAATTTGTGATTCCTGGCTTCAGAGGAGGGGGCAGAGGGAGAGCACATGGAGGAATTACAGAGAGAAGGGAAGAAGCAGGATGAAGGGGACCCAATGGGGTGAATCTCTGTTTTGCTTGCATTGAGGTAGAGGTCATTAGCAGTGCACCAGGCCTGGATGGCAAAGAGGCAGTCAGGAGTGAATGAAGATGCAAGGGCATTGGTAGGAAGTTTGAAGAAGAGTTGTGTGTCATCAGCGTAGCACTGAAAGTTGGGGGAGAAGGAGGAAGTGAGGCATGCCAGTAGAGAAAGGTATATGTTGAAGAGCCAGAGCAAAATTATGTATCCCTGGGGGGGGGGCCCACAGGTGGAGGCGCAGTAGGGGAGAAGACGGGCCAGAATGATTTTGGAGGAACAGTCAGTTAGGAAGGAGGTAAGCCAGTCCAGTGCCCGCTCTGAGATACCTAAGGTATCATGGAGCCTTCAAACAATTGACACAGTATGTTTTGACTGGCTTACTACAAAGGGAAATGGTCTAATAATTATTGGAGGTGAACTAGATGCATATTGTAGGGATGCAGGCAGGTGAGCATGGTTCAAGTTAGTTTTCCCTGTGAGTGTGATCAAGGGTAGGGGGGACACTAAAGGGAAACAGTGGGTAGCTCTACAGACACGAGCTACGGGATTTCTCCAGGCACAGTGTGCCTGAAATGAGTGATCATTTGAGTGCGTTGGCCAGTGAGTCTGGAGCTTTGGGTACCGTGAGAGTGGTAGTACAAACATATAAACACACAAACCTGTACGTCAAAGGAGTGCAAGAGGAAACACGGAAATTACGTAGCTCCATCAGACAAATACAGTTGTCTGTTGACCCATTTGAAACCATGGAATATCTCATAAAGACATGCAAAAATATTTATGAGAAAGGTTAAGCAAGATGGAGAGCAGACAAAAATTACATCCAGTGGCTGCAAATGTTAGTGGTTATGTGCAGAAAAAACACCAGGAGCATCTGGCAACAGCTGGATAATGTAAGGAGAGATACCCACAGAAAACTAGTAAACCCGGTACCGGCTTCAAAGTGGACCGAGTACATATTGTCTAAATATATAACTACAGCAATTGTGGTTTTTTGAACATTTAGTACAGAACCAGTGGCCAATGGTTGCCATGGTAAAGGAAATTCAATTTAAAATTGTACAGTTAAAGAGCTTATGTGCGGCCGGTCCTAATGGCTATCTAACACAGTGCTCAAGGCTAACCCGGTGGAATGGTCCAGAATCTTGAAGATCTTTTTTGACAAGGTATGTAGAGATAAGGTGGTCCCGGTAACCTGGAAAAGTGGGATCATGCTTCCAGTCTACAAGAAGGCAGCTAGAGAGCTGCCAGAAAATGTCAGGCTTCTCTCACTCCTGGATGTAGTTGGGAAACTGTTTGCATCATTAACCCTGACCAAAATGCAGGATTGGGTAAATGATGCTGAAATTTTTCATTGAAAACAAAGTGAGGTTTCAGGCCGTGATCGAGTACAAACCATAATATTAGACTATTGGACTCTCTGATCCAGAAATCTATACAAAAAGGGAAGCCCAGGTGTGTGCCTTATGTTTGTTGATTTCTTATCAGCCTTTAATACAGTAAATCGGGTGAGGCTTTGGGAAAAATTGCAAAAGTAGGGCTGCCCAAACTGGCTGATTCCCATAGTTATTAGTCTCCACTCGCATACAAAGGTACAGGTGTGGCTTGACAATTTATGAACATTAACTGCCGAGGTCGAAATCAACCGGGAGGGGGGAGGGGTGGAATTGGCGGTCAAACAGGGTTGTACCCTGGCCCCACTGCTGTTTAACATGTACCTTTCAGATCTCCCAAAAGTAATCACGACTGTGATCGGCTGCTCAATAAAGATTATTTTTCTTTCTTCCTCACCCCTCCCCTGTAAACAATCCCCTGTAAACAATCCCATTTCCGCCCACAGTATTCCATTGTACATCACGCCAGTGGAGACCTGCCCATTCAATAACATCCCAACTCCAACGATGGTCCCCCATCTCCACGGGCGGACGTAACATCAAACACGTTTTGGCATCTGTCAGATTGCAGGCTGAAGTCACACTGCCACAATTGCTGCAAGAGCTCGCCAACAAGTCCCAGGACAGCAGAGAAATAACCAATCACATCTGCAGAGGGGAGAGACAGAAAAGGCACAAGAACCCATACTGCAGCAACTCATATCAACAACTCCGGCACGTTAAAGGGTATTGGTTGCAACATGAGACCGGCAGGATGAGCACAGTGCAGCAGTAACACACGAGCCCTCTGCATTTCTGATCACTGCACCACCACCGAGGGGAGCATATCGGCGAACTCTGAGCATCCAAGCAGCAATATCAAGCTTACAATATGTTACAAACCGCCATGGTTTACTGTTATACCTTGCCAATGGGGAAGCGCGTTATTATAAGATACGACCAAAAGGAGCCCTTATTACTTTAGGAGCAAATCACTTTAACATCTAGTCATTCAGATGCAGCCAGCAATGAAAATCAGACAAGAAGAACTCAACATACCGATCTAACTGTATGCAACGAGACTCAGCAAGGACGAGCCCCTTCCACCCAGTTTTAGCAGAGGCCAGAAGTGAGCAGTTTCTTTTGGACACCAGAAGAGTACCGCAAAGTCAATACACAGAGAGAGACGAGCCCTGTTGAAGGCAAAGTTCTCGTCGAAACTAGAGCATGTTCATATTAAGGGCCTGATTCACAGGATAATTTTATAATGGCACAATCCCATAGGAAAACGCAGCCAGTCACACTACAATTCATTTAGGTACTGGGCACTTCACACTTTAATGCAGGCACTTAGCACTACATCAGATCTTGGACAATTTCGCAACAGGTCAAAGACTTGCTGCAGTTGGCACATTTTATCTCCTAAGGAAGGGAGTACCGGGCAGCACTTACATTAATAGTGTTGTGCATGTGGGGGTACACAACATGATTAGAAAGAATCAGGAATGTTGCAGAGATTCTAGTGTACTGTTCATTAAGAAACAAGACAGAGACTCAACATCCATGTAGTTTTAAACATTGTTTTGATTATGTTGTCTAGCAGTGTGATGTTTGTATGTTTGCAGGTTAATGGACATAATTGCGTTTTTCAACATGCACTTCACTTGCACTTTATTTTTTGAATAGAAGATTGAATTTATCCTACTTAAGTTCCTCATTCAAAGTAGAACTTAGACACATACTGTACTGGCCACTAGGGATCACTAGTAGGCATTTCTATAATAAATATAGCATCAGATCAGCGGGCAGAATACAGTTGAAGTTATAAATATTACATATTCAGGTCAGACAAGTTCATCCATACACTATTTTAGTGTGGTTTTCTATTGATATCCCTCTCAGTTTATAGGATTACAAGGACACCCTGAGTAGGTCATTGGTACAATGCTTTGGTGCACAGATACATACATCTAGTGGCATTAAAAAGATTGATATGTGGATAACACTGATACATTCTGTCAATGCAGTGATCACCTTGCCACAGGAGAAACAAAACCTGTATATGAGGTTGAATGACCTCAAACATTAGATGCACAGACGTATATCAAATGCCTTGGAAGCCAAAGAGAGTACTGGTGAGGAGAGATTCAACACCACCACCAGGGAGAACAAGGTGCTCCCACTGATCACATTGGAAACTGTTACAGGCCCAGAGGAGAGACATGACACAGGGGAGTGAGACATCGACAAATCCAGGCATGCAATTATAAGGTGTTTCTCCCAATGTTTCTGTAAGAAGAGTAAGCAGCAACGTGTAGGAGTCCTGAGTGTGCGATACTGGATGATTGATCTATCCTCATATGAGTGCCTGGAACAGACCATTGTATGTGCAGGTGGCCCTGTGGGAGGGTAGGCCCTCTCCTAGTGGCTGGTCAGCCCTGGTGACTAGCAGTAATCCATGAGCACCGGTTTAAACAACCAGTCAAAGCCTTATTTCATTTGGCAAGCTTGATCTGCCTTCTTTATGTAACAGAATATGTAAAACCAGATCCTCAGTATGCCCGAGTAATATTACACCACAGGGGTAACATCAGTGGGTCACATGGGAACAAGTTACATCACATTTGGTAAATAAATAATTAGCATCAAATGGGTCACCTGGGAGCAATGTAACTCACATTTGGTAGATAAATAATTATCCTATTTGAGGTGCTCTTGGTTAGTTCATGAACTAAATAAATACTTAAGTGTATTCCTTCCATTACCTCCCTTATTGAATTATTAAATAAACATCAGTGGGTCACCTGGGAACAAGGTAAATCACATTTGGTTAATACATAATTAAATAGCATTAATTGAGTCACCTGGGAGCAAGGTTAATCACACATGGTAAATAAATAATTAGATAGCATCAAATGGGTCACCTGGAACAATGTAAATCACATTTGGCAAATAAATAATTAATTAGCATCAAATGGGTCACCTGGGAGCAATGCAACTCACATTTGGTAGATAAATAATGATCACTGGCAAACTCTACATTTCTGGTAGCTGCAGACTACCACATAGCTTCACATCACTTTGGTCACAGACACGCAAAACTGTTAGCCTAACCAGGGAAATACCTGCTCAATTACCCCTTTACCAGTGGGGTGTGTTATCGGTCCTTAAAGGAGCATACCATTATCCTTCAAACACCGCCTTGTATAGGAGGTGGACGTGGGCTGATTAACATGCACTCTGCCTGCCCTAACACATTAAACAAATAGGGTTTTGTATGAGCCTGCCACCAGACAACACACAAAGGACTTATACCTCCTTCTCTACCACTTCACTATCCCCGATCAGGAATGAGGACCCGTCTCATGGAGCAGACTGCTGTTAAGCGACTTCACTACAACACTACAGCTAAGTCAATGCCTAGTCTGGGATGCTGAGGGAAACCCTTATTGATATATTTTTAGGTCCAGTTCATGTACTCTGGATGACAACCCTTATATAACACCCCTCTCTTAGAATCCCCCTGACCTCACTGAGCCAAGAAGTAGGTTTGTTTTTGCAAATTAAAAGGTTTATTTGAAACATTAAGCAATATATATATATATCACACTTTTATAATAAATTAATATCTGATAGTACACTGAGACATATGATGTGGATCCACAATGGGTAATGTTACAGTTGTACATTTGATTACTTAGGAGTAGTATAGAGGATGAGGTAGCTGAAAATGCTTTATGGTTTCAAGGAAATGCAAGGTGGAATAAAATGCAGTACAGCAAATAAACTTGATATGATTTCAACCAACAACAATGTAATCACTTTTTCTCTGGCAATTCACCCCCCCCCCCCATGCAATGTAAGAAATGGAAGGAGATGGAAAGAGGAGCACACAGTTCTCAGGAATGCAATCAAATACAATATGAAATTCAGTTCCCCCCCAGCAAGCTTAGAGGAAACAGGTAGAAGTTTGAAACACAGGCCCAAAATGCCTTTAAATTTGATGGCAAAGGACGGGTAAATGCGCTAACTGATTTTAATTCCCTCTAGAGATTCAGGGTGAGTGAGAGATGCTTGTTGGTATTAGTTCAGGCTCACTTTAGCAATGCTCTATGAGTTATTACCAGGTTGCAAACGGATTTTAACAAAGGAAGGAATGGAGCTGCTATTTTGATAAGTGGAGAAATTGAGCCAAAATCGCAAATCGCGGTAAAGTGCGTAAATCGCGATTGCGGAAAAAGTATAGGGAGTAGGAAGTCGGTTCAAGGTTCGTTGGAAATCCTAGAATCACAGCTTTAAAATGAACAAACGGTTCCGGAGATACAGACGATTTAATAAAGGTTGATTTTGGGATTTAAAGTAAAACTCAAAATGACAGGTGACAGTTTGCAGCCGCAGAATTGACAGGTGACAGTTGTGCAGCTTTACAAATGACAGATGACACGATTTCTAGGAGGCTGTTCTAATTAGGTTAAAATAGTTTGGATTAGATTATTTTAACTAAGAGATTGGGTTCTGCACAGTTCTGGCGGATACTCACTCCTAATTTTGAAATGAATGGGCCTCGTCACGGATCTGGTCAACACGTCCAGCGGCGGTTCTCTCTGCTCGGCGGGTCAATCAGACACCGGTTCTGCTCACAGCGATCCGGATCTCTGGTTCTGCTCACAGCGGTCTGGGTCTGGGCTGCGGTTCGGGCACAAGTTCGTGGCGAAGAATTCAAACAGTTCGCCCGGCTGTTGAATAGTTTGGTTAGGTTTGCTGGATTCTGAAGGCCTGCTGAGAATACTTTTGCTTGCAGTGGGCCTTCTTGTTTCAAAGTTCTGTAGTCTCTGTTTAGCTTAGAAGTCTAAGTGTTGGATCTCTGGATGTGAAGTCGTCGGTCAGCACGCTCCGCAGCAAATGGAATTCAATGTCCCTACCTAGGTTTCAATGTTCCTTTTATGTATTTTGAAAGTGGGTGTGTGCGTGGGCCTAGCTAAGCCTGCCCCTCTCTACTTGTCATTGGCCCAATTCTCCCCTCTCCCTTGATTGGGGGAAGGAAATGGATTGTCATCATTTATGGGTCCGAGGATCCTCCCCTGGTCAATTTGCCCACAAATCTATATTTGATTCAAATACATATTTCCCAGATACACAATTTGTTGAAATTACATGTACACATTATATATTCCTTATGGTCCATGCTTGTCCGCCTCTGATCTTCCTGGGGGCTTGCATTAAAAAATGACAACATTTTGCGCTTTTTGACTGGTTTACCAATATCGGACATTTACCAAAAATTACACACATGTGCGCAAGGAGTATGGACATTAATTGATGAAGTGTCAGATTTTTAACATGCAGACATTTGGAGTAAGACCCTATTTTCTGCTAGCAACCCCCCAGGATACACCACAGGGTCCTAACACCTCTTAAAACGTGCACAGAAAAATCACCAGAATAATGATATTACTTATATAATTTTGACCAGCCCGCACTATGAGTTATCTATCTTTTTTAAATTATGCCCTGGTCAAAAAGGGGTGTGGCTTCCCACATCACAGGGTGGAATAACTGGTTTATCCACTTCCCCCAAGGTCAGCTGCTAGCAGAGGCACTGTCCCTCCCAGTTTCCCCCAAGAGGAAGCCACTTTACGGCCCCCCCAATATAACATTTGCCTGAATTCAGGACAAGGCTTTGTTCAACCTCCTGCTGGTGCCCCTCCCCTAATCTAATCAGAGAGGTGTCTTCTCCTTTTGGTGGGGAAGCAGGAGGCAGCCAGGCTTGGGAATGCAGTTTGATCAAGTTTCAACTCCTGTCGGGGGTTGTTGTCAGGCAGAATTCAGCTAAATGTCACTTTAGTTCCCAGTTTAAATCAAAACTTACAATTTTTACATATACATTAAATAATTAGTTCCTTCAAGTCATTTCAGAATATAGTTTTACATTGTATCCACCTCTTAGCAAGTCTTTCCTTGGCCTGGTTTGGGTTCCTCTGTTCAGTTTTACACAAAAGTCTGGTGGTTTTAAAACGCCGGCTTTCTGATAGTGGTGAGTACCGGTATTGCATCCATTTTTGGAATCTGTCTTGAATTACTGCATTTCAATAGAGTGGTCTTTTGCTTGATAGTATAGGACCCTTGCTTAAACTTTGTTTTGATGGCATCCTTACAGTAGAGTGGTGATGTGGAACCCCCCCACAAGAAGGTTGTATCTTTGGAGTGGTCTTGTGCCAACTGCGCAGTTCTCCTGGATTCTGAAGTGAATGTGGGCGGCAATAGCTCATCCCCACATCCACCCAGTCTATTGATTTAGTTTGTTCTGGGATAGAATAATGGGCGGCGACAGCTCATCCCCACATCTACCCAGTCTAAGGATTCAACATGGGTCAAAACCCTTGAGACTGCGCTGTACACGCTAAGGCGCAGGTGAAGAAAACAAAACCACCCAGTTCACAAGGGAACCTCTGGAGGGGCACCTAACGTCTGACTGATTGGGAATTACCTCAGTAACACATCCCTAGAGAACCCTGTTATACCAGGCGTCAGCGTGTCTCTTAGGCCAATCACCACCCCCACTGCAGTCAAGTCTACCTGAGGCAGAGAGAGGGGGAAAAAAACAACAAAACGCACATTGCCTAAAGTGCCCCTTCCCCACTTTTGTTTCACTCCTACCTCAGTGGGCAAACACCAGCTAAACGTTCTCCCTACTTTCCTGTTCCCAGCACCGGCACTGCTCCAGCATTCGACCATGTGAAGGGGAGAGAGAACTGCAAAACCAGATATGGAACAGCCGATAGGGACATCCCTGGTCTTTATTCTTCAGGGAAATTGTCACCACTTTTCCAGTCTCCTCGTCTCTCCCTCTCATGTTGCTCCAGTGCTTTCCCCAGTCTGAGGATTCACTCAGGGCTTTATGCTCCCAGGGGACCTTCTACTTCAGTTTTCCAGCAGGGGAGTTCAAAGAGCAGCTGAGGTGAATTCTCCTCACAGACCGGTCCGCTCCCCCTGCTGGCGGATCATACCATGCCGGTCAAAAACAAATGCCTCGCGCTGGGAGCGCGAAACGGAGTAACGAAGTAAAAGGAAAGAAATAGAAAGGGTGATGAAAAAATGCCTGCAAACAGGGACACCATGCTCATTCATACACATAATCCCACAAGAAATAGGGATATACACAATAGTAAACCATACTCGTACGCACACACACACAAAAAACACACATACACATACATACATATGCAGATATGCAAAAATAAATACATACAGATGCAACACAAACACATGTTAACCAACATACCCCCACACTGAGCACACACACATCATACACATACATGTATTCATATTACTTTGAAGAACAGGAATGTACATTTCGAGAGAAATTACTTCCAATAATACATTTAAAGAGGCATTCCCCCAAAGGGTCACTGTACAGTAGCACAAAGATGATAACAAGTGGTGAGCCAGGTTATGAGGGTGCACAAAGGTGGGACATATACCAGTGACAAAAAAAAATGTATTAGACAACAGGCGACTTACAGAGGTAACACTATCCTAAGGAGGCATGTGTTTTAAAGTAAAGAGGAGTACTATTGAAATATATAAAATTACAATATTTAGCATAAATGGAATCAGTGGTGGGGTCAGGCAGGGAGGATGGGCGAGGGGGCATCAGGGTGGGATCGTCACTGGAGAGTGGGGGCCAATTTCTGGCCATGCCTGGGGCGGTTTGGAAGAAAAAAAAATCACATTTTTTTTTTCCAAAAGCCTTTCATCCTTCTTAGGTCCATACATGAGTACCAACACAGGTTCGGTGATATTGTATGCATATTTGTTCTATAAAAAAGAGCTTATTATCAGTCGGCCGTGTACGTCTGCTTGGATTCACAGTAATTTAGTGTACTTAGGAATAATGCTATTTGATGCCAGTTCATGTTTTGTCAAAGGGTGAAAGGTTGTGTTTCATCGCTTCCCGGGATGTCACTTTGGGTGGGATCAAACTACATCACTTCCGGTGATGTCATCAGAGGGCAAGGGTGTGAGGCGAGGGGTGGGCCGCTTTTTTGAGGCGAGGGGTGGGCCACTTTTCTTTGGGTGACAGTGCCTATTTCTTGTCCCAGTCCGATTCTGAGGGCAGTGGGAGCTCCAGCTTTAACAATAAAATGAAAGGCAAGATGAGCATCTGAGAGATCCACAGTTGAACTGGTTTTGATTGTTATGGGTAGTGGAGAACTGAGAGGTAGCATAGGGATGGTATGAGGTGGTGAGGTTTACTGCAGTGGAGGATAGCAGGGAGCAAGATAGTAACTAAACTGAGATACAATCAGACAGGTACTGAGGAGCAAGACTACTGATAGCTCTGAAGGCTAAGAGAAGCCATTGCAAAAGAGATGCTGTGCATGGAGAGCCAACCAGTAACTTGTTGGCAGGTAGAAGGAGGGTAGGAACTGGGTGTTTCTAGAGGGTACAGATAGCAAAGTGGATAACTTTGTCGAGTTTGGAAGTGGAGATTAGAGTTTTTGTAGAGTGGTTTGTAAGAAAAGGACACCATTTTCCAAATGTTTCAGAGGTTAATATGAGAAACAGAAGCAGTTATATTGATGAATTGTTGCAGTCATAGGGCACTATCAACGAGGACCCCAAGATTGTGAAGGAGCAAGGTGTCAGCTGGGAAGGAAAAAGGAGAGGAAAGGAGAGGAATGGCATCAAAGCCAGGAGAAAGACGACTTCTATGGTTAAACAGTTCAGTATGAGGCAGCAGACAGTCATCCATGAACAAATTGCAGTGAGACAATGTATAATCTGTTCCAATATGCATGAACGTAAGGAGGGGAATGAGAAAAATCTATCAGTGTCATTAGCAAAAAGGTGATAGTGAAAGCCAGACATCACGGAGAGTGTAGCCAAGCACAGAGATGCAACATACCAATGATGCAAATGATGTCATTCATTTCTGTGGGCAACACATAACATCATTCCAGTGAGCCTGAGGATGCACATGCCAAACAGCAGAGAAGGCATGCAAAGAAGCAACACTATGCAATGTCAAGGTGCATTGCCAGCACCAAAAGTGACACCACACATGTCAAGGAACGCAGTGCAGACTCAGTTGCCACTGAGACACCTGCACTCAAAGTGGGCTTTGGCATTTGTAGTGGCTCCACCTAGTCAACCTCTGGAGCCCCCATGTAGATATCAGAACCCATATCACAGGTGGGAGCCATGAAGCAGGCGAAATAGGTGCCATCAGAAGACCTTTTGAATCAGGAGCCTATACAAGGAAAATATGAAGACCAACAAAGAGACATTTCAGATAATTAGACTGATGATTATCCCACTGCCCCTCTACAAATGTCCGCCCTCCAGCACACACCTACTCCACATGAAGATGTCATAATAGTGTATGGCCAACATGACATTTTTGAAGAGGCCACAAGCAGTCTGATGCTACTGATCAACAGCTGCACTTACAGGACGGGATCCCCCAAACAGTCTGAGCAGCACAACTAGTTCTTGACATATCACAATGAAATCCAGGCACCCCTGAAAGAAAGACAAACAGCAGCTTTCTTAACCTCTCATAAAGACAAAGACAGTACAGTGACAGCATGATAATGCCAGTCTAGCAAACCTTGAACAGAGCATTCACCGTGCTGTGGCAACTGCTATCACCCTGCAGTGTGGCGTTCATCAGGACATTGTTCGCTGTATGGAGGCCACCAATAGGGTGCAGGAGCATCTGACAACTTGTTATACTCGCAGGACAAATCACTGTAACATGCACTACTGCATCAGCAGCAGACAGAGTTGCCCACATTGTGTGTATCTCGCACGACACCTCATTGTTCAAGCCCAGCCTGTACATGCAGTCAATCCACCCTCATACCAGGATTAGAGTACTGGGACATGGAAAATACACTAGAGGTATAGTCACCAATGTAAACGTGATGAGTATGCTCTGTTGAGTACCTCATAGGAACAATGTTGTTGCACAAATGGGAGGGAATATGTGTGCTCCAAGACCCACAGCCCCATTGGGGCCCATTGAGAGCAGGCCAGAACTCTGCATGTAAGGGAATACTTGAGCGCTCAGGACTCATAGCCCTCGGTGGTCCACATTGACACCAGGCCAGTATGCGTGCCTGTGGGGTAACACGTGTGCTGCCAGAACCCATAGGCCCAGTTAGTTCACATTAACAACAGATGCCACAAGTGGGGAACTTGTATGGGGTGCTCTCATCCACATAATTGTGTGGATAGATGTCATTCCTGGTGGGCAAAGGCAATATAAAGATGTATTTAATCATACTTTGGACTTTGGACCATCATCATTCTAATGTCCATGTATGAGCATGTGCCTAGCTACCAATAGGCACATGCTATGCATTTTTGTAAACATGTCTACCAACTGAGCAGGGGCCTTGGGGGATAGCAAAGGTGATTGACAAATGATGATTGGTGCAGTGTGTCTCTGCTTTTGTGCAAGGCCCCTGCCCCTGTGCGGCTATGTCTGAATTCAAACTTGTAGAGGAGCAGCTGAATGCCTCTGCAGGAAGTCTCTCCCCCATTCTTCCAATATGTCTGAAACCAGAAATCATGACATGTATGACACCAGTGATTGTGCCAATTTCACAAAAAGTCTTTGTGAAAAGGTACCCATTGAGAAGACCCAACATGGCGTATCCCCATAGACATGACAATCCCTTGGGGCAGATCCCTGAAGGAATATGAAGATGAGAGAAAAGAAGGAGGCTGGTGACATCACAAGAAATGAGTGTGAAACACTGAGAAGAATGGTTAAAGAAGAAGATGCATAGACCTTATGGAATCTGATGAAGAAGTAAAGAATCATGTAAACTTTCGTATTTGTATGCAAAATGAAGATTGCACTGCAGAAAATGGAAGCTGTTTTATAAATGTACAGATGCAGCAACGCAAGTAGACAAACAAGTCATAAAGGCAGGCTATACATAGTGAATAGACTGCAGGCGGTGCTGCCATTGTATAGAATCTGGACATCGGTGTCACACATTTAGTAAGCTTAGACCCGTAAAGAAAGAAGGATCGGAAAGTTGTGTTGCAGTAAGAAAATAGCTGAAGATCGAGGAAAGTCTTGAAATAGCTGTCTGGCCTGGTGTCAAAGAATGAAGTAGCCAAGAAACGGTTATCTATTTTTGAAGAACAGTGAACATGAGAAGCTGAATCAGCCCTTGTTAAGGTGCAAGAAAGAACACTATGAGTGCCAAGTTTATTAATTCAAGACAATTAAATGCTGCAAAACAGGCCAAAATATGGTTTCCAGTCACGTGAGTCAAGGATGGAAATAGGAGTTGGGCATACAGACCTGAACTGCGATAAGAGTGTGTCTCTATAATCCCTTTTATTCTCAGGAGCAATGATACTTTGCAAGGACAAGTTCAAAGACAATCTGAATGGCAGACAGCATGAGTGATGAGAGATGTTGGGCTAATTGGGTCGGGAGACACAATCAAATCCACCCACTGGCAACTGGGGTACCAGCTTACGTGCTGCTAGTGAATGGAATGTTCCAGAAGGTTACAAGTGTGCCAACCAATAGTTGACAGCTATTTAATGAAGGGCCTTATGGTTTGATAGCCAATGGTGTAGCGTGTATCTAGTAACTGATGAATATTACTTGCAGTAGGGGTGGGCATAAATTGTACACCTGACTGTAGAGACCCAATCACAACACAATCCCTTAAAGAAAGTATACTTAGATGTTCCCCTTAAGCCAATCACAACCCCCTGCAGGTTTTCTTAGTTTGCCACGTAATATGATGCCACGTAAGACACATTTTTGCTATAAAACAACAGTTTTTATGAAATGCATTGAGATAATGTTGTGCGATGTCTGTTGATGTCTGTTGTAACTCCATGTTTTAGACAATTGAAAATAAAACAGTTGGAAGAGACTTTTTGACAGCTTCCTGAGTCAGTCTTATTATTTGGTGTAATAAATGAGTTATTCTGCATCCTATCCTGAATATGACATGTTATTGATTTAAAAGGGTCCCATAAGGGTTCACGTGGTAGCAGAGGATATTTATTAAAGAAGACCCATCGACCTGTTGACTCCAGAGCTTCAGACAATCGGACATCCACTGCCATCTAGCAAGAAGATTGCAGGGTTTCCTCTGGAGAGCGGCCGAATAGAAAACTTGCAAGTAGAATCCAGATGGTCGGCAGGGTCCCTCTTTGAAGAAATCCCTATGTTTTTTCAAAGGCACTTTGCAGATGGAATGCAAAAGTGGTAGATTGGAGGAGGATATGATACTGAGGGCTTTGCGTGAATGGTGAGTAGACTAAGGGGAATCATAAACTAGGGAGATGGGTTTGTGAAAACGAAAAGTAACGAGAAGTAACGAGAAGTAATGGGAGTAACGGTAGATTTTTTGCATATGAAAAGTGAGATAAAGAGATAAGAATGCCTGCAAGTCCTAACCTGAGGGGTTTTAGAAGAGGTTGCTTCACACTCCAATTGGATTAAACTAGGCCACGTGCAGGACAGGTCCACATAAGGTGACAATCTAAACTCTATAAATCAGGGTATTAATAGGGGCAGAGAGTAAGAGTGATCACTGAGGTTTTTATGTAAAGAGTTGACTTGTCTGTCTCTTTATCTATTTATGTTGAAATTAAGGTGTCGAGGAGCGACCAAAACAGTTGTATGAGAACTGGGACAAGGTTAAAAAGTTATATTACCTATCTAAAGAAGTAGTTGGTACCAACCCAGAGGTAAACAGAGGAAATTGGAGAGATAAAGGTTTTGAGCAGTGATTGTTGGAGCACGCTCATATTTATTGTTTTAAGAATCAAAAAGCAGCAAAGGTATTGTGTAAACACTGGTAAGTATTGACAGTCAATTGAGACTTGTCACAATGGGAGACATTACTCATCTGATGCATTTATGTTAGACATTACCAAAGCACATGCCCAAGCTCAAACAGTATAGTGCGGAATGGGTGAAAGGCAGGGCAGATAAGATGTTCATGCAGTGGCAACAAGGGGGAATCACTGTCAAAAGCAGTATTGCAACAGATGACCACATACTTACACGCTGCATACACTGGAAATACATTAGAGAAGAGGTGAGCTATTTTAGAGCTTTGGAAGATGTACCAGGAAGAGGGGGAAGATCCACCACCTGAGGAGTGCATGCTTAATCAGTGTAAGGAGGAAGGTGTTGAGCCCTCAGCTCCCCTTTCCTCGTCGGGAGTAAACAGCAAAAGTACGGAAGAAATGGGATTGTATCCTTTAGAGGAACTGAAAGCAGCGATGGGGTATCACAATCAGATATACAAACCGCCTGCTTATAGCAGTTACGTCAGTCCAGAAGAGAGTAAGAGAAAAGAGGAGATCTTTAAGATCTTGCAGGACAAAGGGGAGAAAGGTAAACGCTCAAATATACCGACAGATAGAAAGAGAGATAAAGAGATGGAAAGGAGAGAAGGATAAAGCTGATGAGGTAATGCTCGTACAGAATGAATGCATGGGAGGACAGATATTGCTCAAGCTAGATGGAAAAGTATTGAGGAAGTAAGGCAAAGATATGATCCGGACGAACAGGATAGAAAAGATAATGAGCGAGAAAAGAGATTAAAGGAAGATGAGCATAAACGAAACAGCAGGCAGCAGCGTTAAAATTGTATCAGGAGGGGCAACAAAAGAAAGAAGAAAGGGCAGAGGAGCAAAGGAAGCATGACAACAAGCAGAGAGCAATAGAAGAATGGGATAGGCAAGAAAAGAAAAGAGAAGTGGAGGGAGTGCAGAGATTGAAGGATAAAAGAATAAAAAGATAAAGAGAAGAGGAAGAAAGTAGAGCAGGGGCAAGGAGAGAAGAGAGAAGAGATAAAACAGGAAGCGTAGAGAGTTAGCTGGGAGGCAGAAAAAGAAAAGAACTAGATGAAGAGATAGACCAAAAGCGAAGACAGCAGGAGCCCGATTTTACCTAATTCAAAAGGAGCTGATGGAACCCAGTCCAGCAATACAATGGGGCAGTATAGAGGAGTACCCCCCATTACAGAGAGCAATGTTAGTCCCATCTAGGGTAGCCTTAGAAGAGAACGTTTATGTAGGATATAAGGCTTATCAAGAATTAAGGTAAGGTAGAAAATCGGGAAGCTGAGTGAAGGGAGATCTCGCCCTAGCCTTCCAACCAAGAAGTGAAGAAGTTGGGGACTAGATACGTCAGATGAAGAAAGAGAATCCTTCCATGGGGAGGACTGAGGAGGTGCATGTGCCCCCGAGGGATGCCGGCAGGCGAACAAGGAAGTAAGATGGTCTTATTTAGAGCAACCAAAGGATAGAATGCCAGATCCCATGGCATACCCAGAGCATCCCAAAAGACGATTGTAGTGAGAAGGGAGAATCACCAACATATGTGAGCAGGTTAACACCATTGCCAGGGAAGAGACGGTCAGGACCATTGTCCCTACTATGGATAGGCAGACAATGGAAGCCGAATGTGGGTTAGGGTTTACGCAGTTTCCCTTATTGGAAAAAGGGGGAGCAAACCCACAGTATATTCCATGGCCACATATGGATAAGGATCATTTAAGATGCAAGCTCACAAACTTGTCATCGGGTGCTGGGAAATGGATTTATGTATTGGTAATAATGACAGGAGGAAACATGCTAGCCATAGGGGATATTAAGGATCTCTTAACAGCCATTCTTGGGGAAAGAGCTAATGACAAATGGAAGAGAGCAGTCTATTAAGTGTGACAGCTCAGCACACAGTGCATGATGTAGTGCTGTTTAATAATTGTAGAGCAGATGTCAGGAGGGCTCTCAGGTTACAGTATCCTGACACGTCAGACACGGGTGGAATCATGACATGTTAAATGAAAGAAGATGAAGATCCTCTTGCTTACATTCAGGACAGACAAGAGTGCTGGACTATTGAAACGAGTAAACCTTGGGAAAAAAAACTGAACTGTAGCATTATTTTACCACACTTTATGTTAAGGGTTGCCTGAGCAGGTACAGAGGCAAATAGAAAAAGCAAGTGGGAATGGAAGCAAAGCCATGGGTAGAAATACAGTTGACAATAGTACATCACTCTTGGCTGTTGCAGGAGAAAAACAAGAAGAGGGAAGAGGCTAGGAAACTTGAGGAAGATAAACTAGTTCAGAAGAAACTGTCAAACTATGCCATACAAGCAACAGTATTGCCAAGGGAAGAAGAACTAGGAATACAACAAGCAGCGGGTACATTGCAGGTGAATAATCATCCTCTAATGGACCAAGGAGGGAATGGGTTTGTACGACAGGTTTGAGGCATGGGATACAGAGGAATTTGTGGATTCCAGAACAACCAAGGTGGGCTTCAAAACACACAGAATGAAAATCAGAATGTGCAAGGAGGGTTCCACCAAGGGGGACTAGTTAGAAGGGCTCCTCCTGTATGTTGGACTTGTGGGACGACAGGGCACATTGCACGCGTATACAGGAGACAAGGGTATGTACAGAATGGTCAATTCTCAAGAGTTTATACTCCAGCATATAGCTCACAAGATAGGGAAGGGTTCGCCCATGATCAGACAATGTAGCAGACACAGATGATGCAAATGCAACAGGCACAGTAACCACAGAAAGCACAAATGAATCCACTGCAAGGGCAGTCACAGCACGTCCCTAAAAAATGCAGCAGACTATAAACATGGGGCAGTTATTGACACCTACAATAGGGGGTGTCACTGTGGTAGGAGGAAATCCTTTTATGAGTTCAGGGGTATGCATGTATCCACAAGAGGACAGCTCACAGGGTGACTTGATGTGTTCAGTAGTACCAGTAACAACAGACCCCCAAGAGGAACTAAGGTCCAACGTGACTAAAAGAAGAAAATCGTTTTCCTTTTTAGTAGACACTGGGGCTACTGGTTCATGTATACAAGAGGGAAAATATCCAATGTCAGGAAAGCCATGAATGCTCAAGGATTCTCTGGAACTAAGAGTTGAGTTCCTTTTACTGATGAATTACCAGTCTCTATAGGAGAGTGTTACATGTCCGTTCCATTGTTGTATTCCCAACAGACGCCAGTTAACATTTTGGGAAGAGATAAGATGACCAAACTCAACATGACAATTTCCTTTACTGATGGAGCTGATGAAGGGATAGTGTGTTCCACTCCTGGAATGCATTACAAAATTGTGGGCAAATTCATATTGACATTCACAAGGCAAACGGCTCTGTGAGGTGTTCCAATAGAGCGAGAGTTTTTTCTTTATGGGGTGAGCATTCTGTTGACATGGCTACCTGGCTTAGGGGAGAAAACTATGAGAATACCTGATGATTTTTGTTTAGACCACAGATACCCATGGACAGAGAGAGGGGACAGACCATCCCAATAGAATTAGATGTAGCCATAGTATGAAGGGAAATGGCAATGCTCGAAGGAATGGATGACGAGCGTAGACCATGGAAAACAGTGATAGCTATTGACAAAGGGTGTTGGTTAACTGACACCACTGACAATGACATGTTTAGAGACAACCCAACAGTTGATGAAATAGTGTTTTTTATGAGCATCACATATTGGATTAGAATGGAGAAAATGGAGATCCCACTGCGAATGGTGATAATGAGGCAGCGACAGGATTTTTTTGACGAAGACCTGGAGAAAGTGCCTAGCCCCTTACAAATTGCAGGCTCTTATGACGTAGGTCTGTTAAATGGGGTAGGGGACATCATAATAAAGTTGAAACCAGGAGCGATTTTACCTCTAACAAGACAGTACACAATGTCTCGAGATGCTGATGAGGGCATTTTAAATACTATCTCAACATTGATGGAACAAGGTATTCTGGAACCTTCAGAATCATTGTGCAACCCTGCAGTGTACCCTGTGAAAAACTCAATGGGAGGGTCGTGTATATTCATACGGGACATGAAACTGATTAACCAGATTGTATGCAGAGTTCCCTTTAGTTCTTATCCCGGCGACAATACTATGCAGTATCCCAGTAGAAGCTCGATATTTCACGGTGATCAATTTGATAATTGTGTTTTTCTCAATCCGTTGCATGAGGACTCACAAGACCTGGATTCATTTACATTCCACCAGACTCGACTGAAGCACACTAGGTTGCCCCAAGGGTACTGGGAGTCCCCATCGATCTTTAACAGGATCCTTATTAGGCAGAATTATGTGCAGTACACTTTGGGAACACTACACAAAATTAAGACTACAAGTGGAAGTACAATTTCACCTCTTCTACAAGCCTGTATTACACAGTAATGTGGTAGCAATGGCTGAGCAGCCAGACTCAAGCGTAAAGTGAGCAGTCCAATAGGTTACACGAAGGACTAACAATCACAGTGATTCAAACAAACACTTACTCAAGGTTTCTTGGTAAAAGAATATACATTTATTTACACATCCATTTGGAAAACATTCCACTAGCAAGTGCAGCTCAATATCACAATCTAATACACTACAACAAACAACAATCAGTTTCTGAACAAGTTTAGCCCCCCTGAGTGGGAGCAAAATGGCACTTCAGTTACTTTAAAATGGGGTAGAAAGACAAGGTTAAAAGAAAGATAGCACAAATACTTTGTAGGGGAAGGGAAAATAGTTTCAGTTCACTACAACCAGCAATTCAATTAATTTGGCCTGGGCCAAAGTCAATGGTTCAGAGTCTTGTATAGAATAGAATAGTTCTGGTAGTAAACGGTTAAGTCTTTGCCATGGTTTTTAGAAGAATTTGGTCAGGCGAAAAGTTATATGTGGGTTTAGGGAAGGACAAGCCTTCAAAGTCATGAAACTTTCACAAACTTTCACTGCGGCCGAACAGAGTTCTGCACTGCACTTGCACAGTACCTTGTAAGTGAAGGAAAGCTGTAGTTGAGGCAGTTGTTCCTGGCAGTTCTTGCAGATCTCGCTGTTCCCGAGCTTCAGTCGTGGTGACAAGAAGGAGGGTGTTGGGAGGTTACTGCACTTGCCAGGGAAGAGGCCACAAGCATGGCAAAATGTCAGTTTAAGGTGTGAGTGCCTTAAAGACCACAAACTGGTATCCTTCCCACTGGCCATCCGGTTTTCAACAGCACTCTGGAGAAAATTCGACCAGTATGGGGACAGCGTCCAGGCGGCTTGTGAGTTGGTTATTCCCACCAAACTCAAGGGAAGAAGTTAACCTTGAAGGGCTTCTCTGTCGATGGAGTTCCAGGCAATTTGGACCTGCAGCAGGGCTTTATCGGTGGACCAGGAGTTGCCGCAGTCTTCGTCCTTCAGCTCGTCTTCGGTTCTTTCGTTCCAGTGGTCGACTTTGCTTTCCAAGTCCCAGAGACCTGCTTTTAAACAGTTTTCCCCCATTCATTCCATCCTTGCTGTCACTCACACAGCAGGGTGGCTGTCCTTGCTGGACAGCCAGCCAGCCAATCATGCCAAAGTGCATTCAGGTCTCCTAGGAGACTAATCACAGGGAGTTTCGGGCATCTCCCTCACATCCTGTCCACCCCAGACCCTCAGGCGCCAGAGGAGGGCTTCAGCACTGAAGCCTGCCAAAGGCTCAACAAACAAAGAGACCACACCTGGTTTGGCGCACAGAGACAAACACAAGAAGGACTTTCCAAAAAGAAATGGCAAAAAAAGTTGCCCAGAGTCTGTTTTTACAGATAGGTCTTGGGCGCCATATTGGAAAACATGGCTGACCCGAATTTTAGCTACTGGTGTTTGCGGTCGGGAGAAATCATGGTAGTTTGTTTAAAACCACTGCCACCACCCATTTCAAGTGGGAAAAGGTAACATTTGACTGTTACGTTAGTGTTTAGATTCAGGTGAAGCTAGACAGTCCCTCTAACACTCTATAAGAAGATAGTGTGTGCTGGGTCTGTACATTTTATAAGACTAGTAAAGTTAATTTAACCTTACATGCTCTGGGAGACAGTAGTCAGTCCCAGAGAAGGTATTTAAACCATGGGGACGTCTGAAAGACACCCCTGCACCACTGCACTGAGGGTGCTGTGTGACAAATAGAAACAGATGATGCCTATGGAGTTGTTTTAAAACTCCATATCCAAAGAACACAAAAGTAAAACACACATCAAAATAAATGAAAAAGTGGGAACAAGACTCACACTCTTTCTAGGTAGAAATTAAAGTCCTAGAAATCCAGCAAAGTTGCTGGGGGTCTCAAAATGTAAGGGAAATGAGCACATTCTTGAGAATTCTCCCTAACATTCCTACCGATGGACCTAGGCAATATTGATTTGAAGGGTGTTGTGATACCGGTTGTGATGCCGTATTTTAAGTTATACCACCACAGAAGATGAGTGCAGGCAGGACTCGAATCAGTTTATGGAGTAGAGGAATCAAGGACTCCATTGTTACCCGGGTCAATGCGACCTCATATACCAAGTGCCTAAATCAAGACAAAGGGCGCAGAGTTCTACCTCAAATAGATTCCTCACCGTTCTACAGTCAAATCAGTTTATCACTATCCTATCAGAAAAAGGATACACGGTAGACAAAGAGAAGCTACAGTTCTGTCAAGAAGAGGTGTTATACATAGGCCAATTGTTTTCACATGAGGGAAAGAGAGTGACACCTGGAAGAGCTGAGGTGATTATGAAAACTGCAAAACCGCACACGGTAAAGCAGATACAACAGTTCATGGCACTATTTCATTATGTAATAGACTGGGTGTTTGACTACAGTTCTTACACAAAACACCTTTTGCAGGCTTTAAAGAAAGTAGATGCAAGCAAGGAGAAAATAGAATGGACTGAGGAAATGGAGGAAGGTTTTGAAGAATTGAAGAAAGAAATTCCTGCAGCTCCTGTTTTAGGAATTCCCAATTATGCTAAGGATTTTTTTTATTTTCGCACACAAATGGGACAGTTATGACTGCAGTGCTTACACAGAGGACCACATTGGGGTATAAGCCTCTAGCACATTATAGTGGGATTCTAGACCCAGTTATGAAGGGACAATGTCCTTGCGAACAGTCATTGGCAGCTTCCATGTTTGCAATTGACAAATTTACAAGAATGGTGATGGGCTGCTCTATGACGCTTTTTGTTGAACATGCTTTATTTGCCATATTAGAGAAACCCAAAGTACATTGACATCACAGAGAGCTTCTGCTTACAAAGTTATGATTTCAAACCCAGCGATTAAAATTGTCAGATGTAAAATAGTGAACCATGCCACCTTTGCAGCTGAGCCAGTGGCAGAGGGTGAGCATAAGTTGTCCACTTGACTGTACAGACCCAATTAAAACCCGATTCCTTTAAGGAAAGTATACTTAGATGTTCCCCATAAGTCATTTGCAACCTCTGTTGGTTCTTCTTAGTTTTCCATGTAGTATGAGATCACATATGATGAGTTGTTGCTACAAAAGACTTTTTTTATTAAATGCGTTGAAATAATGCTGTGCAACCTTTTTTTGATGTCCGTTGTAACTCCCTGTTTTAGACAATTGAAAATAAAACTGTTGAAGGAGACTTTTTGCAAACTTCCTGAGTTGATGTTACTATTTGGTGTAAGAGTTATTCTGCATCCCATCCTGAGTATGATGTGTTACTGATTTAAAAGGGCCCCCTAAGGGTTCAAACTAGTGTGGGATTTGGAAGTCCCAGGTATGTCCTACAAATGACTAATGCTAGGTTTATCCATGTTCTCCCAATATTGCTCTTGTGGATAGTCCGGCCATTACTCCATTGGTTTATATCCCATGCATGCCATATCCATTGTGACTTGTCTGGTGGTATACACAGCAACTTTACAGAGTGATAATAGATCTGTATTGGTGGATGCGTGTACCAGAGTGTGCATGCAGAGAGTACAGTGTTCTTTTCCAACGTTCACACTTGTATTCACAACAAGCTGTGCAAGGAACGCCAACAACACGCCCCCTGCACACCACAAAGCAAGCCAAACGACTAACACGGCACAAGTCTCCATGCCACCCCTCGCCCAGCATCCAGCACAACCAGCAAAATCACGCGCTTAACCTCAAAATCCCATGCCGCACCCCAGAAAAATTGCTTGCCCTCCCTTGCAAGCCCAGCCCATACCCCAGCAAAATCGTACATCTCAGTTCGCAATCCCAGGCCACACCACAGAGAAAATGCGTGCCCTCCCTCGAAAGCCCAGTCTGTACCCCAGCGAAATCGCATACCTTACCTCGCAACCCAAGGCCGCACCCTAGCGAAAACATAAGCCCCCCATCGCAAGCCCAGGCCACACCCCAGTGAAATCACATGCCTCACCTCGCAATCTCAGGCCGCACCCCATCAAAATTTCACGCCTCACTTTGCAATCCAGGGCGCACCCCATATAAAATGCATGCGCTCCCTCGTAAGCCCAGGCAGCACCCCAGTGGAATTGTGTGATTCACCTTGCAATCCTAGACCACACGCCAGAGAAAACTTGTGACCTTGCTCGCAAGCCCAGGCTGCAACCCAACAAAATAATGCACCTAACCTTTGAATCACAGGCCACACCCCAGAGAAAATGCATGCCCTCCCTCACAAGCCCAGCCTGTACCCCAGTGAAAAGGTGCAGCCCCTCATCAGTGTAGACTACACCCCTTACAAAAATGTGAGTCCCCTTACTACACCCTCAGCACCCATCCTGTCCACATACCCCCCTACGGCATATGAACCAGTATAGTCCACACACCACCCTGCTTTGCCCCTCACCTGTGACACCCCCCACAGGTATCCCCCTCCAGATGGAACACTAACCGCCAACCACTCTCACCTGTGGCACCCCCCACAGGCAGCCCCCTCCAGACAGGAAACCATCCCCCAGCCCCCCTTCACCTGTGACACCACCACATGCAGCAACATCCAGATAGGAACCCCCACCAGCCCCCCTTATCTGTGACACCCCCCACAGGCAGCCCCCTCCAGAGGGGTCACCACCCTCCAGCCCCCCTCACCTATGATATCCCCAACAGGTGCCCCCTCTGGATGGGTACCCCCATCCCCCCTCACCTGTGACACACCCGAAAGGCAGGGTGCCCCTCCAGATGGGACACCACTCACAGACAGCCCCGTCCAGACTTCACAGCCCCCCACAGGCAGTCATCTCCAGACAGGACACCACCCCCAGCCCCGCTCACCTGTGACACCCCCATAGGCATTCCCCTCCAGATGGGACACCAACCCCAGCCTCCCTCATCTGTGACACCCCCCTCTCTGTTCTCTCCTCCCCTCCCCCTTTTCCTATCTCCTCCCCTCCTCCCCTTACTTTCTTCTATGCACTTAATCTATCAGAATTGTCCCTGGACCTACTATGATAGCAACCTCGTCTGTCGCTCTCCTATCCCCTTACTTTCCCCCCCCCTCCGCCTCCAGCACTATCTGAAACGTTGTCAGGCCTAGTACGATAGTCACTTGTTTTGTTTCTCCCCTTCGTTTCTGCACACCTCTCCCTCACCTTTTATTTTCCTTCGGCTCTACCAGAAATGTTGTCAGGCCTAGTACGGTAGTTGCCTGTCTGTTTACATTTTCTTCCCACTCTCCCCCTCCCTTCCTTATCTATGTCTTAGCACTTGCACTATCTGAAATGTTGTCATGCCGAGTACGATAGTTAATTTCACATCCTTACTGTTCATGTCCTGTAAGAATGTCGTCGTATTTTCCCTTGTTTCCTTCCTTGCCTTGAAGCGCTTTGAAACACATTGTGTATAGTCGCTATATAAATAAACTATCATATCATATCTATCATACCCCCAGACCCCTCAGCCGTGACAACCCCCACAGGCAGTCCCCTACAGATGGGACACCACCCCCAGCCCACCTCACCTGTGACAGCCCCCACAGGCAGCCCCCTCCAGAGAGGACACCCCCCACAGGCAGCCCCCTCAAGACAGGACACCACCCCCCAGCACTCCTCACCTGTGACAACCCCCACAGGCAGTCACTTCCAGATGGGACACCACCCAATACCCCCTCACCTGTTACACTCCCCACATGCAGCCCTCTCCAGATGGGACACCACCCCCATCTCCCCTCACCTGTGAAACCCAGCGCAGGCAACCCCCTCCAGAGGGGACACCACCCCCAGCCACCCTCACCTGTGACACCCCCATAGGCAGCCCCCTCCAAACGGGACAGCGCCCACAAACAGCCCCCTCCAGACAAGACACCACCTCCCAGCCCCCCTCACCTGTGACACCCCCACAGGCAGCCCCCTACAGACAGGCCACCAGCACCCCTCACCTATGACAGTCAGTCTTCACTGGTTTGCGGTTGAGGACTGCATTAAGTTTAAAGTGGCATATCTGGTATTTATGTGCTTGAACAAACTGGCACCAGAATATCTGAAGGACAATATTAGTCAATACAAGCCCTCCAGATGTATAGGCACATAGGACCAAGCCCTTATTTCTATCCCTCTATCTAAATTTGTATCTAGAGAGGACAGAACATGTTCAGTTTTTGGCCCAAGACTTTGGAATAGCAAACCTAGTGAAATTAGGACTCTCGATCACTCTCAGAGTTTCGTAAGGCCATAAAAACATTTCTGTTTAAATAAAAAAAATAGTACACTTCTGTGCCTGCTAGGAACACTATTTGGTTCTGAGGATGGAACCTAACATAGTTATACAATTCTGGGGATGTCATCTGCGCCATTATATGGTTTAGTCCATTCCGAGCGCATTATAAATCTCTCAAAATAAAATCTCTCAAAATCAAATGAAATGAAAATCAAGTCTGACACATTACCATTGCAAAGCATGTCTGTTGCTCACCTGAAATTCGGTGGTGTGACAGCACCATGATTTGCAACATGAACATGTATCCTGCATCCATGAGTGGAGCATCTGCTCACACACCCTTTCAGGCCTTAATCATCGCCCAACATACACATGTGACAAGTGAGTACAAAACGTGTGCACGCTGCCCATGCCACATTGCCAAGGCATTAAAGCACAGTGACAGAATGTGTGCCCACAACAGAAGCAAACATGCCAAAAGTTGTTGCCAGATCAATAAACAATTGCCAGACATGTCACAACCTGAGCATGAGTGAGATGGGTGGCAAAATACCTATCAGGAAACTATCACATGACTGGTCCGTGCATGGCTGATGGTAGCGCAGTCAGAGAGAGCATAACTCACAGAGAATGGTGAATTGTGCAGCCACTCAGGAAGATCAAATATGTGCCACTACTGTATTCCAGTGGTAGAGGTTGACCAACACATGAGAGACGGCATTGCATGGCTGCACATGCTGGTGAAGGTGTATGCACGGCATGTGTTTTAAAAAGCAATAACAAAGTAATATGTTTTGAACATGACCATGTAACACTCCCACAGTGAGCCCACCTCCCACCTCCCCTACCACACTGATGCAGCATAGGTCAGTGCAAATCCAAATATACAATGCACACCCATTTGTCTGATTGACACACCACCAAATGTCAGACACATGTGCATCTTGCCATCCACAACCATCTCAGCACAAGAACAATACATAAGCATGCACACAACAAGACACATGACTTGCAATGGAGAGATGCCATGGCTAAAAATAGAACTAGCAAACATGCTGACACACAAATGAACAGCTCAAACCATGGAATTTAACAAACAGAATGATATATATTGAAGAAATATATACAGAAAAAATCTTCATATGAAGTTAAAAGTTGTCCATGTAAAATCGGTGCAAAATGAAATCCTTAACCCTAAAAAACTATATAGAGTAAAAATGGGGAAGGAATGTCAGAAAAGTCTGGGGAAAATAATAAATAAAGAACAAAAGCCTACATCTAAATAACTATTTACACAGGCAGTGGGCTAGTCCAACTCCTCATCACCAATCTCATCAGGCTCTCTACCAGGGCCACGTCCTCACTCCTCAGGTGGGCCTTTGGTCTTGCCTGAAGGGCTTGCAGGGGTCTCCAGCATCTGTGCCTCTCTCTCTCGTCGGCTGCCCTTCAGGATGGCAGACCACCTCCTCACCAAATGCAGCGCTATCGCAGCCCTGGTCAACACAATCCTCGCGTCCCATGCCCGCTGCCTCTCTGCTCCGATCTGCTGCCCACATTGCCAGAATACAGAAGACATCCTGTCCCTCAGGTCAATGTGTTCCTCCCACCATACATTGCACACCTGCCCCCTTTGGGTGTTGTGCTCTGAGAATATTAGCCTACTCCTGATTGCCGGCTTCTGGCTTAGTGCCCAGTGCCTGCTTTGTGTGCACACCCTCCGGGCTGATGATGATACCTGGGGGCGTACGTCCCCATGCCCTGCTTAAGAGTGCCTGCTGTCCCTGTGTAGGCACGGTGACCACCTCAGCTGATAGACCTTGGACTCCCAATTCATGCAGGGATGTTGTCTCCATGTGAGTGGGACTGGTGCACAGGGATCTCTGGTGGTATACGGGCCGGCAGGCACCCCGAGGATGAGTGACATACAGAGGAGTTACACTGTGAGTGCTGCTACCGTTAGGACCCTCCTGTGCCTGAAAATCTTTTTTTTTTAATAAATTGAGCCCATCCAGGCTCCAGCATCCATGATAGTTCCCCGACCTTCTCCTTCTCTCTCCCCTCCATCCGCCCACCTCCCAGACCACCCTCCTCCCCTGATTGGACACTGTGTGTCCTTGTACCTGGGTTAGCAGCCGGCACCCGTGTGGTGTGCCATTTCCACTTGGCATTACACAGCGAGTGTTGCTGTTGTTAGGACCTACTTCGGCCTGAATATTGTTTTTTTAAATCTTTTTTTATCCCCCCCATGCCCTGGCGTCCACGCTAGTTCCCTGACCCTCTCCTTCTCTCTCCCCTCCCTCTTCCCACCAACTAGCCCACCCAAATCCCCTTATTGGACACTGTGTGTCCTTGTGCCTGGGTTAGCAGCCGGCACCTGTGTGTGTATGCCACTTCCACCGGATGTTACACTTAGAATGCTGCTGCTGTTAGAACCCTCCTGGGTCTGAAAATCATTTTCTGATATTTCTTTAGCCCTCCCCAGGCCCTGGCATCCACGCTAGTTACCCGAGCCCCTCCTTCTCTCTCCCCTCCCTCCTCCTACCTCCCAGCCCACCCCTCCTCTCCTGATTGGCCCATTGTCCCTCTTAACTGACCCTCCCAGGGCAGCCCTCTGCCCGGCAGCCTCTGTGGCTAAGGTCCTAAGGCAAAGGGCAGGTCCCACTGAGGCGGCTCCAGCTAGTGTCTGCAGGTGTCGGTAGGGGAAGCCAGTGGCCAGCCAAAAACCAGCAGCAACTAAGTAAGATAGGAGTGGGCTGGGTTAGATATAGAGCCTCACTCTACCTTGTAACCTACCTTGTAACCTGGCCACATAGCAGACTCTCAGACTTAGGTGTGTTTCTCCGGTATTTAAAATTTCCTTGTGAAACCTAAACCTTTTTCCTCACTATACAGGACTCTCATACTTAGCTGTTTTTCTCCAGTATTTAAAATTGCATTGTGAAACCTAGGTGTTTCTTCCCTCTATACAGGAATCCCAAACCGAGGTGTGTTTTTCTCCAGTATTAATGAAAGTAGTTCCAATCTTTGTTTTTTGTCTCCTAGGAAAGCACTTATCTAGAAACTTTCTACCATTCCTGAGCTCCTGTTGTCTTGTGCAATTGTCGACTTGTCTCATCTCTCTCTGTCTTGTCTGCTTGCGCCCCTCCCTGTGTCCTTCCCTAGTGTCCTCCCTTCCCACTCCCTTCTTCTTCTCTCCACTCACTACCTACTATCTGGTGCTCTCTGTCTCTCCTATATTGTCTAACTTCTTCTCTGTCGACTTTCCTGCTCTCCTCACTAAATCTGGTAGGAAGACGTTTAAAAAATGACATCCTGGTCTCCAACCCTTGCCTCCCTATCGCTGACACCTATTCCAGTGCCTTCTCCAGGTAAACCCTCACTGACATCCTCTTTGTCGTTCCCTCACCAGACGTTTGGACTCTACATATGGTCTCTATGCTTTGTCCTTCCTAACCTTCTCCTCTTTGATAGACGCTTCCCGTGCCTCATCAATTTCCTTTCTTCTCCTGCTGTCCACTCTCTTCCCTCCATGGCTTCCTCACCTCCCCCTACTGTTTCCTCCTTGGCTAACTTGCCCTCTCCTCCTTCCTCTTCTGCCCCCCTCAGGATTCTTATACACCTCTGCAGGGTGTACCTCTGATTTGTACCCCTCCCCGTAAGTCTTTCAAGGATGGCAACCTTCTCCCTATTGCCATACTAAACTTTCGCTCAGCTTTCAAATACTCCTCTAACATCTGCCACCTCCTGGAGGAACTTGACCTGAATGTCCTCGATCTCACCGAGACATGGTTCAAGGCCGGCTCTGTCACAAGCTTTGACACTCTCCTCCCTGATGGCTACAAGATGCTCTCTGTGACCAGATCCAACCGTTCTGCAGGCGGTGTAGCCCTGATCTTCTTGACTCTGGCATTCCTACTCAGGCCTACTCATCTTTCGAATGCCTCGTCTGCAGGCTCTCTCTCTCTCTCCTGACCATTCCCTTACTGTGGCTACAATCTATCAGCCACCTGGAGACTTTAACATCCACCTGGATGCTTCCTGTCCTTGCTCTGGACTCTTTTGCAACCTCTGCGACACTCTCTCTCTTTCTATCCTTGTTAGGCAGAATCCTGTGTAGTGCCCTTAGGGACCACTACACACAATTAAGGCCACATATGGTAATACAAGTTCACCTCAAGCCTGTACTACTATGTTAAAGTGGTAGCAGTAGCGGAGCAGCCAGGTTTATCTTAAGAGTATATGAGCAGTAGCAGAGATTACACAAAGGGACCACAATTACTGTGACTCAAGCAAACACTGACTCAAAGTTTCAGGTAAAAAAATATAAGTACATTTATTTTAAATAATCTGTTACAAAACACAACACTTCTATAAATTCAAAACCACACGTAAAATACACTACACACAACCAATTCACTTGGTACAGTATAACTCAAGGTAAGTACCCTATGTTTGAATGGACGGTGTTGTGAAACAAAAGATGCTACGGGGAATACATATGCAATCACTTTTTGACAGTAATGACAGTCCGGTCTTGGGGGCAAAAATCATAGGCAATACTTTTGTCAGGGCAGACAGAATCAGAGAACACTCGTTGACAGAAATACAAGAGTCAATAGGCCGGAGCCAGTGTCAAGTGGAACTGGGTTCCTGTTGTCGAGGATCACACATTCGGACAGTTCAAGATTCAACGTTCCTAGGAATACTTAGATATTGTGAACAGAGGAAGTAAAAGTTATAAGAAGGAGGGAAGATAAGGACAAGCCTTGGAAGAGGAGAAAAGGGATTCACCCTAGTTCCTCAAGCAGAACACGGCACCTTATTCAAGGGAGAAGCTGGTGCCACAGCAGTTGTTCCTGGTAGTTTCCTGCAGACCCACGGTTCCTGGAGCTTCGGTCGTGGGGACAAGAAGGAGGACGTCTGGAGGGGTCTGCACCGCACACGGTTGAAGCTAGCAGCAGCGACGGTGAAAAAAAGGTGTGCCCCTTTAAAACAGGAGAGGCTCTTCAGGTGGCTATCCGGACCACTACAGCAGTGTGCAGTGATTTGGACCACAAAGAGGATCCTCTGGCTGTGGACA
The DNA here is from genome assembly GCF_040938575.1 of Ambystoma mexicanum. Lineage (NCBI taxonomy): Eukaryota > Metazoa > Chordata > Amphibia > Caudata > Ambystomatidae > Ambystoma > Ambystoma mexicanum. The sequence continues at coordinate 250,198,847 of NC_090923.1, read as the reverse complement.
ATTAGCTGGTTGACCCTACCAGGCTCAGGGGAAGAAGACTCCTGACTGGATCCTCTCTGGTCGTCGAAGGGTAGATAGCTCAGGACTGCAGCAGGGCTTTACCGGGACCGGGTAGTTGCAGCAGCCGTCTTCTTCTCCGCTTCTCTTCGGTTCCTTGCAGTTCCAGTGGTGACTCTGACTTCCAGCCCAAGAGTCCTGCCTTTTATGCAAAAATCCCCCATTCACACAGCCAGGCTGTCATTCCCGCATCAGGGGGGGTTGCCCAGCCCGGACAACCACCTCAGCCAATCATGGCAAAGTGCGATTTGGGTTTCCTAGGATACCCTGTGCAGGGGGTGACTACACCCGTCCCTCACATTCAGCCCACCTAGACACCCAGGTGCCTAGAGGAGGGCTTCTTGGCAGAAGCCCGCCAAAAGACAGTGAACAAAGGAGGCAAACCTGTTTGCCGCGCAAAGTAAAACACAAGAAGGACTTTAACAAAAAGAAATGGTGACTAAACCCAACCGGAGCCAAAAAAAAGATTATTTGGTGAAGCAGGTTTAGTTTGAGGCTAATATAATAGCCTATAACAGTACCACAGTTATATAGTATAAACGCGGTAGCTACCACTGCCACCAGCCAAGTCTAAATGTTAAAAGAGCAAAACAGGGCTCTAGGAGGTACAGAAAAAAAGGCTAAGGAGTAACCCTTTCCAGTACTCCATGTAAGATGGGGTGGACTGGATCTGTGGTTAAATGACTAGGTAAAGTTAATGGCAACTTTATACCCTTTTCTGGGGGACAGTAGTCAGCCACAGAAATGGAGCCGGTGGGAAGTGTAAAAGACAACCCTGTGTCACTGCACTGAAGGTGCTGTGTAACACACAACAGAAGGGGGCTACTGAAGTGGTGTACTCCAGAGTCCACAATCACAAAAACAGAGGAAATGCACATGGCAAAACATGGGTAAGAGTGGGGGAAAAGCTCACACTCTTACCAAGTGGACAAAATAAACTCCAGAAATCCAGCCATAGACTGAGAATTCTCCCTAACAATCTTCCCCTCTGGCCCAACTCACTCTGCAGGGCACACTCTGGATGTTCTGATCTCTTAAAGACCTTACCTTTTCAATCCCTCTCACCACTCCTCTCTCCTGGAGTGATCACTTTCTCCTTTCTTCCCAGCTACCCTCTTGACCCCTTAGGCCAAGCCAACTCCAGCACTGCCACCTACCTTCTCGGTCATCTGACCCATGAAGCATGTGTTAGTTGAGGCTTTTGCTGCCACTTGCTCACTCCCTCCATCCCCTTGGCTGACTCACACCCTGACACAGCCCTTTTTATGTTCCACTCTGTTATATTTGACACTCTTGATGTTCTTGCCCCTATCACAAGGATCTGCTTGAAGCCCAACTCTTGGTATGACTCAGACCTCGTCACCCTTAAACGAAAGTGCAGGGTGGCTGAGAGGAAATGGTTTGCTTCCGGTACATCCTCCAACAAACTGACCTGACGCCTGCTCCAAAGGCAATACTAACTCTCTGTCCGCACCAAGAAGAGAACCCACATCCAAGACCACTTCTCTGCAGCAACTAACAACTCGGCCAAACTATTTAAAATCTGCAATGAACTGGCCAATCCTGCTGCAGTCTCTACATCTCCTGTCCCCTCCCAGTTCCTCTGCACGGCGTTGGCTTCTCATTTCTTCTCTAAAACTCAGGACATCCTGTCCTTTCTCTCTTCCTCTCTCTCTCCTCCCCCTACTCCCTGCTCTTCCTCAGCCCTTTTTCGGCCACCTCTCCTCCCTCCTTCTCTGTCTTTCCCCAGGTCTCCCCAGACAAGGTTTCTAGACAAGTCTGATGTATGAAAGTCTTGTCAAAACAGGTTTACCTCTGTTCCTCCAAAACCATCAAGGACCACATTGACACCCTGGCACCTGCTCTGACGGACTTCTGCGAAAACAACCCCTTCACCACTGGAGGCTTCCTTTCCCCCTGAAGCACTCCCTTGTGCACCCTCTTCTTAAGAACCCCTCTGCTGACCCTGCTAACTATTGCCCAATCTCATCCAAACTCCTTAAAAAGCTGGCAATCGCCCAGCTTAATCTAAACCCTGAATCTGTTGGTTGTCACCATGACCATCAGTCTGGCTTCAGAACTGCCAGAAGTATGGAAACTGCTCTCCTGAACATCCGTGAAGACCTGCACTCCAACCCTGACTCCAACATCCCCTGTTTCCCCATTTTACTTGATATTTTTTCTGCCTTTGACATGGTCAACCATTCCATCCTGTTCAACTGTCTCCATGATAACTTGGGTATGACCGATCAGGCACTGGCTTGGCTGACTTTATTTTCTCTCCGATCGACCCTCCCAGGTCCAACTTGGGTCCTTCCTCTCCTCTTTCTATATCTCTACTGGGGATGTTTCCCAGGGGTCTAAACCCTTTCCCTGTCTGTTCAACCAACACCTGTCTGTTCTTGCCCACCGTATTGCCACTCTCTGGCCTAACTTTCAGTATTATGCGGATGACACTCAAGTCATTTTCAGTCTCCCTTCTGCCACCTCCTCTCCTTCTCTCATCTCTGACTGTCTGTCTGCTATCCAGGAGTGGTGTGCCACCAATAATCTCTGCCTTAATGCCAGTAAGACCGAGATTCTCCTCATCAGAAAAACTGCTCCCTCCTTTCCTGTTACTCTCTGGCTAGCCTCTCTTGGCACTATTCCTGCTCCCACCTGTGAGGCTAAAAACTTCAGGGTCATCGTTCCTTCTCTCGTCACATCTCTGACGTCTCTAAGAAGTCACACTACCAGGTGCACCTCCTCAGAGGTATTCATTCTTTGCTCTCACGGTTTCCAGTGCTCTGGTTCTCTCCAGGCTGGACTACTGCAAAAGCCTCTTTCTAAATCTGCCTTCCTCTACTCTCCACCCTCTGTAACTCATCCAAAACAGGACTGCAAAGCTTGTCCTTGGCCTCAAGCCAAGGGATCATATCTCTCCAGCACTGAAATCTCTGCACTGGCTCCCAGTGGTGGTGAGGATTAACTTCAAAACCCTCTGCGTTGTCCACAAAGCCTTCTGGGGCCTGAGGCGTCAATACCTTCAACTCTCTCTTCCTAAATATCTTCCTTCTCAAGCTCTTTGCTCATCCTCCTCCAAATCACTCAGGGTCAGTCGCTTCTCCAAGCAACGAATTGAGGGTCGATCTCTTTCTTCGGCTGAGGTCTTTCTCTGGAACAGCCTCCCTGCCTCTCTGAAACTTGAGGAGAAGCATCTCCGGTTCCGGAATCATCTCAAGACTTTCCTCTTTGCTTCTACTTTCTCTCCTTCTCTCACCTGCTACACTCCTGGCTGAAACTGAAACTTCACTGGTTACATGGCTACCCTGTGATCTTGGGCCTAGGTCCCCTGCCTGCCGGTTGCACACCTGCACTGCCCCCCTGGGAACCCTTGCACACAGGGACTGCTCTGTATCCCCACAGTCCCCCACATACACTTAACACCTGATGTCTGCACATACCCTAGCACTTGCCACCAGCTGGCCACACTTTTATCTATTGTCTTATTTATTTTACTGTTATCCTATATATTGAACTGCCCCCTCCCCTTTCCCCCTGCACTTTTTCCCATTGCCCCCCGTTAGGCAGAATTACATGCAATACCCTTTGGGAACACTACACACAATTAAGACTACAGGTGTAAGCAAAATCTCACCCATGGTATAAGTCCGTACTACACAGTTTTGTGGTAGCATGGCTGAGCAGCCAGGCTAATCTCAAGAGGAATGTGAGCAGTACAAGGTGTTACACAATCACAGTGGTTCAACCAAACACTTACTCAAGGTTTCTTGGAAAAACAATATTAATTTATTTACACAGTCATTTAGAAAACATTCCACTAGCAATAAGCAGGTCAATATCACACTATAATACAATCCAGTACCAAACGAATACGTTTCTGAACAAGTGAGGCTCCCCAGAAGTGGCAGCAAAATGGCACTTCAGTAACTTTAAATGGGAGTAAAAGACACAAATTATTAGAATTAAACACACATACTTTCTTAGGCAGGGCAAATATGTTCAGTTCACTATCAGAAGCAGTTCAATTCAATATGCTTCGGCCAAAGTCAATGGACCAGTGTCTTGGATAGGATAACAGAGTTCTGGTAGTAAACGGTTAAGTCTTTGCCAATGTTCTCAGAAGTAGTTTGCATGAAAGAGTTATATGTCGGATTAGGAGTGACCAAAGAAATGGTGAAAAAAGTCGGTCAGAACCTGTTTTTACAGAGGGGGCTCAGACGCCATCTTGAACAACATGGCTCCGGTGGATTTTAACTACCGGAGCATTTAAACAGGTCACGGTCGGGAAAATCATGTTAATACCACTGCCACCAGCCATTCTGAGAGGAAAGGGTAGCATGTGGGTGCTATATGAGTTTTCTAGGCATAGGGAATACTAGGTATTCCCTTCAGCACTCTGCTGTAAGTCAGTGTGTGCTGGGTCTAGCAATTTAAAAAGACTAGCAAAGTCAATTTAACTTTACATTAATTTGGAGACACTAGTCAGTCCCAGAGAAGGTATTTAAACCTTGGGAAGTCTGAAAGACATCCCAATGCCACTGCACCGAGCGTGCTGTGTGACACACAAGAAAAGATGATGCCTATGCCTATGTCTAAAAGTCCATATCCAAAGAACACAAAAGTAAAACATACATCAAAATACATGAAAGAGTTGGAAAAAAGGCTCACACTCTTTCCAGGTAAACATTAAAGTCTTAAAAATCCAGCAAAGTTACTGGGGGTCTCAAAAGGTAAGGGAAATTAGGACTTTTCTGTAAATTCTCCCTAACAGCCCCTCCCCTGAACTTGCGCAATCTCAATGTGACCTGCCCTAGTAAGATCATCGTCTCTGTCTTCCCTCTGTTCCCCTTCCGTTGCCTCGTCCCGCCTTGAAACACTTCTGTATAGGCGTGTTATAAAAGCCATATCATATCATATATCATATCAGGAGGAAGTCGAGGAGGGGGTTACATCAGTGAGTAACCAATTGAGCACAAAACAGAACAGGCATGTTGCAAGCGAGGTGATGAGGTGGCACACCTCACTGTGATGCTGTGCAAGCAGACTATGTGTATCCTGCACATCATCATGGATGATGGCTGTACACCATGCCACACAGTCCTGCAGGGGATATTACATAGTCTCATATGGCAACACCAGATGTGGGTGTCGGTCTGAATGGACACTGCGGATGGGACTGGGTGGAGTCATCCCAGCAAGCGCAGCATCGGATATCAACATTCACATGAACATGACTAGTCAAGGGAACAACTATCATCCTCCACCCCCACACACATAGACATTCAATCCACATCCATACAGATACATGCATGCCCATCACTACAGACATTCACATCAGGCTATGTGCCACTCTCACGATCAATCAATTTTGTATGCTACACAGATATGCATCAAGTGCACATAGATATGGCATGCACCCACATCAACAGAGAGGCCACAATCAGCATTATAAGCAATCACATCAGAGTCCTGCTAACTGTAATCCCTCTACATGACTACGACAGACAACCAAATGCATGTGCTGCATCCAGGTGTGAGTGATGGCCAGTCCCAATTTCCATCTTTGGCACATACAAATGAACATCATGCATGACCATGATGCAGGCACCACTACTGCAACTGTCACACTTGTCAGACGGGCACGTCTCAGACACAGGTATCAAAACATGTGCACGGTCTGAAAGCCAGCAGTACAACACACAATGCAAGTGACATTTCATTCAAAATACATATGGTCCAATACACACATGGATAACTATGCCTCGGGCATGCATGCAGACATGCATCTCAGAGGCATACTTGCTGCAAGCCTAAGGGTCTCACTGCCAACATGCAGCAACATGCACATGCACAGTAGAGCATAGCAACACATGGATACTCACCAGCCGACGCCAAACACTGACGCATCTCACAGACGTGGGTGTGCAGCGCCAGGTAAAACTCCTCCAGGACCTGCATGTTGGTATTGGACAGCCGGCATTTGTACGCATGGTGAACCTCCATGGATGCACCATCCTCGATGAAGCAGTGGGCATTGCTGTGGGTCCTGGATTTCAGGTCCTCCCACCGCTTGTGCACAGTCTTAAAGGTCTGGGATGCCACCCCCTCCACGTGGATGGAATCCGTTATCCCATCCCAGATCTGCTGACTTCCTTCCTTGCTGCATTGCATCACTGGGTTGAAGAGGGCATCATAATTCTCCAGGACCTTCTCCACGATGTCAACCTCCCTGGCAGAGTAGTTGACAGCCTTTTGCTCACTGCCATGGGGTTGCTGCTCTGGTCTGAAGATGACAGTGCAGACATGGCAACCCCCGAGGCAGGTGTGGGTGGGCAAGGTGGTGCTGGAGATGGGCTGTGGAGCGGTGGTGGTGGTATGGCATGGTGGGAGTCCGTTGAAGCAGCTGAGGTGGTCGCAGGGCCAAGGACAAGAGCTCTGGCAATGTCTGGACAGCAGGCACTCAAAACACAGTGCTGGTGGGCAACAGGCACACAAACTGGACAGGCAGCAGCAGATGGCTAGGTAGGAGGCAGCTCAGGGCAAAGGGAGGCAGGCTAAATAGCTCAGAGGCAGGAACGTGGGTCTTCCATGTATTGATCCGTGGGCAGTCGGAAACCGTAAGAAATTAGAATGGAGATGTTAAATCCGAGAAAAGGCCCTCAGCGCATAACTTACATGACATGCGCTGCACGCTGGCATTGAGCACACCGGATTTGGGTGTACATAAGTCCGTGAGGAGGCGACTCTGACCGTACAAGCAAAGGGGTGTAGACAGACGGGTGGAATTCTGTAATTTCGGGGTGTCACGCAATTCTTTGACTTCATGGACTGTACAAACTTCTCATTTTGGTGGGGGATTTGCCTCTGCGCATACGCGCGTCTACATTTGTATTTTCAGAGGCTAACAGTGAGTCACATATGCATTTTCCTGTGTATCGCGTACCTCTAGTCTTACCTTTACTGTAGCTTTCCAGGGTTCGCATACACATTGTTAGTGTTGCTGGGGGCCAATGCATATCGCATAGCGCTTTTACTTTTTTGGAAGGTATCCAGGTCTCGCGTATGCACATTTTCTTTTTTTGGGGTGCATGTGCATTACGCATCCTGTGTTTTCTCACCTGGGATACTTTTAAGCCTTGCTAGACCACAGAAGTACATTTTCCATTACGTACTACACTGCCCTCTAACTCTAATTGCCCAGGACAATTACTTGGTGTGCCTTCCATTGTTCACTTAACCTGGAACATGAGTGGAAAGACCCCAACATGGACAGGTGGCAGAGGTGGCCAAGGTCCGGGATGTGCAGCGGAAGCTGCTGTCCCAGGCCCAAGGGTCCGGGGACATTCAGCATGAGCAGCTATCCCAGCCCCAAGGGTCCAGGGATGTACAGCGGAAGCAGCAGTCCCAGCCTCAAGGGTCCCAGGACGTGCAGCAGAAGCAGCTGTCCCATCCCAAATAGTCCATAGACGTGCAGTGGAAGCAGCTGTCCCAGTCCCAAAGGGTAAGGGATGTGCACCGGAAGCAGCTGTCCTTGTCCCAAGGGTCCAGGGATGTGTAGCAGAAGCAGCTGTCCCAGCCCCAAATGGTAAGGGATGGGCAGCTAAAGCAGCAATGCATACATTCAGACATACACACAATTCTTGCACACATGCATGCACACAAACACATTTGTTTTCTTACCTGCTCCTTCTGGGCACAGCAGCAGGTTTGTTGCTTAGGGGGGGGGCTGATGGGGCTATAGCCCCAGATCTTTTGGTTTTAACCCCAGCTAGAAGCTCAGGAGCTAGCCCCGAGTCCTGACAGCCTGGACATTAGCGTAGCTCCAGATCTTTTCCAGACCTAGCAACACCCCTGCACAGCAGGATGCTTCCCTCTCAGCGGCTACTTGTGCCATAGGCCCCTGGCTACCCTGCTCCACTGAAGGCACAGACAGGAACCAGATAGCAGGGGGAGCTTCCTGGTTCCTGACATGTATCTGTGAGCCCAGAGAATGACCACTGCTGGTCAGCCTACCTGGTAATATCTGTAAAATGCTCACATATAGCTGCTGAGTGGATATGTACACGTTTTGTCGGGCCCTTGCCCTCATAGGGCCTACCCTTTCTACGCCTCTGCACCACCTACAGCGTCCAGCCAAATGACTGCCAATGGAACTGCAGGGATACAGGTGCAAATCAAATGCAATTTCGATCTTTCATCAAACCAGTATGATGTTTGGTGATACTGAAAACTGTGTAACATGATGTATGTTTGAAATGAGGTGTGTCAGTGGGGTTCCTCGTCGCTTTTTGTAATGCCTTTCCTAACACCTTAGTTACTTAAGCAAAGCATTGTAAAATATATAATGGCAGACACCCCAGAATGTGTGCTTTTTAGTTTTTGTTTACAAGTTTCCAGCAATGGGAATGATTCTTTTACAAATACATCATACACAAACTATAGAAAATATAAAACGATGGGATTGCTACCCAACAAAGACAAGGTAGCGGGTTGGAGAATATAGACATTGGATGGAGACGGAGAGGTAGACGGACAGCCGCAATAAGTACAGATTATAAAGATTGGAGTGATGAAAATATGGGCCTCATTACGAGTTTGGCAGTATTTTGGTAGATCTAAGGCTGCAATACTGCCAAATTTTATTACTGTTACAGCCACTTGGTCCGATGGAATAACGCCGGATTACAAGTGGCAGTATGGTGGTGTTAGTCCCCATTAATTGAGTCCATAAGACTCCAAAGGGATTTCGCGAGTATTACCACTGATGGTAATTCTGCTGAAAAAAGGGTGTGTTTTGGCAGTAAAGTGGTGAAATTACCTCCAGCATTTAGCTGGAATTCCTTACCTCCACCCCACTTCCAAAACCAAAGTTGGGCAGTGTGGTGATGCAGCGGTAAAAGTGGACTCTGTTAGCACTGAGTTACCACTGATTTTAACTGCACAGCCCAACTCATAAAGAAGCCAACGGCCTCATTTTGTGAGTTGGGCTGTGCGGCTAAAATCAGCGGTAATGAGACAGTAATGTGGAGCTAATGGAGTTTTACAGAGCAGTAACGCCTACGGCACTGCCCAACTATGGATTTGGTGGTGGGGTGGTGGAAAAACCTCCAGCAAAATTGTGAATGCAATTTACCTATTTTACCTCCACAATACAGCCATTCAGCTGAATTACTGCCAGTGGAATTATCATTGGCGGTAATTCCATTAAAATTCCTGTGGAGTCCTATGTAATCCGGTGCTAATTCTGCCAGACCAAGTGGTGATAACAGTAATACAGTTTGTCGGTATTCTATCAGTAATTCTGCCAGAATACTGTCAAACTTGTCATGTCCGATTTAGCCTGGAAAGCTGGAAAGGCGAGATCAAAGTCACTGAGGATAAGGGTTGTATAGACTTGAACATACTTGATGGGACAATTTTACAGATACTGTGTAGCTAGAGCCTGCAGGTGTGAGGAACTAAGTTAATATGACTGCAAAAAGTGGTGCACACACATTTCAGCAGTGAGCACTTATTTCCTTACGCAAAATGTTTAGCATCAGATGAAAACCAATAAGAGAGCCTTAGGGGATGATTAAAGATTCCACAAACAACTAGTTAACCCACCAATTCTCTATTGGATCCATATATATATATATATTACACAGCAACAGTAGTGGCTGTGTAGTTATGGTTAAGTTGCTGTTTCCATAGGAAGAGCCCTTTTTGGCCGGCTTATAACTCCTCTCCCCCTGGACAAATCCTCACCAAACTTTGCAAGAAAAGTATATGGGTCACTCTGAAATGTTTTGCAGAGTTTGGTGAGGTTTGGTCTAGGGGGGACAAAGTTATATGGGGGGTCCCAAAACTTATTTTTTTCCCATAGACTGAATGGGGAAAAAACTTTGCTCACGCCTACAGGCCAAACCACTGAAGGGATTTTCAACAAACTTGGACCAGGAGCAGCGGCTTGGTCCCAAAAGCGTGCTTTTGCAAATTTGGTGAAAATACGTCCAGTAGTTATTTGTAAAATGACCAAAACTATGTCACAAAAAATGTGTGATACCTATGTTCGGTCCGTGGACACACTTCCCTGTTCGCTCCGCGGACAGTGTCCTGATTGGCCAACTGGCGTGCGTCATGTCCGCGGACATGCAACGTGTTCGCTGATTGGACGGTGAAGAGCATGAAGCAGGTCAGATTTTCGGGAACGCCCGCCATCTTGGATTTGCGGACATCCGCGGACAGCGCGGTGAAACTTGGTGGAAAAAATACTATTTAGTAGAGTGTGTTGGTGTGTAAAAGTGTTTGGGGAGGGTGGGGGAGTAAGAAATGGGTTAAATGTTGTATGCGTATGTTCTGAGGATGGAAAGCCTGTCCGTTTTGTTCGCAGGCAAGTTCATGTGTCCTGGGATGTTCGTCCATATGCAAAATGGGGGTGTCCTGAGGACGGTATGCCTGTCCGTACTGTTCGCAGGCAAGTTGAAATGTTCGAAAATAAACGAAATGGGTGTGTCCTGCGGACGGTATGCCTGTCCGTTTTGTTCGCAGGCAAGTTGAAACTGTTCTAATAACACATGCAGTGTCCTGAAATGTTCGTCAATGGACGAAATGGGGGTGTCCTGAGGGCGTTGTCCGTATTGTTCGCTGGCAAGATGAAAGTGTTCTTAGAACACATTATGTGTCCTGGGATGTTCGTAAATAAACAAAATGGGGGTGTCCTGAGGACGTTATGCCTGTCCATACTGTTCGTGGGCAAGTTGAAACTGTTCTAAGAACACTCATCATGTCCGCGGACATTAAAAGTGCCAATATGGCATTGTTCAAATATTTGACTCTATGGGTGTGATATGCTGCGGTGGTTGTGGCCAAGGCATAGAGTCTTGGGAGCATGGCCATATGGCCATGCACCCAAGACTCTATGCCCTGGCCACAACCACCGCAGCATATCACACCCATAGCGGCTTATAACTTTGGGATCCAAGAACAAATTTATAAGCAACAAAGTTATAAGCCACTACGGGTGTGATATGCTGTGGTGGTTGTGGGCAGGGCCTATAGTCTTGGGAGCATGGACAAGACCAAATTTATAAGCACCAACATAATAAGTCACTATGGGTGTGATTTTCTGTGATGGTTGTACTTAATATAATATACTTACTGTTTGGTTTAGTAACTGTAGTACATGTATTTCTTGTTTATTTCTGTGATAAAAGAAAAGATCATGTTAGTATTGGTATTTTGTAACGACGTATAACATTGAATAATCAACATTTTTATTTTTACCCTCATATTTAGTAGATTACAAACCAGTGTACTGTGCAATTTGCTCAGTTTCTGTGTTTGTTGCTAAAATCATTGGGTCTGTGGGAGAAAAAAAAATCCATGTTGGATTTAAAATAAAAAAAACTTTTTTTGTTATGCTACAGTCTATTTGTTTGTTTGTTTTCAGTGTTCATTTGTTGTTTCTGGCTAATGCTCTATATATTGGTTTGTTGAAGATTTCTGGAGCAGTTAGATACCTGTTGACATATTCTAACAGTCTATTTTTTGTTATAATGAAGTGGTATTGATTTATCTGTTTGGATATTGTATAATTTCGGTGTAGTTAGATACCAGTTGGCGTATTCTGTCTATTTTTTGTTATAATATATTGGTATTGATTTATCTGTTTGGTTATTGAAAATATTGGGGTAGTTAGATACCAGTTGGCGTATTCTAACTGTTTATTGTTTGATATAATTTGGTGGTATTCATTTATCTGTTTAGTTGTTGTAGAATCTTGGGGCAGTTATATAGCTGTTGGCATATTGTAACAGTTTATAGTTTTTTAACAGAAAGTTTAGTTAATGTTTAAGTACAGTTTACTTCATAAATTTTGGTTTTAAGAACATTAAATAAGCGTTTGTAAGATTTGCAGGTAATCTCTGCTTTAGAGTAATGGTACTATCATTACATTCGAACCACCTATATTTTCTTTTTATATCTGCAGTATAGTGACCTGCATTGGCTGTGGCTCCTGTGTGGTAGATTATACCTATTGTTGTGAAGGTTTTTTTACCAAGTGATACTTGACCATGTGTGAATCCAGTCAGCTTGCAGTTGTTTTTGGTACCATCTGCATTGTAACGTAGAAGCATTAGTATTACATATTTACTATGTGTTTGTATTAGTAAGGTGGAGCGATTATCCATATTGCAGGTAGAACATAATCTACCATGGATGTGCATTTTGTACAAGTTGCTGAAATGGAACGGATTCACAATTAGGTATGGATATATACACAAAACGCATTTATGTTTCCACATGTATGAAATCTGGAAGATTTCATTTATAGGTATGTTTTTATTTTCCAGTACTTTTAGTAAGTACATTAGAAATTCTTGTGGATCTTCCTGTGAGTTTATAGTGAATTTCACCATTCCAGCACAGTAGTCTTATTGTTGTTGTATTCCATAAACGCTATACGTGTTGTCAGGATTGTTTGTTGCGTTTCTATGAAGCACTAACATTTGCAAACACAATTGGTCTGTACTGTGTAAGTAAATGTTGTCAACTATTGGTGGTAATTGAAATAGAATATTCATTGCTACATTTGCGTAGCAACTTACACCAATTACATTTGAAAGTTTAAATGGACCAGGTAGTTCTGTATCTGAGTGCTTTTTTTGGAGTTTGTCTTCCTTCTTTGAAGAAGTTCCTGGTTTACTTTCCCTAATAGGTTCTTTTTTGATTGTGGTACTTGATGAAGTATTAGTTTCTGTTAATCTCTTTGGAGGATTTGCAGTGACATCCTGTTGCATTTCTGTTTGATTTAGTTTTCTTTTAGAAAATTTTACTTTTTGTGGAATAGGATATGTTTTTAGATGGGGGTGTATAGTTAATGAAGTCTATTGTATTCTGAAATGCAAGGAATATCAGTGTTTACTTTACTTGCATCAAAGTTGATTAGAAATAGACCGTCATGTGTACGTACGCGTGATAGTGCTACGTAGCTCATGCCTTCTTTAAAGATGTCTATCAATGCTTTGTCTAGGGTAAGACCTTGTGATTTATGAATTGTGACTGCATATGCAAGAGTTAGAGAAAATTGTTCTCTGCGTACATACATGTCTTTGAAGAGAAGGAATCGAGCTGTTGAGCGTCCTATCCTTTTCACTTCTGAAAGTTTGTCAAAGAGAATATTGACAAACTGAATGTTGTTGTCATGTGGGTATGTTTGAAAGCCAACCACTGTACCCAGTGCTCCATTAACTATTCCTTTACCCACGTCAAGGTTACGTTTAAGCATTACTCTGCAATTTAAGGATAATTTTGATATTTTATCCAATTCAGCTGTGTTGGAGATTGAATTTTCTAAACTATTTAGTCTTGTTGTGGCTTGTTCACACATGGGTAGTGTCATACGATGTATGTCTAGTTTGTCTGTGGCTCTAATTTCAATTATTGGTTGCATTTCTTTTTTAACATTGTTTCATTGAATATGAAACAGCTTGCAAGATTTGGTATTAAGGCCATACAATTGACATTTTTGTGGGCTAATTGTTCCATAACATCCGTAGCGCATGCATTATCGCCATAAAGTGCATGAATGTGCCAGGTTTTCAATATTGCTCGTGCTTCTTGTGATAATATACCAACTCTAATACTTTTTAAGATGTTGGCATAAGTGAGATCTGCAGATTGCTGCATGTTTTCTGTTAATTCTCTATATTGGAAATGTTGCCAAAGGTTGACATTTCCAATGCTGCCAACTGTTTTACGGAAGAGTTTGTGTCCTAAGATTTTAAAAATAGGCTCACCTTTCACTGGTGTCAATTGAAGAAGATCTCCGAAAACAATAATGAGCTCTTCGTAGTTCGTTTTGAGTACTTCTTGTAATCTGAGGTGAATCAAGGCCAACATTAGGTTGTAGACCATGTTTACTTCATCTATTAGTAGCATTTTATTTTGTTTTAATACTGTGCTTAGTTCCATTGCAGCTTCTGTAGAAACTTTGTAATAGTCTAATTTGTTTTGGTGTTCTACGGCAGGAGTAGCAATCGGTGTAAATTGACACCGCCTATGTTGTAGGCAGCTAAACCTGTGGGGGCAGTGACAACAGCTGACAGTTTGTTGTTTGTCAATTGTTGAAGGAATTTACTGATGATTTTGATTAAGAATGTTTTGCCAGAACCAGCTTCACCACTGACGTACAATAGTATAGGTTTGTAATTTTGGCAGGTGCATTCTTTGTTTTTATATTGTACACCATGTGCAATTTCTTTTGTTACTTCTTCAAAAATGCTACGTTGCTCATTGTTTAGTTTTGATTGTAGTATAGTTAAGTCTTCTTTATCTTCATACTGACACATGGTGTTTTCTACTTCTGTCATAGCTAATTCTGCCTCATTTGTTATTAGTGGCTCTCCCAGTGGTCCCTGGTTTCCTGTTACAGAAGGTTGACTACTGTCAGGAGTGTCCTTATCTAGTTGGGCCTAGATTTCTTCTTCGTGTTGCTGTTTATTGTGCAACATTGTTTTGTACTGTGTAAAGTTTACATCAGTTATAGTGCTTTCATTTGCTTTGAAAGCATCTTCATAGGACTCATAGTTATCTAGTATTTCTTCTTCTTTTCTCCATGGTTTAAAGAGTTGTAGCAGGGACATGTAATATAGTTCTTTATGTTGAGGAGTCTTTAATGACAATTTGATATGATTAATTAAATTTGGTTTGGTGAGTTTTACTAAGCTGCCTTCACAATTTGTCACTCTGTATTTACCTTTTTTTCATCGGGTTTTATATTATTTTTGTATGTGAAATTTTGGGCTATTTGATATAGACACATGGTCTCCAAAGTGGTACTTCTGTTTGGGTATTATGTGTCCAGTAAATTGCTTTTTAAAATGTCTTGGCTGTTGAGATTATGTGTGGCTATTGTTTCTATATCTTCGTATGATTTTAGAACTCTTTTTCTAGATTTAGCAGGACCAAGACTTAGCCATACTATATTTTCAGATTTTCGATACAAAGCAGGACTAGTTAAACAATTTGCTGCTTCAAAGGAGCCACATTCTCTATGTGAGAGCATTTTTATGCCCAAGCTGTATAATTTCTGAGATAGTGTTTTGTCTGATGACAGGTCATTCCAGAGGTCTTTGAGTTCTGTTTTTCTGCTTTGGTTAAGTATGCTGTAACATAACGTGCAACTGCAGTGGAATTGTCTGCAATGTACTGCACATCTATGTTTGCATTCCATAAGTGGGCAATGTTTGCATTGTAATCAATGATATATTTTTCTTCTTCTGTTCTTTTTATGTATTATGTATTTTTAGGTGATTTACCTTTAACATTATGTCTAACTGAAGACATGAAGTTGTTCATTTGACCTGTTTTTGTAACCGGTCTAGGGAAACCAAAGCTGCATTTGGTGTAGTATTTCCCTTTGTTTTTTTTATTTGCGACAACAATATTTGCCACATTTGTGTCTTTGAAATTGTAAAATTTGTGCATGAAGATCACTATTTGTTGCTTCTGATGGAATATTTTTCAATAAACTGTAACACAGTGGCACCATTGTCTTGACCAAATTTGGGAGCATCTTTAATCCATACAAGCATGTGGATATGTGGTGCTCCTCTGGCTTGGTATTCTTTTCTACAAAAGAAGTGTTGCACTTCTCCGAGGGGAGGAGCAGTTTTATTACAAATAAAGTGTAGCATAGCAATGAAGCAATGGTGAAAATATCTTGAAACATTAACAGGATCTAGAGAACAAAGTTCTCCAGGTGTTAGTATATCTATGTTTGTTTTTTTTTGTTTGATATGCGTAGGAAATCATGTAAATCTTCCCACGCATATTCTGCACAACTTAATGTAACAAACCAAGTGGGTGGGCCAAGGTTTCTTATAATACAACGTAAATCTGCATGACGTCGAAACCAGTACTCTTTTGTACCACTCATGTTTGCTAATAGATTTGTAATATTTGATTGTAAAACCTCATCTTTTTGTTGCATTTTTTGTAATAATTGTGTAGCTGACATATTTTGAAAGTGGGATCCTGATTTTAATGTGTGTGCAACTCCATAACATAAAGTTGCTAGTTCACTTTCAAAGAGTAGGTGGAACATGTATTCCACATGTTGTCTAAATCTGGGATCTTCAGAATACATCCGTAACAAGCGGTATTCTAATGCTGTTATTTGAATAGGTCTATCATCGTACCTTCCTCCTTTTCCAGTAGGAAAGAGTAGAGGAAAAGCACATGCTTCTATACTTTTTTCCCATATGTTGATTGGTGATCCTTTTGTTTGACGCATTTGGTATGTTTCTAGGACATCTTCTACGGTGTCATTAGAGTGCAATTGATGAATTGTATAATGGTCTAATGTACTGAATATTGTAGCAGGATCTAGGAGCTCAAATTGACCAGCTTCTTGTGTCTTTTGAATTATTTCAGTAGTATCCTTCAAGTTTTCTTCAATATTAATTTCTTTATAGTATTCAGTGTTGTCTTTTAGATATTGCAAGGCTTGTCTAACTTTATGTAAATCTACCAGTTGTTGCCAATTTTTTTTGTCTTTTGTAGGTACACCATTTACTAAGATAATTAAAGATTGCTCCATGGGACGTTGCACTCCTAGAGTGTGCACATTTTGTTTTAGATCTAATGGTAAATACACTACTTTTCCATGAATACCTTTCACTAATTCAGAGGGAGGTAATTTTGCTGTTTTTGGTTGAAGGCATATTATTGCTTGAAAGGGATGCACTGTTTGAATTATGATGCTCTCATATAAATTGAGTTGTTGTAGGGGTTTTGGTAGTGGACATAATTCCAAATTATTTGTGATAGCACATGAAGGAGTTTGGTTGTTGTCAAGTTTTGTAGTGCAGTAACTGCAAAGTATTAAGGTGTCAGTTATTTCGTATTTGTTTTCTGCTATAAGGTAGAGAGCTAATTCAAACCATTTCAAATCTTCATTGTCTTCTATTTTGTATGTTAGGTCTACAGTTTTTGTGTTACTTTTATAAAAAAAAGTTCTACAGCAACATACACACACATGGTTTGGTACTTCAGCAGATGTACTTTTAAATTTCAGTATTTCTTTTTTGTATGTGTGTAGTAGAAGGTTGCCATGCATAGAATCGTTGCTAATTTGCTTTAAAGCTATTTCATTCTGTAAGTGGCATTCACTTCCAAAATATTTTTTCTGGATATAGTCGATTTCTTCAAGTAGGTCTTTTCCTGTACCATGTAGAAGAATTTTATTTAAATTGGTTAGTGCTAAAGCAGGTCTTTTAGCATAATACAGTGTATAGACTAGATTTCTTATAGTTGAATGATGTGTTGATATCATTTTGATATAATGGAAGGTGGTTTCGCAAGTAGGTCCTGAAATGCAGGCCAATGAATGTCCTTGTAGTCCTGTGTACTTGCGCACTGGACAGGTATCCATATTTTGCAGTAGTTTAATTTTGAATTTGTCTTTGCTTTTCACATATTGATTGAGGAATTGGCGTAAAGACTTGAAAGAATTTTTTGGAATGTTACACATTGACGTGCATGGCCATTTGTATACTAGGCGTTCTGATTCAGTTGAATGGAGAGGTAATTTTAAGTTTTCTGGGGATATTTTTATAAGAAGTATTTCTTGTTTCATTATGGTATTATTAACTTTTTCATAACCTCATTCACTGCTATCTATGGCAATTGTATTTGTTTGCTTTTGTTTGTATGCTTCTTCATTAAAATCTGGTTCTGTGCTTGTAGTATGACTCCACTCACCTCCACAGATACTTAAGAAGTTATTTCTGTTGACATTTAATTTATTGAGAAGTCTTTTTTGTAATTTAGTCATTAGTTTTGTTAGTGGTTTCATTTTGTTTAACACTAAAATGAATAATATTCTTTTGAGAAGGATTGCACTATCAACGCTTCTAAGATTAATTGCCTATGATAGGTTTTAAGGGTTGTGCCTGATTTCTCTCCTGTTTTTATAAGATTTTGAAGGACTCTGTGACGGAACATTTTTGCTAAAATACTTTTTTTGGTATGCTTACTTTGCACTATATCAAGATTTATAGGAGCAGTAGTATCTGTAGTGGTAGCTGAATTTTTGTTAACTGTTTTCTGGTTAGTTTTACATTTTGATAGAGGAGGCAAAGTTTCTGTACTTGAAGCTTGTTTTGTTTCGCTAAATGACTGTATTAGCTGTTTTGTTTGAACTTTTTTTTACAAATTCTGTTAGAGGTGGATGCTTATTTTGGACACTTCTATTTTCATTTGCTCTGCTTCTGTGTTGCTTTCTACGGACTTGATTTTTGGTAGGCATTCTTTAGGGTCTGTTGAAAAAAATAAAGAAGCTATGGGTTGGGGTGTTCTGCAATGTATGTGTGCTGTGTGCATGAGTGTCTGAGTAAGATGATAAAGATGTATGTGATGGTGTGTGATTATGCATTGGGCAACTACAACTCGTTGGTATGTGTATTCTTCAATTCCTGTGCTATTAAACTGGGGTTCAGATGACAGTCGAAAGTAAGCTAGTGGTGTGGATAAGTACCAATAGTAAATCTAATGATATACAATTAAAACAGTTGTTTGTTCTATAATATCAAAATTCTAGGGGCTGAGTTGGGTCATTTGTGTGCCGAAAAATAGGAATTTGTGTGCCATTCTGCTTGTAAATCTCTGTTTTACAAATGGGGATTTGTGGACAGAATGGTACACAATCTCTATTTTTAGGAGTAGAAATAGCATGAATTAACCTTACAGTGTGTTTGAGTAACAGTACAAATACTATGGTGGTATTCAACTTACTTTTCTTTTTTTAATTGACTTTGACCCTCAGCGCCTTCCGCAAAACCATGAAAACTATCCTATTCACATAAGATGCGTCGCACCAGTTGAATACATATCATATGTTCTTAATGCATACGCTGTATTGTAATGACTAACTGTACCAACCAAAATATCAGTTCTATGCCTTGTGGAATTCATAATGTACCACTGAATGCCAATATTCCTGTAACTAAGCTCTTGCAAGTAACAGCGCCTCAATGCCCATGGGCTGCTTGCGTGCTATATAAATATAAATAAATAAATAAATACATTTTCATGTTTTTGTACAAGTATTGTTGTTTGATATCTGAACATACTGTGTGCATGCAATTTTGTTAGAGTATGTTAACTCTTTATATTGTACTTTAAATATGTTAGTTCAACATGTTTTGCAAATGTGTGTGTAAAAAGAAATTAAATAGCAGATAGGTTTGAAAGTGACAGTTGATTATAGGAGATGGAAAAAATGACAGTAAATAGATCATACAAGCTAAAAGTCAGTTAATCTGTTTATATGAATGTATAAGAATTGTACATGTACTATACAGAACATATGCATACTTGTAGTTTGTGTTCATGCATATGGATATGCATGCAGCTGCAAGTAGAAATCTTGGAGACTTGTACAGTATTTCTTGTAGAAGGTGCTTTCCAATGATATGACTATGATGATGCAGTTAGATGTAGAGGTCTTGGTTGTGATTGATGGATGGTTGTGTGCCTTCTTAGCCATATCCAATGAGGGAATAGCACAGAAAGTGAAATGAAAATGGTAGAAGGACTGTCCATGTTACGATATGTCCACGGACATGGCGGAAGTCCGCAGATATTGCGTGTTACATCCATGGATTTTGGGGTGAGGAGGCATCCAAATGAGAATGAGCAGACCAAGGGATTGGTCAGTAAAGTTTAGCTGGTGTGTTGTGCCAGGAGAGAGTTTCTCAGATACTCTTTTTGCTGAGAGAAGAACAGATAGCCATGGCTGTATTTTGGAAGACTCTTGGATACATTGGTTGAAGGTGCATGCAGAAAGCTGTGGAGTAGCTGTAGATATTGGATTCCCAAATGTGGAAGTGGACTGGCATGGAATACTTGGAATGAAGTGGTTGGACTTGCTACCTCTTTGTGCTACTTTGGAGACAGAGCAACATCCAGACATAATTGTAATTCATTGTGGAGGGAACAGTTTAGGACATGTGTCTGGAATGTCTTTGCAATTTGCAGTGAAAGAAGGACTTGGGAAGGTCACGGACATGTTTCCAAATTCTCAAGTTATTTTTTCATGGATTGCGCAGAGACAAATGTGGCTTTGTTCTTCTTCATTTGGTCCACAAATGGAGAATTCAAGGCACAATGTCAATAAGGCTGTTTGTGCCTTTCTAAGAGATTTTGGCATGTCATCTTTTCACAATGAAAATATTATGTTTCATAGCACATACATTTTTCGCAGAGATGAAGTCCATCTTACTTATGCTGGCAATCAGATTTTTCTGAGAAATGTACAAATGCATTGCAACCTTTTTTGGAATTACAGCATCAATTTTGTAGTAGGTGTTGAGCATTTCAAATTTTTCAAACACAAACAAACACCACCAAAAGGTTCTTTTCAGAGCCACCACTTCCTCTCAGAAAAAACTGCAATGGTTATGATAGGGCAACACCCCAAAATTTTAGATGTTCGGGGACTGTCCGCGGACTTCTAAAAAACACACAGTGCCCTGCTTCATTTATTTTCACTTCTATTTTTAAACTGTGAAAGGCAGCTCTGAAAAGAGCCTTTTTTTATTGTTGTTGTTTTATATTTTTTTTGTTTTTTTTATACACGACACACTAGGAGAGGAGGGAAAAGGAGGGTAAAGGGGGACACCAACCACAGGGATAAGAAAGGGCGGGTGGAGAGAGGAAGATGTAGAGTGGGTTTTACTTGGGTAGTGAGCAGATCTTCTCGTGCTCTGAGACCAGAGCCTCAAAAGCACTTTGAAGTCTCTCCCCCCTGCAGAGTTCTGCATCGCAGTACATACACACAACTGTGACCCTCGAAAGATAAGAGTCATCAGTATTGCGTATGGCCTGTGAGGCAGTTTGAGGAATCCGCTGTCCCACAGGAGTGTTCCTTGTGGTGACAGAATTGGAAATGGAGGATGAAGTAGAGGAAGTCAACCTACTATGCTCATTGCAAGGTTTTAACCTTGCGAATGGCCCCAGTGTGGAATGACTTTAGGTGTCGCTTCATGGTAGTTGTCCCAAAGCTGTATGAACCAGCCCTCCCATGACTGAGTACCATTTTGCACTCTTTGCAGGTGACTCGGTTCACACTTCCCTTAGGAACATTACCATGAATGGTAAATAACCGCCACACCCAAGACTCACGCCGAGTACTAGTAGTAGGGAGTTCCTCTACCTCATTCACGTCCTCCTCTTCATCCTCCTCTGCATCCTCACTCCTGTTCCCCTCTTCAGGCCCTTGGGGAAGTGGTGGTGGTGGAGGGGGTAGGGGTGGTGCTGAGGCAAATGTAGCACCAGGTGGCAGTACTGCAGCCATGGATGCCATCAGGTTTCCGATTAAAATCTGGAAAGTTGGTTGGAAAATGCACTGTGTTCTGTAAGATAGCCAGAAACACAATGAGAATGAGCTCTATGGTGTGGCCTTTTATGGGGGTGCATGTTCACATGCGCGCTGTCCGCAGACAGATCGAACACCAAAAAAAGGTTTAAAAAGTCCCAAAAAGTATATAGAAACTCAGGATTACTATGTGGGACTTGTGCTAAGGTGAGTTATTATTGTAAAATGTTGTGGATTGCTTGAAAAGGTAGTTTTAAATTGTTTGGGGACACAAAAAGTGTTCGCAGTCAGAGCACATGCTCAGCATGGGTGCGGTCATATGATAGCTTTGCGAACATGTCCGCGAAGGGAGCGGGTGTCTGAAGGACATCAAATGCACTGAAACTGTTTTGCGCATGCGTGTTGGTGTTCTACGGACACTGTTCGGGACCTGAAACTAATTAAAAGTGTGTCACAAGTGAAACAAATAATTACGGACAGGCGTTTGTTCTTAGAACAGTTTTAACTCGCTTGCGAACAATACGGACAGGCATATAATCATCAGGACACCCCATTTTGTTTATTTGTGAACATCCAAGGACACTTGATGTGTTCTGAGAACAGTTTGAATATGCTTACGAACAGCACGAACAGGTCTAGCGTCCTCAGGACACCCTGATTTTGTTTATTTACGAATATGTGTGTGTTCTTAGGACAGTTTCAGCTTGCCTCCAAACAATACAGACAGGTATAGCGTCCTTTGGACACCCCCATTTTGTTTATTTACGAACATTTCAGGATACTGCCTGTGTTCTTAGAACAGTTTCAACTCGCCTGTGAAAAATACGGACAGATCCAGCGTCCTCAGGACACCCCCATTTTGTTTATTTACGAACATTTCAGGTCACAGCGTTTGTTTTAGGACAGTTTCAGTTTGCCTCTGAACAATACAGACAGGTATAGCGTCCTCAGGACACACCCATTTTGTTTATTTACGAACATTTCAGGACACCGCTTGTGTTCCTAGAAAAGTTTCAACTCACCTGCGAACAATACGGACAGGTCTGGCGTCCTCAGGACACCCCCATTTTGTTTATTGGCGAACATTTCAGGACACTGTGTGTGTTCTTAGGACAGTTTCAGCTTGCCTCCGAACAATACGGACAAGTATACCATCCTTAGGACACCCCTATTTAGTTTATTTACGAACATTTCAGGATACTGCCGGTGTTCTTAGAACAGTTTCAACTCGCCTGCGATCGATACGGACAGGTCTAGCGTCCTCATGACACCTCCATTTTGTTTATTGACAAACATTTCAGGACATCGCATGTGGTAGTTTGATTGCAGACATTCCGAACACCAGCTCTGTTCTTAGAACAGTTTCAACTTACATGCGAACATTACGGACAGATATAGTGTCCTTAGGACGCTCGCATTTTCATTTGCTTACGAACATTCCGGACACCCACGCTGTCCGCGGACACCTGAACTGCTTTTTAAAAAAAGACAAGAAATTAATTAGGACATAATATAATAATTTTACTTTATTTTATATGGATGTTAAATTTATGACAGAGAAGGTGAGGCGGAAACTGAAACAAAAAACAGGAGAATAGGGGGTTTAAATTGGATTTATATGAGGTGAAGAAGGGATGGAAGTGATGTCATCAATGGCATTTGTGATGTCATCTTTGATGTTGTGGATGTTAGTCTTAGCAATGCACAGTGGTGGCGCGAGTTATGGTTGCTTAGCTTACCAGAACTGGTGAATTTCAAGGGTTTTTCGATTTTACTTAGAACCACAACGTCGCTTTAACATAGTTTTTTTACTGAGTTTCATAGGTTTTTAGTGGCGCAACTTAACCATAACCTCCCTTTAACAAAGTTTTTTTACTGAATATATATATATATATATACATATATATATATATATATATATATAGGAGAAAGAGGAAAAATGAGCCGCACTCTCCGCGGCCGATTAATAGGCCACGGTCATGGAGAAAAAAGGCACAGCTCACAGCAAAATGCAGGTCTGAAAGTAATTTAATGTGTCATACAAAAAAAGACATCAATAAAAGATACGGCTGGAAGGCAGTAGAAAAAACAGGCAGGACGCCGTAAGCGCGACCCACACACAACGCGTTTCACACTCAACTGAGTGCTTGATGAAGGATCTCATTTTGACACACTGCCAATAATATGTGCTCATTTGGGGGAATCGGGGCAGAAAACCCATTACCCAAGTGCTGGAGACACACTGGCCGAACCCTCTGTATTGTTTCTGAGTGCTCTATATTTGTAATTGTATTTCGTATTCAGAATGTATTGACCACCTGAAGGTCTCTTGACACTATGTGGCAATGAGAGGAAGTGGGAAAAGGCAACACAAATAGAAGAAAAGAACCAATTCATCACAGTTCGCAGAGGCAGTGAATTCCAGAGTTTGGGACATAAAACCGAGGAGGCCCTGACAGATTTGGAATTATGAAACGTTGCCATTTACTCCTGGGATCGCCAGGAGTAAATCAGAGCTGGATCATAGAGAGTGGAGGGCATGCATTTAGTGAATGTTTCTATTATATTTGGGGGCTGATAGACCATGAATAGTGTTTTAAAGCAAACAAACTAAGTAACAGGAAGGCAATAGCAGCGTCTCAAGGCTTGGGGGGTGTGACGAAAACGCATCAGACTTGTAAAATAGAGTCTGCCACATGTTGCCAGATTTGCCCAGACTCCTTCTATCTGAATCAGCTGGCAGAATACATATCTGTGGAAATGCCAGAAGAAGCAATTCTAGGAGTTTGCACAACATCTTCAACTCACCACAGAGTGGATTTGTGGAGTATGCGAGAGGGACCCGGATATTTTTATGCAAGAGAAGAAGGGATGGGCAGATTACTCAAAGGTAATTGAGAAGATTACGATCCAGCCCAATATGTCACCTATTCTCCTGGCACATTATAGAGAAGGTTGATATAAGGGAAGGGACGTGCTACAGGAACCGGACCAAACTGTAGACATTTTAGAAAAAGTCCCCCTGCAAAAGCAGCTATTATTTGAGGTGCTGGTTCCTAAATGTCTTCTCATCAGCTAAATCCCTGATATATATTTACGCCTCTTAGAATGTTGCTATATCTGAACGCCAGCGCCCCTCTTATGCGCAGGCTGTATATAGTCTATAATTGCTGGGAAATGATGGAGAAGTGTTCGCAGGAAAAAAAAAACCTGTCAGACCTTCTGCATAACATGGCTAAGTAATGAGAGCAAAAATAGCGCTCATTTAAATGTAATCTGGTTAAATTGCCTACGGGTAGACTAGCTGAATGTGTTGCTGCTGATTCTGAAATCACTGGTCACAAAGGGAACTCACAAACAGCTCTTTTCATTCCATTAATATCATGTATTGTGACATCGTCAACTTGCAGTGTGTGCTGTCACTGTCAGTGTGATTCGGCGGGCGGGGGGCACACTGCTGCGTGGGGCTGATGTTAGCTCTATTGTAAATCCCGCACCATGGTTGACGTCTAAAGTAACCCGAAGTGATTGAAACTTAAAAGCAGACAGCAGACTGATTGGTGAATATACCTCACTAGTGTGTTTCCCCAATAATGTTTACATCACAAGAGATACTTTGCCTGCAGATCAAGACATGCTTTATCATATCTTGCTTGTCATCTGTGTCTTCCCCAGGTCGGTCAGTGGGCCTAGGAAGATGAGGCTTGCATCAAGGAATGCCCATCATTCATTCCCACCTCGTAGAAGGCAAAGGATTCCAATTTGCAGGAATGATCTGCCAATGAGTCTGTCTACTGTGGCACGACCCTTCTCCAATTGGAAGAGACGATTCTACGTTTTCATTTGGCATAGGGACAGTGCGACTGCGTGGATCCTTCAGTTAATGTACTGACAACAGAAGCGTGAAACGGGTTCTCGCATTAGCACTGTGGCAGGCAAACCCTTTAAAACCAAATGCAAATCTGTGTAATGCAATGTCACACTTTCACCATCAGGCAGACCCTGATTTGCCGAAGCCCTGAAGCCCAATGCACAACACTGCATAGCTAGTCAGCATCCAACGTACCGCACAACATGACATAGCCCTGGTCGTCCTGGATTCACACGCCACACAAGACCCCAGGATTTGGTGGAGTATCCAGCATTGCAAAAGTGTGGAGGGAGGGTAAAAGGGGGGAGGGGCTGAAGCGACGAAAAACGTCAGGCTACTTTTCCCGCAAATCCAGTGTGCGAGACCACATACGGTATCATTCGCACATGCCCAATCCGTTTTTTGTAACATTAGGGGCAGATGGCAATAACATATGCTCGTAACAATACAAACCTAATTTGCAAATGGATTGCACAACAATGAAGGTGCTGATTCAGCGACAGACATGGGGGCACACCTACGAATTGTGGTAATAAGGGCGGTGGACCGGGACACCCCAAGAAAGCAAACAAGGTGGGCACAGAAACTATAGCTAGCCCAGGGATCAAGTGGCTGTGTATATAACATACCATGGACACAAGGGCACCAGCTGTAAAAAATGCGAGGACAGTGAAACACCCAGATAAGCACACTCCATGGGGGCGCTGCAGGTAGGCCTCACTCTGTAAGCCAACTTGGAACACACGGCTTGTACACCGCAGCTGTGGGAAGGGGAAGCACAGCTCGGGCTGCTTGTCTCCAGCAGACTGCGGTTGCTGGGAAGAGCACCGAGCAATACAATCTCATTTGATGAGCCAGTCACACGGCTCTTCGTGGGAGCTGGCAAAATCGACCTCATCCACAGAGGCACTTGAATGGCAACCAGGATGTTTCAAATCGCCCCTTGGCAGGAGGGTATAGGAACAGGGATGTGGCATGAAGGGGCGCAGCAAGAAGAGCCAATCAGATGGTACGAGCTGGTGTCCCTGGAAAGTAACAAGCCTGCAGTGTGTCCACAATGGTGTTTGCAAAAGTTACCAGCAGGCAGGTGCCACTAGTTCCGGGTGTCTCATGTTCCTTCCTTTCAGGTGCTGACCACTGGCAGATGAATAAAGGCCGGAGGTCAGCACACTTATGTTATTACTAATTGCAAACTGCGGGGTGGAGCGGGAAACAATGTGGTGCCACACAATGAGGGAATGAGCGGGGAGAGGGCAGGTCTATTTGATCCAATCATGTCTAATTAACATATGCCTAGCTATAGGGATATAACATATTCAAACCAGTTAGTTTCATAGGAACGGCGAAGACATGAAGTTTGAAGTGCAAACTTTACAGACATTTTGTTAGCAGTATAAAAGTGATGTCCACTGTGAGCCCATTTGTGAGCTCTCATAAACCAGTTCTGTTCCACTTTGCTGTTTGATTTGTGCTTGCCCAGCTGTAATAAACAGTGTTACTTCTTGCCTGGTGTATGCTCCTTTTTGGACTTCTGTTGGTGACTTACTGGTTGCGAGCTCAAGAGGACCCCTGATACAGCAGCAATAGAGCTTGCTTCACAGAAAAGGACTTGGCAAAGAGCATCCTCAGTCTTTGATCATTGGAGGCACCATGAAAGTTACTTAAGAATACGTTTGCCATAATTAAGCAAATAATCTTGTGGTGCAAAATACCATAATGACACTATTATTATATATAGAGAAACTCCATAGTCATTAGGCTTTTTTATGATAGCATGATATATTAACATAAGCTATGAAGTGAATCACTTTCACAGCTGCAGATAAGACACAGTGCTATTAATTGATTTGCCCAAGCATCACACACTTTGGTTGAATGGTGAAACCAGGATGTGGCCGATTTTAGCAACTGAACACATCTTCCAAGGTTCAATTGACATAGATATTTATTAAGGTTATGCTTTGCAGTTCATGTGTTTAAATAATACTGCATGTATTGCAATGCCTTGCAAGCAAACCACATTGCATAATAACCTAGCCTTTCATAATAAACTAACTTTACGCTATATAATTCGTCATAAAAATATGTTTAGCAATAAGAGTATGGCTATGGTTTTATTTTCCCCATCCTACATGTAGAGACACAATAACATTAATATGAGCCTAACAAATCCCCCTTGGATTTTAAAGCCATATCCATTATTTCATAAAGCAGGCAGCATTATACACCATTCTCGCTTCTGATCATGCCCATTCACATTTCTTAAGGACAACAGTCGCTGCCAATAGTCCTGCCTCCCTCCCATCAGTGCCTAATGGCTCTCATTGGAATGCTTCGTTGACACAGAGCAACGTGTCACGTCCTCGGGAGAGCATCTCTGCTGCCTTGAGGTCCGTGGGACTTTGTCCTGCCACAGGGACACCTCTCCCATTCGGCAACCTCATTGTTAATGAGGGTTCAGAACGCAGACGTGTCCCACTCCAAAGTCTGGCTAGTGAAAGAGCCACTCAGGTGGAAAGCTGCTCCCCCCACACCCTGGGCCTCCTCGCTCGCTATACCACTGCCTGGGATCATCAGAAAACACATCAATCAGGGTCACAGGGCATCACACTTATAGCCTTTTCCAGCAGGGCCCACTGGGTCGCAAGTCATCTGAGAGGTGTGTTGGGACAACAGATTAGGGAACAATTGGGTAAACGGCAGAGTGAAGGCATACCTCTCACTTCACATGGTTTTGGTGTCATGATGCCTACCTCCAAGGAGCCAGGTCTGACCCAGCAACCCCAGAGGCAGGCATCATTTCCCCCAGGGAAGTGCCAGCGGGCCCAAGCTGGGGCCCTTTGGACACAGTCCTGGCGCCTCAGGCGCCAGGCTCATGTTGGACCCCTGTCCTGGCGCCTTAGGTGCCAGGCTCATAAAGCTAGACATGTGTTCAAGTGTTTTAAGGTGCACTTACCTGATGCAGACCATGCTGCTAGACCTTACCTGCTAAAGCTGCGTCACAGAGACATCACACCGACAATCCTGAAAGGGAAGACATCATTTTAAAAGCATTTTGCTTCGATCGCTGCAGCGCTGCATTTCACTCACCTTTCCTGGGCACCTTCATCTTCAGCAGCGATCATCCGGATCCGCAGCCACTTCCCAGAGCCTAGAGAGAAAAAGACAAGAACACAAGGTGAGAGAAGGAAGGGAATAGGAAAAGCTCAGTTTCCTTCTAAGACTTACCTGTTGGGTCATTCCCATTTCATTTCGGGTCCTGCGGCTTCCTGGCATTCCGGACCCCGGCCCCTATGGGGAAAAAAGACAAAGACATTGAATGAGCGAATGCAAAGACATTACCCGAACGCTCATCCAGAACTTACCTGTCATTTACTGGAACTGCACGTTTCACTTCGGGTCGGCGCCATATCTCCGGCATTCCGAACCCCGGCCCCTAAGGGGAAAAAGACATAAGCGTTAGCGCTTGCTGCAATAAGACAATGAACATTATTATTAAGCTTTAACTTTTGAACTTGCTACAGAACTCGTACAGCGCCTTACCTGAATAGTCAAGCTTATTTGAACTCCCATCAAACCACAATCCAGTGAAGTAACTGGGTTTCAAGGCGCCCCTGCATCAGAAGCAGGATGGAGAACTCATCCTTCCAGACCCTAAGGTGAGACTTCACGGGGAATCGAGGAGGGGTATCGTGGAGGGTTGGAAGGGAGTGGGAGGCGTGAGCATTATTCAGTCAGTAGGTAATACTCCCTTTTCACGCACAGGGGAATATTCCTACGAGCCAGAGAGTCCATCTTCAGAGTCCTGCGCTTCACCATTGAAGAAGCATCAGCACTCGAAGCCAGACCTGCGCCTCCGTGGGAATCAGGTGAGCGTGACAGAACGCGAAGCCTACCCACAATTTCCCACCCGGGCGCTATGGAGACTTCCGAGACAGATCAGCTGGCCCAGCTTTTGGGGGAATTACGGGCAGAAGTGCACTCAGCCCGCAGGGAGACTAACGCTCTCAAAAGAGAACTGATCCTATCCAAGGAAAGAACAGATGACCTGGCCAAAAGGTTATTGCAGGCCCAGGCAGGGCACACTCCTTTACCTAATTCCGGAGGTACTTCCACATCAATGGGTTTGAATAACCCGGTACAAATCTATCTACCTGGACACATGCCTTTGGCCCTGCCTGAACGTTTTGCGGGAGATCCCAAGAAATATGCTGTCTTTATGAACCAATGTCGTTTACACTTTCTATGCAGACCCGTGGCCTTCCCTAACGACCAGACCAAGGTAGCCTTTATACTATCTTACCTCAGTGGCAGTGCTGCCGATTGGTCTATTCCATTGGTAAATCAGGATGATCCCATTCTCCAGAATTTTCAGGGTTTCCAGGCCAGCATGGAAAGATTGTTTGCTCGACACTCTCAAGGACAGGCCCTTGATAACGAACTGCTATCCTTACGACAGGGTAATCAGGATCTCCTGTCCTACGTTGCCACCTTTAATAGACTGGTTGTGGAAACTGGATGGCCAGAAAACAAAAGGATCACATTGTTTCATCAAGGCCTGCACGAAGAGCTTAAGGATGTTCTAGCTCAGATAGTAGATCCACCCCAGGTCTGTGCTGACTACATAGACTTGGTGGTTCAACTTGATCACAGACTTCAAAATAGAAAAGCAGATCGGTTCAAGTACGAAACCCGAGTACCGATCAAAACCCACGCTAACTCCAAGAGTACCGACGTATCCGAACCTATGCAAATCGGCGGTGTTAAAGGACCATTAATGCAGAAGGAACGAGAGTGAAGGCGGCAATTGCAACTTTGTCTGTATTGCGGGACTTCCGGTCACTTTCTTCGAAATTGTCCGGTTAAACCACCTAAAAAGGTGGTTGGAGCCACTGATAACAATTTTTTGACACCTGATCCGGGAAACGACCTAGCCCGACAAGCGTAGGGGTCCGCTTGCCGAGCTTGAAAACAAACTCTTTGACCTCGCATTTTGTCATGCCAATGGTGCTTGTGGACCCAAAACAGCCTCAGCTGTTACATGCCATAAAAGCATACATCGACAGTGGAGCTATTGGAAATTACATAGATGGTGAATTGGCTTCCAGGATTAAGCTCCCTCTCCGCCCGAAAGTAACCCAAGATGTCATTACTACAGTAGATGGAACCGAAATAGCCTCAGGGCCTGTAACGCATTCCACTGTTGAAACGACACTGGTGGGTAAGGATGGACATCGGGAAGCAATCGTGTTTGATGTGATCAAGGCTCACAATTTCAAGTAATTCTTGGAATTCCTTGGTTAGAAACACATAATCCCAGAATTGTCTGGCGAGCAAAGAAGATATGTTTTCCTGATTGTGAACCAACTTGTTACCCAAGAAATCCAGTTATGGGTCTAGCCTCAGCAACTTCCACCCCTGTACAGCTACCGTCAGAATACCAAGAATTCCAAGACGTTTTTCAGAAAGAACAGGCTAACACGTTACCTCCCCATCGGTCTTATGATTGCCAAATCAATCTGGTACCCAATGCTCAACTACCTTGTAGTAGGATTTATGCTCTTACGGAACCTGAGAACCTACATTTGCGTCAGTATTTAGATCAGTACCTAGCCAATGGTTTTATTCGCCCGTCCAAGTCTCCTGTCTCCTCAGCTCTGTTCTTCGTGCCGAAAAAAGAGGGCGACCTTAGAACATGTATAGACTATCGCGCCCTAAATCAAATAACGCTTAAGAATCGTTATCCTCTGCCCCTGATCCCTGAGCTTATCGACCAGGTGAAAGACGCTTGTGTGTACACCAAGTTAGATCTCTGAGGAGCTTATCACCTGGTGTGCATAAAAGAAGGCGACAAATGGAAGACTGCATTCCGCACCAAATTTGGGCTCTTCGAATATCAGGTGATGCCCTTCGGTTTGTGCAATGCACCTGCCGCCTTTCAGTACTTTATGAATGATGTTCTTCGGGAACTTATCGACGTCTGTGTCATTGTTTATATTGACGACATCCTGGTGTACTCTTCTTCAGAATCCGATCACAGAAAACATGTTAGGGCAGTTCTTAAGAAATTGCGCCAGCACAGACTATTTGCAAAGCTCGAAAAATGCGTTTTTCATACCACAGAAGTGGAGTTTCTCGGATTTATCCTGACACCTCAAGGAGTCCGAATGGACTCGCGAAAGGTGGACGCCATCCTCCAATGGCCATCTCCTAGCTCGGTGAAGGGAGTTCAGAGCATGCTCGGCTTCGCCAATTTCTATCGAAGATTCATCCCGGAATTTTCCCAAACAGTCCAACCCATCACAGCTCTCCTAAAGAAAAACACACGCTTTGAATGGACTCTTGAGGCCGAACAAGCCTTTCAGGACCTGAAAACCAAATTCACCTCTGCACCTATATTCAAGCACCCGCACCCAGATCTCCCTTACATTGTGGAAAGCGACGCATCCATTTCGGCCATGGGAGCTGTCCTGTCGCAAAGAGACCCAGAAACTAACCAACTACACCCAGTGGCCTTTTGGTCCAGGAAATTTTCTCCTCCTGAAATCAACTACACAATTACCGACAAAGAGTTACTGGCTATTAAATCTGCTTTCAAGGCTTGGCGTCACTACCTTCTCGGGGCAAGACACACCATCACCGTAATTATGGACGACAGAAATTTACAGTATTTAAAGACGGCCAAAGCTCAATCTTCACGACAACTCCGATGGGCTCTATTCTTTTCGGAATTTGATTTTGTAATTACCTATCGCCCTGGCTGCAAGAATGGTGAAGCGGACGCCTTATCCCAGATTGGCATGGAAGAACCCAATTCGAGTTTAGAACCTGTGCCAATCATACCTGAACAAAGAATCTTAGGCCTAACTTCATTGAAAACTATTGAGGACATCCAAACGCAAGTAAAACAACTTCTAGACACTTCAGCCTTACGGGAATGGAGTCAAAAGGGTCCTCATTACACCGTTAAGGATGATTTACCCTACTTCCAGGAGCGGTTGTTTCTGCCAAGCAAAGAATTGCAAGAACTTGTTATTGCCCATCATCATGAATCATTAATGGAAGGACACTCTGGTATCGCTAAAACGGAGGAAAAAATCAAACGCCACTTCTGGTGGCCTTCTTGGAGAAAAGACATAAAGTCTTTTGTATTGTCTTGCGGAATTTGCGCCCGAAACAAGGGTCAAAAGAAAAGGCCAGCCGGCCCACTTCAACCCTTGGATATTCCACCAGCACCATGGCACACCTTGTCAATGGACTTTATAACTGACCTGCCTCCTTGTGCTGGTTACAACACTATTCTTGTAATTGTGGATCTATTCTCCAAAATGGCCCACTTTATCCCTTTAAAAGGTTTGCCTTTAGCTTCCACCTTGGCCAAGGTTTTTCTGGAGAATATAGTTTGCATACATGGTTTCCCTTCCATATTAGTCTTGGATCATGGAAGTCAATTTATCTCCCATTTTTGGAAGAAGTGTTGCCAACTAGCAAAAATAGATGTGCGCCTATCCACCAGCCACCACGCCCAGACCGACGGACAAACCGAGAGAACCAATCAGACTCTCGAGCAATATCTTCGGTGCATGTTACACCAATCCGAGTTAAATTGGAAAGACATCCTTTGGATCGCAGAATATGCATACAACAATTCAGTGCATTCTGGAACCGGATAAACTCCTTTTTATACTTTGTATGGTCACCATCCTCGGACCTCTGATCTAGATCCACCTCTGACCCTGGAAATGCCCTCAGTAAATCATCTGCATTCCACAATAACCCTAGCCTTCAAAGAAGCTGCAACTCATTTACAGCAAGCCAAGAAAAAGTATAAAGAAAACGCTGATTTGCACCGAAGTAAAACTCCTCCTTACCAAGTAGGAGACCAGGTATGGCTAGCAACTAAACATTTACCCCTCAAGGGCCCGCGAACCTTCAATCCCAGATTCATAGGACCTTATCCCATCAAGGATATAATCAATCCCGTGGCCTTTAAACTGGATTTACCATCTAACATGCGTATTCATCCAGTTTTTTATGCATCACTTTTGAAGCCAGTACAACCAGGGACCCGACTGTCCAAGCCTCCAGACCCAGTTCAAATTGAAGGGGAATTAGAATTCGAAGTAAAAGACATTTTAGACTCCAAGGTGTTAAAGTCCAAACTCTTCTATCTTGTTGACTGGAAGGGATATGGACCTCAGGAGAGATTGTGGGAGCCTAGTAACCATGTTCACGCACCTCGATTAATACAAAGATTCCACCGGAGATTTCCGAACAAGCCAAAACCCCCGGAGGGAACAACCTTGGGAGGGGCCTTGAGGGGGGGTACTGTCATGATGCCTACCTCTAAGGAGCCAGGTCCGATCCAGCAACCCCAGAGGCAGGCATCATTTCCTCCAGGGAAGTGCCAGCGGGCCCAAGCTGGGGCCCTTTGGACAGAGTCCTGGCGCCTTAGGCGCCAGGCTCATGTTGGACCCCTGTCCTGGCACCCTAGGCGCCAGGCTCATAAAGCTAGACATGTGTTCAAGTGTTTTAAGGTGCACTTACCTGATGCAGACCATGCTGCTACATCCAGGTCCTCTTGAGGCCTGAATGGAACTACTTTACCTGTGGAACTACTTTCCCCTGGGTGTGGTGGGGAAGGATACATACCTGATCGGTGGAAGGATGCATACCTGGAACTTCTTCCAAAGCTATTTAAACCACGCCCGATCAGCAACTCACACTTTGCGTTGTTCTGCTCCTCGCAGCTGGACGCTCACCGTGTCAGCTCCTGCATCTGGACTTCAGCCACACCTGTCAGCATCCTGGGTCACCTGTTAAGAGAGAATTGGAGAGAAAGAAGACCTTACCTGCTAAAGCTGCATCACAGAGACATCACACCGACAATCCTGAAAGGGAAGACATCATTTTAAAAGCATTTCGCTTCAATCGCTGCAGCGCTGCATTTCACTCACCTTTCCTGGGCACCTCCATCTTCAGCAGCGATCATCCGGATCCGCAGCCACTTCCCAGAGCCTAGAGAGAAAAAGACAAGAACACAAGGTGAGAGAAGGAAGGGAATAGGAAAAGCTCAGTTTCCTTCTAAGACTTACCTGTTGGGTCATTCCCATTTAATTTCGGGCCCTGCCGCTTCCTGGCATTCGGGACCCCGGCCCCTATGGGGAAAAAAGACAAAGACATTGAATGAGCGAATGCAAAGACATTACCCGAACGCTCATCCAGAACTTACCTGTCATTTACTGGAACTGCACGTTTTACTTCGGGTCGGCGCCATATCTCCGGCATTCCGAACCCCAGCCCCTATGGGGAAAAAGACATAAGCGTTAGCGCTTGCTGCAATAAGACAATGAACATTATTAATAAGCTTGAACTTTTGAACTTGCTACAGAACTCGTACAGCGCCTTACCTGAATAGTCAAGCTTATTTGAACTCCCATCAAACCTCAATCCAGTGAAGTAACTGGGTTTCAACGCGCCCCTGCATCAGAAGCAGGATGGAGAACTCATCCTTCCAGACCCTAAGGTGAGACTTCACGGGGAATCGAGGAGGGGTATCGTGGAGGGTTGGAAGGGAGTGGGAGGCGTGAGCATTATTCCGTCAGTAGGTAATACTCCCTTTTCACACACAGGGGAATATTCCTGCGAGCCAGAGAGTCCATCTTCAGAGTCCTGCGCTTCACCATTGAAGAAGCATCAGCACTCGGAGCCAGGCCTGCGCCTCCGTGGGAATCAGGTGAGCGTGACAGTTTTGGCGGGTGTCACCCACCTTGTAAGTAGCTCTCTGACACGCCCAGCTCCCTATCCGCCCATATAATTCAGTGGGCTTTCACCGCCCCCACAACAAAATCCAGTGTTTACACATGCCGAGGGCCCACAAAACATTGGGAACTATGGTAAAGGCTGGGGATTGGGCCCTATTACAGGTGTGGGCTAATCCATTGTGTAAGAAGCCACAACGATCAAAACTACATTTCCCATAAACAAATGGTGATGGCCATCTTCTAAAATGCTTATAAAAGCTGGCTTGTGTCCTGGTTTTATTACACGTCACACTCCAACCAGGGACTCCTTCCCCGACAATGAATGTGGCATACAATGAAGTGCTTTTATTTTTAATAAACCACAGATTTTTTTTTTTTTTTTTTAGTAGACCACCAACCCATCTCACAACCAACCTCCACAAACACCCTGTCTCACAATGGACCAGGAATAAGGCTGGTGTGTATCAAGGAGATATTTATTAATTTATTATTTAATGAAAAAGGAAAATCAAACAATGTCACAGCCACCAATGTTGTGGCAACACAAAATGCACTAATCTCTACAAAACAATTACGTTAAGAGATCCTATTACAATTCACACAGTCTTTAATAGCAACACAGAAAAAAAAGAACAATTTGATAAAGAGATAACACCAACGGTTTAGAACTTCCCCCTGCAACACTCACCCCCAAACATCAGCTAACTTGATTAATTTGAATGGAAGGCAGTGGCAAGGAGTAGGAATGGAGATAGATAATTGGATTTGGGGTAAAGCCCACCACCCCAAGATGGGAAGCCAGCAAAGAAAGTAAAAACCTGTTTTTGGAGCAAAATGGCAGAATGGGATTTTGAATATTACTCACAACTGCTAGATGACAGAATGAAAGGACATACATATTGCTTACAATTGAGGACATAGGGAAGCTTAGATAATACTAATCAGCACACCAGGGCAAAGTAAGAATGAAATGGAAAAATCGGTACTGGGAGAAATCAAGTGTAAAAGAGAAAATACAGTTGCGAATGGAAATTCGGTTTACACTGGATTTACAATGACAGGCAGCTCAGGGAAGGAAATTTGCTTATAATAGGAAAATCGGTTTTCAAGGACAAGGACAGAGGCACACAACAGATAGACTTGTAGGCAAAATGAATTACTCTAAATGGGACTACGATTTTGGGTTTTAATAGGACAGATGCAAATAGGAATTTGCAGGGAAATGCACACAATACATGGACAAATTCAGTTTTCAGTTTCAAATAGACTAATTAATTTGAAGCAATACTTTAATGACAATAATAATTAAAGAAAGACACCAGGGACAAGATGGTTAATTTCAAATTTCAAAAGAGGGAAGTATAGGGGTGCACAGACAAGTTAAATAAAGGTTTGAGAGTGGAAGGATTGTGAATAAGAATGTATCAACAAGAAATAGTGTGCACATGTTATACAAAGACTTCTTGTGCAATCGGGCTGTCGTCACAAGGCCACTTGGGACAGAGAAAACCAAACAAATCCAAAGCTGTGTATTGCTACCCAGCAAGCCCAGATGCACTCAACAGGAACAATAAGTACCCTCTATTTTAAATCAAAATTCATTTAAACATTTGGTGCCAACAGGGCGTAAATTCTACGGTGTACAAGCACCACCTAAGTTTCTCTAGTTTCCAAAAGAAAATGTCATTACACAATTTAACGGTGTTAATAAGGATAAATTGTAAACACAGGTGTAAAATGAATGGAACAATCAGAACCAAGACATTAGAGTTAACTTTTGGATTTTAATTCTCTTAATCCAATAAATCGTACATGAATAAACAAAAAGTAGTACGATCAGTGTACTCTATTTACATATGGAGAGAGCACTTGTGGGTGTTCCATATAACACAAGTAGTAACAAACGGCGTAGATAGAAAACAGCTTGTATAGAGCAGCACAATTGCAAATCTGTATAGCAGTTTACAATTTACAGTTTACAAAGCTCTAAATGCATAGGTTCAACCATTCAACAATTTACAAATGAAGTCTCATATTTAGATATAACAAATGAGGCCGACGCGTTTCGGTTCCAAGAACCATCTTCAGGGGATAGACTTCATTTTTCATATTCATAACCATTAAGTCATAGCACAGTCTCTGTGGAGTAGTAAAAGAAACAAGATTTTTCAGTAGAACTCTTCAGTTTGTAAGAAATCCATTATCAAAGTGAAAAGAGTCAAAGTCACTAACCTTGCTGATACAAGAGCCGAGACACAGAAAAGAAATCCAGTCAAAAAGCAATGGGTAGCCGAATGCCACAGATTGCTAGGATATCTGTGGGTGTAAGATCAAAAGACCATCCATTTAGAAAAGCCAGATGGCTAACAGTCCATAGTAGAACAATCAAGTAGAAAAGTAAACGGGTGGCAAAAGTACCAAATTAGGGGCGATATAAGTGCAGTAACAAATGAAGGCCCATACATGCAAACCGTAACGAGTAACGGGGTAGAGACATCAAGTAAGCCACACATGTGGAGAAATGCATGAAGTTTAGGGGTAGCTGCACACCAACTCGAAAAGTGTACATCAGAAACGAGCACACTAACATAGTCAGCAAATCTCTTCAGAGCGAGTAACGTGAACCGGGATATTCCGAGTGTGACAAGTAATAGAGGGAAACAGATAGCTTACCTTCGGATGCGTGAGAAACCAGATCATCTCGCCGCAGCCGTGCGCGCGAATTGACTCTGTTCACACAATCCAAACACAAGCGTTGCCTTAGTAAAGTCGCGCATGCGCGTGAATGCACCAAGGCGACATCCATCTTGGTATGGGAAAAAACGAGTGTGGCGTAACCATGGAGATGATGAAACAAACTACAGTGACAATGTCACCGAGACAGAGCGGTCAGTGGGCCGGGCAGTATCGCATTGGAGGAAAACAAAGGGACGCAAAATAAGTCATCAGGAAGGTATGGAAAGAGTGTAAAGGGAACGCGCGCGTGGGGGCAGCAACGTAGCTCAGAGGAACTACGGGGTGCCCCCACGGCACGGAGGGAAACACAGTTCAAAGATCTATCAGAAGCCGTCAGCCAGCAAGTGTAAAAGGCAACACATAGGTCTAAGGTCCAACTAGGAACGGAAGCAGCAGGAGATACAACTAGTGGGGTCTAAACCCA
The DNA here is from genome assembly GCF_040938575.1 of Ambystoma mexicanum. Lineage (NCBI taxonomy): Eukaryota > Metazoa > Chordata > Amphibia > Caudata > Ambystomatidae > Ambystoma > Ambystoma mexicanum. The sequence continues at coordinate 250,160,628 of NC_090923.1, read as the reverse complement.
ATAAACAAATCAAGTGGAGCAAAGTAATCACACAATGTATAAAAAGCGTGAAGGGATCCTTAGAAAGGATGGGCGCGGGCAAAGGTACAGCATCCTGGCCCACAACTAAAGCGAAGGCTAAAAAGATGACTAGATAGGTAACATCAGTCGGGGAGGAACTATGGTCATCGGGCGAGTAAAAAGATAAAATCAACCACAAGAAGGGGCAAAGAGAGTCACCTTGAAGCGATGGAATAAGTACAACAGTCCGCCATGTGAAAAGTCCATGTTCAGATGGTGCATGTTGTCAGATTTGAGACATAAAAATATTCATGAACAGAAAGGCTAGGCGGTGCTATTAAGATGACATGTTATTGACATGTTATTACGAGCAAAGCATACCAATAAACAGTTTTCCAAAACACATAAATTTACACAAAACACATAAGGTCGAATTCGGTATTCATGCCACGTGGGCTCAACGAGTCCAACAGTTCAATCCACAAAATCTCCCGTTGCAACAGTTTACGCTGCACATCACCTCCCCTGCTTCCTGCTGTGATTTGCTCCAGGATAACACATTTCAATTGTGCAATGGTGTGCCGTGCTTCAGTAAAGTGTAGTGATACTGGTGACTTGAGACTCTTAGTACGAATATTCGATTTGTGTTCAGACCATCTAACTTTAACTTTTCTGGTGGTCATGCCTACGTAGTATAACCCACATGGACATTTTAAAGCATAAATAACATTTTGAGCATCACATGTGCACGAGTGTTTGAGAAAAATGGGTTTACCAGAGTGGGGGTGTGATATGTTGTTGCCTTTAATGATGTTACCGCAATGTTGGCAATTGTAACATGGAATGGTACCCTTAAACACTTTCTGTGGACTAGAAGATGGAATTTCAGCTTTGACAAGGCTCTTGCGTAATGACCTATAATTCCTGTAGGCAAAAGTTGGAGGTTCATGAAACAGTTGCTGTAATTGTGGATCCATTCTAAACATGCTCCAGTTCTTCTTGATGACCCTCTTAATCTTCATGCTCTGCATGGAATAGGTAGTCACGTAAACCAGTGCTTCGCCCGACTTGGGTGGTTTTGGAGTCAGTAATGTCTCTCTCCCAGTGCTTCTGACTTTGTTTGCGACTTCAGTGATCTTCAGCTGGTCATACCCCCTCGATGAAAATTTAGTTTCCAATAGCCGTGATTGGCATTCATACTCGGCAGTCTCCGAGATAATCCTTCTGTAACGCAAAAATTATTGGCTAAACGGGCCGCTATCAACAGTTCTCTTAGGATGAAAGCTTGTGGCAAGCAACAGGCTATTTCTATCTGTCTTCTTGGTGTAGATTCTTGTCTCAAGAGTGTTGTTACTGGCATATATCTCCACATCCAGAAAGTGGATGGCAGTATCACTTGTCTCTGTGGTGAATTTAATACAAGGATGAATCGAGTTCATCATTTCGTAAAAGTTTTGCAATTCTTCTTCCGGGCCGGACCAGATTCCAAAAATATCATCAATGTATCTCAAATACAGTGGCAGATGCCTCATCCATCTTGGTGAACTGAGAATATTTTCATGTTCAAGGTAGTACATGTAGGTGTTGGTATAGCATGGTGCCATTGCTGCCCCCATGCTAGTACCGGATATCTGAAGGAAGAAACGATCTTGGAATTTAAAAAAATTGTTCGTAAGCACTAATTTTAATAAAGTTAGTACAAACAGTCTGTCACCTTGACATTGCTCTGATTGAAGTAGGAGCCATCCAGTTGCTTCAAGACCTGCTTCGTGTGTGATGTTAGTATAGAGAGATGTCACGTCCATGGTGAACATCACATCTCTTCCTTTGACGAATTGCACATTTTTTAGTTTGTGTAAAAAGTGCATAGTGTCTTTTACGTAAGTCTTAGATTCGTGTATGAGAGGTTGCAGAATTTTGTCCAAGTATTGGGCCAATGGTTCAGGAGTCTTGCAGTGGCAGCTATAATGGGACGTCCAGGTGGATTTGCCAGTCTCTTGTGTATCTTAGGAAGTATATAAATAACTGGCATGATGGGATGTTTGTTTTCAAGAAACAGACGTGTCTTTTCTGAGATGACATCATTGGCTTCCGCCTCATCCAGTATCCCCTTGATAAGGGATCTTACTGCTTCAGTAGGATTCAGGGGTACTTCCATATATGTTTCTTGGTCATCCAGTTGGCGTTCAATTTCGTTGATGTAGTCCTGTTTATTCATAAGAACTAACGCACCTCCCTTATCCGCTGGTTAAAAATGATGGTTTGATTATCAAGGAGATATTTAAGTGTCTGACGTTCTCTCACAGTAAAGTTGCCTTGTGTGTTATTTTTTAATTGAATTTTCTTCAAATCCTGTAATACAGTTTTCTCAAAGGTAGAAAGGATATGATTCTGAACCGGAGGGTTGAAGTGACTCTTAGGTTTCAATCCAAGAAATTTGTGTGGTTCCGTAGTGATTACATCCTCATCTTGTGAGTCAAAGAAGACTTTAAGTCTTAGCTTTCTCATTAGTTTGAAAAAGTCTATTTTTTCGCGGAGCAGAGTGCTATTGTTGTTGGGAACAAATGATAACCCTTTCTTTAGGACTTGTAATTCCATTTTCGATAACTGGTATGCTGAAATATTGACAATCAATGTTTCTTTGTCGTTTTTTTCCGTTGTGGGTTTTTTCTTCTGTCCTCTTCTGATTGGCCTTTTTCTAAAAAAGGCGAAGCGTTAGCTGCTGGTTCTTCTGTAGTGGGACCAGGGAAGGTCTCACTGCTCTGCCCTGGGAGAACTTCAAGCTCAGCGATTGAGACGTCGGATGAGGTGTTTTCTGCCAATTGTTGGCCTGGTTTCCGTGGGTTGTTGAAGTTGGGTTTATTGGAGAAGTGTCCGTAGTATGCCTGCCAACTATACACGATATCAAGCTTATAATCCTGAGTGTCACGTCTAAATTTCCTAATTTTCTTAATTTCAAGTTCTTGTTTGAAATTAGCCAATTTTTGATTTGTTTCTTCTAGAATCTGTTTGAGTTGGTCCGCCGTGTATCCCTTGCTCAGAGAGGTTTTCAGCCCTTCTATATCTTCATTGAGGTTTGTTAGGGAATGCGCTAGTTCTTCAATTGTCAAAAGTATAAGATCAAGTGAACACTTGTTTAGAATTTGGTGCCAACGTTTGACGAATGCTGGATTCTCCTTGCAGAGTGTTGGCTCTAAACTGACACGTAAGCCCCTAGGTATTCTCTTGGCAGTATAATACTGAGCCAAGGTGGATGCATGGAGTTTAAGGTTGATCTCCCTTCGTATTTTCCATTCCAATTGTCGTATCAAAGCTTCTGGTTTATCGGTTGTTATGATCTCCGCTCCTGCGGATTTAATCAGACCTAATATCTTGAGGGCTTCCTCTTCACTAAAGGCAAGAGTTTCAGCTCTGTTGTCTGTGGTCTGATCAATTCTAGAAAAGGACATATTAAAGTCCTGTAAGGATAGTAAGGTATGGTAGTAAAATAAAGAATAGGATAGTCAATCAGTGCGTGCAACCCCTCAGGAATGGCCAATGAGGATAAAGCAAAAGAGAGAAGTATAGGGGTGCACAGACAAGTTAAATAAAGGTTTGAGAGTGGAAGGATTGTGAATAAGAATGTATCAACAAGAAATAGTGTGCAAATGTTATACAAAGACTTCTGGTGTAATCGGGCTGTCGTCACAAGGCCACTTGGGACAGAGAAAACCAAACAAATCCAAAGCTGTGTATTGCTACCCAGCAAGCACAGATGCACTCAACAGGGACAATAAGTACCCTCTATTTTAAATCAAAATTCATTTAAACATTTGGCGCCAACAGGGCGTAAATTTTACGGTGTACAAGCACCGCCTAAGTTTCTCTAGTTTCCAAAAGAAAATGTCATTACACAATTTAACGGTGTTAATAAGGATAAATTGTAAACACAGGTGTAAAATGAATGGAACAATCAGAACCAAGACATTAGAGTTAACTTTTGGATTTTAATCCTCTTAATCCAATAAATCGTACATGAATAAACAAAAAGTAGTACGATCAGTGTACTCTATTTACATATGGAGAGAGCACTTGTGGGTGTTCCATATAACACATGAGGCACAAACGGCGTAGATAGAAAACAGCTTGTATAGAGCAGCACAATTGCAAATCTGTATAGCAGTTTACAGTTTACAGTTTACAAAGCTCTAAATGCATAGGTTCAACCATTCAACAATTTACAAATGAATTCTCATATTTAGATATAACAAATGAGGCCGACGCGTTTTGGTTCAAAGAACCATCTTCAGGGGATAGACTTCATTTTTCATATTCATAACCATTAAGTCATAGCACAGTCTCTGTGGAGTAGTAAAAGAAACAAGATTTTTCAGTAGAACTCTTCAGTTTGTAAGAAATCCATTATCAAAGTGAAAAGAGTCAAAGTCACTAACCTTGCTGATACAAGAGCCGAGACACAGAAAAGAAATCCAGTCAAAAAGCAATGGGTAGCCGAATGCCACAGATTGCTAGGATATCTGTGGGGGTAAGATCAAAAGACCATCCATTTAGAAAAGCCAGATGGCTAACAGTCCATAGTAGAACAATCAAGTAGAAAAGTAAACGGGCGGCAAAAGTACCAAATTAGGGGCGATATAAGTGCAGTAACAAATGAAGGCCCATACATGCAAACCGTAACGAGTAACGGAGGTAGAGACATCAAGTAAGCCACACATGTGGAGAAATGGATGAAGTTTAGGGGTAGCTGCACACCAACTCGAAAAGTGTACATCAGAAACGAGCACACTAACACAGTCAGCAAATCTCTTCAGAGCGAGTAACGTGAACCGGGATATTCCGAGTGTGACAAGTAATAGAGGGAAACAGAATGCTTACCTTCGGATGCGTGAGAAACCAGATCATCTCGCCGCAGCCGTGAGCGTGAATTGACTCTGTTCACACAATCCAAACACAAGCGTCGCCTTGGTAAAGTCGCGCATGCGCGTGAGTGCACCAAGGCGACATCCATCTTGGTATGGGAAAAAACGAGTGTGGCGTAACCATGGAGATGATGAAACAAACTACAGTGACAATGTCACCGAGACAGAGCGGTCAGTGGGCCGGGCAGTATCGCATTGGAGGAAAACAAAGGGACGCAAAATAAGTCATCAGGAAGGTATGGAAAGAGTGTAAAGGGAACGCGCGCGTGGGGGCAGCAACCGTAGCTCAGAGGAACTACGGGGTGCCCCCACGGCACGGAGGTAAACACAGTTCAAAGATCTATCACAAGCCGTCAGCCAGCAAGTGTAAAAGGCAACACATAGGTCTAAGGTCCAACTAGGAACGGAAGCAGCAGGAGATACAACTAGTGGGGTCTAAACCCAATAAACAAATCAAGTGGGGCAAAGTAATCACACAATGTATAAAAAGCGTGAAGGGATCCTTAGAAAGGATGGGCGCGGGCAAAGGTACAGCATCCTGACCCACAACTAAAGCGAAGGCTAAAAAGATGACTAGACAGGTAACATCAGTCGGGGAGGAACTATGGTCATCCATAGAGACATTACTGACTCCAAAACCACCTAAGTCGGGCGAAGCACTGGTTTACGTGACTACTACGTGACTACCTATTCCATGCAGAGCATGAAGATTAAGAGGGTCATCAAAAAGAACTGGAGCATGTTTAGAATGGATCCACAATTACAGCAACTGTTTCATGAACCTCCAACTTTTGCCTACAGGAATTATAGGTCATTACGCAAGAGCCTTGTCAAAGCTGAAATTCCATCTTCTAGTCCACAGAAAGTGTTTAAGGGTACCATTCCATGTTACAATTGCCAACATTGCGGTAACATCATTAAAGGCAACAACATATCACACCCCCACTCTGGTAAACCCATTTTTCTCAAACACTCGTGCACATGTGATGCTCAAAATGTTATTTATGCTTTAAAATGTCCATGTGGGTTATACTACGTAGGCATGACCACCAGAAAAGTTAAAGTTAGATGGTCTGAACACAAATCGAATATTCGTACTAAGAGTCTCAAGTCACCAGTATCACTACACTTTACTGAAGCACGGCACACCATTGCACAATTGAAATGTGTTATCCTGGAGCAAATCACAGCAGGAAGCAGGGGAGGTGATGTGCAGCGTAAACTGTTGCAACGGGAGATTTTGTGGATTGAACTGTTGGACTCGTTGAGCCCACGTGGCATGAATACCGAATTCGACCTTATGTGTTTTGTGTAAATTTATGTGTTTTGGAAAACTGTTTATTGGTATGCTTTGCTCGTAATAACATGTCAATAACATGTCATCTTAATAGCACCGCCTACCCTTTCTGTTCATGAATATTGTTATGTCTCAAATCTGACAACATGCACCATCTGAACATGGACTTTTCACATGGTGGACTGTTGTACTTATTCCATCGCTTCAAGGTGACTCTCTTTGCCCCTTCTTGTGGTTGATTTTATCTTTTTACTCGCCCGATGACCATAGTTCCTCCCCGACTGATGTTACCTGTCTAGTCATCTCTTTAGCCTTCGCTTTAGTTGTGGGTCAGGATGCTGTACCTTTGCCCGCGCCCATCCTTTCTAAGGATCCCTTCACGCTTTTTATACATTGTGTGATTACTTTGCTCCACTTGATTTGTTTATTGGGTTTAGACCCCACTAGTTGTATCTCCTGCTGCTTCCGTTCCTAGTTGGACCTTAGACCTATGTGTTGCCTTTTACACTTGCTGGCTGACGGCTTCTGATAGATCTTTGAACTGTGTTTACCTCCGTGCCGTGGGGGCACCCCATAGTTCCTCTGAGCTATGGTTGCTGCCCCCACGCGCGCGTTCCCTTTACACTCTTTCCATACCTTCCTGATGACTTATTTTGCGTCCCTTTGTTTTCCTCCAATGCGATACTGCCCGGCCCACTGACCGCTCTGTCTCGGTGACATTGTCACTGTAGTTTGTTTCATCATCTCCATGGTTACGCCACACTCGTTTTTTCCCATACCAAGATGGATGTCGCCTTGGTGCACTCACGCGCATGCGCGACTTTACCAAGGCGACGCTTGTGTTTGGATTGTGTGAACAGAGTCAATTTGCGCGCACGGCTGCGACGAGATGATCTGGTTTCTCACGCATCCGAAGGTAAGCTATCTGTTTCCCTCTATTACTTGTCACACTCGGAATATCCCGGTTCACGTTACTCGCTCTGAAGAGATTTGCTGACTGTGTTAGTGTGCTCGTTTCTGATGTACACTTTTCGAGTTGGTGTGCAGCTACCCCTAAACTTCATGCATTTCTCCACATGTGTGGCTTACTTGATGTCTCTACCTCCGTTACTCGTTACGGTTTGCATGTATGGGCTTTCATTTGTTACTGCACTTATATCGCCCCTAATTTGGTACTTTTGCCGCCCGTTTACTTTTCTACTTGATTGTTCTACTATGGACTGTTAGCCATCTGGCTTTTCTAAATGGATGGTCTTTTTATCTTACCCCCACAGATATCCTAGCAATCTGTGGCATTCGGCTACCCATTGCTTTTTGACTGGATTTCTTTTCTGTGTCTCGGCTCTTGTATCAGCAAGGTTAGTGACTTTGACTCTTTTCACTTTGATAATGGATTTCTTACAAACTGAAGAGTTCTACTGAAAAATCTTGTTTCTTTTACTACTCCACAGAGACTGTGCTATGACTTAATGGTTATGAATATGAAAAATGAAGTCTATCCCCTGAAGATGGTTCTTTGAACCGAAACGCGTCGGCATCATTTGTTATATCTAAATATGAGACTTCATTTGTAAATTGTTGAATGGTTGAACCTATGCATTTAGAGCTTTGTAAACTGTAAACTGTAAACTGCTATACAGATTTGCAATTGTGCTGCTCTATACAAGCTGTTTTCTATCTACGCCGTTTGTTCCTACTTGTGTTATATGGAACACCCACAAGTGCTCTCTCCATATGTAAATAGAGTACACTGATCATACTACTTTTTGTTTATTCATGTACGATTTATTGGATTAAGAGGATTAAAATCCAAAAGTTAACTCTAATGTCTTGGTTCTGATTGTTCCATTCATTTTACACCTGTGTTTACAATTTATCCTTATTAACACCGTTAAATTGTGTAATGACATTTTCTTTTGGAAACTAGAGAAACTTAGGCGGTGCTTGTACACCGTAGAATTTACGCCCTGTTGGCGCCAAATGTTTAAATGAATTTTGATTTAAAATAGAGGGTACTTATTGTCCCTGTTGAGTGCATCTGGGCTTGCTGGGTAGCAATACACAGCTTTGGATTTGTTTAATTTCAAATTTCAACCATCGTGTACCGTGAATTTCAATGGGGGAACTCATTGATTTACTTAAAATATTCTAAGGATTTACACAGACACTGAGAGATTGTCCAAAGGACAATTGCTAACATAGACAGGCTAAACACAGACTCTCCTATGGGAAGGTGACAGAATTACACTGGGAATTTGAGTTTTTCAATTGGGGTTTTCAATGGGGGGAAATTGGATGCAATGCTACAAAAAGGAAGGGTTTATGCAATTTAGGATGGGGGTTATTTGTTTACTTACAAAGTAATCCTGGGTTTGGGATCCTGGAAAGACAGCTGGATCTCAGGACACTCTGGACAGCTAGGTAGGGGGTCTGGTCACTGAACTCTGCCTTCGTTTGGGATTCTGGAAAGCCAGCTGGATCTCAGGACAGTTTGACAGCTAGGCAAAGGGTCTGGTTACAGCACTCTGCCTTGGTTTGGGATTCTGGAAAGCCAACTGGATCTCAGGACACTCTGGACAGCTAGGCAAGGGGTCTGGTCACTGCACTCCGCCTTGGTTTGGTTCAGCCACCTTCTCTCCGTCCTCCTTGTCCTGCCTGTGCAGGCGTTTTGTGTCACCTGACCTAGTACAGACAATCTAGGGGGAGTACTCTGTAATTACCCCTATCGCTCGGATCAGTTTACCATTACTCTTTGCATGATTGGTTCAAGAAAAGAGAGCACCATCTGTCTGTTTGCATTTATTACTATCGTTTTTCTTCCTTGCCACTTTTTGACAAAAAACATTTATGTCTCCTAACTTCATACTTCTACCAACCCCTGGCATATGAACTAGATATGTGGGTCATTGGGAAGTAGGTAAGCTAATTGCCAACTCCGTACGATGTAGCATGTTGGTCCTTTTCACAAAATGTATAACAGTTCCAACTCTGCAAATGATCAAGCATGTTCATAATTACATTTTCCATCTATCCACCAAATGTCATATTTGTCCCATTTTTTGATCAGCCACAGAACTATGTTAACTTGCCATTTCAGACTCCAAAGTACTAGGAAAATGCATGTTATCTCTTAAAAAAACACCTGGAAATTACGTAAAAACATGGCATAAAACAAAATTATTTCTCATTCTAATTGCTGCGAAAATGCCTAAAAATGAAATCAGTCCTTAAATGTCAATTGGGAGGATCTGTCTCCCTCTGTGGGAGAGGCGCTTCCTCCCCCATAGTCAACTGTCTTTCCCTGGCTCAGCCGGTGACCAGAGATTTGTATGACCCCCCTTTGAAGTTGTCAGTTAGGTGTTTGTAGTTGGTGCAGGAAGGAGCTCACACCCCCTAGTCAAACTTTAGCCACACTTGCTTTCTTTCAAATCCTTGAGCCCCTGCCTTCAAGTCTGGCAGAGCAGGGAATTATGACACCGTCAGTAACCTCACATTTGACTGCAAAATGGTTCACTGGTAAGGGTGACTTCCAGTGGGAGTGGAGCTTTCAAATTATCAAGTTTGTGCCTTAGTGCCCAAATTGTTTTTTTCCGGTATTATGTGCCTCTTCAAAGGTGTCTTAAGTCTTGTGGGTGGAAACATAATGTACATTACTTTAGTCAACCCCCACAGCATATTTCCCTGACATTTTTCTTTTTTTTAATATCATATTTTATTGGTTTTACAAACAACTCTTAACCAATACATCATAAACATACAATCGATCTGTGGTTTGCATAATACATTTATTTTGGGTGTTTCATATCTATTCATTGGGCCTCATGTGTCACCGATTGAGATCTCTAATTATCCTCCCATTTTTGCCACATCTTGCATGCTTTCCCAGGGCAGCCTCTAGTGGAGTACACCCTTGTTTCCATTATTATGCATCCATCTACATCTGTTTTCCATTGCTCATATTGTGGGGGGAGCTTGAGCCCCACAGTTGTGCCAGATTCCTTTTTGCAACGCCTGTGGTTGTTGAAAAAAGCATTTTTTTTTAAAGCGGGATAGCTCAATGTCCTCATCAATCCCCAATAATTGCAGCTTAGGTTCCATCGGTATCACTCGACCAGTGACCCTTGAGAGCATTTTGCAGCATCTCTGCAAAAAGATTTGGATTTGTGGGCATTCCCATAGGATGTGGAAGAATGTTCCTCTCGCTTGGTGACATCTTAGGCAGTTAGGGTTTGTTGCTCTTCCCCATTGATGTAGAGCTTCTCTTGGATAATAGATCCTATGCAGTATTTTAAGATAGATTAGTCTAATCCTAGCAGATATGTCTATTACCCTGGGGTACATGAGGGCTACGGTCCAGTCCTCTGGTTGTAGCTGTCCCACATCTTTTTCCCATTTCACTTTAAGATCATTAAGTTCAGGCGTGGCAAATGAGGAGATTGCGCTGTACATTGTGGAGGTTATTTTATTATCTATTCGCTCTAGTACAATGTTTCTCTCAATCAGTGTGCATTCAGGCATATTGTATAAATCTATATCGCATTTTGTGAGTGCGTGTTGCATCTGACTGTAACGGAAGTGTTCTGTGGAAGCCAGATTGAATCTGTCTCTTAGCATCTGAAAAGACACTATTTTCCCATCCTTTACCATGTCCTCGATTCTTGTTATCCCAGCTGCTCCCGAAGTCGCCCATTTCGGGAGCTTATTGATTTCTGGTAGTGTCTGTTCCTCCACAGGGGTTGTACTGGTGTGACCTTGCCCTCCCCGCCTAGGTGTTTGTGTATGTCCCTCCATATCTGTGCTCTCTGGGCTATTATTGTAGTGGGAGTTGGGCGTGTTATATGTTGGTAAAGGCTCTCCAATGGGGAGGGTCCTCTTCCTATCTGTCTATCTGCCCGTATGTGTGGCAGTTCAGGATTATTATGTAGGATATCGTTCACTATTGCCATCTGGGAGGCCGAGTAATAAGTCTGGAGATGGGGAGTCCGATGCCGCCTTCCCATATGGAGCGTTGTAGAGTCTTAAGGGCTATTCGAGGGTGTCCACCTCCCCATAATAATTTTCTGAGTGTTCCGTCCATTTTCCGAAACTCTATTTTAGGTATGTGTAGTGGTGCATTTTCCAGGATGTATAGGAATCGTGGGAGGGCTAACATCTTAAACAAAGCTGCTCTCCCCATCAGGGTGAGGGAGAGAGTCATCCAGTGCCTCACATCATTCACAAATATGTCTGTAATAGGGTGTAGATTTCTGGGTACATATTCTGTGAGGTTGGTCGTGATCTGTACGCCGTGGTATTGAAATTGTTTGGTTTCTACTCGGTATTGACAATTGTTTAGGGTTGTGTCGCTGACTCCTTTGATCGGGAATAGTATGGATTTATTGTAGTTTACTCACAATCCGCTGAAGATCTCATATCTGTTTGGAATATGCATGACAGTGGGGCAGGATTCTGATGGATCACTTAGATAAATTAGCAGATCATTAGCGTACAGGGAGACCCTGTCCTCCCAGTCATGGGCCCATTGGAAGCACCCCCATGATGGCGTGTCTCTCAGTAATATTGCAAGGGGTTCTATTGCCAATGCGATAGGGGGGCAACGGATATGGGGCATTATATAGAAATGTGACCCGGCTCATGAATTGGTCGCCAAAACCCATTCTATCATTATGATCCACAAGGCCTCCGAATGGACCAAATGAAATGCTTTCTCGAAATCGATGGTAAGGAGTGCAAATGATTGTTGTAGTGCCGGTGCTTTTTCAATGGCAGCGCGGATCTATGAATGTTAATTCGTGTGGATCTTTGTGGCATAAAGCCGCATTGGTCTGGGTGTATGAGAGAGGCTATCGCTTTCTGTAATCTATTAGCAAGTATCTCCGCCAAGATTTTGGCCTCTGTGTTTATAAGTGAAATCGGCCTGTAGGAGCTACATTCCTCTGGTGGTTTACCTTGCTTGTGTATCACTACAATGCTGGCTTTCCTCAGATCTGAGGGGAGAATTCCTTTTTCTTTTGAATGCAGGAACATGTTCAGCATATGTGGTGCCACTTCGTTGCTCCCGATCTTTTTCCATGTTTCTACTGGGAAGCCATTAGGTCCTGGGGATTTCCCATTCTGTACTTGGGATAAGGCTGCTGTTAGCTCCTCCTCTGTGATCTCCGCTTCTAGGTTCATTCTTTGTGTTTCATCTAGGGACGGGATGTTAATTTTGTCTACTATGTTGGACTCTATCGGGATTTCTGGAGCAGCATACAAGGCTTCATAATAAGTTGCAAAGTGCTCTGCTATGTCTGAGTCGATTGAGGTCTGTTCTGCGTCTGCGTTGTTTATGCTTCTAATGTGGTGATGTCCTTCGTCTCTTCTCTCCAGCCACGCCAGAATCTTGCTCGCTTTGTCTCCGGTCTCATATAGTATAGCTCGCATTGTTTTGTGTGCTTGTTTTGCGCAGTTCATTGTTATGTTGTACAGTTTTATTTGGGCTAAGAATAGCACTCTCTTATCTTCGCTTGCTCCGGTGGTTGTGTACTGTGTATCTACTCTTGGTACTTTTGCTTTAGCATCTTCTACATCTTTCTTGTGCATTTTTTTGTGTGCTGCTGTCCAGCTCAGGATTTCGCCCCTCAACGTTGCCTTATATGCTTCCCACATTATCCCGTTGTCATTTATCGAATTTTGGTTTATTTCAAAGTAGGAGGATGTTACTTCTCGGATTTTATCTACTAGTTCTGGTAGGCCTAAATAGTAAGTGCTCAATCGCCAATTAGGCGGGGTCTGGGGCTTTTCTGTTTCCAGTAGTATCAGTAGTGGAGAGTGATCTGATATCCCTCGGGGGTGCAGAGTTGCTTCCGTTACTTTATGTATATTTTCAGTGGGAAGGAAGAAATAGTCCAGTCTGAATAGTGACGCATGTGCGCCCGAGTGGAACGAGCATTGCCGCTCCATCGGTGAAGTTCCCTCCATGCGTCCCTTAATCCTAATGCTGCAGTGAAGGTTGCCAGTTTGGTTGGAATTGCAGGATTTCTTCCTATATGTGTGCAGTATATGTTGACATTCATTACTTTGTTAAAGTCCCCTCCTATTATTAGAGTTTCTGCTGTGTTATTTGCTATTATTGGTGTAATGTCGTCCAGTAGGGCAGTCATGAGTGTTGGGGGTGCATAGACCGCTAGTATGGCAAAGGACTGGTTCCACAGTGTGCCTTGTCAAATACAAACCTTCCTTCTGTATCCTGGATTATGTTGGATATTTCGAGTGGGGTTTTCTTATTGATCAATATTAATACCCCTCTTGAGCCCATGGAGAAACCTGCTGTGTGGTATTTGGTTCTTTTGAAGAGTCGGCACGTTGTGCCTGCCAGGTGGTTTTCTGTAAGGAGAGCAATATCTGGATTATGGTGATTTAAATATTGTGACACCAGCCTCCTTTTGATGCTGTTTCCTAGGCCGTTCACATTCCAGGTTATGAGGGAAAGTTTCTTAGTGTTTGGTCAGTTTTGGTGTGGGCAGCCTGGTTGTTGTCAGGGTGTACATGTTCTCTTCAAGCTGCTTCTCCTTGCGGTATTTCTTCTTGTTGTCGCATTGGCCGTGCATTTGGTGATCTGTCAGGTTGTGGTCTAACCCGTTCACGTTCTTTCCTGTGTGGTGGACCCCAGTCCCTGTCTAGGTTGCATTCCGCCCAGCTCCATGCTTCTTTGTGGTCCGTGAAGTGGATTTTAGTGCCATTGTGGTATATTTTCAGTTGCGCTGGGAATAGGAGGCCGTATTTGATGTTTTGCCCCTGCAGTCGCTTTTTAAACTGGTCGAAGGATTGACATTTTTGCACTTCTTTGGTAAAGTCTGGAAAGAAAGCAATTCAGGAGCCATTGTATGTAATGCTTCCCTTGCTTCTTCCCATTTGTAGCACTGTGTCTCGGTCCCTGTAATTCAGAATCTTGGCAATTACAGTGCGTGGTGGTGCACCAGGAATTGGCCTGCCCGTTGGCATCCGATGGGCTTGTTCGATGGAAATGAACTTTGAGAATGTATTTGGAGCATACAGGTCAGATAACCACTGTTTAAGGAATAGCTCCATGGAGGGGCCTTCACTTTTCTCTGTTAATCCTAGGATTCGGATATTGTTTCGTCATGAGCGACCTTCTCCCTCTTCTATTCGTTCTTATAGTGTCTTCGCTCATTTCAATACTCTGGTCATTTGCTGCCCCATGGATCTCAGGCCCTTTTCTGTTTCAGAGATGTGGGTTTCGGCTTCTCCTGTATGGGAGGTGAGCTTTTGCAGGTCATGTCTTAGTAGGGACACCTCCATACTGATGCCATCCATTTTACTCTCCATGGAAGACCTGGAATTGGCTATGGTGTCCATTACATCTTTGAGAGAGAGGTTAGTTTCATTATGATCAGTTGCGGCAGCTCTCTCCTGCTCTGATTCAGGGGACAATGTGGGAATTGTGTATTGCTCCATCTTTCTTTGCATAGTGGTTCTTTTGCCCTTGTCTTTGTCCATGTCAGCTTCCACGGTGAATGTGTCAGTATTGGGGAGGGACTTGTGCCACGATCAACCGTACCGTCTATTCGCACAGTTCTTCAGTTGACAGGCTGGCAGGATTCTGGTGCTAACTCTTTGCAGTGTTTTAGGGTTCTGATGGTTCAGTCCCTTGGTGTCATGGATACCGTGTATTGAAGTCTGCCAACTCTCGGGGGACAGCACTATTGGCTCTCTCTTTTACACTGTGGGTCATTAATTTCTTCCCTCCTTTCTTGATAGAAACCCAATGGAATTGCTTCAGCGCGTTGCATATTTGCAGGCAAACTTTCTCCTTCCACTCAAAATATTCTTTCAGGCCTTCAGGTGCAGTGGGTATGGATCACGGGTCTCAGGTTGCAAGGCCTTATATGCGGGTGGGGGCCTGCTGTGATGAGCGTTATTTGTTGGTGGCAGCTGGTTTCATGTGACTCTTGAGTGTCTCACTCCATGTATCCGTGTCCTCAGTGGATCTCTTGGATTATGGGCTTTGCACGTTTTCTTTGCAGGTTATTTATGCTGTCACATGTGGCTGCGCCGATTGGCTGGCTGAGGTTTCTCCTCTTGTTTGTGGCTCATTCATTGGGAATTTCCTCTTCTCATTTGGCCAATTTTAGTGTGCTTATTAGTCATGCATGCTTCAGTTTCCGCCCGTGGGGGTTCTGTTTGCTGCGTGTGGCCTCTTTCCCTCTCTGCACAGGTTTTTCTGTTCGAGGTGCACAGGGCTGTTTGTGGTGGGCTTCTGCTCTTCCCTTCCCCGTTGTATGGGTGGTTTTTATGGGTATATCAGTTGGCAATTCAGTGCGTGTGCTCGTTTGCGGCTGCCACGTTGGCCTCAGATCTTTGTTTATTTAGATTTACTGTCCCCGCATTGTGCTGGTTGGGATCCCGGCGATGGAAGTGGGGGGGGCAGGCAAGCAGGCGGGGGCCTTGTCCACAGTGCGGACATACATTTATACAGTTCCGTGCCTCCCGTTTCCCACCTCCCTCCTCCTCCTCACCTCTTCCCGGGGAGACTGTGCTCTTCGGGCTACGAGCTGGCAGGTAATCTTAATGTGCCAGCCGGCGCACTATGTTCTCAAGGAGCGCCCGCGATCTTCTGACCACATGTGCAGTGTAGTATGGGGCCTCACTGGATTGGGGGCTCAGCTCGTTCGCACAGGCTCCAGCTGGAAGATCGTGCCGTCAGCTGGGCGACACTTCGGTGGGGGCGTGTGCTCGAAGGGTGCCGGCGTCAGGATTGGTTCGGCTTACCCCGTGAGGTCTTGTTGATTCTTCCGGGTATATGGATTGTTGCTTTTCTCAGCCTGCGTCTTTTCCGGTGACTGACAATCTTGTGCTATCTGATCCAACAGTGGCTGGCATCGCCCATGTATTTCACTTCTGTGCTGTCGGCCACCTTGTTTTCTCCTTTTGGCGCCAGTTACTTTTCTTTCTCACCGCGTTTTCTTGGGTTTCTCGCTCCGATTCGCCTCTCGGTTTAAACGGGTGGTTCTGCTGGATTTCTTCCACATTTGCAATTTGTTTTTATGGGTGTGAGAACACAATTAGCCAGGATTTTCTAGGATGTCGCTGGTGGCCTCTGGAGCACTAAAGAATCACGTCTCCATCGGGTGCTCGTTAGCCACGCCCTCCCCTGACATTTTTCTTGTGCAAGCAGTGCACCTTCTCAAAGTGGCTTTTCAAAATCATTTTTCTTTTTCACATGTATGCAACCTGTTTTTGCTTTTAATGTTTGAAATCCTGTCTTGTAGGTCACAGGATTCTTTAATTTCTCCTTTTTGAGTGAGTTTGCATTTGCTGTTAGACCATTGAGAATGAGGGGTATGCCCCTTTCCACCTGGTTGTTTGATTTGACTTGACCAGGAGAAAAGAAAAAGCTAAGCCATTTTTCGTTTGCAGTGTTTGAAGGGCTGCTGTTCGAGTGAAATGGATAGCAAAATCTGTTTCCGATTGTAGTGTTGAAATGATTGTCTCTCATGTGAATTAAAAGTAATGCATGGCAGTTTCTGGATGCAATGCATAACTTCTTGTCATTCAGGTGAAATAAAAGCAACACAGGGCTGTTTTGGCATGCAGCACATAACTTCTTGTCATTCAGATGAAATAAAAGCAAAGCAGGGCCTTTTTCAGATGCAGTGTTCAAATGCTTGCCATTCATGTGACAGGGAAAGCAAAGCACAGTCGTGTTTTAGTGGCAGTGTTTAAATGCAGTGTTTCAGGTAAAGGGGGTTTCTGTTTAGGGCCTTTACTTGTACCCCACGCTTGGTATTGGTGCTTACACTGCTGATCTTTTACAACTTCTTCAGATCGAAACCCTTTCTTGTCAAAAAAACAGGCAAATGCCATCAGTGGCACAAATGTGTTGTGTGCACATCATGACAGAATGCATCAGAAAGCAGCTTCCTTTTTGACAATTAAGCTAGCAGCGAGATAGAAAAAGGACATCAGAGTGCAGATGTGGCAGCATGGTGTAATGCACAGGAGCAGCAGTGTTCAATAATGGATGTCGTAGACTCCTTTTTGCATGAAGCGCTAAGGACACCATATCTGGATACCTGTGCACATGTGATGATATATTTAGTGGATTTAAATGGTTGTGAATTACTTTTTTATGTTCTTGTAATAATAAGACATTCAGATTATTTTTTACAGGTTTGTAATACACTGTATAGAAATTTAAAAAAGTGCACAGTCAGTATATGTCACAAGGCTGAATGTCTACAGTAACATTAATATACATTATTAATCCGGTTGTTGCTATTTGGCAGTTATGGGTAGTTTTAGCACAGGAGTTAGTATAAGGGAGAGTGGCCTAGGTGGCGATCTTACGAATACTTTAAGAAGCTGGTCTATGACAACTAACACAAACGAATACCATCAGAAAAAATGAGGATCAGCTAGGACACATGATTATTGAAACCCTCTAGAAGTTGTGCAGCTTCTAAAATGCGTAAAAACAAAAACTGCTGTAGACTACTGTCACAAAGAACTCCCAGACCCATTCACTGTATCCCATATTTGAAATTAAAAGTATGCTGAAAAAAGTGTTGGGAGCTGCTGTGAAATTCAGTTCTTCAAAGTTATATGTCCATTCAGCATCCTAAATCAGTGAAGGTTTAATCACGCTACCAGTGACCTTAGTCTCCTGGAATATTTCAGGTTAGAAAGCACATATGTGCTCCGTTCGTCTTACCATACACCCCTCCCCCTCTTTGCCTTCTTGATACATAGCTCTTGAATTATTGTAATGACCGTCAGGCACGTGCAGTATTTTGTCAAATGTTGTAACAGTTCATATTCTTCATGGCCTATGTTGTGCCACTAAACACATACCACTTGCCGATTCTGAATATACCAATGCCAATTAAGAATATTAATCATTCTTTACCTTCTCACCCTCCCTGCGTTGGAGCACTTTAAAACGCTCGTTACATGTATAGGCGCTATAAAAATGACCAATACATAAATAAATAAATAATGGAAGGAAGCTGAATGGGACAGATTCCATTGCCTACATTAGCATGTGTGATGTCATAATGTTCCATAAGTGCAGGGCTTTCCTCCCACTCCTCAATCTTGGATGAGGCTACCTTCATGTTGCAGCAAATATGATGAATGGGATAGGTTGGACTACTGGTGATTTGCAAATAGGTAATCTTGATTCTGACCCTAGGCTTTTTTTGCTAAATGGTTATCACAGTCACAGAATAAGCCCAACAGCATTTTCTCTTTGGGAAAAACATTCCTATTAAGGTGGAGATTTCAATCTCAAATTGGGGAATTATTTGGTAGGCTGCAACATCCTAATGGAGGAAGATGGCAATGAATTGTAGATTATGTTGTGGAGAGCAGACCTGAGAGTGACCAATTTCCTTGGATCCTTTCCTCAATATTGTACTTTCCATCCCTGGAAGCTGTTGATGAAATAAATTTAGTGGGTGCTGTAAGGGAGATTTCTCAGAAATGTGCTAATTCCCTCCACCTTAGAGATCCCCAGCAACTTTGCTAGATTTTGAGGACTTGATATTTTACCTGGAGAGAGTGAAACCCTTTTTTCCACTCTTTCATGTATTTTTAATGTGACTTTTACCTCAGTGTTTCTTTTGGTTGTGGAGTCTGACAAACTCCTTAGGCAACATCTTTTACATGGTGTCACACAGCACCTTCAGTGCAGTAACACAGGGAAGTCTTCCAGATTTCCCAAAGGTTAGCTATCTTCTCTGGGATAAACTACTGTTTCCCAGAGCAGTAAAGTGAAATTGACTCTACTTACCATTGTAACTTTCTAGATCCAGCACACACTATCTTACAATAGAGTGCTGGAGGGGTTACCTAGTACCCGTTTTGTCTAGCTTCCCATGTAACATTTTTTATGTTACACTTTTCTCATTAAATGGCTGGTGGCGGTGGTTTCGTTTGAACTACCCTGGTGTGCATTTACCGTGGGCTGCGTTCACATCTGCTGTAAAGCAACCACTGGTGCCATCTTTCTCAAAATGGCTCCCAGTCTTCTTTTTTGCCATTTCTTTGTGAAAAGGTCCTTCTTGAGATTTATTCTGCGCACCAAACTAGGTTTAGTCTCTTTGTTCATTTTGCCTTTGGCGGGATTCCCGAGTGAAACCCGCCTCTGGCTCCAGAGTAGCTGGGGTAGGCAGGAATTGAGGGAGGTGCCTGAAACTCCCTGTTCTTAGTCTCCTAGGAGACCAAAATGCACTCTGTGGTGATTGGCCAGCTGACTGTCCGGCAAGGCCAGCCACCCTGCTGGGTGACTGACAGCTAGGCTGGAATGAATGGGAGAGAACTGAATAAAATATGAGTGCTTTTGCTTGGAAGGCAGAGTCAACCACTGGATGAAGGAACTGAAGAATAGGTTGAAGAGGACGCCTGCTGCAACTCCTAAACCGCTGGTTTTCCCGTTGAAGCCCTGCTGCAGTGCCGAAATGCCAAATTTGCATCGACAGAGAAACCCCTGCACGGACGACTTCTCCCCTTGAGTTGGTGGGACCAATCAACTCCAAAGTAAGCCACCTGGACATCCATCTCGGAGCTGTTTGAATTTCCACAGAGTTGCTGCTGGAAACCGTATAGCCAGGAAGAGGAACACCAGATTGTGGACGTTGCTTTTAAGCTGGTCTAGAGCTTTTGGAAGATCCTCCAGGCTCTGAGGAAGCAGGACTGACCAAGCTG
The DNA here is from genome assembly GCF_040938575.1 of Ambystoma mexicanum. NCBI lineage: Eukaryota > Metazoa > Chordata > Amphibia > Caudata > Ambystomatidae > Ambystoma > Ambystoma mexicanum. The sequence continues at coordinate 250,140,705 of NC_090923.1, read as the reverse complement.
AGTTCCCTCAACAGAGTGCGGAACCACAGAAGCAAGGAAAGTCCATCTCGACAGCCAGGAACCGCAGTGTTGCTATTTGCGGTAGACGCAAGGAGCTGAAACACTGAACAGCCACTGAAAGTGAAGTTTGCCGGTTGCAAGTTTTGACCATCCCAGTGCATTGCAAGAGTCCCCCGACGTCCTCCCTCTTGTCCCCATGACTGAGGCCCAGGAACAGTGAGATCTGCAGAGCTGCACAGGAACAGAAGTCATCAGCTGCATATTTTCTTCATTTCTAAGTTACTGTAAAACAAGTCTAAGAGGACTTACCTCTTACTGTAGAGTTGCTTGAAACCTCTACAACTCACAAGCCTAATCAGCTTGTGGCCCTACAAGTGATTCTTCTTTTCATCAAAGACTCATAAGAACTTGTGCAAACACTTTACTTACCAGAAGTGCTTCATCCTATACAAGACTTTTGCCCATTGACTTTGGCTTAGCCTATTGAATTGTATCACTCTTCTTGGAGGATCCAAAAGTATTTGCTGCTTAAGAATATTTGTGGTCTCTTTTTATTCTAATAACCTTTGCCTTTTACCCACTTTTAAAAGTATTCTAAAGTAAGATATTAGTAAGATATGACTATCCCAGCACCCTAGTTACTGAAGTCGCATGTGGGTGTAGGTTGTGTCTGTGGGCCATCCCAAAATGGTCTTTACTGATTTAGAAACTAAGAGTGTACAGTATGGAAGTGTATGTGTGTGTTACTATTATATTGCTCCCTTCTGAAGAAGGATTTCTAATTGACTGATAAATAAATTAACAATTGTTTATGCATGAAAACTTGAGTGTAAGACTTAATTTGAATACCTGTAACTGTAAATCTCTGTGTAGCTCCACTACAGCTCACATTTACCCCTCTTGAGATAAGCCTGCCTGCTCAACATGTCACCAAAACTGTGTAGTACAAGTTTATACCAAAGGTTGGGTTGCCTATACCTGTAGTCAGAGTTGTGTGTAGTGGTCACAGAGGGCACTGCATACAAACTTTGACTAACAGGTGCATAGCAAGTTCAAAGGTGGATGGAATGGGACATTAAAATTAAAATTAAAAAAGCTTATCAAATCAGATTGTCTGAGTTTTCAGATTTTAACATTTGCATTGTTGGGGAAAAGTCTGGAATTGAAAATGTTATGTAGTTCCCTATCACACCGATGCATTTTAATTTTGAGTAGGTACTGCAAACTTCCATGTTTGAGCAACTGTTTCTTGCCAATGCGAGGAGAGGCTTTAGGCTTTACTATGCATGTCCTTGCAATGAAGGCCTTTCACAGAGTGTGTAGCTATGCTCGTCCTGACGTGTTGCCATTTTGGCATAGGTCAGCGTGATTTGGGCTCCCACTTTCTTAGGAAAAAGGCTCTAGCAGACAGAAGGTTATAGATGAAGATCGTTGAAACATCAGGTAAGTAGTATTGAAGTTAATTTTATCAAGTTATATGAAGATCAGTAGAGGAACAGGAAGAGACCTCACGGAGACCTGGCGCTGGCGCACCGGCTCTCGTCACACAGCCTCCCATCTCTTCAACTCCCTGGGCTGTAGCCCTCTTCAAGGACAAATATTACACTTACTCAGACAACATTCTCATGATAAGATCATGCACTGCATGCATCCAGGAGATCACAATATAACACACCACTCTTCCTTTAATAACAACATAGGAAGACAGGCAGTCGCTCAATCCAAAACAAGGATTAAAAGCACTTTAATTACATTTCAAATTCACCTTCACACATTGCTACCGGCACAACCAACCAATATCTTAAACTGCATTATTTTTTGTATTTGTATTTATTAAATGTATATAGCACTTTACGCCAAAGAACTTTGTATTACAACAACAGGAATACATTAGAATAATAAAAAAATCTATCCTTTTAACTTACATCCTTAAACAGCAAGATTAGACTTAACTCCTTATATTCAGGCCTGCCACAGCCAAATCTCAGATCTGCTACTTATGAGGACAGTCAAACTCTCTCCAGTAGAGCAATCAACACAACACTTGCAACCCTCATGCCTTACACAGCTTCCATCGAGGCCTGCCCCTCTTCAATTCCAAGTCTGTCACACCTAAAATATACAGATATTACAAGCCAGACAAACTTTTAACTGACCTCCTGTCATACTCGTGAGACATAGGATTTCCAAACACAATAGATAGGATATTCACAATTTAAGCAAACTATCAGGCACAGCACCACACACCACCAATTTCTTCACCAACATTTTCCGGGTAGGTCACTAACAAATCAGTATACACAGGAAAGATGAGGCATACCACGAGGATCACCAGCAACTATGCAAAGTAATTCAAACTACAGAAAAAAAAATCCACACCTGCTGGCCAGTCAGGTAGAATCAATCAATAGTCAACCTCATTAGAAGAAGACACATGAAAACAGGCATTCAAGTAATCACTACATGGGATCACTTTATTTAAAGGTTGGTCAAACCCACTTTCTTCCATGCTGTGTCTTCCCAAATTGGAAAACACATTTAACTATTATAACCATCAGAACGTAAATAACTCCCTAACACCAATAAGATCCTGCATAATTGGGCTTAACCTACACCGCCACCCTGCTGATTGGAGTCAACATCAAATAAATGGTATTTATTTATGTATTTATTTTGTATTTGTAGTAGCACACAACACCCTGCAGCATCTGAGCACTAGCTACAGTAGAAATGGTGTTAGAATATATAGTTACAGGAAGGTTACAATTTCAGCACAAGGTTGAGGTTGAAATCAGTAGTTAAGTTACATTTACAGCACGCAGCTGAGGTCTTAATCATTAGTTAATTTACATTTACAAAAGGAGGCTGAGTTCAAAATAAAAAGTTGAATTCCATTTTCAGCACATGGCTAAGGTCATTATCAGTAGTTAAGCTACATTTTCAATACGCGGCAGAGGTCAGGATCAGCAATTACGTTGCATTTTCAGCATGAGGCTGAGGTCAAAAACAATATGTCACTACGTTTTCAGCAAATGGTCAAAGTACTTGGGTAGCTGGCAATGGTGCAGTAGGCGGGTGTGTCACGAGCCAGGAGGGATTTCTGACAATAGAACTATTTTAGATGACCACACACACCAGCCAGGGCTCAGGGGTAAGAATGGCGAATGGGGAGGTCGTGATACTACTCGTGAGATTGAATATCAAAATAGAGACGCAGTAGGCTGTCTTACCTGCAAGGAGGGCAATAACTGCAGGCAAAGTTTCGAATAATGTTAGAGGTGAGCTCCAGTGATGAGGGGATGGTCTCAGGAACCTCCTCCATGCCTGGACAACGGCAATGGAGCTCCCCACTATCTCCCCACCACATCCTTTTTTAGTGCCTCCTGTGGCCAATCAAAGTCTTTTGCAGGTGGCAATAGGGCATCCATCCGCCATCGTGTTAAGGTGCCGAAGATCCTGTGAATAAGCATAGGCCACAGCAAGGCCCTCCATGTGTAAACACGTGTAAAACACGTGTAAACAACCTGCGTGGTGGTTGGAGCTGCAAGTTGGAGCACTGTGTATGCGCTAACTCGCCAATTTAAGAACATTATTTTCTAGACAGGGGCTTCATTAAGCTCTCACAAACCTATATGGCAGGACATTGTTCATGCTGGGGCCTAAAGTCCCTCTGGTCTCACAAATGTGTGCCATACCACATTCACGCCAACGTGCATTACTAACAGGCACCTCAAAACCCACAGACCACTATTACCTGTACCTCCCATGCCAAATAACAAACACATTGACACAACAGGCAGGCATGAGAAAATGTTCAACATTTAAAAAAAAATGTTGATAATGCTTCGTAAGCAGGTGCAACAATAATATTGCAACATGGACACTCTAAGCGCTTCATGTTGCCTTACTCCCTGACTGATACTCATCAGTGCTGTTATCTGTCAAAACCTAAAAACGAAATAAAGTAAAGTGACATGCCATTAAGACCCACAGGTTGTATTCGCTCATTCATCCTTGCTACTTTGATCATGTTACAAACTCATTGTGCAGAAAGTCACTTAAGGCTCCAATAACACTGCAACATAACAACATGTTTTACATGACAATATCATTCACTCAAATCATTGCAGCAATATATATAACAGTAAAGGTGTTCTCATTAAGTGTAACATTTTCTAAATGTCTATGCCTCACCTAGCGACTCTAAAACTGAAAGGTATCCAAAATTTTAATACTAACTTTAGATGGCACACTCCAGACTTTTGTTTGATTTGCGTTTCCTGATAGTCCATGCTGTAGCAGACAACTCTAATCCTGCAAGGCTTGCTAAATTACGGAAATGTGCACGCTGCTAGTCAAAAGGAATTAAGATAACATTCGAGCACAGTTCATTCTCTGCACGTTTAAACAATTCTACATCTATTTCAAACAATTCATTGATGGCATCCTATACGTTCTTACTGCAGGTAGATCTAAGAGCTGTAAATCCTCAAGAAATGAATGTTAAAATGATAATCTGTTTACACCCTGCTAATCCTTTTGTACATTTCCCAACTGAGCACATGCAAGCATTGTCAACATTACTCTGTCTGAGAACAATTGTGTACATTAGTATAAACATGACATGTAACGCCTCACACCAATTCAGACCAAAGTTATTGACCAGGCAAAGAACAGCGCATTCAAGTAACACACCCAGCCATCGAGAGGCATTTGAAAATGTTGAGCACTTCTAAAATAGTTTGAAATAAGCCAAAAACAGCCGTGAGCACACTGCAAGATTTACCTTTTAACCTTTACACGCAGCAGCACTTATCCAGTTCCTCCTGTCAGGCTGCTCATCTGTCCATCTGCATGTCCGTTGATTTCCAATTAAGTTATTGCCCGTTCATCTACAAGTACATTGGACCTGACAGAATGAGCCGAACACTGACTCCTGAGAATCAGGGGCCCCCAGCACTGGTCAACTACCTCCTCACAGGTAGTGCTCTTGCCACAATGGGATCCGCTGCAAAACATCTCAGGACTCCAGGTGGACTTACGTACCGCTCTACTTATGCTTTCTTTGCAGGTTTAATTTATGACCAGAGACACTGGGCTTTGTTTCCTCCACTTCTTCCCTGAATCTTCACAAGCATCGTTCCACCTGCCTCAGTAGTGCCTCTCATTCCAGCAATCATTTTACTCAGCAGGCGCTCAGGGTGCTTTTCAGCAGTTTCTAGCTCATCATCTTGACCTCTCCAGAGTCACAAGGAGAGAAGGACTGTTTTTTTCCCTTTCTACCATCCTGGGTGGTTGGGTGTCTTACTTTTGGGGACAGTGGGTCATCAACTTCTTCCTGTCTCAAATACCCCCCTCTGCTCCCCCTCCAAAACCATTAACTTCTTTTTCTGTTCCTCTATTTCAGGTTCCTGCATTTTTTGGGTCCAGTTTCTGAACAGCTTGCCGCCCCTATTATAGATGAAGTTCCTTGGGACATCCGGTAAGTAACATTCAAGTTCCTTTTTTAAGTTACATGAAGATCAGTTGAGAAACAAGAAGAGACTTTGGAGGTTGACCCAGTGGCTCCCACCACCCAGGCTCACATCTCGGTAACACCCTGGGCTGGAACCATCTTCAAAGGCACACTTTCCACCCACCCCCACAACAATATCACAATGACATCATGCACTGCATGCAGCTTAGAGATCCCCTTATAACAGGAAGTCATCGTGCTGCAAGCGTGCGTGCCTAACTCAGACTCTATATAAACCTCTGAGGAGTAGATTGAACTCCACTAAATGTATTACTTCATGTTGTTCTTCCTGATAACACTGTCTCAAAGTGTGAGAACGCAGCTGGTATCAAAGACTTGTATGGTGGGCTTTGTTCCCTGCTTGTTACATTGTTTCAGTATGATTCCCTCACCTTCCATTGAAATGCATGTCGGGCTTTGGATATAAAAGAACAGTGCGTGGAGGGATGGGGTGATTCTCACTTGCACCGTAGTCTTATCGTTGGTATGTTGTTGTCCTGATGTTTGTGTTTCACTAATAAATTGTTCACCAATCCATCAGAATAGACAGTGGTCCTTTTTCCACAAAATCATGAACAATGGTGAAAGCTGAAAATCTAAATTGCTAGCTTGTAGTTACATCATTGAGTTTGCAAGAATGAACATTAGGGCTCCATGAAGCACCAAAAGTGTATCTCTCAAAATTAGGTTGGTGCACCAAGAATTGAAAGCCACATTAATTAAACTTTTGAATACTTTGAAGAATGCACATTGTGTCCAGGTAATGATGTTGACTTATAGAAATGACTGTAAAGAAGTCATGTCTGAAGTGAAAAACACCTTAAGAAAGGAGATGTGTGTTAACATCTTAAATAAACTCTCCACAGCAGGAATTGTGCTGACTTCCAGAGCCTTGCTGCACATGGGATGTGACAATCCTCTCCGCTAAGTATCCAGACTAAACTCTTCTTTATTGGCTACTTACATTTTTAATGCATTAGTGCACTGTTCTCAGCGGAGTTGACAGAAATGCATAAAAATCACAATTTTAAAGATAGGGGGATGTATTATACACCCTTGTCTCCATCATCCCACATACTTATTTGCTACATTGTTTTCTTTTTCTTTTTATCATTATAGTTATTGAAATGCATAAGAAGAAAACAGCACAATCAAACACAAGTCGAAGGGCCTCATTACAGGGTCGACGGTAAAACCCGCAGGTAGGCTGCGGGCTAACACCTTTTATGCCACCAGGATATCATGAGCGGCAGTGGAATGGGGTCACTGAAGCACCATTTCTAATGGTGCTTGTGCTTCAGTGAAAACACTGCCGGTAGGGGCCTGAATTCGCAGCAGGTCAGGCCTGCCAGGAGTTCCGTGCCCACTCAAAGTTTGGCAGCTTGGAAAGGGTGCTGGTACATTGCTATATATTGAAGCCGGGAGTTCATTGACGTGTCATAAGAACATTAAACCACCCCTCATATTCCCACCTCAGTTCTTCATGTTTCTTTCTCTGAGGTTAGAGTATGTGCATTGTCTTGTATTCATTCCATCAGGTGCAACCCTCTCCTTTCCCCCTAGCCCTCGCCTTCAATGCATGTAATCAAGAAGAGGGACTCCTTCACCCATTAATCTTTATGTTTCCGGCACTACATGGTTTATTGCATTTCTGAAAACCCAGATACTGGAAGTATAGTTAGAAAGAGTGTTGCAGTGTCAACCGAAACAAACATCAAAACATTGAAACACCAAAAACATATCTAGGCAATAAACAAAGGCATTGCATCGTTCACATTGCTAGATTTATAATAGGACATCAGCCACACCATACAGGGATATTCCAGCCCCAACATGTGAGTTACAATATCTCTTTGCACATCCAATGACCTTGCACTTCCAAAATCTCTTCCTGTTGACTTCTAACCGGATGGTCCTCCCTTTTCCAGCTACTTTGAAGACATTTCTCCCAGGTTAAAAGGAAGTCTGCCTCCCTGTCTCAGGCCCTATGTATCAATTTCTCATATGAGACAACTTAAATAATCTCATGCTCCCATGAACTTTTTTATGGGAGAGTGCTAGACTTCCAAAGCCTTAGGATGACCTGTTTTGCCACCACCAGCAGAGCTGTAGTCAGTCACCTCTCATCCGCCCTAGCAATATCTCCACCATACTTCGAGCCACTATACCTTCGAACAGGGCCAAAGAAAGTGAGCAATGTCCCCTATGTTTTTACTGCACTTCCAACACCTAGTGTCCCGTGTGAGTCGACCCATCTCAGTACTCTAGGGAATCCAGTACCATCATTGTAATATTTTAACTGCATCATTTTAAGTCTTATGTCACTAGCACCTTGCTCCAAATTATTAAAAACACTATTCACTATGGCTTCCATGAACTGGTCCCCCAGGAGTCTTTGCCACCTTTTCACAATCCCTGTCCTGCTCTACTACCCATATAATGCACCTATCAGTGTAGCATAGAGTGCTCTCACCAAGCCCTTACCAAGCATCCAGCCGTTTAATAAAGCGGTAAAAGGTGAGCTTTTAGGAACACATTTTTGTGCACTAAGTATCCTTTGCAAGCAATGTGACATTTGAGTATGCTTCCACTCCTCATTTGCTGCCAAACCCCAATCTCCATCGGTCTCTAGATTCACCAAAAGTCACACAATGCTCCTAACAAAGCAATCTTTCACCTGGTTTAGGCCCCCACAGGTCCAGCCCTCCATTATGATTTGCGTATTGTCCCAGATGGGTGCCTCCAAATGCCAATGCTCATCCACCTTCAGAAGTGTGTGGGTTCTTTCCCATACTTTGATATTTATACCAATAATGGGGTGATCCCTATCCTCTCCATCTTCGTTACAAATCATCTTCAACCCCCAATGTTAGACTGAGACTCTACTCCCACACTGCCCAGGACAGCCAATGATCACTATCTCTAAAAGACTCTGTCCCCTTCGAGAGCTGTTGGGCAAGATACTACAGCTCAGAGTTAGGTAAGCAAAGACCCCCTGCATGCGCCGGCATGTAACGTTCCTCCACTCTCAGCATTGGTCTCTGGCTTCCCTATAAAAATGACTTCATCCCAGTGTTATCTTCTTCATCATCACCGTTGGTACCCTTAAAGGCAGCATATCAAAGTTGTAATTAAGTTGTGCTAACACTACCATTTTGTGCGCTCTGAGGCCCATGGGCATGTGGCGCAGAGTAATAAATAAATAAATACATGTTTGAGCTTGGCCTCAAATGGACACATTCAATGAGGACCATCTTGCAAACTCTGACTGTGCCGTATTCCATGCTGGATCTGCATTATCCTTGACGACCTTCATCAAGCATTTATTAAGAATAATCCTTAAGTACTTAAGATGCTCACCCACCCAGCACAGTTGGGTTCCCTTGATACAATCTTTGTAGCTTTCTTCATTTCATGGCACAGCCTCACACTTATCCCAATTTACTTTATACCCTGAGAAAGAAGAGAACGTGCCTATCACCTTCATCAACTCAGTTACTGAGGGTTCAAGGTCCGCCAAGGTCAGCATTATTCCACTGGTGTAAAAGATCACCTTTTTTCTCCCCCACCAATGTAGCAATCCCTTTGATGGAGGTGTTCAGTCTTTTAGCCATGGTAAGTGATCTGTGTGCCAGTATGAACAATAAAGGTGAGAGGGGTGACCTTGCCTTGTCCCCCTTTGAAATGTTAAATGGTTTGTAGATGTGGCTGCCTCCCACCTACTCCAGCACTTGGTTGGTCATAGAGAAGCAAACTTTCCCAACAAAGCCCAATAAAGACCAATAAAGCCTTAACCTAATAAGATCTTTCAAGCGTCCAGAAAAGATATCTCCCTCCACCTGGTCAAACACCTTCTCAGTGTCCAATGCAAGTGTTTTTCTTCGGTTCTGCCCCTCTTCTCTCTTGCCACAGCAAGTGCAATAGTAATTGCATATTATCCTTTGCCGATCTACCCAGAGTAAAACCCATCCACATCTCATGAAACTGTTTTGTGATAACCTGTTTAAGTCTTGTGGCAAGCACTTTCACTAGGATCTGTTGGGTATTTTGTGTAGATTTAGGGCTTAGCGGTATTTTCTTACTGCCAAAAATAAAAGTAATTCAGTAATAATCACTCATTGCATTCAGATTGTGTTTGGTGTTATAGTAATATAGTGGATATGCATTATTTCAGTCCACAGATATATTTAGTTAGTATACATTTTGTTGGTGTATGCGTCGTTGGTGGTAGTTTTGGTGAGAATAATTCCTTTGTTTTATTTTTGGCCCCAATATCCAGATTCCCTTTATTTTGTTTAGATTGTTTGTGTGATCACTAGAGAGACCTCAGGCTTACATTTCAGAAACACCATATTTTCATATGGATTGCCACCTAGGGCTGTTGTCAATGATTTATCTACAACAGTGATCTAACATAGCTCAGGGCTACCTCTTAAAGCACCCCAGCGAGGACATGCAATCCAGATCTGCAGTCTCTCAAGCCGGTGCTTATTGACTGGAACCTCCAGTCTGTGCAGCAGTGCACTGGGACCTTCTTCTTAATCAGGAAACTCCCCAGCCACATCAGCCAAGTCTTTCCCCAAGCTGTGCAAAATGTCCACTAACACTCTCCTTCCCTGAGATTCTACAGGAAACCTCTGCTACCGCCTACCAATAAAATTCTATCATGTCCTATCCTCCTTCTTTAAACAATGGCTTGGCTTATACAGTTTAGAAACTGTATCTACTCATTTCCTGACACGCATATTTTACATCCTGCAAATACTGTGGACAGAGCACAGAGAGAGAAAAAAAAATCTTCACACAGTCTAAAGTGAGTTTCAGCCTGCCTCATTTTGCACTGGAGAACACATTACAATATTCTAAGTTAGGATCATGTTGGTACTGTTAATTGGATTAGTTCATTAATCCTCTAATGTGTCTCCTGCAACAGAGGCATTTCAGATGAGAGAAAAATTTGTGCATTTTGAATGTGAAAAAATTCATGAGTTTTTGACTGAGTAGCCTGTCTTCATTTACATGTCCATGTCATATTGGCAACTCCTGGCTTGCTGTACCACATTATGGCAATACATTAAACGCATGCAGTGATGCTGCATAAAAATGCCAAATAACCCTACATATTCCCTCCTTTTTTTATTTTTTATTTTGGCTATGATCCAAGCCACAATTGAGAAAAAAAAAAAACTTGCCCCCTGTTCTTCTTTTAAAATGTATGCGTATTGGGATATCTTTCTCTCCCTGATGTAGTTACTAACATTAGGAACATCTTCATGTTTACCGATAACACAATCAACCATCCACCCATGATTAGCACCAGGACAGCTAAACCCACTATTGAACGTTCCCCCCATGTTCCCCAATTAAATCTTTCCACCTCCATTATACCCAGGTTACTAACTGTAATATTGTTTTTTCTTAGATTCATTTTCATTACATGCTTCTCTTTATGATTCAATAAAAACTCCACATCCGGGTCTATTGGAAATGTGTCCCTTTGAAAAAAATCTTTTTCTACTTGGCTTTCCCAAATGTCATTCGTAGCATGAAATAATGTTAATCCTCCAATTGACACAATTGTGTCCTGTGGAACCTGTAAGTAAAAGACATTATATATTTTACCTGTTTAACCACATATGTTCCATGATTTAAGTGCACCATTGTCAGATTTTTTAAACAGGTGCTGACCAACCATTTACCTTTTACCATTTAGCCTGTGCCAATTTTTCACTCCCCATATTGCTAATGATCACTTCACATCCTTCTGATATACTTGGGTTGCATTTCAAACCACAAATTGCATCTGTGGCATCAGGAACAAACGGTTTACCTGGGCACATGTAATTTTGTTCTTTAAATTTGACACACGTTTCCAGGTTTGGTATCAAGTAAACTTCAGGCTCCCATGACTGAAATGCAACCACTTCTGGAGTCTTAATCTTAATAAATGTGTCCTCTTGCCAAAATCCCACATTGTGTACCTACTTGGCCTGATAAATATGTTCAGGAGCTACATATGGGATGCATAATAAGAACCCAATTTCTAACCACTCCAAGTCCACATATAATGGCATTGCATTACCCATTTCAAATGCAATTTTTACCTGTACCACATCAATCTCCCTCCTGGTCAACCTTTCTATCATTTGATGAATAATATCCTGTGAAACAAAATAAAATAGTATACGTCATTGAATCAGTTGTGAAATTGCAGTTTGAACTTCTCTCATATAATTCGTTTATAGTCTATCCACAGGATTCATTATATTCAAAATCTCACTAAGTGTTCTGTCATGCTTAATTATTAGCTTAGTCGCTCGTTGCATCACATCCGTGTGTTCATTCAATATAATCACAGTTTCATTTATGAACCTTACTTGTTCATCCAATCCCCCTCTAATTCTATCTAATGTCTTTTGTATTATTTCTAGGTCAACACTTAGTTGTTGTGCTTTAGTACTCAGCATCCCTACTGAAATGGCATTGGCTGTTGATATCGTGGTACCTATTATGGCTCCAACTATAGACATTACCAATGAGATTGCAAGCATCACTGCTCCTCTCTTTCCTCTCCTCTTCTTAATGTCTGCTGAATTCACAAATGTTTTCTCCAATTGCATCAATATATCTCTTATTGACTGCTAAGCGTCCTCTTTTCTTATTTCCAGCCACTCTTTAGTCTGCTCAGCTTTAATTCCAGTATTGTTAAAATGTTTCTCTACCAAAATATCAGGATTCAATGGTATATAAATGTTCTGGAAAATCATCCTTCTATCACTCATGATGAATCCTGGTGCTTCTTCTACCGCAATACCAGATTCTGTTCCAGGTTCAATGACAACCTGTGCTTCTGAATTTTTTAAGTTCCCTCCGAATAACATTATAATCATCCATATTATTGGCATCATCTTCAATGCTGATCGCTTTGCAGCCTTGGTCTTCGCCCCCTTTCGGGGCTTCTCCGGAATTCGTCCACGTGGGCTCCAGGATTCCATCGTCTCCCGTGGCCTCTGGTCCCGGGACCTCTGACCAAATTAAGTTAATATTCTAAATCAAATAGAAAAGTAACAGATTAAGTACATAGCACAATACTAACTTCCACCTTTTGCCAAAAATAAAACATGTATTGTAAAACATTTTGCCCTTTTTCTCTCACCTTCTGAAATTAAGCACAGGTTACAGAGAACAAACATACATAAAACAACATTCAATATTTAATGCATTTTCATTCTGCACACCAACTCCATAAACTTCAGCTTCCATTTTTTTTATATTATGTATATATATTTACATATAGTACAGTGTTTATGTGCCATTATAATAATCAAACATCTTTATTTAACTTCTCTGCCACTGCCTCCTGACTAGACCCATTTACTTTACCTTTTTATGTTCAAGGGACTTTACCTGTTTCTACATGCTCAAGCTGTCTGATCTCGTGTCTGGGGTGGCATGGCTTAACATGATTCACATGCACAAACTGTTCTGTTGTTGTTTCACCTTCAGTCTTTAAAATTTTTTAAACTACCGGAGAGACCTTATCTATAATTCGAAATGGCCCCTGCCAGGCTGCTAGGAATTTGGAATTTTTCTGTTTACCTTTTCCAAAATTAAATTTATACACCTGATCACCCACACAATATTCCTTAACTGTTGACTTTTTGTCATAATATGACTTTGCACTGTCAGCAGCTCTTTCTAGATTTCTCTGTACAAAAGCAAATGCATGTTGTAAATGCTTCCTCAGTTCATCAATGTATTCATGAACTGTGGATGCACTCACAAGTGTTTGCTCATGTGTTCTGTATAGCAGGTGTTGTGATAACACCATTTTCCTACCTGTTAAAACCTCATGAGGGCTAATACCTGTTGCTTTGGCAGGAGTTGATCTGATTGCCATCAAAACCAAAGGTAAACGTAAATCCCAGCTGGAACCTGTTTCTGCAACAAATTTCTTTAATATGTCCATAACAGACCTATTGCCCTGTTCAACTCCACCGATGTGCAATATTTAGTTTTCTTTTCACAGCCAGTATTTGCCATACCTTACTCATTAGAACACTTGTGAAAAGACTTCCTCTGTCTGATTCAATTCTTTGTGGCAACCCAAAACTTGAAAACACGTGATTCACTAGCAATGTGGCTGCTGTTTGCGCACTACAAACTGGTGCAGGAATACATTCAATCCACTTCGACATCAAACACACCACACTTAAAATGTAACGGTTCCCTCTGCTCGACCTCTTCACAGGCCCTACATAGTCTTTTTGTAAATCTGACCATGGAAGATTTAGGCCTCTTTTAATTAATGGAGCTCTGTGCCTTGGTGAAGCAGGTTTAAATTGGGCACATACTAGACATCCTCTAGTATATAATTCCACATCTTGGGACATATGTGGCCAATAAGCATAATCTTTTAGTATTTCCAATGTTTTTTGTGAACCTCTATGGCCTGCAGTTATTGCATCATGTGCATGGTGTAGCATTAGCCCTCTGAATGAAAGGGGTACCACCCATTGTATCTGTCCTGTTATTGACTCTCTAACCATGAGTCCATCCTGTAATCTAATTCGCTTTTTTATTTTTTAATAGCACCCTCAGTTCTTCTTTTCCCACACAATCATCTTTTGTTGAAGGGTTAGATTCCCAAAATTCGATCATTCTGTTGTGCCTCAATCAAATCTTGGTCTGGTGTATCGTAACTCCATTGTACCACTGGTTGTTCTGTCTCCTTTGGTGCTACAGAACGTGTTACTGCATCAATTTGTATTTCACCAGTAAATGTTCAATAGGTAGCAATTCTCCCATCACAGCCCCAATTTTGGCCAGATGGTCTGCCTTATCATTTCCCTCTTTATCCTTCCCTGGTGTTTTTAAATGCCCACACAATTTTCTTCAGTATATTGTCAAAACATTTTCTGACACCAATTTGTCTATGGCTTGTATCATTTATTCCATGCTTAAGTGGCTTTTTGTTGTATGTAATCATGCCTCTCGCCTTCCAGCCAGGTAAATATTCCACAAAGCTATTTCGTGCATAGTCAGAATCAGTCACCAGGACAATTTCACTGAATTTATTATCAATTGCAGTAGCAATTGCTTTATAAATGGCTACCAATTCCGCTACCTGACTGCTCCTAGCACCAAACTCATCCCTATACTCGGGATGCCTTCACATTTCAACCGGACATTTCCTATTCCTATTCCTGACACTAATTGTTTATTACTGTCATTTTCAATGTGAAAGGCACAACCATCAACATATACAGTTGGCAAATCCTTGCCTGTCTTTTCATCAAAAGCTTTATGTGATAATTGTTCAAATTCCTGTAAAGTAGGTTCCACTTCCATTTCATTTGATGCTTGTTCCACTGCACAGTCATGTAAATCTGCTAAACCTTGGGCAATTGGGCTTTTTTTATTCTGGCCATATCTTACTTCTACTGGAAAACCTTGTGATGCTAGCGTCCATGAAGTGATTCTGGACTGTGCTAGATTGCATGATCTAATTCTTTTACTCTCTAAAAACTGCAAAGGTTGATGATTTGTCTCAATAATCACCTTTTCTCCCTGAACAATGGGGCGGAAATGTTGTAGCGCCCACACCGTGGTTAATAGGGCCTTTTCACATTCATTGAATTTCATTTCAACTTGGGAAAACGCCTTACTTGCATAGGCAATGGTCTTGTGATTCAAATCATGTTTTTGTGATAATACTGCTGACATACAATGTTCAGAGAAACCTATTTCTATAAAGAAATCCCTATCCTTTATGGGGTATGCTAAACACGGTGCCTTTACCAGACATTCCTTTAATTTAGCCACTGCTTCAGACTGCTCTATATCCCATTTCCAGGTTTTATTATGTTTTAGTAGTTTAGTCAATGGTTGAGTGATTTCAGCATAATTTTCAATGAACTTTCTGTTATATCCTGTCATTCCTAATAAACTTTTTACCCCTTTCACATTTTTAGGGTCTTTTAGTTTCTGTATGGCCTCTATTTTCTTCTTTTGTGGATTTAGTCCATGTTCAGTTACTTCATGGCCTAGAAAATTCACCTTTTTCTTGCACCATTGTGCTTTTTGTAAAGACACTGTGGCACCTGCTTTCTGCAACTGACCAAGAACATGTCTTATTTCAGCAAAATGGCTTCTCAAGCTTTCATTGTTTTATCAGGACATCATCTACATAAATTATGGTTCCTCTTTCTGCTTCATCAGGCATGGCCTTCCTCAAAAATATTCCAAATTCACTCCCACTATTAACATACCCGAACGGAGTACTAACAAATGCATATTGAGTTTTATCAAATGAAAAGGAAAATTAATTCTGTATCTCCTCTGCCAATGGCACGCACCAATATCCAGAGGTGAGATCTAATGTGGTAAACACTTTTGAACCATGTACCTGAGCTAGGCCCTGATCAATGAGTGGCCATCTGGATACTGGTACTCTTTTATTTAACTCCCTCAAGTCTGCACATAGCTGCCATTGACCATTTGGCTTTAGCACACCTACAATGGGCGTGTTGGATGTGCTATGGATAGGCATGATGATTCCCCGGGATTCCAAATTTTTTATAATCTCTGCCAATGATTCTAAACATGCCAGCGGTAGTCTATACTGGCGTACAAATACTGGACTTCTGCTACACCCTTCCGGAAGTGTGGCCACATGTAAATTATTTAGCCCACAATCATAAGCATCTTTTGCAAATACATCTTTAAACTCCATAAATATCTTTCTCAATTTATTTCTATCTCCCTCGTTGTCACATGCATACGCTGCCAAAATCTGCTCTTCTACCATTTTGGAAAATTCTGGAAAATGTTCTGGTATAGGAATCTCGGCGCTTTCATCTAGTTGTGTGGCTGTGTCTCTTTGTAAAGCTGCCACTTTTAAATGTTTTGGCATATCAACTTCTATTTCATTGGGCTGATCTTCCATTACATTTTCACTTAAGTTAAATGTTATACAATTCTCTTGATGACAGCACACTATCTCATTTGAATCATAAGGGTACACAGAATGAATTTTAAATATTCCTTTGGGCTGAGAGTCCAGGTATTCTGGCAACTCACCCTTGTCATCTACATATTTTTCAGGGATATTTCCAATCACCATGTTACTTAGATCTGCAGTATAATGTGATTTTTGTATGGGCATTCCTAATGGGGAGTTTTCCTCTAAATGAATATCTTGACAACCTTTATTATTCAACATAATTTTTAGAGAGCCTTCACCAATATCCACCAATGGAATGCCTTCATAATCCAGGCCTTGCTGTTTTATTCATTCATTCAGGCACACAAATGCATCAGAATCTTTCATCTGTTGTCCATTTTTGCATTTCAGGGTTATTGTAACTTGTTTGGTAAATGCAGGGATAACAATATCCTTCCTCATTTGTAATTCAATTGCATATGAGACCAGCTGCGCGCAATGAAAAGCCCTTCTTTTGTCTTCAAATTCAGGTGCAGGCCCACCTAGGTGCCACCATATTTTTTGATTAAGGAAGTCTAACACCATTCACATTCTGTGCATGATGTCATTGCCCATGTAAAAGCCATTTTGTGCTCCATTCACTATCCATACATTATGGTAAATTGTTTTCAGTCCAATACTAATTTTTAGCATGTATCTGCCTGCACTTCGGTTTTTAAAGTCTGGACTGTCCAAACCAGAGACATATTGGTTTTTAATCCTAAATTTCGGTATCTCCTCCCTCTACATTATTTTTTGCAACAATTTCTCACTAATGAAACTCCTTTCCTATTCAAGCTCTGAGGTGGCTTTTATTGTTTTAAAACAGTCATTTATACTAACATGAACCCATGGTTGCTCATCTTCTATGTGTATTTTAGCAAGAGTGGTAATGTGTTTTTCTGAAACTGTTTTAGGAGCAATATTCTGTTTGCATGTTTTCTCTTTTAAATAAAAACGTAAGGTGTGCTTGTCTATGGCAGTCTGCCAATTTTTCCTTGGATCCAAGTATATTTGTACAGGTAGTTTTTCATTGTCGCTCTGCATTTTGTCTTGACACTTTAATATAACAGTGACACTAGGTATGCAACTATCCTGGAGATATACCTCCACTGCATCATTTGTTTTGGCAACGGTGTGACATTCATTTATGTTGCTGTTTTGTGATTTTAGTTTCTTAGGTCTCAATGGTTTTTGGCTAAGGACCACAGTACTCCATTTACCCCATCTATGAGAGGAGACAATCTTTTCAGGCAATCTGTCCCCATCAGGAATGGGATATCACAAATATATGTGATCAATACCTCTTGTTTCATTCTGTGCTTTCCTATTTTTATGTCAACCTCAGTTACACCTACAATGGGCACCTCCTCCCCGTTAAAATTATGCTCTGGACCTTGATTTTCCTTCACTGTGATCTGATTCTGCGGGGATCTCCCTGCATTGATACTCTTTACCAGTTCCTTAGAGATAATTGTGGCCTGTGCGCCAGTGTCAATCATTGAAAATGTTTGGCATTTTTCTTCTACAGTGATGGGAGCATAATACCTGTCTTCAACTTCCTCTAACACACATAAGAAGTGTGAATTCTTACTGATTTCGGGGCTCACCCTTCTCAGGCCTTTTTCACTTTTGGCTAAGCACATTGGTAAATGGAAAGACATTTTTCCCTCCTTTTTGCCCATTTCTGTGCGAGAGACCTTATTCATTTCTCCATGTTCAGAGGTTTTTTGGAGTTTGGCCACTGTTCGCCTATCCATCCAGGTATCATCAGGGACCACATTACAACCTTCCAACTGAACATGTGTAACAACATCATTTAGCAATTTGTCATTGTCGAATTCTGTGCATTTGTGATCATTTAGTGTGGTATCAGCCCTCTTAACCGCTTCAAAAATATGGGGCTCAAAGAATACTTCAGGTGATTGACATGTACCCTCCTTTGGAGTATTTCTTTTTCTTGCCTGTGTTTGGTCATTGTTCTGATTGCCCAGGGAAGTAAATAAAGCATCCCCACTTACTCCCTGTTCACTGGTATTCCCCATGCATGAGTCATTTTTCTTAAATCTGTCTCTTTGTTCTTTTGGATTTTCAGGTTTTCCTGTTTCATTTGTACAAATCTTCAATGTTTGATTTAGCTCTAGGTTAAACCATACCTCTCTTTTAGAAGTATTTGCACTTTCTGTTACATGTTAATTTACTGGCATTTTCACAAATCATTAGACATCTCAGAGTCATCATGCGAAATTACATCAGAGCAATCTGTCTTTTTGATACTGCAGGTATCATGAGTACTTAGTCACTTTTCAGAAGCCCCCCAGTCGTTGCTATGGCCATCTGCCCCCTCCTTTGATGATTGTTTTTGTGCTGTACAGAGTTTTCCTATTTGCTCAGCCAACATCTTCACTTGGGCCTCGGGACACTGGATTCTTTCCATCTCTCTAGAATCCTCTCTCTGTGGCCTAGATCGATATTGGTTGTTTTCTCCCCGATTGGATCTATTCTGATATCTCTCAGGGGAATGATTTCTATTGGGATGGTTCCTGAACTATTGATTCATTTGTGGAGGGGAGCGGGGTGCACCCATCATTTGGTTGCAGTCCCCTGCTGGGGAATCATTGTACTGACGTGAAGTGTAGTTCATATTCTGTCTCATGTCCTGTCTCTCATGTTTTGGGTATTGGCCCCTATGTTGATTCCCATTGTCAGCAAATCGATCCACATATCGGGGTCTATCCTGATTACCATATATCATAGTATTGGGATCAAATCTGCTCTCTGCCCCCAATGTCTGGTAGGGACCCTCATTTCTTTGATCCTGATGTTGTCTCTGGTTATGGTTCATACTTGACATATCAGGCCGATAGCCTGCCCAGGGCCTATCTCCTAAGTATCTGGGGCTGATGTAGCTCTCCCTATTACTAGGATCATGTGATTGAAACATTGGTACAGGAAGTGATGATCTTTGTTGATTACTTCTTTGTTCAGGTGTTAAATTATTTTTACCTGGACTTTAAGCAGACTCAAGGGACATCTTGACTGACCTGATCTCCATCACTGTTGCTGAGGGTTCTTTAGATTTTGGTCTAGTGTCTTTCATTTTATCACTTTCTCTACCCTGACAATAGAGTTCTTCATATAGTTTTGTGCTTTGGTGCACAATCCACTCAAGGGACTTGTCACGATCAAATTCACGAACCAATTGGGATATGATGTCTTTCTGTAGCTCATAGAAGTAGGCAGTTATAAACTCATTAGAATTGGGGTCAAAAGATACATCAAATTGAGAAAATGCTCTTTTTAAGCCTTGTAAAAACTGTCGAGGGGATGTATTTGGCCCAGCATTGTAAGCAACTTTCTTTGCCTCTTGCAATGACTGAAAAGGAGAAAAATGACGCCTAATTTCTTTTTCAAACTCCGCCCATGTCATATTCTGCTGTTCATTTAATCCCCTTATGATGCTGGCATCTAAAGTTAAATGAAAATACTGCCTGTACTGTTCCTTAGGTATCTGGAGGTCTTTAAAAATGTCATGAACCGCTTCTAAGTGATCCTCTATGCAGCATGCCCCTCCCTTTTTAAATGGTCTGATCAGGGCTTTAATGGATTTCATTATCTTTATGGGGCTACTTGTTGCAATGCATGGAATTGCACTACTTGGTGATTCAATCCTGGTTCCAGGTGTGTGGGATTGGTGGCGGTCCCCAATGGGAGTATCAAATCCGACAAGGGCACTGCAACCAAGTTCATTCACCAGCCCAGTCACTGGAGCGCTAGCTCTTTGGGTAGAAATAGAATTTACCTCAACTCCATTGAATGTGGTACCCTGCCGCCTCTTCTGGGACCTGGGAGTGCACATTTGTTGTCCTTACACTTTTTAAGCAGCCTGTCTGTTTCGTTTTGCAAATAGTTGCTTTAATCACTCATTTTATTAATTACCTCCTGCATGTCGCACATTTGCATTTGGCATTTATTAAATTCCGTATTTCGCTTATCTCTTGCTTGAAGCATTTTCATCATCTGTTGTTCTACATTTTGGAGGTCACTTTCTTTTTGAAAAATGTTCTTTTTGTAAAACGTATCTCTGAAACCATCTCATATTTATCTTGTCTAATGTGGTCCACTAATGGTTTTAAATGTACCAATTCTTGTTCACTGTCCTCAAACTGTTTCTTGCTTTTGGACAATTGAGCATCAAAATCTCTGCATTTTAACTGCATGTCTTTTTGGCATACATCCAACTCTGTTTTTAACATTTCCTCTTTTTTGCTTGCCCCATCTAAGTCCTTAACCGGTTAATTAGCTGGGTATCATTTTCTTGCATTTGCAGGGACCTATTCAAAATAAACCATATATTGGCGCATAGCTGTATTAGACAATCCTTCACTGCATTTTTATCAGCTGCATTCAATAATCTTGTAAGGCAGACCTGAATTATGCTGCCTTCTACAAAAATATTGTCTAGTTTTTCTTTCTGTACCTCACCCTGAATGTGGTCATGCCATTCTGAGGTACTATTCGATGACCGCGTCCCATGTGCAAATAACTTTGCCTCGAAATATTGCACTAGGTCTGGGAATGTGGTTTCCCTTTGTGACATTCTGAAATTCGTTTTTAGTGACACACTGCTATTATGAAATGGGTTCCCTTTAATGTACAGATGGCAGCGTGAGACACACTTGCCACGCCCAGTAGGTCTATGATCACGTTTCCCGGCCTGCAACGCACCATAAATATGTTGGGTATTTTGTGTCGTTTTTACACCTAGCGGTATTTTCTTACCGCCAAAAATAAAAGTAATTCAGTAATAATCACTCATTGCATTCAGATTGTGTTTGGTATTATAGTAATATAGTGGATATGCATTATTTCAGTACACAGATATATTTAGTTAGTATACATTTTGTTGGTGGTATGCGTCGTTGGTGGTATTTTTGGTGAGCATAATCCTTTGTTTTATTTTTGGCCCCAATATCCAGATTCCCTTTATTTTGTTTAGATTGTTTGTGTGATCACTAGAGAGACCTCAGGCTTACATTTCAGAAACACCACATTTTCATATGGAGTGCCACCTAGGGCTGTTATCACTGATTTATCTACAACAGTGATCTAACATGTGGTATAATCACAAATGTATTTACATTAGTGAACTATTTCCAGAGGCCTCTCTCTCTGCTGACTCATATACCTCCATCAGACTATTTCATTATGCCCCACTCAGGAGTCACACACACATATATACACTGAGTGGAAACGTGCACACAGCTATTTTACTGCCAAGTCTTATTTTTAGCTACCTTATTCTTTCTGTGGTTTTATCTACATGAAAAAAGACGAATGCACTGTCTAAAAATCGTCCCCATATTACCAGTGCTATAATGGTAGATGCACTAAGAAAAGAGAAAAACAAAAACACACTACCCGTCTGCTTTCAGATATTTTTGTGTATTATAAACAATTGCATTTCAACACCATCTTACCCATTTTACAGAAATAAATGGAAACTGCACAGCAGCAGAGATATTCACTTTACATTATCTGTAACAAAATGAAAAGAGACATGGCAAGAGAACATTCAATTTGCAACATTACATTATGTTAATTAAACACAGGAATTCCCTCTTCTAATCTGCCTGAATAGATTTTACACACACACACACACCGCCCCCACACTCTGCAAGATAATTACAGGCAAACTGTAGCTTGTTCAGCACGCAAATTCTCCGGGCTGGTCGCTTTCTGGTAATAGCTCAGGGCTCCCTCTTAAAGCACCCTAGTGAGGACATGCATTCCAGATCTGCAGTCTCTCAAGCCGGTGCTTATTGACTGGAACCTCCAGTCTGTGCAGCAGTGCACTGGGACCTTCTTCTTAATCAGGAAACTCCCCAGCCACATCAGTCAAGTCTTTCCCCAAGCTGTGCAAAACGTCCACTAACACTCTCCTTCCTCGAGATTCTACAGGAAACCTCTGCTACCGCCTACAAAATGATGTGCAACCAATAAAATTCTATCATGTCCTATCCTCCTTCTTTTAACAATGGCTTGGTTTATACAGTTTAGAAACTGTATCTACTCATTTCCTGGCACGCATATGTTGCATCATGCAAATACTGTGGACAGAGCACAGAGAGAGAAAAAAAAAATAATCTGCACAAAATCTAAAGTGAGTTTCAGCCTGCCTCATTTTGCACTGGAGAACACATTACAATATTAGAAGTTAGGATCATGTTAGTACTGTTAATTGGATTAGTTCATTAATCCTCTAATGTGTCTCCTGCAACAGAGGCATTTCAGATGAGAGAAAAATGTGTGCATTTTGAATGTGAAAAAATTGATGAGTTTTTGACTGAGTAGCCTGTCTTCATTTACATGTCCATGTCACACTTGCAATCATGGCTTGCTGTACCACATTATAGCAATACATTAAACTCATGCAGTGGCGCTGCATAAAAATGCCAAATAATCCTACATATCTTAATATCCGTATTGATCAGCGATATTGGATGATAGTTATTACAAAATAGCAGATCATCCTCCAGTATCAACTGTGAAATTGGAAGTTCCTCCATTAACTTTGTTTCGGTTGTCTGTTCTATGCAGGGTCCACCGTATATGTTTCATAAAAAGCATGAAATTCCTGCATGATATCACCCGCACCCATCACCTGCTTACCAGTTTCCTTACATTTTATTATAGCAATCATGCTTTGTTCCTCTCACTGTTTGAGTTGAGCTGCCAAAAGGTGCCCCGCCTTTCCTCCTGTTCGTACTGTGTGAGCCGTAACCAGAAGAGGGTTTCGCCACGTATTTTGTACAATAATTATTTACTGCAAATTTCAACTTCGTGAGCAACAAAAATATAGATTTCCTAAGACACCTCTCATATTGCTGTTGCAAGTCCTTTGCCTTCCTCTTTATGGCCTCCAAAGCCTCTTTTTCTGCTTTCTTCGTCCTGGCACCCCTCTGAATCAACACCCTTCCAAAGAACGATTTCCCTGTGGCCCAAAGAGTCACGACCGAGTTCACAGATTCCTCATTGAGGTCAAAATATTCATTAATCAAGTCGACTGTTTCTGCTTTATCCCTTGGGTTTCTAAGCATGCTGACATTCATCCTCCATCTTTTGGTTCCCGTGTTGTTTTAAAAGTGTATCTACGTTGACTACTATGGGGTCGTGATCCAAATGCCCCCCAGGAGTATTTCACTTCTCATAATCTGAGAGAGTAGCCACCTAGACATTATCAAATAATAAATTCTTGACCGCATCATGGACACTGGAGGTAAACATGTATTCTCTGGCCACTGGATTAAATCGTCTCATTGAGTCTTCTAGTCCATGGTCCACCATCAATTGTTTCAACACTTCCCTATCTCTCTGGTGACCACCAATATGCTTGCCTGACTTGCCAAGAAACAGATCAAATGCCAGATTCCAGTCTGCTCCCAGGATGTGATTTTTTTGACATTTCAGACTGTCTGGAAAGGTATGAAAGTAACACTTGTTTTTAGTGCTAGGCACATATATATCTATCTGATCACTAACACCTTTTCTCCTATATGTATCCTGACCACCACCAGCCTACCCTCACCGTCTGCTCAGACTTTATTCACCCCTCAGTTTCTCTGTCTCCAGCTTCAGTAGATGAGTCTTCTGTAAGAGCGCAAGTCTGTGCCCTTAGAGTCCAGATAGTGTAGCACTTTCTTGCACTTAGTGTAATGATTTAGGCCGTTGACATTCAGGGATATTAGGTAAAGAGGTCTTTTCACCATTCCCCCCCAACCAAAGCTATGGTAATTCATGCTATTCTGCAATTAAGGCCGCCCTGATCCACATTTTGACATTCTGTCCCATTCCGTTAGACCCTCCTCTGACAATAAGTCTATTTCACTGTATGAGTGACACATTCCAGAAGAAAACAATAAGAAACTTGTATTACTAAGTATTATTAAGTATTTATTAACGACAACCCCGATCCCAGTGACAAACCCGATCCCACAGTTCCCATTTTCCCATTCTACCAGCCCCTCCTGCCATATTAGTGACATGGGAACTCACCAACAACTCTCCCCTCCAAACCGTCCCACTTCTTTTCAAAGAGGGCGTTAACAGACTGCCCCTCCTTCCTCTGCCCCCTTCATATATATTTATTCTCAACTAATCTCCTGCCCATTTCCTGAACATTTACAACAAATATATTCATATTCTCTGTGTGTACCCTCATTTTTCTCTGTATGCCAATTAGCCAGCTCTCCCCTTGATTATCTTCAAGGGGGAGATTTGACCAGAGATCAAGATGTTTTTCTCTGTCTGTCTCCCCCAGGACCCTCTTGCACTGTGGATGCTTCAGGTATCAACTTCTTTCTGCTCAATTGCTGTCTTTATGGTGTAATCGGTCTTTATCCACCAGTGTTCTCCACATAGGCTTTTAACCCTCTTCTTGCCTCCCCACTGTGGGGCGGCTGTGTTCTATCCATCGCCTGCACCTGTTTCTGTTGCATACATTCTCAAAGTGCTTCAGGTGTTGTGAATTCCAACATTGTCAGCCCTTTTGTAATCAACATAGTAGCAGGGTTCAATAGTCCATACCGTATTTCTAATTTTTCAATAGAGGTCTAAGCGCCAGTAACCTCTTTTTGACCTCCATCGTCTCTCTGGAGAAGTCTGTGGACACATAGAAGTCATGTCCTTCCCTGAGCATTGGGTCCTCTTTTTGGTTAGCGCCAATATTTGCTGCACCTGCTGGTATCTTAAAAAACATGACGGGTCGAGGTGCATTTGTTTTGGCACCGGCCCTCTTTCTAACCCTGTGTGCTCTTTGAACTTCCAGTGGTTCGGTTAAGTCTTTCTTCATCCCGGGCAGTATCCATTTGTCCAGGAATGTCACTGAATTTCCCTCCTCCACTTATTCTGGGAAACTAAAAATAGTATGTTGCATCTTCTACTGCAGGCTTCCAGCTCATTCAACACCACTTTTACTTCCTCCAGTTGCACTTGAAGTGAAAACACTTTGTCAGACTCCTCCTCTGCTCGCCCTACTCTTTCCTCTACCTCTGTTAATCTATTTCAGAATGTGCTCGTGTTCACCTTTGCCGCTAATCTCTCTGTGTGGATGTCCTTCATCCTTCTGTTTATGCCCTTGATAGAGTCATTGAGCTTTGCAAATTGCTGCAGCAGAAGATCTAGCTTTGACAAGTCCATGCTCTGCAGTGGACCTGCGATGTGTCACTAAAGTTGTTTCCTTGTATTACTATCACAGCCCTTCAAGGGCCGCCTCACCAAGTCTTCAATACCTATGACAACACACTCTTCTCCCTAGCTATCATGATGAACTATGCTCCGGCATGATCTGCTTATTTCATGTGTCTTTTTCCTGCTTGTTAAAGAGGGCACACTTTTCTCATGTCATGGAATCCAACACTCCACCCACATGAAACTCTGATGTGAGTGGAGATAAAAGTCCATTTGAAACAAATGACAAATGAAGAAGGCAGGATTGTTTTCATTGTGTCTCTAGCACACCAACTGAGTTTATGCCTCCCCCCGTAACATTGCGCTTTTGGCTCCTGCACCATTCTGCATTTCGAGTCCCTCCAGAGCTTCTTAGAAATACAGGGTTTAGTAGTAGCCACAACAAAGTTAGTGATAGCCTCCCATAAGTCGATTAGCTTGCTTCATGGGGCTTGTCAAAGAGAAAGGGTTCCTGCTTCAAAGCTCCTTCAGCGAACACCTGAGCTCTGTCTCAGTGAACTTGAACTTACTCCATACTGCAATGCATCCCGTCTCTCCTTGGTCGCTCATTTCTGCTAGGAGATATGTCCAAAGTTGATTCAGCTTTATAAATGGTCCCCATATGGAACTCTCATTAGTTTTTGCAGTGCACATTTCTGCAGCCTCTGCCTCCTTAAGAATGTGTGTGTTGACATACTTCATCCTTTATCTTTGTTTTTTTTTAATTTGCCCATTCACAAACCTTTAACGGTCTTTGCAGCGTAGCTATGGGACCACGCAGTGTCCTCCTATCATGTGCGACACCCTCCAGCAGTACACCATGTGCTTGCAAAGGCAGAGCCGCCTGCTTGCTCTCTGGCGTGGTCAGTCTCAGAGCCGTCTTCTACACCTCCCATTGCGATCCTTTGGTCACCCTTTCACAGTTTCTCTGCTCACCTTTTGTTCTTACAGCTGCCGGTGTAGCAATCTGTGCTGCTGCCCGCTCTCACTCGCTGCCACAGTTCAGAATGCATCACTCCACATTTAGTCTCCACTCAGCTTAGACTTCTTCCGTAAGCATTATTTTGCTTTCCAAAAAGTGCATGGATATATTGCATATTTTTCTCTGCAGTACACTGACTAAAAAACAACTTTGGATGATGGGAGTCAATTATTCACACAAACACACACTTAGTTAGATGTATCATTAGAAAAGCATACATAATTGCATAAAAAACAAGAATAAGAAGTAATAAAAGTAGTTTTGAAAAAATGCAGCACCATTGATCAGCATCAAAGAATGCCTTCATCTCACCAAAAGCTGCACTGAAAAGCTCCCCACAGACAGGCAGAGAGATCTTAATATCAACGGGCCAGGCCTGATGCGTCCATCTACCAGCAAAGATTTCTCTCTGTCTGACTTTCCAAGCAGCCCCCTTTTTAAGCCATTGCAAATGCATGATGGCATTTTCCAAAACCTTCTGGCTTTTTCTAAGTCTCTGCTGATTTAAACGTTCTCATGGGTTTCCGGCTGGAGTGACCCATAGCAACCCAGAAAGGCAAAGCTTTTCCTTTTCTCATGAAAGCAGCAAAAAATAACTATGTTCCACATCAACATTATCAATTACCAGACGGCACCTGGCTCAGCCTTAGCCGTTTATGTATGTAGCTTCTCTCCAACGTGTACTTTAAGCGTTGCAAAATAGCATAAGCATTAGACAGCACTGAAAACATGTTTAACAATGGATTAAAAGGAAATAGTTTGCATCAAGTGCTGCTTCCACTGATGCCTGAAGCAAATGTTCATCATTACAGGCACTCCGCCCATCATCTTGATGTTGCACTCTCTGGTGGCCCCATTGTCATCATCTGGCACCTCACGGCCCACCACAATTTACTCCATTGTGAATATTGGCTTTACCAGGTACTCGCCAACCTCTGCACTTATTTGGTGAATGAAATCAGGGCTTTGTATTGGTCAAATCCCAGGGGGATTGTGGAGAGGGGAGGGAGCCCTACAATCAGGCATCCATTTTGCATGTTGCTTAGTTGTAGTGAGTTTTCAAATTGTGCATATAAGGAAGGTGTGGTTTTTGACCCTCTGCAAGGACTGCACCAAGTAAACTTGGACAACCAGTATTAAACTCTTTTCACCTCCATGTTCTGGCAGATAATTAACAATGTTTCCTATCTCACTTCTTTTTAGATAGGTTTTTCTAGGTTAATTAGGCATGCTTTAGCTTGTTGAAAACATATGGAGTGTCATGCCATGCACTTCTAGTTTGTCTATGCAGCTAAGTGAACTATGGGTTGCATTTCGTTTTTGGGCATTGTTTCATTAAGTTGGTACCAGTTTGCAAGGGTTGGCATTAAACACATATATTTTTGATATTGTTGTGTAATCAGGAGCATATGTGTTTTGTCCAAACAGCTCATTTACAGTTTCCTTTTTATGGATGATTTGGGTGTTCAGTAGGTACACATATTTGTATGCCCTTAACATGTGAGCATACGTTGGATCTGCAGACTGATGCATGTTTTGTGCAAGTTCTATATAGCGACAATGATGGCATACATTCACATTACCTATGTTGCAGAGTGTGGCATGTCATTCTTTGTAAACTAATATTTTGGATATTGGTTGGCCTTTGACTGGTGTTAACTGTAGGAGATCAATGGCATGCTTTCTTCATATTCAGTCTTCATGACTTATTGCATTCTTAGTGCAATTAAAGAAACATTAGGTTGCATACTTCATCTACTAGAAGGACTATCAATTGTCTCAGAAGTCTACATACTTTAAATGCAGCTTCTGCTGACGATGTGTGATATTCTAAATTATTTTGATATTCTACCGGGAGGCCTAGTAGTCGGTGTAAATGTACTTCCTATATTGGAAGCAGCTAGACCTGCACTGGGGTGTTACAACAGCTGAAAGGTTCTTTGTTTTTTCTTCTAAACATAATCATAGTGTTTAAATAAAAAAAAAAAAAGGTTTCCCAGAATAAGTTTCACCACTTCCATACAAGAGCAGATATTTGTGATTATTCCAATTGCAAGTTGTGTTTTTATGTTTTAATCCATGATCAATGTCTTCAGTGAATTCTAGGTAGATGATTTAACTGAGATATGAGATTATTTGCATTGACACATGGTGTTTTCACCTTCATTCATTGCTATTTCTGCTTCATTTTGAATGTGTTGTTCTACAAGTTGTTCTTGATTTCCTGTAAGAGATGTTTAAGTCCCTCAGGAGTGTATTTGTCAAGTTTCTCTCAAGTCGTCTTTCTATTTCTTCTTGGTGTTGTCATTAATTATCTAACATTTCTTTGTATTGTTTAAAACTGTCATTTGTTATACTATTTACATTTGCTTCGAATACAGCTTCAAATGCATCATAGTCACCTAACAATCCTTTCTCTATTCACATTTGAATAGTTGTAGTCGGGCCATGTGTTACGCTGACCTGGTCTCTGCGGAGGCGTTGGGGCACGGTTGCAGCCCTCCTGGGGGTGAGGTCGCTCGGGTCCGACTTCGCCCTCTTCGCTTATATGGTGACTGGTGGTAATAGGTGATGCTGGTCGGGACTACTCCTGCATGGAAAATAGGGGGCGTGAGTATGCCAGCTTGTGCGCCTGATCCCCTTCAAGACCCCTTCTCCCAAACTGTGGTACCCGTGGGATGTGCTATCCCAGGAAAGCTCACCTGTTGATTAGTTTTGGCGAGCACTCCGTCCTGCTGCTTCTGGTAGGGGTGCTTGTATGATCTGGACCGAGTTCCTTCACTGCTACCTTGCACGTGGTAGTCCAGTCCTGCTGCAACTAAACCACTACACTTCAGGTAAGTGTTCCTGTTTGTCTTTGTCTTTCCTTGTCTGTTTTTGTTGTATTGCAAAGTTTATTGCCTTGTATTGCTGTCCGTTCCACTTTTGATGTTTGCTCTTTTGCTTTCTTCCCTTGCAGGTGATGTTGCCGGCCTGGCAGAAGCTGCGGAGCTTGATGTGACAGCTGGAAGGAATGAGGAATGAAGCTGCAGTGGTACAGTAGCTGGTAAGTTGTTAACTAGAGGGTGTGCGGGGTTCAAATGCGGCGCAGCCCTATGACGGATGTTCTAACCTTGTCTTTCTTCTTCTTCACAGGGTCCAAGTTCGTGGATGCAGAATGCGGTGCTGCGGCACGGGATCAAGATCACTGGATATCAGGAGATGAGTCTGCAGATGAAGCGATGAAGCACCGGTTTCCTGGAGGTGAGCATCCAGGAGAACACCTGGTTTAAAAGGTAAGTAAACTGGTCCAAGCGGTGGTGAGCATCACGCTGCACGCGAGTGCACAGTAACGCGAAGCACCAGCCTTAAGGATGGATCAGCTTATATAGCTGAGCTTCTGAAGCCATGCCCACCAGGTTCAGCCTGCCTGCCGCACCCGATGAGTCAGCACATGAAGACCAGGCCTAGGGAGCCACACCCAATAAATCAGCACGTGAGGAAGTGATCTGGACTAAAGGCTTTCAGCTCCTGGAAAGTTCTTGTAAAAAAAAGCACGCCTGCACTGAAATAAAGTGTTCCTGCTCGCATCTCTATATGAGCCTGGCCCCAAATGCACCAGGACTGAGTCCAGTCAGGGCCCCTGTGTTTATAGGTCCCAAAGGGACATAAGTGTGTCAAGTGACCCATTGCTCCCATCACTAGATGGTATGGTTTTTGTGTTCTGGGCCTGTGGCCATGACACCATGTAATAAATATGTTCTGTATATTTAAATGATACATTTACAATTTAATACTGAATATTGGCAAGTTGCTTCATTTGGCATGGCATCATATTTGTATGTGTAGTGTTGTGGTATGACATATAAACACATGTTTTCCCCAAGCAGTATTTCTGCTTTAATAGTATGTGTTAATACAATTATTTTTAAGATGTCTCAGCTTTTCGGATTTTCTGTAGCTATAGATTCAATTTTTTGGAGGATATTAGGACTATTTTTCACAATGAAGCTGGATCAAGTTTGAGCTAGAGTATGTAGTCAGATTTGCTGTACAAAGCTGTATCTGCTAAACCATCTGCTTCTTAGTATGGCCAGCACCTCGAAGTGACTTCATTTTGGAACAAAAATTATTTATTATGAAAATGTTTTATAAGATGATATGTCATCCCAACTTTTAGCTCAGTTGGCTCAGCTTTAATGAGGTAGACTCTGACATGTCTTGCAACTGTCGTTTCAGTGTCTACCATGTATTGAATATCTATATGCACGCATTCCACAGGTATGCAAAAATAGGATTGTAATCATGGATGTACTGTGATTCTTAATCTCTTTTATTCTTGTATGTTTTTTTCAGAGATGTGTCTTTCACTCTGTGTCTAACAGACATCATGAAAATATGAACTTGACCATTTGCACAAACTGTTCTAGGGAATACAAAACAACTTGTGGTGAATAATTCCCCCTGATTTCTGTATCAGCGTCAGATATCTTTGCCACACTTGTAATGTTGCGATAGTTATGTCTTGTTTAGGGATGCCACAGTGTACTTTTCAATAAATTATAAAACAGAGGGATCACTGTCATTGACACATTTGGGAGAATGGTGTATCCACAAAAGCATACACATGTATGTTGCTCCTATCTATTGATAGTATTTGCTCCAAAATAGGTGCTGTACTGCTCTGTGTGGGGGCAATTTCTTTTATTACAGATGAAGTGTGCATGGCAATAAAATGATGACAGTACCTTGAAACATTGACAGGGTGTAGATAACAGAGCCCTCCTGAGCTTGTTTTATGTCTATTCCTTCTTTATTTTGCTTTGCAATGTGTGAGTCATTCCATGCATATTCTGCACAAAAGAGTGTAACAAACCATGTGGAGGGGCCTAGGTTCCTTAACATGCATAAAACATCAATGTGACATCAGAACAAGTATGTTGTTGTTGCACGCATATTTGCTATGTGATTTGTAATATTTGACGCCAAAGCTTTACCTTTGTCTTTGATCTTTTGAACTAGTGCACCAACTATCATGTTTGTAAAGTTAGCTTCCAGTTTTAAGTATGTGTGCAAATCCATAACATAGAATTTCTAGTACACTTTCAAACAAAAGATGGAACATGTATTCAATAATTTGATGGTTACTTGGATCTTCTGAAAACATTCTCAGAGAACAATATTCTGATGCACTGATTTGTATGGGTTTTTCTTCATGACTTCCTCCTTTTCCTGTAGGGTACAGTAGTAGAAAACAATGTTTTAAAACTTTTTTTCATATATTCATTGGAAACCCTTTGGTTGGATACTTTTGATATGTTTCTAATGAATCTTCCATGGTGTCCCTGGATTGTAGTGGGTAGATTGGGTACTGGTCAAGAATGACGTATGTAACACTAGGCTTAACACGTTCAAATTGACCAGTTTGTGGTTTGTCTTCATATATTTATGTTGTTTCTTTTAAATGGTCCTCTATGATTATGTTTTTGTAGCAGTCATTTTTCTTTTTGAAATACTGTAGCTAATTGAACTAGTTCTTGACAATTGGCTTTATATTTTGTTGGAACACTATTAACTAGTACAATTGAAAATTGATGTGCTGGCCATCCCAATCCTAGTGTTTAACATGTTTTCTGAGGTCTAATGATAAATATATTACCTTTCCCAAAAATATCTTTAAGTAATTATGTTGGAGGCAATTTGGCAGTCTTAGGCGGAAGTCATATTAAAACTTGGAATGGGTGTACTGTTTGAATTATAATATTCACATGTAGATTAAATTGGAGAACATTTGGAAGTGGAGATGTTGTATAAATTATTATTGATAGCTCTAGATGCCCTTTGGTTATCATCGAGCTTATTGTTACAATATGTGCAAAGTATTAAGGAGGCAGTTATGTTGTATTTTTTTCTGCTTTATTTTTTTCTGCTCTTAGGTAAGGCCAATTGGAACCATTGTGAATCCACATTGTCTTCCATCTTGCAGGAGATATCTACCATTTTTGAAATGTGATTGCAGAATGTTCTGCGACAACTGACACAGACTTTGGCCCTCATTCCGAGGTTGGTGGGAGTCATGGCGCAATTTGCGCCATGACTGCCACCAATAACGGGTCCGGCACCGGTATGGTTCAATGGGGACTTACCGGTGTAGTCCGACCTTTGTGGGACTGGTAAGTCCCTATTGAAAATGCCATTCCCCATTCCCATTTGAGCCCCCATAGGGCTCAATGGGAATGGGGAGGGCGCTAATAACGGGCTCGTGACTTGCGAGCCCGTTATTTGCACCCTGTCCCTTAACGGGTACAGTCCACAATGGCTGGTCAGACCAGCCGTTAATGGTGGGACCCGCTAAGGGACCATGTAGTAGGGCGGTAAGGGATTACCGGCACCGGTCTCCTTACCGCCCACCTTGGAATGAGGGCCTTTGTCTGGAATTTCAGCAGAAGTGGTTTGAAACTTGGAAATTATATTTTTGCATGCAACTTGGAAATTATATTTTTGTATGTATTTGGAAGCAGGATAGTGCTTGAAAATTGTTGGTAGTATTTTCTAAATGAATTGTATTTTGCACTTCTACTTCAGTTCCAAAATATTTACTTTGTATATCTTCTAATTATTGCAGAACTTCTTGTGCTGTTCCAATTAGGAGACTGTCATGGCTTTTATGTAATCCTAGAACAGGATTTTTAGCACTGGTGTGTTCCTAAAATTGTTAGGTACAATTGTTATTCTTGCTTTTACAAGATGACCCTGAAATGCAAGCTAATGAATGTCCTCGTAGTGCAGCCTGGGCAGGAGTCCATGTTTTGTAAAAGTCTTAGACTGAATGAGCTGCCTGGACTTGAGGAACATTTGGTTGAATATTTGTTTGCAAAGATTATTTGTCATAATAGTATCTCCTAATTTTTCACAACCTCTCCCATAAGTGTCTAATGCAATTGGATGTGTTTGTTGTTGGCTCTATGCTAATGGTGTGACACCATTTACTTGCAGAACCTAGCTATGGTGACATTGCACCTGTTTTAAAGTTTTGTTTGTAGGTTTTGAAATAGATTTTGTTGAAGGTATTATTCTGTTTAAAACAATTATAAATAGTTTTCTTTTTAGTGTCAATGTGATGTTAATCAGTGCATCTAGTACGAGTTTTCTTTGGTCATTTTCAAGTGAGAAACACAACTTTTCAGGTTATGTATGAGATAGTTGAGGACTCTGCGATGGAACACCTTTTGCAAAGTTGAATTTTTGGACTGTTTTGCTGTGACTACATTGACATTGGAAGATATACAGCTTAATTACAAGTTTGGTAGTATCTTGGTTGTGTGCATTAGTTATTAATGCTGCTTGGTATCTAGAAAAAGATTAGTATTGTGTAATAGAATGAGTAGGAAGGAGGTATGGGTAATTATATGCATTCATGGTGGATACTGGAATGAGGTATTGGGATGTTGATATACGGTGATGGAAGAATATTGAGTAGTGGAATGAGGAAGAGGAACATGGAAGTAATGATGTGGATTGATATTGGGTAATGGGATGAGGAAGAGGGTGTTTAGGTAATAACATGGATTAGTATTATTTTGTACTGTGAGGAAGACATATATATGTTGATGACATGGGATAAGTCTTAAAATTGGGACAAGTAAGAGGGATGAAGTTGTGATGGTAATGATTGTGATTGTGCAATGGGAAGAAACAAAGGAATGTTGGGTTAACACTAGAGATGATTCTTAGGTACTGGGCTGAGGAAGGGGGTTTTGGGGTAATTACATGGGTTAGAATTCGGAAGTGGGATGAGGATGAAAGATGAATGGCCAATGGGAGCTGTGGGCCAACACATTCAGAGCCATGGTGTATTGATACAAGGGATAGTGGTGTGGGGGTAATGCAAAAGCATGTGATTGCTGTAATGGGATAAGGATTGGGAAATGTGGCAATGAGTGTACTGATATTACAGTACTGGGACCAGGAAGAGTCGTGTTGGGGTTATGATATGGTTTAAGATTGGGAACTGCCTGGGGAATAGGTATGTGTAGGTAATGGGAGCTGTAGGCCAAAATATTGGTAGACTCGCAGGTTGTAGACCTGTGGTGTACTGGGATGAGGAAGAGAAGTGTGGGCGTGAAGGAAAAGATTATGATTTCAGTAATGGAATGATGAAGGAGAAATGTGGCAATAACTACATTATGAATGGACATTTTTATAAAATAGAAACAAATCAGGGAAATACACAGTATAATTATGTGAGCAAAATTGTAATGAAATATACATGGCATGACTATTTTTACCGAGTTGTGGTGGGTGATGCGGGCAATTATGTTTTTCAGCACATAACATATGTTATAGTTGAAGTGACATTAGACTCAATTGGGTATACCATATGGTAGTATGAAGGTCCTTTATAGGTTTGAGAAATGTATACAAATATGTCATTGTCATGATCTCTGCTTCCAAAAGGTCAGGGTTTTCCCAACTCCCTTGGAAGCAGATCCATAACCCAGGTTCCGAGTGCCAACCAGTCCCAATTGGGGCCTTTTGGACTCAGTCCTGGTGCCAGTGGCACCAGGCTCATAAATATGCCCAGTCCCAGCGCTGGAAGCGCCGGGCTCATAATGCTTGGGTGGACTTACCTGCAGCAGACCATGCTGCTTACTTGCCTGCCAGTTGAGCCTCTGATCCTCTTCTGTTTGGAACTACTTTTCCTGTTGGGTGGGGCAGGAGCCACTCCTTAGATTCAGAACACTGGAACTCTTCTGGAAAGCAGGAACTCTTTTCTTACCTAGGCGTGGCTGTGGAAGGAGACACCTAAGCACTACAGGAGGCTATTTAAACCACACCCGATGGATGAATCTTGCTTTGTGTTATTCTGCATCCTCTGCAGCAGAACGCTCATCGTGTCTTCTGCATCTGATCCTGGGCCTAAGGAAAAAGGCTTACCATCCTGAATCCAGTCTTCAGCAACACCTATAAAGACAAGAAAGAACAGGTTAGCATTACGGTCTTCAGTGACAGCTCTTCACTTACCTGGTCCATCGGCTGTCACCAACGCCTCGCGCTGCATTCCGGCATCTGAAAGACAAAGGCTTACCTACTCTTCGTGCGCTCCGGAGGTCTTCACACTGCATTCCGGCATCTGAAAGACAAAAGCTTACCAACTCTTCGCACGCTCCGGAGGCCTTCGGCGCTGCATCCCGCATCTGAAAGACAAAACAAGGTGCGTTTAAAGACATTGGGGAACTTTAATACTCACGTGCCATTACACCTTTCCACATCTAACCCAGTGGGTATTCCGGCACCCTGCAGCCGCTCCGAACTTGTACCTGCAAAATAAAAAGACAGTTAGAGCGCATCGTGAAGCAGGCAACAAGCGCTTACTTACGTGCTTCCAGGCGCTTCTATTCATCACACGGGCTCCATCTTCAACTCACTTCAGCCCGTCATCCGCCATCGCCGGAACCCTGCAAAACAAGAAACATCATTACTAAAGACTTTAAAGACATTAGAATTACTCGAAACTTACCGTTCGTGCAGTAAACGACAGACAGCAGTCCTCTGAAGTCAAGAGGCCTGCTCCCCTTATCCAGTGAAGAAACTGGTTACAGCACCCTGCCCCAAGGCAGATGGAGAGCACGGCGTTCACTTACCTAAGGTGAGTGCGTTAACCTTTGGGGTTCTACAGGAGAAGAGAAAGGGAAGAAGAGAGAGACATTCAATAACCCAGTTCCTTAATCCCATATTTTCTATCTGCAGACATCTTACCCTTCGAGTCAGACATACAGTGCAGAGAGGTCCAGCCCAAAGAGCCAGCCGTGTGTTACACATCACCTTTGAAGATACGGTATGTGCCCAGTCAAGACCGGCGCCTCTACGGGAATCACGTGAGCGTTACAGTCATTATTTTTTATACTGTAGAATGGTTATTGAGCTGTTTTGAATTATGAAATGTGCACTGCCATATGTAGTATGTAGCAATAATAATTGTAAGCAGAAATCGTTTTAAAAACACAGCTGAGATATTGGAATGTGTGCTTCAGATACGGATGCAGATAATGATGTTTTGTATCACTGAAACAACATGTTATTGTAGGCATGACATTATAAGGTAGGTGTTATTTGATATTGTAGTTTTCAGGTCTTTTATACTTTTTGAGACAAGACAGGGCATTTATAAAGATATCAAATTAGTTGTACTATAGCTTGGTAATTGAGTTATTTTAACTGCCGTATGTTTAGTAAATGTAGCAGTGACAATGTAAGCAGAAGTAATTTTAAAAACAATGCTAAAAATGGGATGGGTGCTGAAGGCAAGCATTTTGTGCAGCACATACAAATGTTTCTAGTTGAAGTTACATTATAAGCAAGGTGGTGCATTATATCATTTCAAACATACCTGTAGGATGTCTTCTTAGATGTTAATGGTTGTAGTTCTTGAAAGTAGAAATCAGTAAACTTGTTAAAGGTAGCTTGTAATATAGCAGGCTCTGAATCACAGCACAAATTCACTCTCAGAGTTAAAAGATAAATCTGAACTGTTGGGCTGAGCTGAGAAGGTTGCATTAGGGTCTGTGGATGGGATTGGTGGATGTCTCTGTGATTGTTTGAATGCAGCCAATCAGATTGTGTTACACAGATACTGGTAAAACGAGAAGAAGGGACGCTCGATGCCCTAACACGCACTGATCCATATGGTTGTTTACAGATGGATTGTGTGTGCCATCTAGGCACTTTTGTCTTGCCCTGCAGGAAAAGAGGACTGCAGTGGCCACAGGCCCCACAAGACTCAACCAATCAGGCCTTGTCTTTGTGAAGGAGGATTTGAACATGACTGCAAGTGCTTCATTTTTTTATTTTTACATTGCTGAAAGTAAGGAGCTGAACAAGAAGACTGCTTAGATCATAGGGTTTCCTGGGTTTAATGGTTTGAGATGTATGCAGAGCCACTTAGTATCTAAACATAATCTTGGCTTTGTAAATTGGAGGTGTTAGGGTATGGAGTTTGTTGTATGAATTGGAATCAACTGTTCCCTACGTGTGGGGACATGGTGCATTTTAAAAATCCACACATCATTATTGTACATTGCGTAGGTAATAGTTTTTAGTATGTTATGGACACATCTTTAAAGTGTGCATGAAAGATACATTTATAAGTCTGATGACTCTCTTTACACAAACCATGTTTTTGTTTGCACAAATTATGCAGACGAATGTGGAAAAAGTCTAAGTTGTTTTATCCTCAAATTGAAAAATCCAAGTGGAATATGAATAAAGCTCTCTGTGCATTACCTCGAAAAGTCATCTTCTGAAAATGTGAATATTCCACATGATGCAGTAAAACATTTTAGACAGTATGGAGTAAATCTTACAAATCTTGCAAATGTGTGTTTTCCTTGCCATATGCAGAATGCAGTGCATTTTTTGTGTGTGAATGCAATTCCATTGTGAAAACACCCGTATACAATGACAAATTATAAGCCTACACATTGTAGGCGCATATGTTGACAACACACTCTTAAGACAAGGAAAATGCACATTTAAGAGAAAACAGGAAAGAGTTAAAAAAGGAGCTGTATTGATACAGCTTCCATTCCCAATATTTTAATATTTTAGCCCACAGACAGCAAAGAGGGGTCAATACACAGCAGGTTATAGCATTGCTTTAATACTATTGTTTTACTAGACCTGTTCTTTCTTTTTTCATTGTTAGATTTGTGATCTTTTTTTCAGTAGCAAGAGAAGGAGGAGGGTTATAGCAGGGGTGCCAATCACCAAATAGGACAAGAGAAGATGGAGAGCACTGCCAATGGAACTAAGGGATGGATCATTATTTTTTGTGTGTCTTTACTGCTGCCTCAAAAGCACTCTGGAATTGCTCCAGAAGGCAGATGAGCTATCAAATTATATACATAGGACACGTGTCGTCATAAGGGAGGGGACGACTGCCTCCTGTATAAATTGCCATGCGCTGGGAGGAACTCCCTGCAAAACAGAGGTGTTATGAGTGTGAGCAGCGGTGGAAGAGGATGGCGAGCTAGTTGAAGAGCTATAGATATATGTTAAATGCTCAATGAAAACAGGGTTTGATTGCACCAACTTGAGAGCACTCTGCGACCCTTAATGAAATTCTCTGTCCATAACCGTGTCACACTCACAGGAGAGATAGAGGTACAGAACCCCACCTCTAAATGTAGATCATCGTTAAACACACTCTCCTGTACACAATATGCCACACTTTTGATTCTGTGTTTCAGAGACTGTTGTTTAGTAACACACCCAGTTCTGAAACTACATCATAACTTGCCCTATATTGGTGACACATGTTTCGACAAATTGACATTGCCTTTCTCAAACCAGGGCTATACAACACATATCAAAATTACACACAATGTTTACAAACAGTTTTACATACGACATATGTGAACACAAACAAATGAAAATTATGTCATATAATGTGTATGTGTGCATTCAAGACAGAGAGAAAAGGAATGGGGAATGGGAGAGATAATGCAGGAATAGGGAAAAAAGAGAGAACATAGAACCACAAAATGGAAAATCAAAAATACTGTTAGCCATATTTGTACACCATGTTGTTTGAACTTCGCTTTATGGGGGTCAATTTGTAATAAATGCCACTTGCGCTTTAGGATCTTTCTGATCTCAAAGGGATCATGGGAATATGTTGTAATGAATCGAACAACCTCTTGTTGATGAACAGCATTGGCTTGTTTTTGCATAAGCGTCACAAACAAACAAATGCTGTTCACCCCCATATAGCCAAGTTCATACAACATTGTCCTCAAATTATCTTCAAAGAGCACAAATATTGAGGAACCAACTAAGTCCTTCGCTTCTCCCACAGAAAACAGAAAAGCAATATACCAATTGGCTGAACCAGGAGACCTTTGGGTTCAGAAAATGTGGCACCTGTTCCATGTGTCAATGTGCACATGACAAAACTGTATGTTTTACGATGATCTATAGATATATGTTAACCTCCCCAACATGTGCCAATAGAAATCCTTTGGAGGGGGAGCTCATTTAAGTTAAGGGAAAAGGAATTTTGAGGGTGATAGGGTGATGCAGGTACAGGCTTTATTTAGGGAAGGATATTTGTTGGAATGCTTCAAAAGAGTTTATGTAAGGTTATGTTAAGGCAACATGAATTTGGGAGGCCAACATATGAGGCTCTGCCATTTTCCACCAAAGCAGGTTATTGTGTTTGCATACCACAATTTACATAACAGCAGGTCAATTTCTAATCCCCAGATTGTCAAAGTGAAGCATAAATGCAAGGTGTACAGCCTTTATCTACCCCTGAAACTTTCAACGTGCATTATTTACCGCTCAAAGTGTTTCTATAGATCTCACTGCAGAGATCACTTTACAGATGCTGAAAACTGACCATGTGTAAGAGTTTGATGTCGGTCCACCCAACCACAACCCGATTCATCTGTGCAGCTACAGACCAGTTGATTTGGCTGGGATATCTTTTGTGAAGACTTTTGTTTTTACTCTTTCTATCCTAGTAATGAAACTTGAGCTTGCTTATTGCTCTACCCATATGTGCTTAAGCCCCGTCTTTTTTCCCACCCAAACTCTTCACCATTACCATTGGTTGACATGATGGGTGAAAAACTGGTTCTCAATGATACTGCATGTCACATCACATCGTCATTGGGAACTGAAAACCTGAATAAATGATGGTAATGGTGGCTAAACGTCCTCTCTGCTTTATAGTGTGGCATGCCTGATGATGTCTCTGTGCTACAGAACGGGCAATTGTAAAAGAGAGGAATAGATTTTCTTAAAAGTTAATCCATGTCATACCGTTGTGAGAAATGGATCATGTTGGTCAAAACAAGTGCCACTTTCCCACAATTGAAGTTCGCACATTATTTGCCCAAGACTTATAAACTTCTGCATACATGGCACTATTTTACAACTGTTGATGACATAAAGCAAATTCCTGAAGGATGGTTGTATTTTTATCATAATAATATTGCATATCTAAGACGGTCTCTCGAAACCTGAGTCTTGAAAGTTCAGAGAAGAAATGTGATTCATTCTTTCACTGCTACATCGGTAGACAAAGCCACAACAAGGCAAAAGTGCAAATCAAGATTCCTGAAATATGCCCAAGAGAAACCTTCAAGAACAGTTAAAAAAATTGAAAGGAGAGATTGAAAATGTATATGTCCCTAGGAATAGAAAAGCTTACAGCAGGCTGTATCTATGACTTCTTACCCCCAACAAAAGAAACTCCAGAGGACAATTTAGACCAAAACAAACCTGCTACGTTTAATCATTCAGCAGGATCCTGTTAAGGATTTCAATCAGGCAACACACACGTTGGTCTCAGCCTAGTATGTAGCGCACAACTGAGATGCTTTTCTCCTTATTTTATACAGATTCAATTTGAGATGGTACACAGTCCCTTTTTCAAATACCCCGGGTCACAATGGACCATGAGCCAGGCTGGTTGGTGACATGCAATATTCATTTATTTATTTTAAAATTCAAAAGAAATCATACAATTTTTAATATGGGGCAACTATCACCAATGGGGTGATAATTACAATGAAATTGTGAGCAATTCACTTGGTTAACCTTCCGCTAGAACATATTTACAGCATGATGGACTAGGAGCACTTTTGAATTAGGAAAGATAGCACCCAAGTTAAGATATCCCCCTGCAATGTTCCCTCAACTCAGAGACTTCCGAGTGGATAGACATATGCAGTGGGTAATCAGGAATAGGAGCCAGAATACAGAATACAAATCTGACCTTCTCTCACAGAATAAGAGGCAAAAACCTTCAACCCTTAACAAAGGCCTAAAATAGAACTCGGAATGGCACATGATTAATTAATGTGTGGTTAAATTATAATATGCATATGTTTTATCACAATAGCATATTGGCAATGGACACAAGGCAATGGATCAGCAAAAGGCATACAATTTGAAAATGAGTGGAAATTTTAGAACAGATTGCAGCCAAATCATACGTGTAAAAGCTGCATTTCTTTTCAACTCCCGCTTTAAATTACCCAAACGTTTTTTAATAAAAATGGGTGAAATACTCTGATTTGGAGTTTTTGGGTTGGGAGATAGATATATATCAGAAGGACACTCCGGAGATGAAAATAGGTCTCTAGCTATGAAACTGGATGATTTATGTAAGATAAAAAGGTGTGCTTTGAGCAAAATGAAGCCGTGAAATAGGAAAGGAAATCAGTTGTGTCAAGAACAGTTTTACTTTAAACAAGAGTATTCAGACTAGACCACCAAAGATGGACACAGTAAGATCCAAGGTTGATTCACAAATTCAACCCTGTCACCCCAGTGCCCAACCCTGGTGGAAACCAGTCCGACCACACGAAATATGACTAATGGCTTAAGATTACACAAGAGAAAATTGAAAAGAGATTGCGCTAGCACTTTAGGAAGTCACAGGCAGGGTGCACAGATAATTCTAACAGTTTTAACAAGTTATCAGGATAATGATAGGCTGGCTTAGAGACACAGGCAAGACAAGATAGGCTATGGGTTTCTATGGAGTAGGGATTATACTCAGAGTCCACTTTTAAATTTGGGATTGTTGGACCGTCAACAGGTTCTGATCACCACATGGCAGCGCGCCTGGTAAAAGAAAACAGCAGGGCCGTTCTGGTCACCGGATGGCAAGGACAGCCGAATGTCAATTCTGGTCACTGGATACTAAAGGTCAGCTGGATGACAGGATTGTCGTGGGCATGCAGTTAGTGGGCAGCAAGTCAGTCTGATTTCAGGATGCAAAAGGTACCACAGCTTTCCCCTTTGGTTATTTGGGATTTTAGTGGATTATTCTGGATCAATAATCTTGCTGGAGTAGGAATCAGCTATGCTTGGGTTTTGGAACGGGCTCTGGAGTAGGGTCAGCACTGCTTTGGCCTTGTGGTGAGGTCTGGAATCTGGATGGAGCAGATCAGGAATGCAGCGCTCGAACTTCAGGAAGAGTGTGTGTGTCTAGAGTCTTGTCAGGGACTCTCATTTATAATGCAAAGTTACATCATAGACTAAATTTCTGGGCCGGCTTAACTAAGCACGCCTCTAAACAACTGTATTGGATAATCAATATGACTCAGTTTAGGAGGTTGCATTTTATGATGTAAAAAGACTTCCCACAGACCTTTTTGCCAAAAATCAGTCATATCAGAATGTACTCATTTATACGTTTGCAGTACCTTAATAAATGATATAATCAGGTTACATTGTAGAACGTAGCAGTCCAATCCTGCAATCTGTGAGCCATTGTTTTGTCCTTTTAATAATTATTGGTCATTTTCAGTATGAAAGATTCAGCCTAAAATTCCATAACTTTATACACATGTGTGGATTATCATAAGGGTTGTAAGCATATAAATGTGCATTGGTAACATGGATTCTTTTCTAATAATCCACAATACTTTGCATTTCTATTCCCAAGGGGTCAGTGAATTCTACAATGTCTTAAATAAAAGCCCACAATATCAAATTTAAATTGTAACATTTTCACATTTTTACAAAGTCTTGCTGCAGAGATAAAAGTCTTTACATTTTTATTCATAAATAGTGTTTGGGAACAAATGGCATTCCTTTGTCCCCCATATTTGGGAATAGCTTCCAAGCTACCCCCTGAAGGCCAGGGCCATCATGGAGATCTCCTCTGAAGCCTCCTGTAGAAATCACAAAGATGTGTGACTTTCTTTTCACATATCCTTGCCCTGGAAATTCCATTGTCAGGGTTTAGCCTAGACTAGATTCTGTCCAACCTAGTAATTACCACGGAGGTGTTAGTATCTACTGAGAGGCCCTTTTGTTTCTGTCATCCTCTCAACAGAAACCTATTTTTTTTTAGTTGACATCCCCTCAGCAGCCACTGAAGTTTCAATTACTTGTAATTTTATTGGCTCTGTATTGTAAGAAAATCTGCTAAAAAGAACCATTTCCTTCATTGTATTTTCACATCACAATCTCCTTCACATTGCTAGATAAGGGCAGGGCATTATCCAACATGCCCCTTTAAAACAGATATTTTTCTTTATTTTGCAAAAGTACATTTCCCATGTGGTGACTGAAAATTGCATTTTTCTTGCAAATCCGGTTTTTCTATCTAGATTCCCTCACTGTTCTGCAGCCATAGTTATTTCCTTGTACACAACAGTCTGTATAAGGCAAAGTTTCCTGGTATTGACATGTGCACAGAGCTATGATTTCTTTTGCAGGGTTCATTACTTTGACACTTTGTAGCACAAAATAAAGTGTTTCCCGTACATGGCAGAAAGTGAAGTTTCGTGGGCCTTTTTTCAGATTTGGCTTAACAGAGCATATCATTCAGGGGTCACGCTTGGTTTTGCTGAAGCACAATGGGGATAAGAATGGGCATGGTCGGCGCCTTATTAATCACAGTGGTTTAAAGAAGAGCAGATGAAAATAGCGTCAGCAGCATTATTTTAAAGGTAAAAAAGTTTCCTTTTTCCTGCCTTTTCACTCTGTTTATTATGTATATGTAAAAAAAAACTGACAAGCTCCCTTAGTGTGTCCCCTTGCTCCATCCTGCCCAATATATGCTTGACAAGATGGTGAAGGCATCTTTTTGTTGCTACACAACGCAGTTGGGGCCATGGTGCTTACTGGAACCAGTGCAACTAGTTTGCTGTTCTGTTGAAGTGTAGATTGGTTTTGGAGAAATTATGTTCATTGGGTCAATGTAGCAAACAGATCCCCCCTGACTCTTCTGAGATCCTTGTCGAGGGAGAGTAGGGCAAGGTGGGCTTCATCAGTTAGTGTTAGGCAGAAACCTGTGCAGTTCCCTTTGGGAACACTGCAAAATATTTAGGATTGCAGGTGTTAGCAGTAAACCCACTTGGTAGCAGTCTGTACCACCCAGATTTACCTGGTAGCTGTGGCTGAGCAGTCAGACTTCCCTCAAGAAGAGTTAGGCAGTATGCAAAGTATACACAATAGGCACTAAGACACAATAGCACAAGCAAACACTGACCAGAGCTTTGGTATCAAAGTATATAATTATTTATTTAAAAACACACTGTTTGAAACACTCCAGCACTCTTATTGTAAAACACTCCAAACACAGTTACTATTATGATATATACAACCCTTATTCCTTATCAGACAAGTCTTAGTTAACACCACTTATTTCCAGACAGAGGTGAGCGCTTAACTATAGATGGCACTCCAATAAGTTCATGAACAAGGGAGGGAAAAAGGCAGAATATGTGAAGATACA
This sequence comes from Ambystoma mexicanum, assembly GCF_040938575.1. Lineage (NCBI taxonomy): Eukaryota > Metazoa > Chordata > Amphibia > Caudata > Ambystomatidae > Ambystoma > Ambystoma mexicanum. The sequence goes on along the minus strand of NC_090923.1, from coordinate 250,095,755 downwards.
CCACTCTAAGATTTAGGAACACTTTTAGCAAGGCAGAAGAGCAAAAGTCACTTGTGAGCCAAATTCAATAGGCTGGGCCCACTCTTAGAGAGAGCAGAGCACAAATGCGCCCAAGATCACACAGTTACACTAGGCTTTGAAAGTCTTGCAGAGAGTTCGAAAAGAGTTTAGAGAGGCTCAGAAAAAGTTTAGATAGGGTGTCCCAGGCTAACCCAGGTTTGAAAGCCGAGGGCTAAATCTACCCGGTACAGTCGGTGGCAAGGGAAGCAAGGCAGAACACGGTACCTTAAGTGGGAAGGATCCTCCAGCAGTGGCAGTTGTTCCTGGCAGCGGGTGCAAGTCTCGGTGTCGTCCAGAAGAAGAGACCATCTCCACTTGGAGGAAAGATGAAGGTCGTTGCACTGCCAGGGAAGAGACCAGCCGTGGAGTTTTCCGGTTAAAGGTATTTACCCTTTATTTCGCGGTCGTGGTAAAACGTGGTATTCCGGTTGCCGGGGTGCTTGGCACAGGCAAGGCAGCCACAAGATGCGTCGGGAAAGTGAAAAGACGGTGAAACTGGTTATCCCCACCAGTCAAAGGAAGAAGTCTCTCCGGCGGGAGATCTCCTCTGTCATTGGGAAAAGTGGTGAGACAGTTCAGCAGGGCTCCACCGGTGGTGTCAAAGGGTGGATCAGTAGAAGCACTCCCTAATATTGTATATTTAGAAATTAGTTTAATCAATGGTGTAAAGTAATATCAATACTTTTTTTGAGGTGCGGGGGAGGAAACGTGAACCTGGCACAGGATCACTGCAACAGTATATGTAGAGGAAAAACGAGGATCCAAAAGTAGGAACCCTCCCGTCCCCTGCACTCTATCATAAATCCATCAAAAGATGGTTCAACAAACTTTCAAAAGCATTAGTAATAGTTAAACAATAGTTTTCAAATTAGATAGATAATAAAGATAAACATTCAATGATTTCATAAAGGCACCAAAAGGTGGTTTTAATTATAGTCACAATTAGTTAACCATAAAGCCTTAGTGTACAAAAAGCCAAAATGACTGTCTAAAAAATACCATGAAGACAATAAGCAATGATAGTCCATGTATACAATTTATGGCTGACGCATTTCGGGATACATATCCCTTCTTCTTGAGCCTAGTTAATTTGGACTGCGGAACCTAAATAAACATAAAGAGCTGTTTCAATACACAACATGTTCATATATTAGAAATTAAACAAAGTAATTATTATTGATCTCACATATACATTACATGTATTGGTCTATCCAATTGGGTGCAGTTCAAAGACATCTATAAAGGATGTTAATCCGAGTCATCCCAGTTAGAGGGGTCCCACCCGGGATCAGTGCGCCAGAGAGTGTACATTAATTACTACAGAAGTAATCAAGAAGAGTTGCTAACGGTTGCCTATCAGTGACAACGGCCTCCATTATATATATCAAAGCCATTCAAATAATGCAAATAATGGCATGTCCATCAGTTACATCAGCCTCCATTAATTATATTCAAGGAATTCAAATAGTGGCGTACCTTAAGTTTAAATCAAGGTCAAGTGTAAATTTCCACTCAAAGCATGGTAAAACCGTTTGTTCCAATTCTTTCCGCCGGTCAGTGAAGGAGAACTGCTCTTTTCAAAAGTGCATAGTGCCTACGGGTCAAACAAGAACAAAGCGATTCTAAAGATAAAATATTAACTTCACACATAAGAGGTCAACACAATAGTATGGTTTTTATATAGCTAGCGCTAAAAAGCAGGGCCAATTATAAAGTCACGGCTTACCTCTAAAGTCGTAAAATCTGATGGGAGAAAACGAGTGTGTACTCCGCTAGCACGGTGATCTTAAAGTGTCCCAGGTTATTTCGCAAACAGGACAGATTGTTCTCTATGGAGAAATAGAGAGATAAGAGAGCTCAATCAGTTCCACAAGGCGGAACTGCGGGGTCTGTGTCTGCACTGAGTTGACAATCTGTAAACACATATTATATTCTCCTCTGTAATGGAATCCAAAGGGATACTTGGACACGTGTAGAAAAACAGCCGCAATAGCGGATGAACGCTTCCCGAATGCGAGCGCCTCCGAGCAGGAGGATGCGTCCCCCGTGCTGGCTGAGGTGGGTCTACTGGTAACCCTGACAACCCTTGACACAGACAGTAGCCCATCTAGGACTAAGCGTGTGCGTGGTAAACATAGAAGACGTCCTAAGTGAGCACACAATACAAAAAGTGGCTCTTAGACTGGTGCAAATGGGAGCGCCATTTTGGAATGTACTTTGTAGAATGGAAAAAGTGACTGCTGCAGCATATAGACAATGTCTGCTCATTAATGTAGAACAATTTAAGGACCCGTAAAACACAATATTGTGTAAAGTAAGGAATGTAAAATGTTAAGTCCTTCATGTTGGTCTAAACCAAAGAAAAGGGTTAGTTATGTGAATTGACTATGGTAAATAAGCGTGCGCACTACACACTGTGGCCACAGTAAGGATCCCCCTGATGGAACAACATTTCAATTTCCATGTTTTGGTTCAGATTGAATGTGTATGTCTGGAAAGCGAATTCGCACCCAAGTGGAAAACACTTCAAAAAAGAAACGGATGCCAATATGCTGTAGATAGAACCCACACCATACTTCAGAGCTTGAGCTTATGAACAGTGGGCCGGTCAACATGACACCGGTGGTGTCGTCATAGCAGGTCGTCTCAGCTTCTCCCTCGTCGCATTCTTAGGTCCTGTGGCGACTTCTGAAGTTCCAGTCCCCAAAGCCCTGCTTTGATGCAGAAAACCCCCATTCACTCAGCCTAGCTGTCACTCAAACATGCTAAGTGGTGAGCCGGCCGGCTCACCACTTGGGCCAATCAGGACGGAGTGCGACTTGAGTTGCCTACGCAACTAAGTCCAGGGTGCCTAAATCCCCCTCCACACCTCCTAAGTACCCCAGACAGAGTGGCACCACTTTGGAGGGCTTCTGTGGAGAAGCCCACCAAAAAGTGGAACAAAGGGCTCGACTTGGGTTGGAGTCACAGAAGAGAACACAAACGCCATTTTAGAACTGAGTTTTGGCAAAAAATACCAACCGGAGAATTGATAATAAATATATAAAGAGGCGGTATGTTCGAGGCTATCGTAATTAAATAAATAAAGATAGTAGCCTCAAACAATGGGAAAATCCCATAGAGAAATATTTGCGGTTGAATACAAAAAGTAGTATCCACTGCCACCAGCCGAAACTCGATCAGGGGAGACGGAGACGTGCCCCCTCGACTAACAGACCCGGAGCAATCGAATTTCCCCGGCCAGTACGTCCACAATATAATGGTTTGTACTAGTTCTGTTCAGAATTCAAGACTAGTAAAGTCAATGGTGACTTGACATGCCCTGGGAGACAGTAGTCAGTCCCAGGGTATGGAGTCTATACTGGGGGGTCACTATGATACCCCTGTGTTACTGCACTGAGGATGCTGTGTAACACACATCACAACAACACATGAAGCCCTATGGAGTAAAAGACCCCATAGCCCATTAAACACATCCAGAGTCAAAGGAATACACTCAAATCATGTTCAAGAGTGAGGGAAAAAGAGTCTCACTCTTGGCAGGAGAAAAAAATAAACCCCAAAAATCCAGCAAAGCTGCTGGGGGACTGACTAGGTTAGGAAATTCAGCCTAAACGGAGAATTCTCCCTAACAGTTAGGAGTCCTTCTTCCATCAGAGAGTGGAATCTACGATCCTCTCGCTGCCTCTCGTTGGAGCATGGAATGACACCCAAAGCTTTCTCTTGGATCTTCCTTTATGGTGTTGAGTGACACCCCCAGATTTTCGTTGATTTCTCCCTTCCAGGTCACCGGGGAGATCCTCCTTGTACCTTGCATATGTGCAACCACTACGAATCTATTAAATAAATAAGAACTGGTTACTTAATGTTCCCACTAACTGCCTTCCAATAGGATTGACAGCAGTGGGACACGCATACATTCAATAATAACAATTGATAGTGAAGAAAAATACTCTCTGTTACATCATTATATTTATAAATCCCTCATTAGTTTCTGATTCTTCTTTTTCTAATTCTGGTGCTTCAGATGCCTCCTCTATTTGATTCTCTCTTGGCTCCTCAATTTGCTGCAAAGTGTGCCTAGGATGACACTTCTTTAACTGATTAATATGGACCCATTTCTCTTCTGTCAATTCTCCTTTGGGGATGCGGATTCTATACGTGACAGGTGAAATTTTATCTACAATTTCAAAAAGACTGAGCCAGCTTGATAAAAATGTACGCTCTTTGGTCTGGTTCCTTTGGACATTTTACAAATAGACCCTGTCTCCTACTTGGTATTCCTTTTTGGTTGTTTTTAGATCATATTGGCTCTTCATCCCCTCTGCAGATCTTTCTAAATTCTGCTGAGCGTAAGCAAAATCATGTTGAAGGTGTTTTCTTAGATTCTCAACATATTCATGAGTTGTGGAGGCATTTATCAGTGCATGCTCCTGTGTTCTATAGAGCAAATGCTGAGGTAGCACCATTCTTGGTCCAGTCATCAGCTCAAATGGTGACTTCTTGGTTGCAGAAGAAGGTGTAGATCTGATGGCCATCAGGACAAGCGGTAATCGTATGTCTCAACTTGGCCCAGTGTCCGCCACAAACTTTTTTAGAATGCTCACAATGGTTTTATTGTACCTCTGAACTCCACCACTAGAGGACAAGCGGTATGCCATGTGAAGTTTCATTTTCATCCTAAGTATCTCCCACATTTTTCTCATCACTTAGCTGGTGAAGTGACTACCTCGGTCTGACTCAATCCTTTGGGGTAGGCCAAAACGCGAGAAGATGTGATTGATCATCAGAGCAGCTGCTGTTTCTGCCTTGCAATTTGGGGCCGGGAGACATTCCACCAATTTGGTAAACAAGCATGTTACGGTTAACATGTACTTGTTCCCCCTAGAGAAGCGAATCACGGGCCCAATGAAATCTACTTGTAAATCTTACCAAGGCAGTGTCATCCCCCTCTTCTGGAGGGGAGCTTGGTGTGTGAGTGATATTGGCTGAAATTATGCACACACCAGACACCCCTTCAAGTATTGGTAGAGGTCCTGCCCCATGTGTGGACAGTATGCAACCTCTCTTAAGATTTCTAAAGTGGTGTGAAACCCCCGATGACTGGCTGTGGCCGTGTCATGGGCATGATTTAACATCAGGCTTCGGAATGAGGTAGGTACCACCCACTGGTCACAGTCAGATATGAATCTCATTACTGACAAATCGTCTTGGATTCGGAACATTTTTTGGACATTTCATGAACACCCTGAGGTCCTCTTTCCCAGTGTAATCAGTATTCATCAGAGGAAAGTTCCCAGGGTCCTCAATGTGTTGATAAAATTTACCAATAGTTGGATCCCCTTTTTGTGCCATGATTAAATCAGCATCTGGGGTCTCCTTACGCCACTGGGCAGTTGAGAGTTCATTGTGAGCATTTGTCTGGGACATAGTGATAGCAGTGACCTAGATTTCCCCCAACAGGAACTCAATCTTAAGGAGATCCCCCTGGATGGCTTTGGTTTTGGCCAGCTGATCAGCCAGGTCGTTTCCAGTTTTGTCTGGCCCCTCTATTCTGGACTGACCCGTGATCTTTTTCCAGTAGATGATCATCCCACTAGAGGTGACCAGATCATCTATATTTTGGATTAGCTTGCCATGTTTGAGAGGTTTTTTGTTAGCACATAGCATGCCTCTGGTTTTCCAATTAACCAGGTACTCCATGAACCCATTTTGGACATAATCTGAGTCGTTGATTATGACCAGTTCGTAGAGTTGGTGTTGGACGGCAAAGAGGATGCCCTGATGAACTGTCATCAACTCTGCCACCTGACTACTGCAGGGACCGATTTTGTATCCAGAAGAGGGTTGCGGGGCATCATTTACCCAGGCATTTCCACCGCCAGCCATCAGTTCCTTTTCCCCGTTGTTATCAACATGATAGGAGCACCCATCCACATAAACTGTGGGCATTCCCTCGCACTTGTCCTCTTCATTGACTTTGTGCAGGGAATTCAGGTACACCTCCATGTTGTCCTGGGTTTTAAGACTTTTGTCTTCGAGACAGTTTTCTCTGGCACAATCATGCAAGTCTGCCAGTCCTTGCGCGAGGGTCTCTTCTTGTTTTGGTCATATCTGACCTCCACAGGAATGCCTTGCATTGACATAATCCAGGAAGTAATTCTGGATTTACTCACATGTCCAGCCTGGATTGTGTCACTTTGAAGGTATTGCAAAGGCTGGTGTGGAGTCTCCACTATGATGTGTATCCCCTGGATGAAAGGGCGGTCATTTTTAAATGCCCATACCGTTGCCAGGAGTGCTTTCTCACAATCGTTGAATTTTTCCTCCACAGAGGATAAAGCCTTGCTTGCATAGGAGATGACTTTATTGATCTTGTTATGCTTTTGATATAAAACTGCTGCCAAGCATCTATTCGAGAACATTGTCTCCAAGAGGAACTCCTTGTTTTTGACCTGGTAAGCTAGACAAGGTGCTTGTGAGAGGCTTCTTTTGAGTTGCTTGACTGCCTCGGCTTGTTCTCAACCCCACTCCCACCTAACCCCCCCCTCAACAGATGGACCAGGGGTCTTGTGATCTCTGCATAATCCTCAATGAACTTCCTACTGTAATTAGTCAGTCCAAGGTGGCTTCTTAGCTCCATCAGAGTTGATGGGTGTTTAAGTTTTAGGAGTGCTTCCACTTTCTTCTCCTGGGGACAGAGACCCTCACGAGTTATTTCATGTTCCAAGATTGAAGCAGGTTCTGCACCGCTGCTCCTTTTGGAAGGATAGTTTTGCTCTGGCAACCCTCAACTGTGTCGGAACATAACAGATTTCTGCTATGTGTTCCTCCACAGTTGTGCTTTTTATCAGAACATCATCCACATAGGCCAGGTTACCCCTTTCACCCAAGTCGGGCATGGCCTTATGTAGGAAGATGTTGATTTAGTTGCCAGAGTTGATGTATCCGAAGGGAGTCGGGTCCACGGGTAATGCTGCCCACCAAAGGTAAAGGCTAGCTTGTATTGGTCAGGCACAGTCCAGTACCCATTGGTCAGGTCAATGGCAGTGTATACCTTTGACCCCTGGATCTGGCCCAGCCCCTGGTCAATGTAGGGCAGAGGCCATCGGGGCATATGGACCTGTTTATTTAGCTCCCTCAGGTCAGCACAGAGTCTCCACTGGCCGTTCGGTTTTAAAATCCCCAGCACCGGATTATTAAAGGTGCTGTGGACTGGACAAATTATCCCACAGGACTCAAAGCTTTTGATTATTTTCGTCAGAGACTCCATGGATGTGAGAGGCAAGTGGTATTGCTTCGCAAACACTGGAGTCATACCAGGGCCGTGGGATTTGTTGTTGTATGGATTTCGGTGGGACCACAGTCATACGAGTCCACCGCAAAGAGATCTTGAAAATCTAAGAACACCTGTTTTAACTTTTGCTTTTGCTCCGGAGTCTCACAGGCAACAGCCAGGTTGACTCGTTCTTCAACCATTGCCTGAAGCCTGGAAAGACTTCCGGTTTTGCTATCTCAGCGGTATTACCCAAATTGTTCGTTTACAATTGTTCGAATGAACAATTGACCGAATTTAAAGGGTCACAATTGACCGTCTAATCGGTTTGGTATATATATATATATATATATATAGGGATATAGGGGTTTTGGGGGTTTGGCGTTGGGTGGGGGGTTGTGGGGGGTTTCCCCCCACATAAATGTTACAATTGACCTTCACAATTCGGTCAATTGTGAAAAGGTCAATTGTAATTCGAACAGTTGTCAAACGAACAATTCGTATACGACCATCTCAGCGGCCTCCTTCAACTGGGCGGAGAGGACCCTGGTTAGAGTATTGACCTGGACAGAGGGTTTCATGTCACAGGTCACAGGTCACCTGTTCCTCACCGTAAGGGCAGGAAGAGTACACGAGGAAATTCCCCCCTTGCCGGGTGAAGACCCTGTCTGGTGGTAAGTGATTGTCACTGCCATTGTCAAAACAGTCATTGGTGACTGGTCCTACCAGTTCATTACCTAGATCCTTGCAAAAATGCCGGTCATCAACTGCCATTCATATAATGGTGCCGGCTCCCAGAGTGATACTCCTAGGGTCGCTGTTATCCATCAATATTGGAATGGTGTTGTGTTGTACATTGACTAATGGTGTTGGGTTTAACTCCAACCCCTGCTGTTGGAGATGGGCATTGAGGTGTACATATGCATCAGGATTTTGCAGTTTCTGCCCTCTTTTAATTTTTAATTCAAGTGGGAATAGTTGTGTCCGTCCTGGGATGATGACCTCCTCTCCAATTTGAACTTCAACTGCATACGGCAGCAAGTGGGCTGAATGAAATGCTTTTTCTGAATCATCTAAGTCCACAGGATTTCCCCCTAGTCGGAACCAAGCTTTTTAAATTATCAGGTCCAAATTAATGGCGAAACGATTAAGAATGTCACTGCCTAAACAAAATGCAGCAGGGACATCTCGCACGACACAACAATTGTGTTCTATGCTTTTGTTACCTGCAGAAATTTTGAGAATACACCTGCTAGACAGGAGATGTTTGGAATTGGGAGTTTCCAAGCCCATTTCCCACTTATCAATCAATTTAAATGTGGGAATGGCTGGATCTTTTGGGAACTGCCTGAACGTGGCTTTTCTGATGAAGCTCTTACCATTCTTCACGCACACTTGGGCGAGTACAGACTCTTGCCCCTCATTTACTTGAATAGGGATGAACAACTGTTATCTAATTTTCTGATTGTGAACTTAACTTTGAGCGGGTTTCTCATCACTTTTGGCTATAGAACTGGAATTTTCAGATTGTGAATTGGTATACAATTTCAAGGTATTTCCTTCCAGTGTGAAATGCCGCTTGTAACTGGAAGGAAGGTTGATTTTCAGGAATGGAGAGGAGTTACCCTCACCAGTTTGTTGTCCTAAAGCAATTACTGTCACGTCAGGTACTTGATTGTTCTGGAAATTAAACTCAATATGATCAGGTTTTTGTTCAACCATGGGGCATGTGCCATTTACACTAACATGGTTGACACTCTGCTTCAATTTTATTGGCCTGTTGGTCTGAGTCCAGAGGACTTTGTTCACACAGTCTATTAGGGGGGACAACCTGTGCAGGATGTAATTCCCCAGTAGACAGGGTGTGCCCTCTGGAGTCACGACTATGACCAAGTGTTTCACTTTGTGTCGCCCAATTTTTATTTCCAAATCCTCAGTCCCCTCGACAGGAATTTCATTCCCATAAAAGTTCTTGAGTTGTCCAGGAAGAGGGGTGAGAGGGATCTGGTATCTCTCCCCCCTTCCTGAATTTAGCTGCTCAAAGGTCCATTTTGACAGTGAAGTGGCTTGGGATCCTGTGTCCACCAGTGCTGAAAATGTACATTGCCCTTGCACCTGGTCCGGGGCATAAAATCTACCCTCTTTCTCCTCCAATGGGCAAAGGTAATGTGCATTTTGGGCAAGCTGGGTGGTCAATTTGCTTATTTTTGACTCCGCCACAGGGGTAATTTGGGCATAATTCTGTGTTGGAGTTTGGGGATCTGAAAGAAAAATTTTACATTCTGTTATTTGAGGAGTTTTGGGGTCCCCTTTTTCTGATTCTGGGCTGCCCCCCACTTTTTGGAGGCAGTCAACAGACTTGGTTTGTGAGGTTTGGGATCCCTCTGTTACTATTGGGTTTCTTGGATGCTCATTCTGGGGTTCAAGGATGGGCAATTCTGACTTAGTCTCCACACCCACCAAGTCTTCATTTAGATCTTTTGGGACCCATTTTTCTTTGGGAGGAGTCCCCCGCCCCTGAAGGAGAAGATATTTTCCCCAGAATCCTCTAAGGATTCTTCCCCTTCAAATTGGAGGACACTAACTTCCTCCTCAAAATGGGTCTTTTTGAGTTCTTTATTTCTCCTACCCACCCTCTGTTCCCTAGGTTGCAGATTTTCGGGGGCAAGAGATTTTTGTTCCGGGTCCTGGGTTTGCAGGGGCTTTTCACAAGTAAGGAAGGAAGCTTCCTCTAGGGCTTTACACCCCCTTTGCCCCGTGCCTCCTCCTCTGGAACTGGTGAGTTGTCAGGGTTCTCTCCCCATCATTGTTCTGAGGCACCATACCCTTAATTTGTGGGGTTCTGAGCTGCCATGTTCATCAGAGGGTTCTCTTGAGCCCTCAACATGTGACCCAGATCATGTGTTAGTTTCTGGACCTGGCACTCCTGTTGGGACACCCGTACCATCTGGTACCGGGGTCTCTGGTCCACTGTAGGTGGATCAAGGGAAGGGTAACTATCCCTTCTCCCGTAGTACCCTGGATATTGTGAATTTTGGTAACCCTCCGCCCTTGGCCTCCCCTCTCCCAGATTGGATTGTCTGGTTTCCTGAAATCGGGGAATGAAAAGAGAGTTGTCCTGCAGGTTAGGGTTTTGTGAGTATCGGGGGAAGAAATTTAAACCAGCATTTGGGGAATTACTGCCCTCCTAGGGAAGTTAGGAGGGAAGTTTTCCGGGGTGGTACTTACCTGATTGGATCTGCCCCTTTGGCTGGGGGAGTGCCTATGTACCCCAAAATTGGTTGGTTGCCCTTGTATTGGGGAATTACATAGTATGGGCAGTTAGTGGTCCCATTAGTGGGATCACCTCCCTGACTGCCACCTGTTTGTTATTGGCCTGAAGGCCTTCTGGGTCTCTGATTTTGCTGATTTTGAGCAGGTACATTTTTAGGCCCCCCATCTCTAGGTCTATAATGGGGGCAACCTTCACCTCTGCCACTTTAGCAGCAGCAGGGTTATTGGCTGGTTAGGGATTTTTGGCCAGGTTTTTATTTTCTGCAGTTTTTTGACCTCATAAATGTGGGTCGCCTGCTCTATGACCCATCCAGAGATTTTTTGTCAGAGAAATCCCACACCATCTGGGTCATGATATACTTTGGGATTGCATGAAAGAAGGTGGTTATAAACTCCCTGTTATCCATGCGCACCCTCCTAGTGGTTTGTGCAAAGGCGCGTTTTAGCTCCTGCACAAATTCTTGTGGGGCCTGATCTTCCCCGCACTGCAGATTGTAGGCCGCTTTGCGAGCCTCTTGGGGGTTTATGTGGAGGAAAAGTGTTTCTTGAATGGTTCTGGTCCTTCAGTCCATTAAAGAAGCTGGAGTACTCAGGGGTGAAGGTTCATTGTATATACTCTATGTAGTTATGGTTGTCTTTCAGATGAAAAGTGTCCATCATCTGCTCATAGAGTTCCAAGTGTTCCCAAACAGAATATTTTGCATTTTTATGGTATTGGGTTATGAAACTCCTAATGGCCTTAATCTGCCTAATGGGGTCTTTTGTCATAACTTGCTTGAGTTTGTTTGGCTTCTTTGGCTTAGTCACCCGAGTCCACTCACCCTCAGACTCAGAGGCGCTACTACTTCAGGTCAACTCATGATCATCTAGGCCCGCCCTGATTCTGTGAGCTTGAGAGGGGCTCGCAGAATGATGGGCCTAGTTTCTCCATTCCCGTGGTGCTCAGGAGAGTAGTTTTCTGACTCTTCCCTGATCCCAGGGTTGGCAGAGTATCCCCCCACTGCCCTAATTGGGTAGAGGTCTTCAGGATGCTCTTTTTGGGACTCATTTCATTTGGTTTTTCATCAAATTGAACCAAGTGGTCCCTTGGAAGTTATTATTTATGTGAATATAATTTCCTGACTCTCCCCTCATAGGAGACTTCCTTGACAGAGACATCAGCCTTCATGTTTGGGTATCTATACAGGGACGCCTGTCCATCAAATTCTGGGGGGCGCTGACCTGTCATTTCCATCATGCTTGGCCTATTAAATTCGGATGGCCTCATGATTTCTGGCTCGTGTGAACCGGTAGCCATGAAGTCCACAGTGTACAGAGTGTTAAATGGGTTTGAGTCCCTTAGTACATAGGTCCTTATACTATGATCAGGGGTTGGCATGTCCCTCTCTACCTGTTCAGGTTCCCTCCAGTTAGGATTAAATCTAGCACCCTCTTTCTCCAACCTCACTATCTTCTCCTTCTCAGCCCCGACTTCTTGATGGTAAGCAGAGATCTGAGCCTTTTGCTCAGCTATCAAGGCTTTACTGTCCTCTATGACCCGCTATTGTGCTGCCACTTGTTTGTGGAGCCCATCATTCTTTTCACAGAGGGCCTCATTGTCTCTCTGCGCTTCCTGTATGGTTTGAGAATAATGAGACAATTTCTATTGCAGGAGACTCACCTCCTGAGTTTGTGCATCTTGGGTTTGGGTGTTCTCTTCCAAAGCATCTTCTACCTGTCTGGTGTGCTCCAGTATATTCCCATACTCAGTTAATTTAGTTTCTTGTGGACTAACTCACTACCCTGTAATTCTGTTTCTAATTTGCTTCTTTCTGGCCTAAGGCGTTTCTCTCCTGATTTAGGGTGACTCTCTGTTCAGCCAGGTCATCCCTTTGTTTCTTGATAGTATTTAATTTCTAGCGCTCCTGATCAAATTCTGCTTGAGAATGGATGTCTCTCATAATTGTGTTGGCGGAAGTGCGTTGGCTAAGTGTGCTGGCTGTCTCGCTGTCCGTGACCTGCTTTCTTGCCCTTTTGATATTGGAGCCTCGTTACCTGCCATGATACGGATGTGGATGCTGGAGAATATTCTGCCATTGGCTGTGTTGGTAGGCTACTTTATGGTCTAAGGACTGGGACTGGACTTATTGGAAAGCCAACCTTTTTCCAAGGATTGGTATTAACCCTTGCTCCTGTTATTTGTTTTTGCCTAGATCTGAATCCCGCCCCCAAGCTCGCCCTCCACTTTACAAATTCTTCTTGCACACGCGTGAGCGCGCACAGATTGGCGGAAGTGCATTGGCCAAGTGTGCTGGCTGTCTCGCTGTCTTGCTGGACACCCAGAACAGGGGCGAACCGATATAGCGTGGTAATTCTTAAACACTTTTTCTAATCTGTATGGTTTTGTTTATTTAATCTCTTACTGGGCATCTTAATTATTTACTGTCATGACAAGTCAAACTTACACGTTAAAATCTTGTATGCCGAATATTGGGATAGAGATATACAACCTTTCACCTTTTCAAAATAAAAAGGCCTTCATTGCAAGAAAATATAATAAGGATAAGAAACGTGCAGTCTCATTAAATGCAGACATTCAAACCTTTTACAAAACGGATGGCAGAAAAGAGAGTAATTTTAATCCTCTAACTGCCACCGGGGCTACAAATAGGCAACGCATACATTCTATACCAGCTGACATAACGGCCATATGTATTAATAGCACAGCAACGACCAATGCTGTAACATATGCATATGGACCAAATAGGGACAGAGGTGTCTGATTTAACTATAACAACAGCATGTAATACAGGGGAAACATATTTAACTCAAGCCCCGGATAAATTTCTCCCAGGTGTGTATAATCCACCTTTAAGGAATCCACCATTTTGTACTGTCCAGGCGCAACATACGCTGAGAGAAGCAAATCATAACTTAACAGTGATTGGTAAAGTTGATAAAGAAATGTTAGAATTCATGAACATATCAAGCCATCATGAGGCTGATACCTCAGAGATTTTATATATATGTTCTAACTCGGGCGATTTGATTCTGTTTGACAAGGGTTTTGGCAATCAACAACTTGCCAATGAAGCGGCAAACAAGGAACTAGAAATGAAAACCCTGGCGAAAGCCGACAAGTCAGATCTATATAAATCACTGATAATGTTTGAAAAATCGTCATATATCGAATCGAGTAGATCCCTAGCTTTTGTTGCGCCCACTCCTAGACAAACAAGACTTAGTGAACCTGTTGAAAACCAACCTTTTTTTATTCGACAGAGTCAAGCTGAGCGTATGTCCAACCGCTTCTCTTTCCCTGAGGTGCCGGCCTTAAACAACACCTTAAGCGCCAAGAATACAGCGCTTTTAACTGTGGCTAAGTTACATGGGTCATTGGATGACAAAGTGAAAAATCAAACAGCTTTACTACTTAAATATCATTCAGATGTTCATGGTTTATTAATAACTGGTGCACAGGATAAGAGGCAGAAGATGCAGAATGTATGCATCAGCACACCCAGACAGATTTTGAAGATGGATGTTTTCCATTCCAGGTTGTTTCATCTAGAGAGCTACAAGATAAAATAACCACAGAGATAGTTACAGTAGATTCATCACAAGCTCCTAGTAGAGTGCATCTAGAGCTAGCAACACTTCCATCTGCAAGTGCATATGAGAAACCCCGGAGCACGGTGATCACGCCCTTGTTCATTAATACAAAAACATACTCCAAAGCCCTATCGGCAACTCATGATAAAGACAAGCAGTCAGTTTTAAATAATACATCTGCTTTGGGGAAAACAAATAATAAAGCTAGAAAAGCGGCGAGGTTGGTCACCGCAGCCAAGAAAAGAAGTCGGCTGAACAATACATTAGCACCCGTGCAAATACAAAGTACAGCTGTTAGATACAAACCTTTAGATGTCCTAATCGCCATTGCTTTACCACCCGTGAGAAAGACTGTGACAATGCAGTTTGGAGACCCCCACAATCAAACATGACTTCAAAAATATCTCTTAAACTGCAACCTGAATTATCTACAAATGCAGGAGTTTTGATTCCTAAAAACAATACAACCGTTGATCAACAGGATATATGTGTATTAAAAAATAAATCACCTGAAAGGGAGAAGGTTAGAGTAAATCAATATATGATGCAGGAATTGCGAGATGAAATTCGGACTTCCTTTGAAAAATATAAGCTAGAGAATGAGACAATCAAACAAATTATGGCGGAGAGATTATTAATGCGGTCAGAAAATAATGTTCAACCCCCACATCTTGCAGTACCCAACATTGAATCACTTCTTAAAGGTCCCTATCAGCTGCAACAGGGTACTATAACAGAGGAGATGAGTGATGGGGGTCTTGTCCCCCAGTCACGGGGGTCTACAGGTGGTAAACCCACACCAATGGATCACATGTTAAGCGATAAAGGAAGGAATCAATACAAAAATCATCACTGATTACTGATCAAATGTCATAATCACCCGTTCCAAAAATATGACTTAAATCATACCAGCTTCCTGAACATCTGCTTGGAAATTACTGCATTAGAAGAGCTGATGTCAGAAGATATTAGCTTAGTGGAATTTGTTAATGAAAAAGACTTGTCAGAAGCCTGATTATATATTCAATCAGGTGTTGTTTTGAATACTTTATGGTTGGCTCAAACTGCATTTTACCATCTAGGCTTTGTCCTGAGTCAAGATACACCCTCTCAAGAAAATTTGAAAAAAGTGTCTGCTCCTCCAAGATTGAGAATATGTGGTGATAAGAGTTCAGTACCTCTCAACACTTTAGCAACTGTGCAAAATATTTGGCAGAAGCAAAATCAGGAGATGAAATCATAACAACCCCAGCCATCTGATACACTTAGCCTAGTCTCATGGAACACTCAAGGGTACAAACATTTTATTAACAAGGGAAGTGAAGATCTTCTCCAATATGATATTATAGTGTTCCAGGAGACCTGGCTATGAATGTCGCCCGTATGGGACCTCTATGATATTCATATAGTCCCTGCGATTGACCCAGATCAAGGGTGACCAATGGTGGGCCTGTTGATGGCCTTTCGGAAAAATAAACATTTCTCAGTTATATGGCAAAAATCACGCCTTGTTTTCATCAAGCCTCAGTTCAAGTTAATCCCATTCCTGAAAAATTATGGTCCTCCTATTTTGGCAACATTTATTGCACACCGTTTCCTGATGTAAATTTTGATCTACACAGAATAATTGCTGATCATGAGGTAAAATTTAACCAGGATGATATTCGTTATTACATCACCAAGTCGAGTAATTCCCGGGCATCTGGCCTGGATGGACTCCACAATTGTATGGTAAAGGAGAACATAGATTTGTGGGTGGATATATTATATCTAATATTCAAAAACATCATGGCGTCTGGAAATATTCTGCCATCCTGGCAAAAATCAATAATTCTACCCATATTTAAAAATGGGGACCGTGCGGATCCGGTCTTGTATAGGCCAATTGCACTCTTGAATTGCCCTGGAAAGATTTGTGCCTGTATGATCTTGGGTGAATTTAACAAATGGCTTGATAACTTACATCATAGGGATCCATATCAAACTGGGTTTCTTCCAGGTTTAGGCACTGCAATTAACCTTATAACCCTGAATGCTATCATTCAACAAATAAAACACCTCAAGCAACCTATTTATGCAGCATTTGTTGACTTTAAATCGGCCTTTGACCTTGTACCAAGGGAATTACTGTCTAAAAAACGTATTGATTTAGAGTGTCCCTGGTATATCCTGAAATGGATTATACAACTCCATATTAACACAACCATTCAAATCCGGTTAAGTAGAAACAGTTTACTATCTAAACCAATAGAGACAACCCAAGGCTTGAAGCAGGGATGCTTGTTGGCATCTGCCTTATTCCATGTTTTCTTACTGGATATAGGGTTTATATTTAGGGGTTTGATCACTGATACACCACAACTGCATGGGAACACAATAAATGGGCTCCTTTAAGCTGATGACATGATGCTCATATCCAAAATCCCTGATGGGCGATGTACTCTGTTGAATGCTCTGGATAGATATGCTATACAAAATTGCATTAGTATAAATATTAAGAAGACTCAAGTTATGCAGTTTGGCCCAAATAAAGGGCAAGAATCTTATGAATGGCAGTTGCAGAATACAACCTTGCAGTCTGTAAATTCATACATATATTTGGGCATCTGTATTAATAACAAACGTTATGAAGATCATTTGCAAAGAAAACGCAATATAGCTTTGTCACAAATGAGTATCATAAGAGCCAAGCATTGTAAATTTACAATAGATCCCCTGATAATCTATTACAAGCAAAAGTACATACCAACCATTTTGTATGGTTCAGAGACAAAAGAATGCCAAAATTATGCTTATTGGTCAAAGTATGAAAGTTAATACTGGAAGAAAGCTTTAATGTTAGCAATGTCGGAAGCCTTGCCTGTCATTAGACATGAATTAGGACTAATATCATGCTATGCCATTTACAAGTGCAAAATATGTGAACTGTATAGGAAGTGTTTTATGAGAGTAAATGACAATGTTCTCCTTAGGATTATATCAAAATATCTACTATTAGCTGAAGATACCTTTGCCAGATCTTGGCATACTTCAGCACGGAAAATTTTGATTGGAACATACATAACAGAAACACTCCTAATACAAAACCCAAAAAAAAGCTAAATCAAATATATGGAAATCGGATTGGATCAAAACGAGAGATGCCTGCCAGAAAATCCAAAAATTCAATCAGAATCCGTTTGCCTTAAAACTTCAAGGAGTGTCCAAAAAGTATTTGTATAGGTCCCCCAATCCTATCCATCGAGCAGACTTCATGAGGTTTAGGTTAAATATATGGCCAACAAAAGAAATAATGTATAAATGGAAGAGGATATCTATACACGAAACAACCTGTCGATTTTGCAAACAAGAGGTGGAAACAATTAAACATTTATTGGTAGAGTGTATTGTTTTGCTACCACAAAGGATAACTCATTTTAAATGTTTCTTTTTTAATGAAGAAGTAGTATTAATGTTTGGGCTATGGTTGGCATTACACAGTGGAAATCGAAAATGTTTAAGATATGCTGTAGTACATTGTTTAATTTTTTTACAAATTAAGAAGGATGACGGCTATACTGGCCTATGAATTAAGCATGGGTGTATTTTATATTTTTTGATGATAATTTTTTGTATATGCATAATTTATGTATGTATAATTTTATGTTTTTCTATTTTATGTAACAAAGTTAAAAGAGTTGAAAGGTCAGTTTTTCCGGTCATACCAACAATAAAAAAAAATAATAATAATAATAAATGTATTATTTTCCTCTTTCAATTTGTCTATCTGATCTTGTTGGGTAACTATCTGCTCTGCACAGGCTCTATTAAAGTTTATTTGTTGATTAAACTTCTGTTGACTCTCTTGCAGAGAGTCAACCTTTTCCTTACACTCCTCTTTCAATGCCTCTGATTGGGTCTCTTGATCTGCATTATTTTGCTGTTGGAGAGCCAAATCTTCTTGTAATTTTATGTAATAATTTCCAGATTCTACCGCCAACTCTTGGCTCTTCTGTAATTTGTATTCTGCTAAACTTAGATCAGTCTGGATTTTATTTAATCGTTCAATTTGATTCTGTGCAAGTGTTTTCCTCATGCCTTTCCTGCATCACTCCCATGTGGCGGTACATGTAGGCAGTGACTCTAACAATTTTGATTTGCTCCTCTTTCATTGTTGGGGTCATAAATAGCTCACTCAAAGCTTGGTGTAATAGGCCACTGTCCTGCCACGTGCCCAGGTTCATGGCGGAGACCTGTTGTGTTCTTTCTTGTAGCAAGACTTTTTCAACTTGTTCTGGCCATTCACCTCTGACAAATAGCTTGTGAAGAGTGTGCTCCCTAGCCATATTGATTTCTACTACAGTCATTTTGGACATGTTCTTTCTCTATTAATTAAGTTATCTATGTAAGGGTAATCTGTATTCCCGTGGGGGAGCCTGAGAAAACTGCAGCGTTTCCAAACACAATAACGTTGTATTTATGTTTGCGGTCGCTTCAAAAGCGACCGCAAACATGAATACAATGTTTTTAAAGCTGCGGTTTTATTTCTAAGTTTTCTGGGCTCCTCCAGCCCGGAAAAATTAGAAAAAAACCCACAGCTACTGCTTATTTAAAAAAATAAATAAATAGCACTTACCGAAATGCAGATGCAGCTTTTCTGCCTGTAGTCTCTGGTCCGCGTCCTCCGAGTCCTGGCACCAATGAAGGAAAAGCCACCCAGTGGTAGCTTTTGTTTACTACAGCTGGCTGGCTTTTCCTTCATTAGTGCCGCAAAAGCAAAAGCCAGCACAGGCGGGTATCCATTTCACAAAATGGATGCACCCATTTGCTTGCTTTTTCAATTTTTGAGCTTGAATTGCTCAAAATTTTACATAGGAACTTCGAAAAAAAAATACCAATAGTTTTTTTTTTATATTGCCTATCTTTTTTTCAAATAAAAATTTTTGGGCGAACCATTCCTTTAAGGATTTCAATCAGGCAACACACATTTTGGTCTCAGCCTAGTATGTAGCTCACAACTGAGATGCTTTTCTCCTTATTTTATGCAGATTCAATTTGAGATGGTACACAACCCATATCACGCTCCCTTTTTTCAAATACCCCAGGTCACAATGGACCATGAATCAGGCTGGTTGGTGAAATGCAATATTCATTTATTTATTTTAAAATTCAAAAGAAATCATACCATTTTTAATATGAGGCAACAATCACCAGTGGGGTGATAATTACAATGAAATTGTGAGCAATGTACTTGGTTAACCTTCCCCTAGAACATATTGCGAGCACGATGGAATAGGAGCACTTTTGAATTGTTCAACCATCGACTATTTTTGCATCTCAGTAAATCTCTTTGAATGTGTAGTAAGCTTCGAGGTGTTGGCGGATACCCATAGTGACCATATGCCCATTTGCCTAACACTCAAGGGTTTGATGGGGGAAAGGGCTTTGCAAGTTATAGCCCCTAGCCCCCGGCTGGGAATACCTGCTGGTTCCAGAAGAATCAAGTGGGGTACTATCCTAGAGGAGGGGCTTCACTATATATCCTTAAATGAGAACAACTCGCTTGTGATGGACATTCTGGGTAACCATCTGCCTGTGCAAGTAATTGTAGAGAAATTTGTAGAATTGTTGGCTGCTTTAACATCTAAATTCTCTAAAACTATAAGGGCCAAGGGCACTGTATCGAGAAGACGGTGGTTAGATGAGGCTTGCAAAAAGGCAAAGAAGTCGTTGCTGAGTACTTTAAAGGACCCGACTAGTGGGAGATTGAAGATTGCCCTTGATAGAAAAATTTATCAACAAGAGTTAAAGAGAAGAAAATGGGAAATAGAACAGGCTGCTTGGGAAGGTTTTTTGAACTCCGTTATGCGGGGGGATCAGAAGGCTTTTTGGGCTTTTGTAAAAAGTGGCCCGGAAAGGGTGTTGGTCCAATATGGGGAGTGGCACCCACGTGGAAGAAGGGGCATGGTTAGTGCACTTTGGTAGCCTGTTTGGGTCTGAAAAATCAGAAGTCTATTTAGATTATAGTCGCCCCTGCCTGAGGTTTGAGGTGGAGGAGATTGCTAAGGCAATTAAGCTCCAGGCACATAACCGTGCCCCTGGTCTGGACATGATAACCTCGGATTTGTTCCAGGACCCATTCGATCTGTGGGCCCCTCTTTTGACTGTGGTGTTTAACGCATGTCTTAAAGCAAGGAAATATCCTCCCTCGTGGAGGAGGGCGATAATTTTCCCTATATTTAAAAAGGGAGACCTGTCTAGCCCTGGTGCTTGTAGGCCCATTTCTTTATTAGACTCCTCGTTTAAAATTTTTGGCAGAATTCTGCTGGCCCGTATTGAGTCCTGGATTGAGGACAGTCTGTTCTATCCGATATCCAATTTGGGTTTCGTCCCGGAGTGGGCACCTTAGAACAGAGCCTCAATCTATACTTGCTGGTGGCTAATTCTGTGTTCTGTCAGGGCGAGTCAGTTTATTTGGCATTTATGGACCTAAGCACCGCCTTTGATAAAGTAGATAGAGCTAAGCTCTGGGCAGTGCTTGGGTCCTTAGGGTGTCCAGGTGAAATTTTACAGGCCCCGGTAGATCTCCACACGGATAATGAGGCCTGTGTTCGCAGCGGTTCCGGGGGGCACTGCACGGCCTGCTTTCAGGTGGGGTTGATGGTGTGAGGCAGGGCTGTGTATTGGCCCCCATTTGCTTCTGCCTTTATATCAATGCCTCTCACAGGACTTGATAGGTGTATTGGCTGACTATCTAATTTTGGGTGGTAGGGGGCTCCCAGTATTGGACTATGCTGACGACACTGTCATTTTGGCAAGAACACCTCAGGCCTTACAGATTCTGATCAATGCCTATTCTTCGTTCATGGACAATTTGGGTCTAAAAATTAATTCTAAGAAATCTGCGGTAATTGCGTGCGTTGGTAGAAAACGTCCTGCGCTGATGAAACCCATGCTCTGTGCAGGAGAGATAATCCCCAGAGTTAAGTCCTTTGACTACCTTGGTATACGGTTCTCTGAGGCATTAAATGGCAAAGATCATGTGGTAAAACAATCTGTCAAGATGAGTCAACAGCTTGGTGGTATTGCACGGTTTATGTCACAGTGTAGGGGTCAGCCATTGGACGTGATTCTCAAGATTTATGGTGGTCTCTACCCTGTATGGTGCAGCTATCTGGGGCCTCCAGAATGCGGAGGAAATACAGAGAAAGGAGAGCACATTTTTCAAAAATTTGCTCGTTCCACCGGCCAGTGTTTCTGGTATAGCGGTCCACAGGGAGCTGGGTGTGGAGTTCTGGGAAGATCAGTGGACACTGGCCCCTTTGCTTCTTTGGGTTAGGATATGGGCTAACGAGCACGCCACCTTGTGTCAAACCATCTTACGTACTGTGACGGACAAAAGTGGCTGGAAAAAAATTCCTTGGTTAGCGTATGTCTTTTCATCTCTGGGGGAAGCTAATTTGGGCGCCCTTTTTCTGCCTGCTTCACTTATATCCAAGAGTGAGGGGACTGTTTATAAAGCCTTGTTGGGTGAAGTGATAGTAAGGAAAAGAATTTTGCTGGAGCATGGCCATAGTAATGGCCCATTGCACTCCAGCATTAGCTGTTTAAAGGGAATTCAACCGTATTTGCTTTGGAGTGCGTTGAAAAAAGACAGGTGGTTGATCTCTAGGGCACGGTTCAACTGCCTTCGGCTGAATGGTAATATTTATAAGTGGAGGGGTTCTCTCGTCACAGCTAGCTGCCCAGTTTGTGGTTATTGTAGAGAAGATCTCTCCCATTTGCTGTTCTTCTGTACTGGGTATGTCGGTATACGTAAACTGACTTTGATCCCTGCCCTTAAGAAGACGGTGATCCACACTCATACGCTGCTCTAGTGTTCCTTCTGAGTGCTGAAACAGTTTTACAGCATGGGCTCTCCTGACGTTTTTGAAAAGAGCGATGTATTTCAGAACTAGTATTCTGAAACTACAAGGTGGCGAAGGCCTGTAAATAAAATATAATTGCATCTGCAATGGGACAAATGGTACGTGTATAGCTTCTGGTATGATCCTTCACTCAAAGCTTTTAGAATATAGCCTCTGTTGAGATATATATATTTTTTTTAATAATTAAATGTATTTTTATACTGCTTTTAGGAAATGTTTATTGATTGTATTCTCATGGACTGGTAATCTTATGAATTTGTAAATTGGAACTGTGTATTAATGTGTTTTATTTGTTGTTTAATGGTTGTTTTTACACATCCGAATAAACTTGATTGATTGATTGAATTAGGAAAGATAGCACCCAAGTTAAGGTTTCCCCCTGAAATGTTCCCTCAACCCACAGATAATTGAATTGAGTGGATAGAAAGAAGCAGCAGGTAATCAGGAATAAGAGGCATCTGACCTTCCCTCACCGAATACGAGAGCAAAAACCCTTAACAAATGCCTAAAATAGCACTCGGAAATGGCAAATAATTAATTAATGTGTGCTTAAATTATAATATATATATATGTTTTATCACAATAGCATGTAGGTTATATCATCACAATCACAAGGCAATGGAACAGCAAAATCACACAATTCGAAAATGAGTGGACAATTTAGAAGAGATTGCAGCCAAATGACACATGTAAAAGTTGCATTTCTTTTCAATTCCCACTTTAAATTACCCAAACGGTTTTTAATAAAAATGGGTGAAATACTCTGATTTGGGTTGGGAGATAGATATATGTCACAGGGACACTCTAGAGTTGAAAATATGTCTCTATCTATGAAACTGTATGAGTTATGCAAGATATAAAAAGGTGCGCTGTGAGAACAATGAAGCCGTGAAATAGGAAAGGAAATCAGTTTTGTCGTCAAGAACAGTTTTACTTTAAACTAGAGTCTTCAGACTAGACAACCAAAGAGGGACACAGTAAGATCCAAGGTTGATTTGCAAATTCAACCCTGTCACCCCAGTGCCCAACCCTGGCGGAAAGCAGTCCGACCACTCGAAATATGACTAATGGCTTAGGATTGTACAAGACAAAATTGAAAAGATATGGCGCTAGCACTTTAGGATCTAATTTTTTAAAACATGTCCGTTACCCAACTGCTTCAAAACATGAAAGACAAAGATGACGTTTTGCAGTCAAGTATCACAAATCTCTTAACAAACATGCGCGGTACTAGAGTATACAGGATCTGAGGTCCTGCTGATGTACGTTGTATGTTAAGGAAGGTAGGCCCACCCACATGATTTGTTACTTTAAGTTGTGCAGAGTATGCATGGGATGACTTACATGTTTCTTATGCACTGCACAGACCCGCCAGGATTTTGCGGCATGAAATGTAATAGTGGTTGTGCAATCACCAGGTAGCTCTACTTTTCTGTTTAGTATTGTGCAAAGTTTTCCAGAAATTCCTGAAGACCTTGTGAAGTTTCAAGAAAAGTTACAGGTTATTATTAACTGTTACAATCCCAACTGTTCTGAACTCACACAATTGTTTAAAGTTGCCTTTCCTCCATACACGTTCATTATATCAAAGCAAAATAGCATCTGACAATTGCAAAAATCATGTATGGATGCATTGAAACATTTCACTGACAGGCTTCTCCAAACCATACAATAACTCTGCCCCAAGAAGACAGATTGGACAAAGAACCCAAAAGTGCTAAGGTGTCTATGTCCATTCTGAATTCCCATAAGGAATCATTGCAGACTCTGCCCACCCGGCACTTATGTGGTGTATATGCAAACAGAATAATGGAGAGGACTCAATTTTCTTGAGAGATTGAAACAATCTTTCGATCAGTTTTCAGAAATCCCTAATACCTAAATACTGCACCATAAACCTTGATTCGGAATGTGCACATAGGCTGCAGACAAAAATAGCTGAGTGTCCAGTGGCTGGGAAGGCAGATATGCTCAAGAGTTACTAGTTGTGCAGCATTGTATGAAAAAGCAGAAGGACAGAAAGAAACTACTGTGTCTGGATTAATGGAGTTACAAATTCGGCAGCTTAAACACAAAGAAGGATGTGCCACTGAGCAGATGCTCATTTTAGAGGAGACGGGTAAGGCAAATGTAGAAGAGGAGTGCCTGTTAATATATGTCATGCTGAATGTGACGAATTGAGGATGAGTAGACAGTGAACCGCTATAAAGCCGTCAGACTTCTACAAACCGAGAGCCAACACAATCATAAAGGTAAACCAGGCCCAGTCAAGAGATATTTACTCCTTTGTCTTTTGTGGTAAAGTGGGCTGAGGGAAGGTTATACCCTTCAGATGGTTTGCATGTGGTTCAGTAGTAACCCAGACAGTGAAGTATAGCAGTTAATAAATTAATGTCCAATCAAGGTTTGATAAATGTATAAAGATATCTTATAACCAAAGACCCTGCAACATTAACTGCTTTGCACAGAAACAATTACACAAGGGACCACTAAGAATAAGTCCCCAACCCTGGGAGCCATGATGCTAAATATCTATTGAACTACTAGCAGGCATCTGTTTCTTCCCCTCTTTTGCATCCCATTATATGTCACATATGTTTTTTTAATGAATTAACTAAATGACATTGTTTTCTTATTGACTGTTTCTGTTCTTGTCATATATTTGTTTCACAATACCTTTGAATTCTTCACTGTATGTACCATGTGGATATATTTATTTCTCTTTATGCCCTTGGTTGTGATTGTAATCACATTGATTTTTTGTTATACCGTTTGTTAAAAATATATGATTTACACCTTTTATGAATCTAGAGTTGATTGTTTTTTCTTCTTTTTTTCATAGTTTCTATTTACCTGTTAAGAATTGTCATTTCCATTTATGTGCTTGCTGTTGAAATATATAGCAAGTATATGTCATCAGTGAAAAGCTTTGAACTGCAGCAGATTTAGTCCTAGGATTTCTGTATTAAGGAAACCTTACTGTGTTAAAATTAGATGACAGATTTATAGAATCAGATATCTGTTCACCCTACATGTCCGTGTTCACTCTCTTAAAAGAAGAACTATTAGTAAGGGTACATTCCTATGTTTAAATGTCCATAAATGTATATACATTTTAATTAAACATACCATGTACAATAATAATCAACTAGAAAAACACTGCACAAAACTTACCCCTGAGGAAAGAAAACATTATAAGCAAAGATAGAAGATGCCACACTCTGGGTAATGAATCAGGGATGAAAGGCAAGCAAAAGCAAAAATGGGGGGTTGGAGGTAACCATGTCGCAATTTGCAGCATGGTTAACTCCTTACCGGGTACCGGGTCCGGGTTCCTCAAACGAGGACTTACTGGGCCATTCAAACTCTGGAGGACCCTGTAATTTCTCATTTGAGGAACCTGGACCCAGTACATCCCCATTCCCATTCGAGCCCCCATAGGGCTTAATGGGAATGGGGAGGGAGCTAACAACGGGCCTGTTGTTAGCTCTCTGGTCTGATAGCTAAGGGCGCCTGGATTTGCAGGTCCCGCGAACAAACTCATAATAGGGTGGTAAGGGGTTAACGGCGCCACCACCATTACTGGCACCGTTAACCCCTTACCGCCCAACTCGTAATGACCCAAAAGTTTTTGAAATAGGATATGTATGCAAAGGGTTCAAAATCACATAACCAGGGCCCAACAGCTGGTCAAGTGGCACAGCGAGTAGAGCGCTCGTTTTTGACACCCGTGCAGAGCCTGCTAACGCAGGTTCGAATCCGGGCAAGGCCAAACTCATCCTTTCATCCTTCCGAGGTCGATAAATGAGCACCACACACCGTGGGTAATAATAAGCAGCGCTCAGATACCTGAGGGTTCGTAGCGCTATATAAATGCCAAATTATTTTTATTTTTTTTATTAGTGGACAAGGGAGCAGTTAGCAGTCAATAGTACCTTCTTTCCAGTTCTCGGTGGTTCAGCAGTGCCGAACCAGATTTCTTGGCAATAAGCAAAGATTGGGAGAGAGCAAAAGGCAGCAGAGGGTCCTAGTTCAAATGTGCTGAACAGTTCTTGAAACATGCTCCAAGCTGTTCAATGGCAAAACATACTAGGAACCTGACTGTCTCACCACTCATGGCGCTGTGAGTCCCAATCCAGGGACTCAGGATAAGGTGGGTCCTTGTCATCAGGCTACCAAACACGGGCGAGGCTGGCACACAACTGCAGGGTTCCTCCAACATGGTGAGGATTAGGCTACTGCTGTCAGTGGCAGAAAGGTAGGTACTGCTCCAGCAGCATATCACCCCTAATAGTCCCTGGGGATGGCTGAGGGACAGAGTTGGTCTCGGCTTTGGAACAGCTGCCTCCTCCTCACAACTATAGGGCTTTAGAGAGGTCTGCTTTCTCAGCAGGGTCCAACAAAATCTTCAGGATTGTTCAAGATGATTCCAGATGATTCTCAAGATCATTCCAATAAGTGGTGGGAGACCAGATGATTGGACTAAAGCTAGCCTGCTTTAGGGGTCCAATTGCGGCTCTTGAAATGAGTGGACTTTGCCCTTATGATGTCACACCCAAAGTTATTTGCTCCAGAGGAAGTGGAGGGGACAGAAAATCGAAACAGAGGCAGGGAGAAACAGAATGCTGGAATCCTCCAAAAACTGTGTAGGCCCCTCTCTCGCTGTCCTAGCTCCAACCCTCCTTATCTGAATAGGAACAAAGGCATTTAGAAATGCAGCATCCTCGTGTGAGGATACGCCCTATGCATGGGTGTGCTCCTTTGATGCCTGGGCCCAGGACAGCTGCCTGCTGTGCGTTTGTACCTGGTGGAGGGTGTTGCCTGCCCCCTCAAAGAAATCAAAGAAGAGGCAAGATCATTAATGTGCCTGCCCTGTTAGAATAACTCAGGTATGGCTTATTTGAAAGATTAGTTTTCCCCCATGATGTAGGCCCATAATAATAGGTTTTTGGAACCGGGGTGCAGATCTTAAATGCAATCCCTGTTCCGAAGAGACTTGGCTGTCACTGCAGCTGTCAAATGGGCACCTGTGACCTCTGAACCTGCTCTGTGCCACTTGTAGGGCAGGTGCTGCAAATCAGGGTACTGATGCAGCAGAACACAGGAGCACATAAAGATTTTGGCATTGAGCTTATGAAAGGGGACTCTGATCACCATGTTTACATTTCAGAGATAGAATTACCTGCATAATTTTATTATTTAATATAAATTAATGAAGCCAGGGCATTCACACCTTTGCCAGAGGGCAATTCATCTCAGTGGAGCACAACATATGTAAATAATGAATGTGTACAATGAGTAATACAACTATTGCAAAGAATCTGAACATTGGAATTGGTAAATGCAGTAGGTATAGATGGGTGACCAATACTGCTTCCAGTTACATAACCTATGTCATATTGTTGCGGATCATACTTTCCTCTCCCTGTATATGTATTAGGATTGAATTTATTGGGCAAAATGTGTTGTACTATCTATTGTCATGTGATGGCATTTACCAAGTTATATCAACACATAGGGAATTTTCATTTGTGGCTGTGTTCTAAATTTAAAAAAAAGTGCTGTGGAATTACACTCTATCATTGAAACAGGGACTGCTGGACTGAGTTCCTCTGCAATTGTATTCCACATATGCAAAAGAAGAGCAATGTATATTGAATGTAGTAAAAGAATACATTACTCTGACACCAGCCAAACATTTATCATGTATCCCACAGTCGCCCATTTCAAAAGAAGTGGACATTAAAAAGCTTTTATTTAATTGCTGGTAAAACAAAGAATTACTGTGCCTATACCCCAATTGTGCCCATCAAAAAGCTGGAGATAGAAACATTTTGATTTGTACTTGACCTCTATGATGTTAATGCAATGGTTGTGTCCACAATCCTGGCTTTTGCAACCTTTCAAACATTGTATCATGTATCACTGCCACTACAAAACCATTTACTGTTGGAGATATGTGTTGTGCATTGTTTCCATGTCTGTACAACCTGTCATTCAGTATGTATTTCAGTATGTATTTCTCCTTTACTTATACATCCTTGCAGTATTGCACACTCATTTACCACAGGAGTATGTGGAAAGTCTGACTCTTTTGCCATATTTTAAAATTTGATCTTGACTCACTTGAACTCAAACGGAGGAGGGGCGGGGGTAATCTTGGTTGGGCATGATGACTGCATTCTCTTAGTGTCTCATTCGTTGAAAGCTTGCAAACTAAATTTGTTCAACCTGCTGACAGCTTCCTCTCTGAAGTGTCATAAAACTTCCAAAGAAAGGTTTCAATTATGCCAAACCTTATTCCATTATTTGGTCCCAATAAGTTCACAGCGGAGCGAGCAAAAACTTTCTAAAGATCAAATTAATGTGAGTTTGTCTTTACCCAGACCCAGAATCCGAAACAAGGGAGAGGACTAATTTTAGAAAGGCCTATCATTTCTGCCAGTGGAAATGGGCTATGTTTCAATTATTAAACTTATGCAGAACATTTCCCATGATTCTGCACCAAAACCCCTTCCCTGGTCAACTGAGAAAGAAGAGGCTTTTATCAGAATCAAGCACGCATTGCGAAATACTCTGGACTTAGATCTCTGGAGTTAAATGAAATCCTTCACTCTATTCCGTGATGAATTTGAAGGCTTTGCCTTGAAGTGTTCTCTGATATCCATGGTGTCAAGCACCACCATATTGGAATGTACAGTGCTGCATCATATAATGTGGCTGCAGGCTTTCAATCATGTTTATGTTTTGTGACAGCCTGTAGAATAATTCATGACATTACAAAACTCCTATGTGGAGTAGTACATGACATTACATTATTTTCATTGGAGTCTGTAGAAATAAGTGCAAATAGAGACAATGAATTATTTAGCGCAATTGGTGACAGCAAATTAAAAGGTAATGCAATGGGCTGTGAACCAGGTTTTCAATGGAGTCAATAAAATGGATGCAAAGACAGCAGATTTAAATGCACTGAGCATGTGTAACATTATTTCAATATTATAAATGAATTCACCATCTGTGTAGTTTTGGATCGAAAAACTAACCCAGATTAATCCATTAACAAGTCCTTATTAAATAACATTGAAGCCTATTCAATTAATGCTACTTCTAACATAGAAATGCGAAGTGACCCATATGGAAGATTCTGTTTGTTTTTCTGTGAAAATTGAAGGTGTGTGCAAAATGAATGGGCTGTCTTTCCATTAAAAAGGGCATTGTGTGCTGCAGGAAGGGAAATATATACAAGATTTACAGAAGCTGGGTGGAGAGAGGGAGATGTCAGAATTCTAGGAGAGAGATGGGGTGACAGAAAATGTCAGAAAAGGGATATGAACTAGCTTGAGTGACAGGGCTCATGCATAAAAGTAGGAGGCAGAAAGGGTGTCGTCTCCTTTTGCTTCTGGCTGTCCGGAGAAGAGGGGGAGAGGAGCAGACAGAGGAAGAGCTGAGCTGTCCAGGCCTTAGATGCTGCTAGGTCTGTGAGCTGATCTTCGGGGCACAAAAGCTGTGCAGAGTTTGCAACACTCCTTTTTCTGATAACCCACGACAGAGAGGGGGCTTTTCCTGATAAAGCGCAGAGGCTTCACAGTTTAGTGTGAGTATCTGTAAATTGAGGGAAGTGCGGACAGAGTATGATCTTTGCAGTCAGATAGACAGAAATAGAGTGTTAGTTTCAAATGAATTATTGTATTTTTCTATCACATTGTAATTGAGAACACTGGCTTAACAGATACAATTAAAAGTGGTTTGTGCTATCTATATGTGTGTCTTTTCTCTTAGAAAGTATGCTCTCTAATCGTATTGTGTTTCAAGTTTTGATAAGAAAAAAATATGTTTTCACTGTGTACAAGTTAGCTCATGTAGTTTCTCCAAAAGTGTTCAGTGCGTAATATATGTATCGCAACATCTATTTCAACATGCTAAAATAATCGTACAAAAAACAGAAGCGGTGGGTGCTGCATTTTTTTTGTCTCTGTTGGTTTATTTGAATGAGGGGAATAATATGAAGGTGTCAAAGTGTAACCGATGGCAATACAAATGTTACTTCCTGTGGAAGAGTGAAAGTAAGTGTTGGAGGACTAGATAGCAAGCTAGAAAACCAGTGATGCATATGTGTGTGTGTGTTCAGCTGTGCATGCTGGAAGCTGAACAGAACTGTTAAATACGGTAGGCTGATGTCGTATATAAGTCATTGGCATAAGAGGTGGTGCTATTATGTTCCTATAAGTGTAAGGCCCAGTGATTTATACTTACGGTCAACCCTGAAACAGAATATAACTACAAAGGGGGGAAAGGCTGGTCTCATCAAATAGGGCAGTATTATACATATGCTCACCATTTGTATACCACAATACTAAACTACCACCACTTTACTACCAATTTACCAGAAAACTAAAATGCCACCCGTTATGTAATAGCCCTATGATAATAATGTGTTATTTATGATGTGCAGTCATAATGTCAAAAATAAGAAGTCGAATGACAAAAATGTAGAAAAAAAAATGTCGAAAAAAAAGGCGAATCTATTATTTTTTATTTATATGTATTTTTTGGGTTTGGTAAGTATAAAAAATGGGTAAAATAAAAAAAAAGAGGGGCTTAGGGGGGGACATTTTATTTCGACATTATGACGTTCAACATTTTTGTTTTCGACCAAATGACTATAAACCATTTATATATAATAGTTATTTATGTAGCACCTTAATCCAAAGCGCTTTACAGAGCACATATTCACATACACTATCACCCAACCGAAATTGGTACTCATTTATCGACCTCGGAAGGATGAAAGGCTGAGTTGGCGTTGCCGGCATTTGAACCTGCGACCTGCAGATCACACTTAAATCACAGCAGTGAGCGCTCAACACGCTGAGTTATCTTACCAGCTATAATAAAACCCCTAACAAGCCACTGCATTGTTGGTAGAGAAAGCTGACACACCAACACAAAAAGAGACCGGGGCAATTTAACGACACAGGGATTCAGCCACAAAACAAGTAAAGGACACTCTGAAACTAGGGAACATGTGTGTCTTCTCCAACTCTCCTCATATGTTAGGAATACTAAGTCCATGTACCAAATAAGTACTGAGTAAAATCTTATAACAATAGTTGTTAATACATACAATGAACTATCCGAGAAATTCTTCAGGGGACCAAAGCACTCAGCAAGAAATGCACGTTATAATATGATATCGAAAACGACAGATTCACAGTTGATGCTTAACGTCCAAAATCGTGTGTATTATTTAAAAGTATTCTTAACACGCTCGTGTTTGGGCATCTTCACACAATTCTCTTAGTGCAAGATTCTATCTCACACTTCTGCAGTGAGAAATCTGACACCTTGGTTCAGAGGCACCCAGGCACTGCAGCAGTATCCCATGTTATTTTTGTTTTTATCCTAAAAGGGAAGACCCAGCACATTTTGAATTCACAATTAACCAAGTATGTCATCCATCAGAAAATGCTCCAATCATGGGGACACACTATGAGGCCCAAGAAGGAGCAGAGGCAGAGTAGTGCCACTCTTCTGGGTTGTGGAGAGCCAGTCCTGCAAAGTGTGTGGCCCAGAAGAATGGTTGGACTGGGACATAAAATAGGCTCGGGCAACCCAAAGAAAGGCCCTTGTAACAACAGGATTTGTGGCAATGTCTGACTTTACAGGTCATACGTGTCCTTTTTTCAGTAAATATTTGGGAAAGGTGATAAAGACAATAACATCACCCAATGAGGTTCCTATTTTCCAGAACCATAAATAAGACATGTCTAAGGGGGGTATCCTGTATTTCCTCCAAAAGTAATTACTTCAAAAACACTTCAAATTATGTATGGGGTTTGGGTTAAGGGATTAAAATGGGGTGGAAGGACTTTTGGATATGGGTAATAGTGTAGGGAAGCCAAAACATTTGCATTGGAGTACAGATATGAGGGGGGTGACATGTGAGGAGCTACACACAGCTGGCAGGTATTGTTTGGTTATTTACCCACTGACTGGCTGCCTATGGCCATGCTAATTCCTATGGCAATTTCCACCCACTACCTGCCCCTCCACGCCCAAAGCATTTCCTCCTGTTTGAGTAATCTGTATCAAGCAGCATCATCAAACCTTGGCCTGCCAGTATTATGTCTAGGCTATCTGATGAAAGATATGGTTTCACTTGGCTATTATATAAGTCAGATTCCCTGTCTATAGATGTGCTGATCCAGACATGTTTTTCTTTTTTGGTACCAGAACATGTTTTAATATGTGAATGCTCATGACAAGCTTTACACCGGTGATACACGTTACACACCATCATTACATTTTACTAAGTGAAGGTATTCTTTACATCTAACCATTTATTAAATGACCATCACTTTGTTTCTCAATAAATACGCTGTATCCAATGACATATCAAAATGTCTTATTCACACATAACCTTAATTGCATAAACATCTTTGGTAAGTACTGGTCCACACATTGAGGGGAGTAAGGGATACAAAAGCTGCGATATTGATTCTCAAAGAAAATTATGCATGTGTAACCAGGGCTGTTGCTGTGCTAACAGGGACATTTGCACAGTGGATGCTTTCAAAAGCTAAATACTTCCACGTTCATGAAGAAATGATTTATGTTACGCTGTAACATAAATAATTTGAGTGACTACAAAAAGATATATATATTAAGTCCAAGTGCCCCCCCCCCCCGCTCCCAGGACATGTGGTGGTGGGGCCATGCGTGGGGCGTGCGGGGGGCCCATTACCCCATTACGCCAGTGCCCTGTCCCATATCCTGCTCACCTTTGGGTGCAGGAGAAGCCACGGCTGCACTACCGATCAGATTGTGACCATCCTGTTTGCAGTGACACCGTTCGAAGCCAGGTCAGTTGAGAAAAAGGAGGAAGGGGGCTCAGGGAGGGGCACAGTAAAGATGAGGAAAGGCCAGGGGATATATGTGATGGGGTGGGAAGGCAATGCTGAAAGGCTGCATGCAGGGTGAGAATTAGATGGAAAGGTAAGCTCACAAGAGAGGACAGTCAAAAACCCTAGAGATCATGGTCATTTCACAGGAGGCCGGACAGATACTGGGAGAGGATCATGGGATAAGAACTGATAGATAAAATGAGACTGATCAGATGAGGGAGATTTTTTCGCACTACAAGTGAGGGGGCGGCCAGAGTGGTCCAAGAAAGGGGGGGCGGGGCGGAGTAGAACCATCTGAAGTTGAATGTAACCCGGCTGTGTGTTGCGGCTTGTGGGATGAGAGTTATCACACACTAGAACAACAGTGAAGTCGACTGTTGCAGCAGCCTCACAGCTCGCTGTCCTCGTGCTTCCTGCCCAGCAGCTACGTTTCTGTCCAAAGGACACCCTATTATAATGGGCTATTTTCCCATACCTTTCGAGTTCCACACATAGTCACAAACACACACCACTCATTCACAGCCACAAAGACACTATCCATTTTCTGTAGAACTCTATCCAGCCACATACACGATTCCACCACCCATCCAAGTCAAGAAACCCTTTCTCACCCACGTCTCCTCCTTTCCCCCTCTCCCTTACCCTTCCTCGTTTCCCCCTTTTAAATGTTAACCTCTGAGATAAGCATTAGAAAAATATAGTAAATGGATTGTAAGCACAGCAACTGCTAACTATGAGCAGTTAAATACATATCATGTTGCATTATGAATCTGACAGCACTATTAATGTCTTTCACATCTCTGACCGCCTGATTGCTTTTGCACTTGACCTTGGCTTTTTCAAACCTGCTCGTGCCCTGCTCTTTTAAATGTAAGATAAAGGGTGTAAGCTAGGCAGGCTTTAAAATTAAACTATCGCACAAACGCAGAATAGAAGATTATAATTATGTGTTTCTTTTCAAACGGTACACAGTGATAGCACAGAATGCACACCATGAAATGTTGCAGCAGTCCTTCCATAACACGCCTCTTCATCAAATAGATCACCACAGTATTTGACAAGTAGTAGGAGACATCCATTTGTAACATTATACTGCGAGTAAAATGTTTTAAAATATTGTGTACCTCAGTGAATGCATCGCAAATCTCCACCCTATTTTTGAGGGTGCCACATACATACTGAACAGCAGTTCAAATAAGCAATGGTAAAGCCAACACAGTGTTGGCTTCTATAGAGGCGAAAGGAATTTCCCAGGCACTGCCACCATGGTACTATCTGGCTAACAGATGGCAACAGCTGGGAAATGCTGCTAGCACCTTGTAATGTTGTGCCATGCAAATACCTATCTAATTGCTATAAAAGAGCCAAAACTATTGCCTTTCCCAATGCTTGCCATGAACAAAAATTCAGTGCAAAGAACAGATGCTAGGACACAAATACCGATTATAAATCAAGTGTCACAGGGAACACTCTGTTCAAACATTTGTATTACTCAAGGAGCCAGTTTATAGTTGCACATATGTCATTATCTAGCAGAAGACTGCTTGGAAATAACACAGGCTTCCCCTTAAAAGCACAGCAATAGCGCAAACAAATCATGGTGGAAGGGTGTTTTTGATGCAGAGGTAGTTGTTGGGAATGGCAATAGGGACTAGCATGGCCATAGGCGGTCAATGGGTGAACCAAAATCCAAACAATACACATTACATGTGTGTCCCTCCTCACATCCCAGCTCTCTCCTAGCTTTACTTCCCATGCCAATGGTTGTGGCCCTTATGCAGCAGTTAAAGTATCACACAAATGCACAAAAGTATAAACTTTTGGGGAATTTTATCCTAAGTCCTTTATCTCATTATTGTGCTACTTTTTAAAACTTTGATTTCAGAGGACTCAAATTTCAAGTGGCAATGCATGAGAAGGGCCACCCAGTCCTGTATGTTTCCCTTTGGACCCTGGTACTTGTAGTGTTTTCTTTCCCATTTGAAATTTAGGAAGACAAAAGTCCCAGAATTCTAAGCAAAAACAGGACTGATGGGCCTTCTCACACATGGCACAAACTCTTGAGAGCTCTGTGATTCTTGCTTCTTGATACATCAGGAGAGTTAATCATTTGGGGTAGGACTGCAAGGTTATCAGTGAGCTCAAACGTACTTCATGAAAACATTTTCAGAGTTTCCTTGGTCTGCAAATCCTTGGTTAGGATGCTATATTGTGATTTGCCCCTAGCCACATTTCTCCTCTAGACCCCCACTCCAATCCCTAAAACAGGCCTATCTGAAAATAAAATACTAAATATTTCAGGAAAGGTTATGGAAATGTAAGGATCTGACATGTGGCCACTCTATAAGGAGTCATAGAGCCAGGTGTGTGTAGGCTAAGACAAACTGGGAATGGAGTGCACAACACACAGAAAACACATTTTCACAGAACTATGGAATAATCAATAGTGTATGAGGCACTTTGCCTCGTACACAAGTACTGGAATGAGGTAGTGGGACATGGTGGTAATGTCTGGCTTAGTTAGCTGTAATCTTCATTACTTCTAGTCCCACTCTTCCTCATCCCAGCACTTACCTTTGAGACAAGGAGCCTCTTACATATGCACTGGGACAAGAAAAAGGGACATGAGGTAATTCTGGGCCAAGAAGCTGATTTTGGGGGCTGGGGCTGGGAGGGAAAAGGGATGTGTTAGGAGGTGTGGAGGGACAGGGATTGTATGAGTAATCGTAATGGTCATCTTTGGCCAGGCTAAGAAGATATGGGGAGTCATTATGAGGTTGGAGATAACCATGTCGCTATTAGCGCCATGGCTGCCTCCAAAACCTCTCTGACTCCGCCCTGGTGAATGAAGCTATTACCGCCCCATTCCAAGGTTGGCGGGGGTGGTAATTCCCCATTCACCAGGGCCCTTCCCCATTCCATTTTGAGCCCCCATAGGGCTCAATGGGAATGGGGAAGGCATTAATAATGGTACCGCAAATTGCGGTACCGTTATTAGCACCAAAGTCCCTTTGTGGGTCCCGTCCTTAATGCCTGGTAAAACCAGGCATTAAGGGAGGACCCGCAAAGGGAACTCGTAATAGGGCGGTAAGGTATTACCGGTACCGGTGCCCTTACCGGTACCGGTAATGCCTTACTGCCCGGGTTGTAATGAGGCCCATGATATGTGGTATTAGTGGCTCGAGAGGTATTTTGTTGCTGCCAATCTAGTCCTTTCTTAATTTGGTATGGCTTGTTTTTTTAAACTGGGCATCTCTGATAAAGCAGTCCTGCTAAGTGTAATTACCTGGCTAGACTGACATTTGGGTACTGCCAGTCTAGCCATTTCTTACTGCAGCATTGTATATTTTTCTGGGCATCTGTGATAAAAAATAACCATGATAAAGATTATTGCTTTGACTGGCATTTTGGTGAAACCAGTTTAGGTATGTCTCAATGTGGGCTGGCATACTTTACTGTAATATGTTATAACGTCTCTACACTGGTCTACACTGCGCAGCCATTTGGACATGTTTTAATTACAGTAAAGCTTTAATGTTCCTGTGCACTGTTGGTGACTTGCATGTATTGGATTTTTGGATTGGTGT
This sequence comes from Ambystoma mexicanum, assembly GCF_040938575.1. Taxonomy (NCBI): domain Eukaryota; kingdom Metazoa; phylum Chordata; class Amphibia; order Caudata; family Ambystomatidae; genus Ambystoma; species Ambystoma mexicanum. The sequence goes on along the minus strand of NC_090923.1, from coordinate 250,059,154 downwards.
TACCATACAAAACAATTGCAAATGCTCTGGCGCCTTTTAGCCAGTTTTTCTCAGAAAGTATGCTGTATAATGCATTAAAACACATATTTATAACTTTCTCCTAGTGCAGTGTGTGGCGTACCACTACAGCAGCATGTTTGTGCGTATTGCACAAGCGTGATAATCTAGGCTGGCCCAGAGTATGGCGCAACCTGTGATTTGTTGCCAAGTTGGGGGGGCTCAAAATATCTCACACGGGGCCCCCACATTCTTTGCTATGCCACTGGGGCAGGCCCAGAGGGTCATGTTGACAGAAGGGACTCTGCCTAGTTCTAAGGTCTCACCCACGTGCGTGCACCACCAGCAAACTAACCTGTGAAAGTTATTACTATGGATGCATGTATGGTGCCTTGCTCCTGCTCATTTTATGAACTGCCAGAGCTGGCAGCGCTGCTGGCAGGGCCTGGGCTAATGAATCCATGTGGAATACAAACACACACTCTCTGCCCTTGTGTGCCCCACTCTCTTTGTTAGGGCTTGCACTGTGGTTGGACTGAACACTGCCAGTAGATACCAAATGAGCATTGCGCTGTAGCTGAGCAGCAAATTGAAATGCTGTGCGTTTGCTGAGCTGGGGCTGGTGGAGCCGGTAGTGGCGGGCTGGCCAGGCCAAGTTGTTCAGAAGAAACAATTGTAAAAGAAAACATACATGCACATGTATACCACGACAAGACCCCTCAGATCTCCTGCCGATAGGCGGGGGGAAAGAAGTGAATGAACACAGAGCAGCATAAACCCTTCTCTAATGTTGTCATCATCCGTTTATAATGTATATAACAATGGCAATAATTATGGGTACAAATGTTGGCCCTGTCTTGACCTCATCAGACCAGCCCACTTAAGATGAACTACAATTCGCCTCCCGGCCAAATGTCTAGTGCGAGCCTGAGAATAACGCATGGACGTAATACGAGCTTGGTCAAGAAATGGGATATCCAGTCCACCACTCAGTCCAACAGCAACATATAAAAGCAAAGCCACCGACAAAGGTCCCAGTGCTCAGCCAATACTGCCTGACCTGTTCAATAAATACAGCAGCACAGCCTCAATGCAAATCCTGCAGAAATTCAGGCAAGAATTCACCAGGTCTTCTGTATATATATACATTTAGTCGCTATGGGCTGACAGCCATGCAAAGCTCTTGCCAGTCAGTCCGGCCCTATAAATGGCCAACCATTCACCCATATGTTTCTATGCAACGGTGCCGTCTGGTGCAGTGCCGTCTGGTGCAGAGCACCACTCTGAAACAACCCACATCATTACAAAGGGTGAGCCCATCTGTGCACAGCAGCAATGTTAGGCCTGCCACCTGGTTCCCAGAAGCAACAGAACATTATGCCAAAGAGAGGGACAGAAAATATGCATTACCACCACAACGGCTGCCGTACTGGTATATTGGCTAGTATTGCTGTAAAAATGGACGCACTCCTTTTGACCCCCAAACATAATTGTTGCAGCCACCAACCCACAGCACTATTGTAGAGTGAAATAATCCCCATAAGGCCAAGATAGTGCGCTTAAAACCACCCTTGTCCTATGAGTTATATGAGATGTCATTAATCCACAGATTGAAACACAGTTGCACTGACAGAGGTGTAACACGAAAGTTTTGTGCAATTGCCAACTGTATTGAATTTTACGTGAAGATAACCAAAGCCATGTCTGTTTTCCAAAGCTAGGTTGGCAACCTATTCTTTGGAATAAAACCACCGTGGTTGAGGGCACAGTTATTAATCACAGAAGAAGATTCTGCTGTAGGTTTTAACACCCACAGTAGCAAGGCTGTGTAGGAGGACAGGAAAGGATAGAGTTAGATTCTAAATATCCCTTCCTACTGAACTCGTCTATCCCTGTGTAGCGCTGATGTACCGCCTACAAAAGGGGGAAAGAATAAGAAGACACACTATCTACTTCTAGGTGTTATACAACATTCAGCGTTGCGTAAATACGTCCTGCAACCACTATCTTCCCCTATGTGTTTGTATGGGAAGAGACAAGTACCAGAAATAAAAACAGTGCTTAAATAATGAGGTGTACATCCATCCACTGGATTGTATACAAGTTTAATTGTCCAGGGATTGTTTGTAAAGACCCCATCCACTGTGATTTTAAAAGGAATGTCACAAAGTCAGGTTGCAAGCACTCTGAGTTTGTGTTTAGACCGACATCAAAAGACAAAAAATACAACACTCTCCACTTTGCATTCTTCTAGATCTTCCTATTGATATAGCAGGTGGAGGGTGGTAAAAAATTGCTCATGTATACAGGATAAATTGGTGTCTACCAATAGTAGCAATCACTGTCTACCAGTTTCAGCGGCTCATGTTCATTATGGTTGCTTTCTTCAGGACAGTCTTTTTGTATTGTCAACAAAAGGGTAAGTGAGCTAAGTACTATACCACCATGTTGATTCTCTGGTTGGGAAAGTGGGTAACCAATACTTTACCACCTCCTCAGTTTGGCGGGGCTGATACAGACGGGTGACCTGAGTGTTCCTTTGCCTTATTGTCTCCTCAGGATAAGGACACCTGGTGTCCCCGTGATTCGAGTGGGGTGTCCCCGCGGCGCAGTGAGAGCAGACACGGGAGCAGTACATTGACTGCACCATGGTATGGTCTGAAAGCGCTGGTAGGTTGAACGCCCTTGGGAAATTCAGGTCAGTAGAGAGAGTAGAAGGAGTCAAAAGGTGCTTGTGAGCACCGGGTATGTGTGCAGCTCATGCGGTATTCGTGTAATAACTGCTTCATAGCGGTAGGTGTGGTGGAGAGAGATCAGGTGTATGTGTTCGCTCTGGTAGGATTTATCCGGACCGGATGTGGCTGCGTTAGGTCTGAGGAGAATGCCTGGCTGCTGTGTGTGTAACCAGCAGTGTTTACTTAGAATGATGTGGAGTGAGCGGCGGATGTTGGTATGAGAACAGTTATACCGAATGGTGTCATAGTATCCCTGTGTTCTATTTGAGTGGTGATGTAAAGGCGAGAGTAAGCGTGGTGGTGTGATATGATGAGTTGTATGTTCTTTCAAACGTTCTCTGTATTCCGAACCGTACTATATACGTCACGCAAGTCTATGCGCTCCAGTCCGTTCCATGCACTCCTATCCGCTCCATGCACTAGTCCGCTCGATACACTCTGGTCTGCTCCGCACACTCATGGATTCCAGCCCGCCCCACGCGCTCCAGTCTGCCCCGCATGCTCCAGTCCACCCCGCGTGCTCCAGTCCGGCCTACACATGCACCCTTGTCTGCTCTACACATGTACTCTTGTCTGCTCCACGCATGTACTCTAGACTGCCCCACGTAAGTACTCATGTCAGCCCCATGCATGCCCTCCTGTTTGCCCACGCATGCATTGTCTGTCCCATGCTCTACTCATCCATTCTACTCATCAGTATTGGACACAATCAGTGCTCGTTCGTTCTACGTACTCGTCCTCTCTACGCAACACGTCCGCTCACTCTGGGCAATTGTTCACTCTGGGACTCACCCGCTTTATGCCTCACACGTACTATGCATTCACCTGTTTTACGCACTCATCTCTTCTACGCACTCATCCCCTTCTAGGCACTCATCCCCTCTAGGCACTCATCCCCTCTAGGCATTCATCCATCTCTATGCACTCATCCATCCTCCTCTACGCACTCATCCATCCCCCTCTACGCACTCATCCAACCCCTTTACGCACTCAACCATCCCCCTCTATGCACTCATCCACCGCCCTCTACGCACTCATCCATCCCCCTCTACGCACTCATCCATCCCCCTCTAGGCACTCGTCCCCTCTAGGCACTCGTCCCCCTCTACGCACTTGTCCCCCTCTACGCACTCGTCCCCCTCTACACAATCATCCCTGTCTATGCACTCATCCCCCTCTGGGCACTCACCACCCTCTAACTCACCCCCCTCTACACGCTTATCCCCCTCTACGCGCTCATCCTCCTCCACGCGCTCATCCCGCTCTCCACGCTCATCCGATCCCTGCCCTCATCCGCTCCCCGCCCGCATTGGCTCCCACCCTCATCCGCTCCCCACCCTCATCCGCTCTCCACCCTCATCCGCTCCCCACACTCATCCGCTCCCCACACTCATCCCGCTCTCCACGCTCATCCGCTCCCCGCCCTCATCCACTCCCCGCCCTCATCGGCTCCCACCCTCATCCGCTCCCCACACTCATCTGCTCTCCACCCTCTTCTGCTCCCCACACTCATCCGCTCCCCACACTCATCCGCTCCCCACACTCATCTGCTCTCCACACTCGTCCGCTCCCCACCCTCATCGGCTCCCCACCCTCATCCATTCCCCACCCTCATCCGCTCCCCACACTCATCCGCTCCCCACCCTCATCCGCTCCCCACACTCATCCGCTCCCCACACTCATCCGCCTTAAGAATTTGTGCTTTTAATGCGTTCAACAGCAATATCCTATTCTATCTAATTATCTCTTCACTCATCATCTTTGTACACTCATCCGCTTCATACACTGATCCGCTTCATACACTGGTCCGCTTCATACACTCGTCCGCTCCATACACTCGTCCGCTCCAAACACTCGTCCTCTCCAAACACTTGTCCGCTCCAAACACTCGGCCGCTCCAAGCATTCGTCCGCTCCATACACTTGACCGCTATAAATACTTGTCCGCTCCAGCTTTCTACTCGCTTCTCTGTATTTACGCACTCATCAGCGGTACACGCTCATCCGCTCCACAACCCAGCCGTTCTACACACTCAACCGCACAACATGTTCGTTCATTGTATACACTCACACATTTGCATTCTTCCACTCAGCGCATTCACGTATTCCATCTGCTTCATCCATTCTAACCATTTCATCCACGCTGTTCACTTCGTTTACTCCACATGCATTCTGTCAATTTCCGGAGTTAAAATCTCTTTACTGTTTCCGTATAATTTAGTCTTATTAACCATTTCACTGCTTTGATCTAAATTTTATTGGATTATTAGCTGTCCATTTCTCGCATCAGGTAGTTTGTTGGGTTTGGTGTCATTGAGTTGCTGTTAGACTGTTTGGGCTAGTTTGGTATGGCTTGGGTTTTAGAGGAAGAGCAAGGTTTTCAGCAGTTTGCGAATAGATGTTAAATCCTCAGTTAGGCGGATGTGGGGTGGGAGTGAATTCCATAGTGTGGGGGCTAAGGCTGAGAATGATGATCCGCCTAACCTGACTGAGTTTGTCTTCGGTATGACTAGGAGGCCGGCTGTGCTTGATCTTAGGGTGCGGGCGGGGTGATAGGGTTTTAGTTTGTCTTGAAGATATTGGGGTCTGGTTTGATGCAGTGCTCGATGAGAGATGCATAAGGTATTGAAGGTCACCCTTCGGGCTACTGGAAGCCAGTGCAGTGTCTTAAGGGCTGGGGAGATGTGGTCTCTCGGGCCGAGTGCAAGTAGCAATTTGGCTGCCGCGTTTTGTGACCTTTGAAGTTTATTCAGTTGGTACGTATGGACTCAGAGGTTTAGGGGGTTTCCGTAGTCCAGTCTAGATATAACGATTGATTGGACCGCGGAGAGTCTGTTGGGAAAAGAGAGATATGGAAAGATGCACCTAAGGGTTTTAAGGTGACAGTGGCCGGATTTTGAGACGTTGTTGACTTGGCGCAAGAGTGTTAGGTCAGAGTCAAAGGAGCATCCAAGATTTTTCCCTGATTTGGAGGGGGTCGGTGAGTTGCCCATGGCGGATGGCCATGGTAGTGGGTGCGGAAGAAGTTCGGAGTTGCCACATACCATGATTTCTGTTTTGGAGGGGTTTAACAGGAGGTGGCTTTGGGTCATCCAGAGTTCTATGTCAAGGTGGCAGGAGGCCAGGTCAGGTCGGGAGTTGGGATTTGAGTTCAGGAGTTTTAGAATTAGTTGAGTGTCATCAGCGTAGTTGTAGCATAGGATGTTGTGTGAACGAATTATTGGAGGGAGGGTGATCAAGTAGAGATTGAACAGGAGGGCAGATAGGCAAGCTCCTTGTGGGACTCTTGTGTCGAGTGGTCGGGCTTGGGATTTATAGGTGGAGAGTATCGTTATTTGGTACCTGTCTCTGAGGAATGAAGCTATCCATTTAAGAGCCATTCCACGAATTCCTAGGGAGTGGAGGCGGTCTAGGAGGATTGAGTGATTGATTGTGTCAAAGGCGGCGGATAGGTCAAGAAGGATTAGTGCGGTGCATCCCGCAGAGTCTGCTGTCATTTTAAGGTCATCCCAGATTGAAGTTAGGGTGGTTTCAGTTCTGTGACGGGCTCTGAAGCCTGATTGGGCGGGGTCTAGCAGATTGTTGGCTTCGACAAAGGCATTTAGTTGGGAGTAGACAGATCGGTCAATGAGTTTGGCAAGGAACCTGGTGTTTGAGATAGGGCGGTAGTTTTTTGGCTCGAGAGGGTCCAGCGAAGGTTTTTTAATTAGAGGTTTGACACAAACCGTTTTGAATGCGTCTGGAAAGATACCAGAGGAAAGGGAGGCATTTATGATGGATCTTGCATGTTCTCCTGCGCAGGTGGAAGCAAACATTTCTTTGAGGGTTGTGGCTGGGCAAGGGTCTAGCGGCGAGCCAGATGGTTTGCGGGCAGATAGAAGTTTGAGAAATTGCTCTGGTGATATTGGACTAAAGGATTCAAACGTTGGTTGCGTAGTGGTCGCAGCTGGTGGGTTGGCTGGTACGGGCGGCGAATTGCCTGGTGGATGTAAGAGAGCAAGTTTGGTGGCTAGAGTATTTGTTCTTTCGAGAGCCGTGGTGTAAAAATGGAGGGAGAGTGAGTCGCACAGTGATTGTGAGGGGGTCGGGATGGTCGTTGTGCAAGCTGGATTGGTGAATTTTGCGATGATTTTGTGGAGTTCTTTGCTTGGGTTTTTGCAGTCTAGGATTTGGGAGTTATAGTGGGCTTATTTTGCTTTCCGGATTTTGGCCTTGTACTGATAAAGGTGTCGGGCCAAGGTGGCCCTGCTCTCCTGTGTTTTGTCTTTCTGCCATTTGCATTCTAGATGTTCATATATTTGCTTAGTGATCTTCAACTCAGGAGTGAACCATCTGGGGAAGAGGCCACGGCGGGTTGATGGTTTGCAAGGGGGTGTAAGCCGCAACAGAGATGCATTGAGCCATGAGTCAAAGGCGTCAGGGGTTAGCTGTTTGTTGGGATGGCAGGTCGGTGGTGGAGACAGGAGGAGTGCGTCGGCTAGGTCCAGAGTGATTGTTAGTTTTTTCCAGCATTTGGATAGATTCAGAGGTTCAGATTCAAGTACTGGAAGGGGGTCGGGTGAGCGAATGGTGAATGGGAGAATGAAATGATCGGACCAGATGATAGGGGTGGGGGGCTTTAAATGAATCAGGGTGTTGGAGCTAAAGATGGCATCAAGAGTGTGTCCTTTATAGTAAGTCGGGCCATTTATGTGGGGTTGGAGGTTAATTGCATCTAGACCGTCAACCAGAGAATGTGTCATAGGGTTGGTGGGGATGTCGAGCCATATATTGACGTCTCCAAGAAGGGTGAGGTTGGGATGGTTTAGTTGAAGTGTGGCAACAGAGTTGCAGAGGTTATTTGTGAATTGTCTATCGTAGCCAGGGCGCCTGTAGATTATTAGGAAGCTGTGTGAGACCGACGGGGAGAGGCTCGCACCAAGGAATGGAAAATTGGCTGTCCATGATTGAGGCATGGAAGAGAGACTTGAAGATGAATGCTACTCGCCCTCCTCTGGAGGGACGGTTCAGTGGAATGAGGGAGTAGTCAGGGGGAAAGGCTTCATTAGCAATTGGGGCGAAGTCATCAGAGAACCAGGTTTCAGTGACGAAAACCAGGTCTGGTTGTCAAAGGTGAGGAGGTCATAGATGCAGTGTCTGTTTTTCGCTATGGATCGGGCATTAAATAGGATGCAGTTCACATCGGTAGGCGAGGTTGGTCTCGGAGCTGGCATGGAAGGGGGCAGTGGTGGAGAGAGAGTGGAGAATGGGGCGGGAGAGGGGTATGGTTGGCGATGCTTGATGGGAATAGTGGACGAGCAGAAAAACTGGCGGGCTTCGGGCGGTATTGGGTGGCTGCGTGTGTTCGGGGGATCCGAAGGTGGGGTGTGAGCGGTTTGGAGTGTCAGTTGCAGTTGATGAGAAATCGAGGGAGAGGGGTTTCAGGAAAGTTGAAGCTGGGGGGGAAGGAGGTGATTGCGAGAAAGAGGTGGTGGGACGAGATAGGGGAGGTGACGAGTGCTGAGAGTTTGAGGGTGACCAGGTACGTTTCCTCTCTCGTTTCTTTGTTGCGATTGGAGTGTAAGAGAGGGAAGGGGGGGTCAGCGGGGGAGAGGGATGCAGCTTCGGTTCTTGCTAGGGCTAGGCGTGCAGTTTTTAAGGTAGGGGGGAAGTGGTGGGATTTGTGTGCAAGGCAGGGGGCGGATGATTGCAGGGCGGGGTGTGCCTGTTATGATGGTGACGGGAGCGGGCATGGTTAACATTGACTGGTCGGTGGTGGAGTATGGGGAAGGAATGGTCTTAGGGTGGTTTTGCTCGCCATCGTGCCCCTCTGGCTTACTGTTTGGAGAGCGGAATGGTAGGGAGTGCGAAGGGTGGTGGGATGCTTTGGCCACAGGGGGCCCAGAGGGAAGGCAGATCCTCCAGAAGTGGAAGCGGTCCACGGTGGTCGTTTCCGACCAGCCTTGGTGGAGTGTGTGTACTCATGCTTGGTACGAGGTTTTAGGTGGAATTTAGGAGGGCTTTCTAATTGTAATTCTAAGTTTAGTGGGGGGCACGCTTTAGGCACACTTACAGGTTCTATTTGCACAGAGATGATATTAGACTGTTGGGTGCACTTCTAGATTTGACTGTACAAAGAGGTGATATTAGGCTATTAAGTACGACTGTACATAGAGGCGATATTCGGCTATTAGGTACTATTCTAAATTCAACTGTACATGGAGATGGTATTAGGTCTACCTCTAGAGGGTAATAGACTATTAGGCACACTTCTCTTAATTTGACTTTATACAGGGATGTTATTAGATATGATTCTAAGGTTAACTTTGTACAGAGCAGATATTAGGGAGATTAGTCGATTCACCAGGGACAGTATTAGACTAATAGGATATTGAGCACACTTCCAAGATTGACCTCGGCAGTGAGGCTGTTGGGCGCTCTTCTAATAGGGTACTGAGCGCACTTCTAAGATAAACTTCTGCAGAGAGGCTGTTGGGTGCTCTTTTACATTTAACTTTCCCTCAGAGGCTATTGGACACATTTCTAACTTCAACTTTCACAGAGATAGGCTATTGGGCTCACTTCTAACTTCAAATTTCACAGGGGGGCAATTGGGACATCTCTAGATTCACAGAAGGGTTGTTGGGCACATTTCTAAATTCAACTCCTAGATGAACTTCTAAATCCAACTTTCACCTAGAAGCTATTGGGCAAACTTCTAAAATAAACTTTCCACAGAGATAGGCTGTTCACAGAGATAGGCTATTGAGCACACTTCTATATTGGACTTTCACAGAGAGGGAGTTGGGAAAACTTCTAAATGCAACTTTTCACAGGGATAGGCTATTGGGCACACTTCTAAATTCAACTTTCACAGATATAGGCTATTGGGCTCACTTCTAGATGCAGCTTTTCACAGAGATAAGCTATTAGGCACACTTCTAAATGCAACTTTTCACAGAGATAGGCTATTGGGCGCACTTCTAAAGGCGGCTTTCACAGAGAGGGAGTTGGGCCCACTTCTAAATGCAACTTTTCACAGGGATAGGCTATTGGGCACACTTCAAAATTCAACTTTCACAGAGATAGGCTATTGGGCTCACTTCGAGATGCAGCTTTTCACAGAGATAAGCTATTGGGCACACTTCTAAATGCAACTTTTCACAGAGATAGGCTATTGGGCGCACTTCTAAATGCGGCTTTCACAGAGAGGGAGTTGGACCCAAACTTCTAAATGCAACTTTTCACAGGGATAGGCTATTGTGCTTCTATTAGGGAAAAGATTTCTGTAAACATTTTGGCCCATATGGCTTCTTTGATTGTGGTATCAATGTTCCATGCCAGGCATCTTTTGTATCTATTTAATATCTCTGTTTGGAAAGATTTCATTTTTTGTTCTACTTGCGCATTACAGATTGATATGATGTCAGTTGTATTGCTGCCGGGTGTCCCTGTCGCGTCTGTGTTGTCTGCGCTTGGCATTGTCCATGCTTTTAGGGCACCTGTTGGATCAGTTGCTGGAGTTGTGGAGGCTGTTGCATTTATAGCTGTGGCCGCTATTGGCAACTGCTGTACTTGTTGTGGCGGAGTTGCTATAGGTAGTGTTACGGGTGGATTGACAACCGTTATAGTAGGTTCTATTGTGATGGGGGGTTTGAGGCCCCAGGTTCCCTTGCGGGAGGCGTCTGTTTCCCCCTTATTTCTACCATTAGTTGCTGTAATTCCGCTATATTCTCGCATAATTTTGACAATTATTTGGTACCTTTTCTGGCGTCTTCGGATATTTTTCTCTTTTTCAATGGTGCAGGAACCGCCTCCTGGCTGGGTGGACTGGTAATTCCTTCCCTGGGTAGGCCGTACATGTTTTCTCTAACCCATGCCCATCTGTAGGGCTCTGCTGCTTCAATGGCTGATAGCAATTGTGGTGATTTGGGCTTCTGCGCCGGTGTTGGGGGTGCCCGTGTTTTCCGTTTGGGCCCTATGTTTTTCTATGCCTGCTTAGGAAAAAAGAAAAAGGATTTTTATCACGGAGTTAAACCGTTGTTATCGGTGAGTTCTTTGCGCCTGTTCTATTTGTTGCCCGTGGTGGGTAACTGTTGACTGGTGCCTTCTTTGCCAGGGTTTCAGAAACTTGGGCAGCCCCCAGGCTTGATTTACTGGATTTAAATAATTGGTTTCGCTGTGCGATCGCCCTGCAATATTACAGAAATTATTTTAAATCTGCAGTTTTTGGGCCCGCCGAGTTTGAAAATGTGTTTGCAGCTCTGCGTTGATGTCAAGCAAAGACGAGCTCCCAAGCTGGTTTGTGACTCTGCCCAGTTTAAAATTGGCTTGCGTTATCCTGCCCCGTCTGCCTTATAACGCAGGGGTTCCGGTCCACTGTAATAAAATGTATCTTTTCTGGACATAAATGTCTATTTTTCCTCCCTCGTAGGCCCAGCGCGGTGGCTCACCTGAAAAGTGTTGAATCAGAAACCGTCCGTGCCGTGCTGTTCGAGTGGAGCTTCTCCTTCGTTCGCACTGGTTTTGTGACTGATTCCACAGCACGAGTCTTTGTTTGCTGTGGATTGGACACGCTCGCCGCTCGCTTTTCGGTTTATGCCGAAAATGTTGAAGCTGACAGCATCCGCGCTGGCCATTCGGTTGCCGTTTCTTCCTTCGTTAAAACTGCATTGCAATTGGTTTGAACAGTACAATGTTCAGGAAGGAAAAAGACACTGTGATGTACAGTGAACTTCAAGAATTTCTAAAGAAGCAAGAAGATTTGGAAGACACTGAGTAAACAGTGAACCTCCTGTTTGCTTGGGTCCCCGTTCAGGGTCCACAAACAGATTATGTTTACTCTGAGCATGCTGCTCTCATTTATAGGACCCCGGGAGGCCCTGGGTCTTTGTTGTGCATGTGGTGGAGGCCACTGTTGTCGCAGCCCGCGGCCGGATAGCCGACTGTCTGACCCCTGGTGGGGGCAGATCTTTGAACCTGGGCCCTGCCTGATGGTTGTTTCCTTATGGCGCTTAGCACCTTGCTTGCTGTTTGGAGGAAGGGTGCAGTGACTGTTCGCACCTTACCCTTCCGTGGCTTTTGGGCTGCCGAGACTGCGTGTCTCCGTAGCTGGGGGGGAAGGAGAGGAGCAGGTGCGGGGGGTTGGGGCTGCCCCTCTCCCAGCTGCTAATGGTAACAACAGTTATCCTGCCTCGCTTGTGGGATGCCCATGCAGCATTGCCCAGAACTAAGACAAAAAAAACAATTACACAACTAAAAAACAACAAACAGTTCCTGTAACAGTGTCTCGATGCACGAGCCTGCGGGCTGTGTGAGCGCTTTAAAAATGCAAACAAATACATAAAATCAATAACATGGGAAAGCAGCTCCACCAAATATATGGAATTCTGCCCTAAAAGGTAAAGAAAATACAAGCGACATTCCTATGTGACACCTGTAAGCTCCTGCTGGGCCGCCTAGCAATGTTTGTCCTCCGAGAAAGCGGGCCCGTTTTGGTCATCGGTGCCTATTCTGTCACATAAGGACCCATTTTACATCCATTCCTGAACCAGGAAAGCACATCCCATGTGTTAAAAAGAGGGGTTCAGCCTAAAACAGTGTCTAAGCATCCATCTATTAGATTTGGCGATTACCACATTTAGGGACAGTGTAAATGTGTCCACTTTTCTACTAATACACTGACCCTCTACTATTCACAAGTTCAGTGTGGTTGTCTATTTTAAAAACTGAAGTTGTAGCGCCTTTATGTGTAATTATTTTGTGTTGAATAATCTCTGCGAGTGCGTATGCTATCTGTGGAGATGTGCTGAGGGTGGAAGGGCATCCTGCCCGCAAGGTCACCCTAATAACCCCAGAGTATCCATATCCTTCTAGTGATGTGTCCTCCATAGCAGGACTGGCTGAAACATGACCAAATATCGTCTCTGAGGAAGGACTCCACGAGCCCACACGGAAAGAAAAATACAGCATATCCCAGCGCCCTAACTATCAGGCTAAATCCATCCAGCACTATTCTGTGGCAGTACAAAAGCCCCCTTACATGAGCAAATGTGTTTCAAGCTGCTGGAGAGGATAACGCAAGGAGCACCCGGCTGAAGTAAATCCGGCCTCGGTTAATTCAATGTTTCTCATTGATTCAATAGAGAGTGTTTGTTCAGGGGCTCAGCGGGCAGGGAATAACATGAATTATTTAGGTTTAATCTGTAACTTTCTCCACCACCGAAGCTAAGATAAGCATGTCTCGCTCAGGTTGTTGCTGAAAGCACTGACCCAGTGAAATGATGCAACATTACTAAGATATTCAGTCCTAGGAAAACACTAATGGTGGGTTGAAATGAAAAGTAGTGAACTCCTCCTCCTCTCCGTATAGATGTGAAACATATAACTGTATAATGAAGATGTGATTCTGTGAACTAGAGAATGTGGGTGGTGCCTAATTAAAACTGACTGAAAGACCTGGGTTGGCTCATTTTATTCTATTGAGGGCTATTCTAAAGGGCTCCATTTTCCAGATTTAAAACTGCACACATGTATTAGCCTCTTTCAAGCACGCAGAAAAAGCAGTCTACAATATGTGTGATGTGTGTCAATGTACCCAGCGCACCTTATTTAAAAAAATAAAAATAAATGTGCTGACAGTGTTTACGGTATGTTAATTGCATTGGGTCCCAGATATCTCCTCCATAGTGTTTTCACTGATCTCTTGTCAGAAACACAATGGAGCGCAATATTCATAAATGAGTAAATTGCACGCAGGGGCACGCTTATCTTTACACATATGTTCAAATGGGTCCCCATGATGCATTTCTTTTGTAATTTGCCTTACAAAGTGCCCATGGGAGGTGTTACCAGAGTAAAGGTTGTAAGCCAGCAAGGAAATGCCATGCTGACGTGAAACCATGTGATTTTTGGAGGTGGAGGGCAAGAGGGAGGCAGAAGCGTAACTCCCGTTGCGTCGCTTCTCCACCTTCAAAATCAACAAAAATGCCCCAGAACATGCATACAGTTGTTAAGACAGGCATAGCACCCTGACACCTGCCCTCAACATCTTTGTTTTTTTGCTTCTGGGCACTTGAAAAATGAGCCAATCAAAGCAAAGATGAGGACAATATGTGGCATGAGTAAGCAATCAAGCTTTCACAGGCCATGTCTAATCCAAAATTGCGATGTCAAATGATGTTGCATGGGTAGATTTTGGCAAAATGAATACTGCTCTTAGGAGTATAGGGATGAGTAGTGTCTAAAATGCAGAGGTACAACTAGGTACCAAAGTACTACTAAACAAGCAGTGATAAACATAAAGGTGAAACAGACACAGCCGAAAAGTATAAATCATTTTCCTTGTGCGCTAGCACATCAATGGGCAGGCTAAATCCTCAGGAGCAGTGGCAACAGTAGCAATCAAACAACTTCAGTACAATAGTCAAAAATAACAAGTTTATAGCGATTACACTGCAAGAGGAGCTAAGAAACATGTTATCATCACAAGAAGTGATTAGTGATACGGTTATGCCATATATGATGTAATTAGAGATGCCATCTGTGATGCCATCAGTGATGTAATCTGTGATGTCACCATTGTGGTCATACACTGAGCAACAAGGGGCAAGTAGTTAAAGTAGCTTTGCCGGAATTGTCTGCCGAATTTCAATGGTTTTGTTGCATTACATTTTCACCTTAATGTCGCTTGGATTAAGGTTTTTCCACTGAATTAAAGGACCTGCGGTAGCTTCCCTGTAGGTATGTTTAAATTGTTCAACTCATAGAAAGAAACTTTGCAAAAAAATCATATGGCCCCTTGGAATGACTCTGCAAAGATTGGTGTGGTTTCCATCTAGCGGGGTCAAATGATAGGGGGCTCTAAAAATGTGTGGAAATCCCCTTGGAAGCAATGGAAAAAATGTGCTCATGCATATAGCCCAAACCACTGTTGTGCCAGGTGTGGCGGTATGATACTTTAACTATTGTCTGGTTTGTAGACTCATTTCCCATATAGGTCCACGGACAACCTCTGGACAAATCGAGGGAGGGGGTGACGTGGCCCCTGATTGGATGGTGAAAAGCATGAGGTGCGTCATATTTTTAATTAAACACACCATTTACAATAATAATCAACTAGAAAAACACTGCACACCTGAGGAAAGAAAACAGGATAAGCAAAGATAATAGATGCCACACTCTGGGTAATGATTCAGGGATGAAAGGCAAGCAAATGCAAAAGTGGGGGTAATTACGAGGTTGGAGGTAACCATGCCGCAATTTGGAACAGGGGTGCAGATCTTAAATGCAGTCCCTTTTCCAAAGAGACTTGGCTGTCACTGCAGCTGTCAAATGGGCACCTGTGACCCCTGAACCTGCTCTGTGCCACTTGTAGGGCAGGTGCTACAAATCAGGGTACTGATGCAGCAGGACATAGGAGCACATAAAGATTTTGGCATTGAGCTTATGAGAGGGGACTCTGATCAGCATTTTTCCATTTCAGACATAGAATTACCTGCATAATGTTATTATTTAATATAAATTAATGAAGCCAGGGCTTTTACACCTTTGCCAGAGGGCAATTAATCTCAGTGGAGCACAACGTATGTAAATAATTAATGTGTACAATGCGCAATACAACTATTGCAAAGAATCTGAACATTGGAATTGGTAAATGCAGTAGGTATAGGTGGTTGACCAATACTGCTTCCAGTTACATAAACAATGTCCTATTGTTGAGGATCATACATTTTTCATCATATTTTTTTAAACAGTCCCCGAGTTGGATCCCGGAACGCCATTGATGTGTGGGGAAAACATCTAGGAAACACATTTAGGGATATTTGGTGGCCGAAAGAGGGCCTGGAAATGGTGGGGGAGTGGAGTAAAGTTGATATGTGGCTGTTTTTCTAGGTGAAAAAAAATGGTTTGAGGCTGCCACCTAGTCTGCAGTAAATTTGTATTGTCCGCAGACATCATATGGATGGCAGGGGGTTCTGGGTGAGTTATGTTATTTGAAGGTGTATTGTACGTACATGCCCCCGACAATCTGGCCCTGGCAACACATAGTATAGTAATATGTGTATTACATGGCCTACGGTGGCGGCCATGTAGTTATGGTTAAGTTACTAAACCCATAGGAAGAACCCATTTTGGGTGGCTTATAACCTTGCTCCCCCTAGACAAATCCTCCCCAAACTTTGCAAAAACATGATATGGCCCACTCTGAACTGTTTGGCAAAGTTTGGTGACCTTTGATCAAGGGGGGGGGCAAAGTTATAGAGCGAGTCCCAACATTTCTTTTTTTCCCCATAGACATAGAAAAAACTATGGTCACGCCTACAGACCTGGATGGATTTTCACCAAATTTGTGGCAGGAGCAGCGGTTTGGTCTTGAAAGTGTGCTTTTGTTAATTTGGTGTAAATCCGTCCAGTAGTTTTTTTTTCAAACAACCAAAATGTAAGGCAAAACAATTACTGATATCTATGTCCACTCTGCGGACTCACTTCCCTGTTCGGTCCGCGGACTGGCCTCTGATTGGCCAGAAAAATTCACTGATTTTTGTGTGGTCCACAGACATCAGGACATGCCCACTAGTTGGGTGGTGGGAAAACGTGAAATGCATTGGTATTCCTGAAACACCTGCCATCTTGGATTCGTGAATACAAAAAAGGTATCAGGCACCCCTATCTCGAAAGAACTTGCCATTATAACCCGTTTAGTGGTTATTAATAGCCATTTGCATATCAGTCTTTGTCCCGCCCATATGGGCAGTCCAGCACCGAAATGATATGGCAATTCTCTTCTGAACAAGAGTACCAACAGAAAACCCATACACATGTTTTGGCCTTGTTGGGTCTCATCAGTGAGGTGGAGCTGTGTCTCTCTGAGCACAGTGAGCAGGGAGTCCACGTCTGGTTTCCCCCAGGTAATTTAGGTAACTTAGGTGACTCAGGAATTGTGTGCCACCAATGACCTCTGCCTTAATGCCAGTAAGACTGAGATGCTCCTCATTGGGACGCCTCCCTCATTTCCTCTCTGGCCACTGCCTCTGGGCCCTCTTCCTCCTCTGTGAGGCTAAGAACCTTGGTGTCATCTTCGACTCCACCCTCTCCTTCTCTACTCACATCTCTGATGTCTGTAAGAAGTCCAACTATCACCTGCACCTCCTCTGCGGTATTCTTCCTATTCTCACTTTCCTCCATAAGCTCACTGTCTCCAGAGCTATGGTCCTCTCTAGGCTAGACGATTGCAATATGCTCTTTCTAAATCGTCCTACCTCTAGCTTTGAACTTTACAACTTATCAACAACAGGACTGTGAGACTTGTTCTTGGCCTCAAGCTCTGAGATTGTATCCCTTGAGCTCTGAAATCTCTTCTCTGGCTCCCTGTGGCTGGAAGGTTCAACTTCAAGAACCTCTGCACTGTCCACAAGTCTTTCAGGGGCCTTAGGCCACTCTACCTCCAACTTTCTCTTAGAAAACATCTTCCTGTTCGAGCTCTCAGCTCATCCAACTCCAACTCTCTGAGGGTCAGGCGCTTCTCCAAGCAGAGAGTTGGAGGCAGATCTATCCCCTCGGCTGGGGCCTCCCTCTGGAACAGACCCCCTGCCTCTCTCAAACTTGAGTAAAACCACCTCTGGTTCCTGAAGCAACTCAAGACCTTCCTTTTCACTTCAGCTTTCTCTCTTCCTCTTCCCTGCTGATGCCCATAACTTTTCTGTGCACTAGTCACCTGGTCGCCCTCTGAACTCGGACCCAGACTCCTCAGCTCTTAAGGGTCTGTATCTGCAACCCTACAGTCCCTTCTTTCTTCACTTATCAGCTACCCGCTTGCTGCACTTGTGAGTTAGCTGCACTTCCCTCTTGCCCTCCCCCTGGTACTTCTCCCCTTACCTCTTCCCCATATTTGGACGATCTGAATGACACAAGGCCTAGTAAGATTGTTATTTTGTCCTCCCATGATTCCCCTCCTTGTTTTGTCATGCCTAGAAATACTTGTGTACAGGTGTGTTATAAATGCCACATCATATATCTTCTACAAGTAGTCCCTGCTGGACTGCTCTGGGTGCTGTTCATAATAGAGACATTCCTTATCTGTCCACCCATGTAGAGAATGTTTCACTCTGTATGGACCTGGCAATGGCCAGATCCAGGCTCCAGGCTCCATGTGCCCAATGCATATAATTGTCTTTCCCATCTGTAATTCTTATTAGTTGTCTTCTTTTTTGTTTAGGAACAGGAAACATCCCTACCGAGATCCAGCTCTGGGTACAGGGTACAAGAATAGATATAGGCCACTTCAGGTGAATTGCTAGGACAAACAATCCACTGGCATCCCCTCCCAGTCAACCCATGTTCTCAACTGCACATTCACAGAACCATCTAGAACACAGCATTCTCACACACATCATGCTCCTAGCAATCCATGCATACAGGGCAGGGGGCAGGGAAAGACAAGACACAACATATCTTCCCCCTTAAATAACACAAGACACACCCAAGAGATATACATACACATGCAACAGCACATGTACATCACTCAACTTCCAAAACAAAAATCCCCTTCCAACAACAAACCCACACAAATCATGTAGCTGTCCTTAACTAGTGGGATAATCTGCACCATAATATGCCACTCTCTTTCCTCTACCACTAAGGGATAGACACCAACCACTGAGCAAAAGAATACCACATCCACACTTTCAAGCAACTTCAGTCTTCCAACCACAAACCAGACCACTGAGGTAAAATAACATGTTGTACTAGCATGCAAGGTGTGCCCCGCAAAGCACAGAAAACTGATCCCCCCACAACCATGCCGCACGAACATGCCAAGTGTGCCCCAGAGCACACAGAGACTAATATCCCAAACACCTCTCCAATACAACATACCAGCGTACCCCAGAGGACAAGGAGAGTGGATTTCCCAAAAGACAAAGTGGATCTCCCAACGCACACTGTACCACACACTCATCATACCATAAACAAAAGTCAGCCCCCAAATACAACATTAACCATTCCAACTGCAGCTCACTGGTTATCCACCATAACATGAGCAATATTTCCAACATGGCAGTGTACTCCAAGTGCCCCGGTTAACTGATATACCACAGAAAAAGTACTCTAGGTGTCGACTTATTCCTGGAGTACCAACAAATTGCTGTCTTCCAGAATTTTCACTACAGCACCACATAAAGGATAACAACTTGAAAAAATAGATCCTCTCTTCTCCATCACTGCCTCCTGGTGCTGTCCAATACAGTGTACACATGTTGCTCCACGGTAATTTAGGGAGACAGGTCCGCCTCCCTCCCTGGCTCTGTTGCTCACAAAGGGACCAACTTCCTTCTTTTTCATTCTAGCAAGATTGGCCCGTTTCACTGTATCCTTTCTTACCTTCTTATAGTTCCACAAATCATGGGAGTAAGATTGAGCCCCAAGACCAATTTATTCAAAACATTGCTGTCTGACAAATTAAAATAAGATAGTCGTGTCCATTACAGAGTTCTGTCTTTCAGTGGTGTGCTCTCAAGTTATTGAGTAGTTGATGATAGTATTTCTGTGAAATTAGTCTCGTGATTGCAAGACCTGAGCTACTATCTGCCACTCTACATATTCACAATAGAGTTCAGTACCAGGAGACCACAACGGTGGAAACTGGTAAAGTAAAGATGTACATTTTATTACATTCACCTACATAACTGTTCAATATGGCTGTCACAACGTGAATTACATTCATCAGGAATCCAGCCATTCAATTTAAATAACACATTCTTTGGTTCTTTCTACTGACCTTTGGTTTCCAACATGTTCCCTATGATGGTCTTGGAGAGTTTTGAGCTATTATACCCCATGGGGCCGTGATCTCTTGCCGGCCAAGGAGGAAACTGCAAATTGCTTTCTATGGACTGGTTGGCCCCGGTGCGGAACAAGCCTCAAATTATTATGTGATATATCATTACAAAATTGTGCATCATTGTGAGAATCTTAATGGCACTTCATTGACATCCATTGGCATTCTTATTTCTAGCTATTCAGCAATGGATGTAATAGGACACCTGCAGAAAAGTCCGCTAGTACAGCTTTCGAAAATTCATTTCATTATACCCACTAGCATTTGGCAGGAGAAGAGTGCGTTGATGTAGAGACAGATACAAAAAAAAAATACAGACGCGGGGGCAGCATGAAAGGATTACAATTATGGGAAATATAAATATAAATCACTAAGATCTGCTTTGGGCTCATTATGAAAAGATGATTAGACTCCATCTGTAAAGAAAGTCATTGTACATGCAGGTAAACAAGAGTATATAGCCTCTTTGGTTTACAAACTTTTGTGTGGCACACAGGTGGGGAATGCCAAGTTGCGGAAGCATGGTCTAATTGTCTCACTTCTGAGAGTGCTGAGTTGAGAAGGGTTTCAATTTGTAGGATAATTCCTAAAATGTCCTTTAACTTGGTTGAATATGTAAGGCAGATCAAGCTGTTTAATAGGGTCTATTGGACCACTGATGGGATATACAAATGGGGGATGTTTGACTCTAATGCGTGTTGGGGATGCATGCATAGAACTGGCACTTTGGAGCATATGTTCTGGGATTGTCAAAAGGTACTGAATCTCTTGTATGACATTGCAGTTGTGTTGATCAATGTTTTGGGGTGGATTTAGATATGATTTTGACACACTGATTTGAGGAGAGGCTACCTTGCTGGGGGAGTTAACCTTACCATAAAAGTGTTTGCTCTCTAGGGCTTCGTTGGTTGGAAATAAAATATTCTGCGGGAATGGAAGTCTCCCATCAAGTCAATATGGCCCCAGGACATGCAAGCTCACTCCTTTTTTGAGAGGGTCATACTGAGACGGCAGAACAATTGTTAGGTTTTTGAAGGTATTTGGGGAAGATTCCTGGATATGGTTCTGTATTAAATGTTCAGGTGGGTTGGGAGTGCTGGGGAATCTGTATGTATGTCTTTCTTTTGGGTGGGATTGGGGTGTTTTTTTCGCTTTATTAATTGTATTTTTGTAATTGAATTGCTGTTGTTTCTGCTGTTTGCAATGTCCAGTATATTTCTTTACAAGCTTTTTTTTAAATATTTAAAATGATATGTTTGGTGAACCAAACTTTTCATTATGTGGGTCTTTATACAATTCTTTAAGAAAATTGACAAAAACAGACATGCCAGCTCTTTCTCCGTGTCCTTTTCGATCTCTATCCAAAATTTGATGGCCGTTAAAATGAAATGTTTATCGTGGACTTTTAATAATTGGTTCCATTGTTCTTGTGTAGTAATCTGGTTTTTTGATATTCTGAAAAAGTCCTTTAATACATTTCTTTTTTCTTGTAGTGCCGGGCAAATCAAACTGTTAATAAAAGAATGAATACAAATAAAAATAGAAAACGTGAGTACAGGGATGATTGATGCACCTTATATCATACTGGCCTGCTCCTGACCTTGTGGGAGTATTATGGCAGAACCATAGAAGTGAAAGGAAAGCCAACCATGATGATATGTGGCCATCAGCATACGCAGGCAGGCATGGACACAGATTCACTGACAAAGAGAGTCTGAATAACGTGCAGAAAAGCTTGCTATGGTTCTGGTAGTGGAAACCAAATGGCACTATGAATTGGACAGTGTATCACAACAGGGAATGCTGGCGCATACTGCTAAATTCATCCTCAGTTCCCTGCACGCTGATTGAATGACAGTTGTGCCCCAGGTGGTACTCATTTCTAGTGAATAATGAAACATCAGAGAATCTGCCTTATTGTACCTGCCTTGCCCTTTGTTCAGTGACACATGTTTTGCATTATAACAATAATTATTATTATAATCACTATGATTATGCCTTATTATTATGTATTATTATTATTATTATTATTATTATTATTATTATTATTATTATTATTATTATTATTATTATTATTGTTATTATTATTATTATTATTTAGATGTTTTGTTTGTATTCAGAAATCATGCAGTTCATTATGTAGAACTCCTAAATTACTCTGGAGGAGATCTTGTCCATTTTCAAGTGTAAAAGGTCCATTCCGTGCAATTATGAATTTTTGGTCATATCCAAAACTGGGCATTAAGGCAAAGAGTGAAACATAAGTAAGAATGCCTACTGCTGACCAAGAACACTGAACAGCCTGACATCTACACCAGCATCTCTGCTATGAACTTCGAGGGATTCACACCCCAGCTGGAGTCCCTTGGGTTCAACATCGACGGACACCTCAAGTTCAAAAAGCACGTAGCCAGGAAGACAAAAACCGCCTAGACCAACGTTCTCTCCTGTGCAAAATCATACCTTCAGGCCGGAAAACCACTTCAGATCCGCTATCCAAGCCTTGATCCTCTCCTAAGTGGATGGTGGCAATGCTTTTTTTGTTAGGCCTTGTGATGACTACCCTGGCACTCCCGAAATGTGTCCTGCATGCTGCAGCAAGACTCATTAAAGGACTCTGCTAATTTGACATCACCCAACCCTAATCAAACTACTCTGGCTCCCACTGCAAGACTGTATCTTCAAATCCTGTTGCATCATCTACAAGGGTGTCATCCTAAAGTCCCCAAGATACCTCACTGAGAAACTCAGCATCTTCGGAGGGCTATGATCCACCAGAATTAAGGTAAACATGCAGACTTAAATTACAATGGTGCAGCAAATAAAGAACCAGAATACACACCTTCTTGTCTGTGCTCCGAGACCCTGGAAGCTACTCCCTTTTAACATCAGACATGCCACATAAATTCTACAATTCAGGAAAGGGCTCAAGACCTTCCTTTTCAAGGAATGACTCCTCCTTAACACCTAGACCCACACACCCTGTACTCCCAACCCTACCTAAGATTTGGCAATCTGCTCTGCACTGTCTCCCTCTGGTTGCTTGTAGATCCCTTGCTGCCAATTGCCCAACCTCACCCTCCCGTGTAAGCTCCCAACTCCTTTGCCTCTTCATCCCACATTGTGTTCTTCCCCCTATGTTTGTAAAGTGCCCCGTTGCCTCCCGAAACTAGGTCCACGCTGAATAAATACCCTTACAATAATAATAACCAAGATCGCCTTTACTGCTGATATTTTCATAATGTTTTTGAAATGATGCTTTGAACGTGGCATTAACAATGGATTCCCCTGGAACCTATCTGATTGTAACGGGGAATAAAGTCAGCCAGATTCCTTAGAAATCCAATGGTTTTCCATCATAATACAATGATGAAGGTCTCAGAAATGGCGTCCTGCTAACCAGATCCGCCTTTAAGCAAACTCCATGCCAAAAGCCTTGTGTACATCTGCGCCCTGGTGAATCAGTATTCTGATCTGCATCACCTCATCCAGTGGCACAGAGCACGTTCAGGGTTCAAGTTGCACTCAGTGGTCACAAATATTTTCTTGGCAGCAGCTGTGACAGCCGAATCACTTCAGCACAGAGGCTGCATTTAAAATATGCACCCCTGTCTCCAAACCACATACATATGAGAGTCACTATACTGGTGGCAATTATACATATATAAAATATAGAAGTGTAAATTATAGTGGTTGGTATATTTTATACTAATTAAAACCACTTCAGGTTGCTATCATATTTGGGAGAGCACTGTGAGACCAGCTCAGCTGTCGGAGGGCAGTATGTATTCTAATAAGACAGCCTGGCCCTTCTGGCTTGCAGTAGACTGAATGACTAACTCGTCTTTGATCTTTTGTGAGGCTAGTTAGCATTTCTCATTGCAAGAGAGCCTTTCAGCAGGAGCTTTCCTGGGAAATATGAATCAAAAGACACACCCATCCTAAAAGTACTTGCCTCAAAACAGGGTGTTTCATACTATTTGTACTATTGACAAGGGAAGGATGCAGCATTAGTGTAGATAGAGCAAGAAGAGCATAGTTGGAGGAAGATTCTCCCAATTGTTTTCACTCTATATCTCTCTTTCCTTCCTGTCTACCCTGTTTGCTTTAGCACAAAACATTTTGGATATGATGACAGAAGGCAAAGAATACTTCTCTAAAGAACAACAATTGGACCTCTTGAAGCTGAATTGCTTTGGTCCAATCACATTGGACTTTTACCTATGAAAGTAAGAGTTTCTTACTCCTTCTCTTTTTCATTTTGGACAAACGCTTAAGGAAGAATTCATTGGACCTCTGTTGGGAGAGTAGACTGTCCAAAGCTCTGTGCCAGTGAGGTGAAGACTGAGTGTCCAAGGCAGTGGTAAACTCTGCTTCTAACCCTCCCAAAAGCACATTGGGTGTGACCAGATGTTGTAGCAAGACCTGCAGCTCTGCCAGCGGCACTGAGATCAGGGAGCTCACTGTGTTAATGGACCGCTGTGGGTGTGTGATAGCCTCCCACATGTTTGAGATCGAAAAAAAAGGATAATTCTTGATGAATCCCTGGATTGGAACTCACGGTACCTGAGTGTCAAGACAGACAAGATCCATGTGTTTTAGCTTTGAGAAGCTACACGCCATGATTCAGGCCTGTTTTACCTGGTCAAACCAACAGGACCTACAGGAGCTGCCTTTGACACTCAACCAATCTGTCAGCCGCTGCACTGTACTATTAAAATAGTTCACTGCTGCACAACACCAGCTGAGTGTGCCATTACTTTGGCTCAAACTGGACACCAATCCCTGCACCCTATAAACACTTGTGTACAGGCGTGTTACAAATGATTTATTATATCATATGATATCACATAACATGCCAGTTTCAAACCACTTTTTGAGCCACAAGCTCTTTATTGCTGATCCATATCAATAGTTGAAGCATCCACCCAGCTCAAACTGTGCATCCACTTACTAGATCTTCACCAAAAAACTGGTTGTCAAAATTACCCATGGGGGAAGGGCGCAGTGTTTGGTGCCACAGGAAGCACTCCCTTATCCCGACAACTCCAGGCCACACCACCAGGATACAAATTGGCCACTGCAGCCACACAGTGGTGAAGCCTGCAGCGAGGAAAGGGTGCAGTGTTTTTGGAGCCGGAGGAAGCAGCCACTGATTTTGGTGATTCCAGGCCATGCCCCCAGGATACAAATCAGCTGCTTCAGCCCCACAGCGCTGAAGCCCATGGCGGGGGAAAGGTGCAGTGTTTGGCACTGCAGGAAGCATTCCCTTGTCCTGGTAACTCCAGTCCATACCCCAGGATACAAATCAGCAGCTGCTGCCCTGCAGCAGTGAAGTCAGCAGAGGGGCAAGGGCGCAGTATTTGGCACCACAGGAAGCACTCCCTGTTCCTGGCAACTCCAGGCCACACATCCAAGGAAACAAATTGGCCGTTGCAGCCCCACAATGGTGAAGCATGCAGTGGGGGAAGGGTGCAGCGTTTAGCAGTGCAGGCCTTAGGCACAGTAGGGGTCATATGTCAACCCTTGACAAACCCTCTCCTGAGGAACTTAAGTGAGAGCAAGGCTAAGGTTGAAGTAAGTCAGGGTTGAGCTGGAAATTGCTGTGCGAAGAGGTGACAGGCCATTGTTTGCAGAGCATTCTTGAATGGTGGTAAGCCTAAATTCTGCTCATGGAGCTTTCACCCATCTCCCCCTTCCTGCTGCTCCCCTTTTGTACTTAGCTTGCTTCTCAAGATGCCTAAGATTATGCAGGACACAAGTCACAGCACAATATGCTGGTTGCAAGGAGGCAGCGACAACAGAGGGGTTTATCTAAAATCACCACTGACCCCACTCCTGTGGGACAATTGGGATAACTGAGCTACCTGCTAACAAGCCCATTGATTGAGGGAGGGTTCCCTACAGCACCAGATGATTCCCACCGGGGAGCAAAGTTCTGCAATTTGGGTGGTTGGTTTGACATGTGCTCCGAAGTTGGTTGCACAGATAAGAAACAAGAATCCCCTGTCATTAACAAATGTATTCCCACCGCTGGAGGGAATTCTACATGTAATGATTGGTTAATGACAAAGCCAAAAGATCTACTGGCATGATTTTTTCCACCACTTCAACTTCAGTTGGCACCCCCTAGTACTGCAAGATCCCAGATTCCATTTTAGCCCCTATCATGTCTATCCAGCATCTGTCATCTGACCCTTCATATTTTGCAATGGTGAAAATGGTATTCCCAGCAAGGCAGGCTGTCATCCCGGCTGCACCTGCAAGTAGTAGCATGCCACCAAGATCGAGCTCTGATTCCACTTCTGCGACCTCCAGCCTGGGTCTTGTTCCTGTTCTTGCCACCAACCCTTGCACTGATGTTTCATCATCTACCTTTGCTCCACCCTCCCTGGTCAAAGTGGACAGAGCGGTTCATGATACATCTCCCCTCTTTCTCCTCTCATAGCACTTGGAGTGAGCTCTTGTTGGCCATGAGATCAGTTGCCTATAAACTCCCACAAATTAACACCAACCTTGGCATTGATATGCTCAATGATCCACCTGCCGTGGATGACTGTACACCCAGGGGGTGTGTAGGGTAAAATATAACCCCTGAATGTCGAAAATAAAAAGACCAGGCCAGGTCAGGCCAGTATTTAAGAGTGAAACTGGCTGGTGCTACCCATTGGAAAAAGCAGGCCAGTCCCAAAACACTTCTGTTTCTGATTTAAGACACAGGACATGAGCAGAAATGAGCCTCGTTCAACTTTACCAAAATGAACAGGTGCTAGAGTGAAGGAAAATATGCTTGAAAACTTAAAAGTGCTGGGTGTGCAATTTCTCTCGTAGTTTTTTGATATTTTTTTTTTTTTGCAGAAGCGGTTAGAACGTAAGGTGTGGCGGGAAATGAGGGAAGAGGCACCACGCCTAATATAGAGGTGCATGTGGACAGGGATGATTTTGCGCGTGTGTTACTTAAGGTAGGGGACAGTGTTTCTGATGCTTATGGATTAAAGCTTCAAGAGCACTTCTAAATTGCTCCCCCTGCATAGTGGTGTGCTGCAGTATGTAGGGAGGACTGTTGTCTTCATAATATATATATCAGCAGCCTCTTTAATTGCTTGCAAGGTAGCTGGTGGGATTTTGTGGACCACAGAGGTAAGCTGTGTGGTTACAGTATTGCATGAGGAAGATGAGGTGGAGGAAGACAGCCTACTACTTGCTAAGAAAGGAACAACCTTTCTGAGAGCATTGCAGTGGACGGATTTGGCGTGGTGGTGCATGGAGGTGGTCCGGTAGGAGTACTGTCCGGGTATTCAGTGACTGAGTACAAAGTGCATTTCACTGTGATAGCTTATCCTTTGGTACATTGCCAACAGTGGTAAATAACTGCCACACCTATGATTCTCTCTGGGTGCTAGAGATAGGCACTTCATCTACCGCCTCCTCTTGGTCCTCTTCATTGTCTTTGGAAGTACTGCCCTTTTTTTGTTATGCAGGTCATCCAGCTGTTAGTGGTGGTGGTGGCTCTTGGGAAGGAGGGATGGCAATAGCTGATGCAATCTTTAAGATAAATAGCAGTTTTGCTGATATTCTTCCAAGTATTTACTTTGTACTAGATTTTAATGGACAGTGAGTCAGAATATGTGTAGGAGCTGTGCAGGGGTAAATTGTGAGCTTGACAGTTCCTCGATGAGTTGAAAATGCACTTCCAAACTGTCCTCAAATCACAGACCCGATTGCGAAGTGCAGACGCGTTTACTGACACGTCATCATGCCGCACGTGAGCACATTGTCACGTGGCACTGTCCTGACCATCTGTAATGCTGTCAGACATTTGCGGACATCGACGGACGCAAAAACAGTGAGAAAAGTTGCTAAAAATGTATAGAAATGATAAACATTATGCTAGAAGGTGGGAAATGGCAGAGTTTTAAGGTGAAACGTAAATTGGACAGAAATGTTGCTATATTGGGGTAAGTATGTCCCTCTGGAACAGCTTCCCTGAAACCTGAGGAGAACCATCTCCGGTTCCATAAGCACCTCAAGACCTTCCCCTTTGCTTATGCTTTCTCTCCTCCTCTACCCTGCTAAACTCCTAACTGAAACTGCACTGGTCACCTGGCTACCCTCTAATCTCAAGCCCAGATCCCTTCCCCTGCCAGCCGCACACATGCACTGCTTCCTGGGCAACCACTGCACTTGAGGGTTGTTTCTGTATCCCTACAGTCTGTACCAGCTCTTGGCACTTGATGTCTGCACTTATCCCTGCACTTGCCACAAGCTGGCTGCACTTTTAACCTATTGATTTATTTATTTTATGTATTTACTATTTATTTAATGTTGATCCTATATATTGTACTGCCCCTCCCATTCCCCCGCACCCTCCCCTTATTTGCACTTGCACAATCTCAATGTCACCTGGCCTAGAAAGATTGTTGTCTTTGCCTTCCCTCTGTTCCCCCTCCCTTGCCTCGTCACGCCTTGAAACACTTGTGTATAGGTGCATATGAATGCCATATCATATCATATCATTAGTATGCTTGCTTGAAAATTGCATGCACTGGTAAACACCCATGAAATTCACTGAAAAAGAGTTGTTAAAAGGATGTTATGGTTACGAGTAAAACCGAAAAACCTCAGAAATTTGCCAGTTATGGTAAGCTAAGCAACCAAAAATTGCACCACCACCATGCACTACGAAGACTAACAACCAGGAAATAAAAGATGACATCACAAATCTCATTCATGACATCACTGGTGACATCACATGTGAAAATAATTTGGATGAAAAGTCCCTACAAGGGGTTGTTTTTATAATGTTGGTAACAAGATGCCACGGGTGATCGGGAGACCTATCATTAACTACTTAATCTATTAAAGAATGTACTCATGTAAACAACATTGTATTGTAGTGGTGTTGTTAATACAGAACCTAATCATAGATAAACATAGGCAATGTCTGCAGCATGCACCATAGAAGTACTATATTTATAACCTTGTAATTGTGGATTGTAAAATAATGAATGCACCTTATCAGACTTTTGAGTAATGTTAAACATGTAATAACTAGCTAAAAATGCAAGACTTACTACACACTTCTGCTAGAACATACAATATATATGAAGAATAACAATGCATACCAATCAGAGGCACATACTGCGACACTAAAGTAAGGAAGAAAGAAACAGCATCACCAAAACATGTTAATAACATTGAAGTTTATCTTCATGTATGCAAATAAATTGTGTGTTTGAGGCCTGTTTGTTGCCCCATATATGTGCACCATGAGCTGACACCAAACCCTAAGGAAAGTACATTGACAACATATAACAAAGTTAACCTCTAGATATATAGCACCTATGCATTTCAATATTCTGGCTGTCAGTGAACAACACCACCTGGCGTAGTTATGCCAGTCAACAAAATCAAGTGACCCAGGTATGTGATGTCATCAGTGATGTTATCAATGACATTTGTGATGTCATCTTTGATGTCCTGGGGATTAGTCTTAGCAGTGCACTGTGGTGGGAGTTAGCTTACCATAACTGGCGAATTTCAGAGGTTTTTTGGTTTTACATGTAACCATAGCATCCCTTCAACAAAGTAAAATTGTTTGAATTTCATAGGTTTTTATTAGTGCAACTTAACCATAATGTCCCTTTAACAAAGTGTTTTCCGTGAATATATATATATATATATATATACATACCATTGTAGCGTTATTTGAAAGACCAAGGGAGTCATTGCAGTATGAGATTTTTCAGAACAAAAGATGCACAAAAACTTTTCAATTTGAAATTATATATTCCCCTCCCTCAGCCTACATCATACATATCTCCCAACCTCTGGTCCTATAAGCAGCCAGTGTGCATTCTGGTGGGAGGTGAATGGAACATGCTAGTCAATCCTGACCGTGGGAATTATGCCAAGGTTGATGTGTCACTAGCCCTAGAAAATGCTGGGTTTGCATCAGAACTAGGATTTTTGTGAGTTATTCTGGGAGAGAGCTGCTGCTGGACTCTTGGGCAGAGCAACTAGTAGAGAGGCCCCAATCCTTGCATTTGGGACAGTGGTCGGGACATATAAAAGCTAGTTGGGACCCAAACCAGAGGGGCAGAAGGAGCCTGGGTGTAGGATAAGATCCCTGATTGAAAGTCCTTGACCAGACATGTGCTGTCTTCAGAGGAGACCTGCTGTTTTCTCTGACCAAAGTCTCCCATGTAAGTAGATATCTCAAAGCTACACATGGTGTGGGGAGCCACCTGCCTTTATTCCTTTCCATTAGTGGGTACAGTGGGGTGAAACTGGGAAGGTCTGTCACACAATTTATTAAATCTAATTCAAACATATTTCCCCATTAGAAAAACACCCCTCTGTTGAAATTGCATTGTGTTGGGAGGAGCCATACTTAAATATTTCCATTAAAGTGTGGGGAGGTGGGAATCTGTGTAGACCCTTGTCACATTTGATTAAAGTAAATCAATGAATTCCCTTAAACAAAATCACAGCATGTATGTTGTTAGAATTCAAAACTAACAAAGCTCATGCTCAGTGTGTTATAGCTGGTATAGCCCATAACGACCTGGTTGACTGTCTCTGAAATCCTTGACTTCTCCATTGAAATGGGGGAGTGTGCATCACCCCAAAAGGAAGTAAACCACAAAACACCACTTTTCAAGTCAGTGTGGAGGGTGCAAAATTATACTCTTCATTAATTTTAAATCAGAATTACAAAGGAGTGTTCTCATCTATACGTGTGTTAAAAAACGAAATTCTCCAATAGTTTTAAAACAGAATTACAAAGTATTGCATATCATCTGTCTCTGTGTACAAAAACAAAATTTCCCTTTTGGTTCCCATTTTTCACTGACCCAAAGTTATGAAGCCCTGCCTTTGATTTTCAAGTGTGTTGAAAAACAATTTTCGCTGTTAATTAATGTGTGGTTGTAACTTGTCAAAAACTGCACCGAACAGAAATTAGTGAAACACCTTAACTAGTTAGCATGGTTGCATATTTTATTTTGTTTTGCAATGCCCTTATGCTGACACGTGTTTCGGCTGTCTGCACCCTTTCTCAAAACTGGGCATGGTCTGTAATTTGTAGAGTTTGTACACATGAGTTCATTTTAAATATCCAAAACACAATTTGTGAATCAAAATTTTGAGAATAAGAGTTAATAAAACTGTAGAACCAAATTCGTCTGTATGGGATAATTAGCATCTGCTGCAAAATATACATTGGTAGTACTAAGAGAGAGCTACCACAAGGATTTTTGAGCATATGGCAACAATTGGGAGCCAGGATCCAAGGTTTCCCTTAGCCCACCATTGGCAGACTTACCACCAGATGGGGACAAAACGGCATTGAGATTTATAGAATTGCAACAAATTCCTCAAACCAGAAGAGGGGGCGATAGACTTTTGAGACTATGACAAGCTGAAGTGAGAATGATTTGCTATTTGAACACAACAGTTGCAGGGTTAAACTCAGACAATGAGATGATCTCCTTTCTTTGAACATATCATAGTACCTAATAATGTCAAAAAACAGGAGCCAAATGTAGAATGTAATAACCTTTGTCAATACATCTCTGCATGACCTCCAATTCTACTGCATACTGTATACTATGTGCTTTTTACTTGCTGTCTTTGTGGTCAAATAATCTACATTACTGTCTATGCTGCACCTATTATGCAGATACAACTGACAATCTTATGCCATGCAAGAACCTAGCTTACTCTGTATGAATCAGCTGATGTTATAGGCAAGATTACAGAACCTTAACGTCAGTCACACACAACTGACAATCATATTCCATGTTGGCACCTATATTATTCGGTATAATCAGCTGTTGTCATAAGCAAGATCTCACAATCATGACACCATGCCACCAAGAAATAGTAGACACCAAAGAAATAAGAGATTACTTTAGCAAAAACTATTATTTGGTCCGAATCCTACATTTTTCCAAAAATGCTTTGCTTTCCCAAAGGACACCTTCTAGATAATCTCACAAACACACACTTATTCAGGCTGCAATAACGATGTAATATAACAAAAGTTGCTTTTCTATATATTGATTCTCCGCTACAAGATGGCAGCCATGCTCACTTCGAGCGAGTCCCAAGGTAGAGGGACTACAGATTAACATTTGCAATGCAGCAACTCTGCATCCGGTTACCACAGTAACCCATGTATACAACTTTAGCTATGGCGCCCGGCTTCCGATCAGAACGAACCGATTCTCATCGGAGGTCTGAGAGTAATTATGGTAAGCTGCTCCTTTCTAGTAACCTTTACCTAATCCTTTTCTGGTAAAGATTCCAACCTAATATGTTGTGTTTAAGCATAGAAATGCGGATATGACGGGATACTTTACGAGATAACTGCTCCATTTTCAGCTGCATGACATTGCAAGCGGTCGTAAAGGTTAGAGGGTAAGCATGAAGAAGAGATTATATCTTACCGCACATAACAACATACAACTCAGTGTTCACATGTACAGTATTCGCTAATAGTTAATGGCACGTTAACATATATGACCAAGTTTTTTACACTTATAATTCCAACCAACAAGAATCGTCCTTATCAAATCGGCCCAAGGGCACAAACTCTCCCCCCTTATCTTATTATACTAATAGGCAGCTTAATACTATTTACAGGAACAGAGGGATTAACCCAACACATACCAGGATTCAAATTATGGGTAAGCACTCCGTTTTTATTGAACTGACAAAACACATTTATTTCTAATATACGATTGTATTTTTGAAAGCAAACAAAGCCATTAATTCCATTTAAATGTTCCCAACTCACTGTATTGATTCTCTCTCTCTCTTCCCTCAATCATCCCCTACACCAAGCCTATATTTTCTGTCCTTTCTATTGGGTTGATCCATTTGTGTTTTACAAACTGTTTTTGTATATTATTACATCATGATTCACAACTCCTGTTTATGTCATTATTCATTCTTATTGTCATAATGTTGATTCAAAAATTATGTTTTGGATATTTAAAATGAACTCATGTGTACGAAATCTACAAATTACAGAACATGCCCGGTTTTGAGAAAGGCTGCAGACAGTCGAAACATGTGTCAGCATAAGGGCATTGGAAAACAAAATAAAAAATGCATTCATGCTAACTAGGTGTTGCACTAATTTCTGTTCGGCGCAGTTTTTGACAAGTTACAACCACATATTAATTAACAGCAGTTTCTGGCTATATTTGTGTTCTTATAAAAATGCGACAAATTATCAACAATTGTCAATAACTTGATACCCAATCCAAACAACCAGGCTCAACAGAGGATTTGCCATACGACCATTTTATACTAAAGTCAGCTTTGTTGTTCTTCTGAAAAACAAATTTCATTTGAGTTCCTTTTCCCCAACCTTGCCTGTAAAATAACAAGCCAAAAACAATTTTTCTCATTGAATTCCTTTCCCAAACAGCACCTTTTTTAAATCAGCAGCAAATCAATTTTTCCATTGTGCTCACACTCCTTGTAACTGAGCCATAGTTGTGATTGTGGCTGTTGCAAGGAATTGGTGGTTTATTTTAGCATTGCATCAAATATTAAATTAATATTAATATATATATTTTTTTTACTAAACACCACCCTGGTTCCTAACCTGTCGGTAACACAATGGATTTGTTGAGGTTGAGTGCAAGACGGGTTGGAGGCCTCACCAAATTGAACCTAAAATGAAAGTGCTTTATTGTCAACCAACTTGCTTCGGCGGAAAGGAACTCCCAGAGTTGAGAGTGACTGCATAATAAACCAAAAAAAAACTGGGGGCGTGTGCTGAGATTGGTAGAGAGTCTTCACTTGTGACAGTGCAGTAGCAGAAGAATATTCATTTGGGTGTAATTACATTGCAGTGGATGGAAGGTTGTGTTGCATTGTGATGGTGCCATTCAGATGTGTACCCTGGGCTCCAGGGTGGTGTATAGACAAAACAGTGTTGATTTCAGTTGTCATTGTGAGTAGAAACTAAGCAGGAACAGGGTTTAGATTTTTTCCCTTGCATAGAGAATATATCCGGTGCAGAACACATTTCAGAATGAGCACCATAGAAATCACTATGGACAGGAAGCACATCCTTTACAAATTGTTTAATGAAGGTGAATGGGTAGAACAAGAACATGAAATGTGGTATGCTAGAATGATGGAGGAGGTTACCTCTGCAAATGTTGAGTGGCAAGATAATGGGCTGTTACATCAGGCCCTGACCAACATTTACATGACACAGACCAGCAGAGATGAGTAAATTAAAATGGCTGAACTCATAGCATATATGTACTTCCGTATGATGATTATGGAAGAAAGATGCCTGGATAGTGTAGCCTCTGTGCAAAACCAGTCTGAGCTTTTGAATCAAGCAAGAGAGTTTGAACAATTATAAAGAATAGCACAACAAAGCCAAAATTCAGAGTTAAAATTTCAACATATTATTCAGCAGCAAAAAGATGAGTTAGTGACACAACAGCAAGCACATTTATAGCAGCAGCCTCAATTTTCTACACTGCAAGGGGAGTAACAAGAATTTTTTGAAAACCTGGGTGCAAGTCAACCCAAAGTTAGTGAGCAGGTTGTTCACAACATAGCATGCTTAGAGGATATGTTCAAATTTCAAGCACAGATTAAACAACTAAAAGCTGAAAACAGCCAGCTAGTCATTAGGGAAGTCAATTCTCAGGGTGAATTTGATCACATGTGCCAAGATCTGAACATTCTGAAACAACATAGAGAGCAGTTGAAAGAGGAAAATAGCAAATTGTGTCAGCATATAGTACCCTGTTTCAGAAAGTGCATCAGTTAAGGACAGACATGGAGACAACTGAGTTATGTTCTCAGGAACTAACTGACATGAAGCTAGATAATGCCAAGTTAATGGAACATGTGAGGCAAGCAGAGGTTGACATAGAGCAGGCACCACAGGCCACAATTGCACAAGGGGAGGAGATTAGTCTCTTGAAAAAGAACCAGTCTGAATGTGCCCAGGCAATACAAGCCACACAGAAGGACAATGAGTCCTTTTGTGAGAACAAGGGACCCAGAGACTCAGTATTGGCACAAAATAAAGTTCCTGATTCTACTCAAGCAAGGTGCCAGAGTTGAAAACTCAGGCCTCTATATATCACCAAGAGATAGGGGCTAATAAAATCAAATGAGATGTTGGGAATAAAAATAGCCAAATACAAACAGACTTTGAGGTATCCCGACCAGTCAGAGTATGGAAAGGCACCCTCCAATCACAGAGTGATGACCTCTTTACCAGGGACCTCAAGCCAACGCACCAACCTCATATGTACAGGGTGCTGCTAACTTCATACCTGTCTGTTTTCAAGAACAGGGAAACATGGGGCAGCTGGACTCAACCAGACCAAGTCCAACTGCGCCAGAGAGCCAGTCCATATCAGACATTGATGAATATTGATATCTACCCAGATTTAAAAATACTTCGGAACTTCTGACCAGGAGGCTTTAGACTGGCAGAAACTGAAGTTACAAATGGACCACCTGGTCCGCTCTGCAGACAGAGAAGAACCAGGCCTCAAAAGAGTATTTTAAAAACCTTCACACTTTCAGGGAGCTTTGGTGAAATTCTCCCCCATACCTGGAAGAAGGGATGGGGAGGATGAGTACTTCCCAGTGTGAAAAGCGGAGTACCAGGGAAATTACACTGAAAGCCCAAAGCACGACAGGGGAGAAAAGACCAGACCCTGTAATTCTGGGAGGGATTATCAGTCTCTTAGACGTAGAGAGCACCTAGAGCACAGGGATTGGACCACCAAAAGTAGCAGCAGCAGAGAAAGAGAAAGAGAGAATCTCTGTCATTCATATTAATCTCTTAATGTCTTTTTTGTTCTTGGGAAATGTGGATTTATGATTGACTTATGGATTTTTGTTTGATTTGAATTTTTTGATCTTGGACTAACTGTGAAAAATGATTTAAAATATATTCATGTTTTTGTGTGCACTTACAGCCATGATTTGATAAAGGCTCAGTGAGCCAAAACACGTGTAATTGAGAAAAGGGCACATTTGTTTACATTTTTGGCTTTTGAAGATCAAGTATTAAAGGCACAATCACCATTCAATGGTGCAGAGTCCTAGAGTATTTCCTTTTATGGCAAATCAAGTAATGACAGTTTAGGCTTATTACCGTCACACTTCAGTGAACTGCGACACAGAATTATACATGGTCCTA
This sequence comes from Ambystoma mexicanum, assembly GCF_040938575.1. Classification (NCBI taxonomy): domain Eukaryota; kingdom Metazoa; phylum Chordata; class Amphibia; order Caudata; family Ambystomatidae; genus Ambystoma; species Ambystoma mexicanum. The sequence goes on along the minus strand of NC_090923.1, from coordinate 250,023,403 downwards.
CTCTAACACATTTTTTCAAAGAAATTAAGGATTGACTGGAGTCGCCTAACAGATCAACTTGTAAAGCCTTACTAATGACTGATTGATTTGTTAGTTGACACTAAGGCTGACCCGACACCTTACAAGAATAACAAACATGGCAGTATACCTTAAGAACCGAGAAGAAGAGACCAAGAACATCTTTAACACTTGAGGGGACATGTCCCATGACTTTTCAAATTTAACAACTAAGAGAGGAGACTCACGGTCTAAATTCATCAAATTAGAGAGAATCTTTAAAATAGAAATCAACAAATATTGGGAGAAGGTCTCACTAGAGAACTATCTTCAGAATGACCGGGTACCGAGAGGCCTAAGGATACTGATATTTCCTAATTTTAGCAATGATCAGGATAAAGACCTAGCTGAGGCCTGGGAGGCCAACTTGAGCAACAGTTCAATGAAAACAATGGACCTACTCATAGAATACGCTACAAGAGAACACAAGAGAGCAGTGGAAGGAATTGAAATAATTAAGAACGAGATGACTGCTATGCAAGAGAATGAAGCAACCAAACTTAAGAACTAAGAGAACATGTATGAATTATTATAGGTTTATCAGGAAGAAGTGAAGATATGGAAACTAATAAAGTGTTACTGTGATGAACGTGATTAAAAAGAGGACAGGGTGTATACTTTCCAAGCCAAATATGATATGAGTGTAAAACCTTCTTCCACAAATTCAACACCGAATACATCATCAGCCAGCTCGGATGCTGACTCAGAACAGGAGAATCAAGAATTAGACAGCAGGAGCACTAATGAAAAAGGGGGATACATGAATCAAATCAAGTGTTACAAAAAAGGAAATAGAAATGATCCCCAGAAAACAGTCCGTTTTCAATTACCAACAGATATGAGTACTACCAATTTTGCTCAAGGAGGAGAGGAAGAGGGGGCAGGAAGCAACGGGAACCCAGAAATACCATAATACAACGAAAGACAAACAAGGGCCAGTTAGAAAGAGGAGAGCAAGCCCAAGTAACTAAAGACTTAGTCCTAAGTCTTTCTAATAGATTCATCACAGAAGATGAAAGATGACTTCTGAATAAGTGACTATCCTTTGCACCATCATGTGATCTCAAGAAAGTAAACATACACATAGATTTATTCAAATGTATACAGAAGTAAAAGCTAAAAAAACATTTTGCAACCAAAGCACCCGGAGATTACGTTACCAAGGAAACACCAACACATATCAGCAATTTGACAATTCAGAACATAGAAGAAACGTATCTAGTTCGCTCACTGGTGGAAAATGAAGATTTTGAAATACGGAACTTATTGGAAGGATTACAAATCAAACCAGATGTTCTAACATCGAAAGATCTAAAAACTAAATCTAAGTTTGTACCACAATTGCACGTGGATAATGTAATAGACACATTCTACAAAGCTGTCTCAGAGGATTTTTATGAGATACCAAAATCTACGAGCAAATATACAAGAGGAAGGACAACCAGTTAAGATAATCTGACATTTAGAGAAAGGAAATCCCTCAGAGCATTATCAGTGGACACTACAATAGTGATTAAAGAAGCTGACAAGTGGGGAAATATCGTTGTTATGAACCGGGAAGATTATCTAACAATGGCATCAAATCATCCTTTAACCCCTGGCTGTTATAAACGACGGAATGAAAATTACAAACAAGAGGCTATGAAGCAGGTGGAAGAAAATCATTGAAAATGGCACAGAAAGGGTCTGATTTCAGATGAGGAACAGGCATTTTTGTCAGTAAAAGAACTAGTTATACCAGCAATGTATTTCTTGCCCAAGATACCCAAAGAGTATAATTCCATACCAGAAGGTCGCCAATCATGAGTGGGATTGGTTGGGTGACAGAAAATGTGTCTGAATATCTGGACTCTATCCTTCAACCAAGGGCAAGCGTACTCACATCATATTTACAGGATTCAACTAGCCTTATCCGTAAATTCAACACATTTTCGTGGGAAGACAGCTTTATCCATGCCACCTTGGAGGTTAAGGCCCTTTACACTTCTATACAACATAAATGGGCAATTATTGCAATTGATTACACCTTTAGAAATGACTCCTCATCATACTTCCATCAAATCCAAATGCTAATAGAAATGTTTCAAATCACTTTGGATTTCAACCTATTTACATTTGACAACTGTGTATACCAACAGACTAAGGGGGTAGCCATGGGTACAAAATATGCTCGGTCCTGGCAATCTTTTTATGGACATGTTGGAAGACAATGGGGTATATCAAGATACAGATTTTGCAATCAAAGTGCGAATGTGGACACAATATATAGACAATGGGCCTCATTACAAGTACTCCGGTCCGGAATTAACACTGCCGGTAAAACCATACCGGCACCGTTTCCATGTCCGCCCAATCATGACCCGCGGCCCCGGTAATAGCACCACCCTAAACCACCACCGTGGAAATAGGGTTCCCGTTAAGTCCGTCTGCACGGAAACCCCTCAGTTACCGTCATCACAAAACACTGTGAGCATCACAACTAGCGCGGACACGGAAATACCGGCAAAAAATGGCGTAAATACCGTGATCAGGGTGGCGGAACCGCTGCCACCGCGAACATGGCGTTATACACTGCCTGCTGAATTGAATCAGGGCACAGGTGCACCAAATCAGCCCAGCTGGACCTAGCAGGCCACTGGGAGCCTACAAAAGGGCCACACCCAGCCCAACACAACACAGAACTATGCAGGCAGCAGCTCTAGTAGCACTGGGACTGGGCCTACTCAACCAACAGGCAGCACTGCACATGGTGGCAGTAATGGCGCAGAGGAGGAGGCGGAGGCGGAGGAGGTGCAGGCGGCAACCAGCCAACCCTGCAGCTATGGCAAACCCCATTGCCCAGCCAGCCCACCCCGCCGCCAGCCAGCAATACCACGCATCAGGGCCTCACCCTGGAACCTCACCCCAGGACAGATCCACACACTATACCGGCTGGACCGTGCAACAATCCTGCACATCACCGCCATGATTGAGGACACCCCCACCGCCATCCCCCCCTCTTGAAGGTTGTCTCAGTACTGCATTTCCTTGGCACTGGCACCTATCAACACACGGTTGGTGAGCTGCACGGCATATCACAACACTGTTTCTCCAAAATCCTGGTACAGGTACTGGATGCCCTGTTGTGCCATGTGTCGGAACACATAGCCCTACCCCGCACCCTCCCCGAGGTCATTGCCACCAAGTTGGCCTTCCATGCCATAGCAGGCATGCCAAATTGCATAGGCGCAGTTGACTGCACCCACGTCGAGCTGACAGTACCACATGCAATTGAGGTGGTGTTCTGCAATAGGAAACAGTATCACTCTTTGAATGTCCAGATTGTTTGTGATGCCATGCAACTGATTACACACTGCTGCGCACGTTTCCCAGGCTCATCACATGACTCAATGGTACTGCAGAATTCCACGTTGCCACGGTACATGGAACGCTATGCCGGACAAAGCACATGGCTATTGGGTGAGTACAGCTGACGATGCTACAACCCTGTCGGAGTGATGTGTGTGTGTCCAGGCCAATGAGCATTGTGAGTGTGCCGCTGTGACCGCACATGCATCACCCCCCTTCCATCTACCAAATACACAGCGGATGCCAAACATCATGAAGGAAGACATGACAGGGCACCACAATGTGCCCGTGCACACGCTGGCACAGCCAATCCCGTCACTGTCCCATGAACCCTGTGCCACTGCAGACACCCACCCTCAATTGAAACACTGCCTCAAAAAGCACGAGAGGCGTGTAAATGAGACGACATGTATTTACTACTTCCGTACAGTGGAGTCACTCTGACATGTGTGGACAGCACTGCACTGTGACATGCACACAATCAAATGTCACCCGCAGGGCACAGTAAACATGCAAGTTAATGTGTAGGCCCATATGCAGTCAGCGACATACATCGTGATGCCAAAAACATACCTCCATACACTGCATGGTACATATGCATGAATGAATGATGATACAAGAATGCACAGCAGCAGATGAGGACATGATGCCACAAACACTGACATGTTCCCCCATCTACATCCCATGTAGGTGATGCGGGATATGCACTCACGCCATGGATGATGACACCTGTACGGAGACCAAGGAACAGGCATGAAGAGGCATACAATAGGGCACATATCCGCACACATGGAATGATTGAGAGGACATTTGGACTGCTGAAGGCCCGTTTCTGCTGTCTGAGCAGATCTGGCGGATCACTGCTGTACAGCCCAGTGAAGACGGGTAAAATCACGCTTGTATGTGCCATGCTGCACAATATATGCCTGCGCAGGAACATCCCAATGCCACCAGACGCAGATGAGGAAGATGGGGATGGGGATGGAGATGGGGATGGGGATGGAGATGGGGATGGGATGGCACTGCCTCCCCCTGGGGGTCCACATGATGGCCAGAGAGCACGGGATGCCCTTCGCATTTACTTTTGAGTCACAGCACATTCACAGAAATGCACGAACATGGTGACGACAATGAATTAATAGTTGCACTGCAAAATAAATGATCAATGTCCACACAAGTATGTCTTGATTTGAAATGGTGATGTATTGATGTAATAACAACAGGGAAGGAGGTGCATTGGTTAGGGAAGCTGTACACCCAGGGCCACCCACCACCCAAACGTGCCCACCCCCACCCAGAGCCCATTGTTCAAACCCCCAAAACTACCTACCCCACCACCCAAACGTGCCCACCCCTCTCACACCCTTGTAGTCCACATGTGTCCTGCACTGCCCCACACACATGCCATCACTTCCGTGTGCGCATCTGTGCCTGTGCAACCTTGCCCGAGGGACCCATTAGCCTACTTGAGCGCCTCCTTGGACTGGCAGTAGTGGAGCTGGATGGGGTGGTTGTGTTTGATTGGCCAGAATCTGGGATTGAGGGCATCCGTGCCAGATTTGCCTGTTGGCCAACCAACATGGCCTCTACAAGCCTGGAGGTGTGGCCGTTGCCCTCCCGCACATGGCGTGCAAGGGTTATTATAGTGCTCGCAAAGCGTCCGATGGACCTCGACAGGCGACGCACTGAGGCGCTGTAGCTCTCCCTCTGCAGCCTGGATTCCTCTAGCTGCCTCTCCACCAGCTGGGTGAGGGTAGCCTACTGGTCCTCCATCCGCTGCATGCGGGCATTCATTTTGGGCATGGATGGGGTGGGCGACCTCATGGGACTCACCAGTGAAGTGGGGCTGAACCCCAGCTCATGGAAGGAGCCCAGGTCTTCCAATGTGGGCATCTCCCCCTGTGGCCCCGTTTCTGAGTGCTCTTGCGGGGCACTGTTATCACTGCAGGCCGCCCCCTCTGCAGTGCTGCTACCTTCGGTGTTGTGTTGGTTGGCCATGATAGGTTCCCATGGCACCTGTCTAGACTCAGCCAGTGTGGAGACGGTGGGGATGTCGGTGGTGGTGGGCCGCACATCTGTAGTGGCTGGTAATGTGGCCAGAGGTGCAGAACTGCCGGCAGCATCCTCCTGTGTGGTGGCGGTGGCTTGTGTACTTGCCGGTGCAGATTGGCTGGCCTGTTGTGCAGTATCACTGTCACTTGAAATGGCTGTGGGGACACAAAGGGCATGCAATTAGTGTTGTTGTGATGGCAGATGGGTGCATCACATGCGTCATTAAGATGGTACATTGAATAGTGTTAGTCACATGCATCTGATTGCTGGTGTATGCATTCTGTGATATTGGTTGCCATACGGATCATGATGGGTCCTTTGGCCCACACATGCACTCCCTGCTGGGGGTTGTTAATGGGTCCTTTGGCCCAGTACTCACAACTGCATATTTACATGTGGCATTCATGTTTGGGCACTTACCGGCATCTGCAGGTGGGCTCACTTCTGCCTCAGCCTGCCCGATCCCATGGATTCCCTCTAGGTGGAGGACGCTGCTGCAACGCTCCTCCCATGCTTGCAGCCTCAGTGGGGAAGGGGGTCCTCCACCTGTCCCACTGCTGTGTTGGCGGTGTGTGGAAATGAGGTTGCGTACCCTCAGCCTCAGGTCGTCCCACCGCTTGTGGCAGTCCTTCACGCTCCTCACTGCCACGCCCACAGTGGTGCACTTGCGTGCAGCTTCGGCCCACACCTCCTTCCTCCGCTGCTGTGTGACACGCCGTTGGTCAGCGCTGAAGCCACCAAGACGGTTAGCTCCGCCTCGCTGAAGCGCTGTTTGCGCTGCCTCTGAGCAGGAATCCTGGCAGACATGCTGGTGGTCCCTTTTGGCTTCTCAGAGTGAGGAGTGTGCTTGTGCTGGCTCTGGATGGCAATGGATTGTGCTTTTATATGATGGCCGCCTCTCTGTTTCCTGTTTTGGCGATCATGGTATTTCCGGTTCCGTGTCCGTGGCGGCGGAGGCGGAAACGGGTTTTGCGCCACTTGTGGCTGCGTTATTTCCATTTCCGTGGGGTTTTCCGTGATGGCGGTAACAACGTTTCCGAGTCCGTGTGGTGCACGCGACCGACAGCGTGTAATCGGACGTTTTTTCCGCAACCTTGCGGACATGGAAACTTTTTTACCGCCGTCACAGATTTTGCACGGTCCCGGACTGGCAGGTTGTAATGAGGCCCAATGTTTTTTTTTTTAATTTGGAAAGGTAACGCAAAGAAGTTCCAAATGTTTATTTCAAGATTGAACAAAAAGTGTTATGATATCGAATTTGTAGGGGAATGTGATGCCAATTTGATAAACATTTTGGATCTCATAATCCATTCAGATGGCCACAGACTTCAAACATGGAAATACAGGAAACACACAGAAGTCAATTCTATTTTCCACGCAAGGAGAGTTGTCATTTTAAACCGACTATTAACAACATCCAATAGGGAAATATACTCTGGCTAAACGCAATTGTCAAGAACAAGAAAAATTCAATGAGGAATGTGTACTACTGAAGAACCGATTCAGGAACTGAGGATATCCGCTGAAGTATATCACGTCTGCATATATGAACATAAACAAGTGCATCAGGAAGATACCTTACAAATGAAGTCCAAAACAACTCCATACAAACCCATGGGAGTCTTTTACATAACGCAATACACAAGAGACCATCAAAGAATCCAGAAAATATTGAAGAAACACTGGAATTTGTTGCAACTTGATGAACACATAAATAAACTCATAGGGTACAAACCCTGTATGATTTACAAAAGAGCAGAGACATTGAAAACAATCCTAAGCCCATCGCTATTACCGGACCCCAAAGATTTGAAACATATGATTTGGCTCCAAATGAATGACATTGGCTTCAGAACATGTGGCATGTGTTCCCAATGCAAATTTACACATGATAAGACCAAAGAATTTAAGGATGTAAACGGAACAATCTTAAGAATCAAGCATGGCATAAATTGCAGAACTAAATTTGTTATATATGGTATTATCTGTGTATACCATAAGGAGTATATACGTAGTAACAAGGGAGAATTGAGAATAAGCGTCCGTGAGCACCTAATGAAAATTGGAAGTCAGGGCCCCACGTTACCATTAGTATATCATTGGCAGACTTGTCACCAAATGAACAATAAATCCGATATCAGGTTTATAGGTCATCAACATGTGACCTTGAATAAGAGAGGGGGTGATAGAATAAAAGCTCTATGTCAGGCTGAAGCACCTATAGTATGCCTCCTAAATACGACAGTGACAGGCCTTAACCGTGATAACGAGATGTCATCATTCCTGTAGGTGTTTGAAACCAAACTCATTTATAGGTTTTTGGCAACATAGCCGCTCACTGTAGCATTAAACCATTTACTCCTTTAAAAGAAATGATGCTCTCCAGTTTCACTTACTTGTGAATAAGCATTATCATACTTTTGCACCGAATATACTAATTAGCTAACCTATTTGAATCTCTTAAGAACAAAACATATTCAGTTACTATACCAATTAAAGATGCATACTCTTTTTGTGAACATTTTTTTTATTACACTTGAAATTGCATCACTTGCCCATGTGAGTGAAACATGTATTAGTCACACGTTCAGCGTTAGTTAACAACGTATTGCCAAATAATTCTTCATTTTGAAAAATGTCTTTTACTTACGAGCGCTTTAGAATTGTTCATTTAGCCTCGTTGAATCGTGTATACGAGCCCGATTCAGCTTCTGCTCCATGGCAACGTATCGACAACGTTGCCATGGTTATGATATAACACCTGACATAAAAGGGTGTTGGCTCTTGAATTACCGTGCTAGCTAACTGTCAGGTACTGTCAGGTTGGAGCGACACATTCTTTAGATACAGTATCATATACTCATTTACATTGGGTCAGCGGAGACACATATTTAGTATAGAAAGGTTTTGGGAAGTTATTATGGGTTATATTTTTAAAAACAGCCAATTTTGCACTTAACCTTCATTGCAGTCTATGGAAAATGCCCCAAGCCAAGATGGAGGTTCTCAGTCTAAATTCTAATTGGCTGGAGATTGTTAATAGGGAGGACAATGAACATTCTAAACTGCCTTTCATCGTCCTTGCCCAGCTGAGAGGTCTTGTGGCTCCTGCTTAACTTGTTCAAGGGTGACAAGTTTCAAGCAGTTGAGCGGAATTTCTGAAAGTATAACAGGAGTCGTGTATGGAGTTTGGTGGAGACACAGGACAGGAGTTAGAAATATCCAATTTTCTGAGAAAAGAAGTTTTCAAGTCTCAATCACAAGATAAGTGACTTTCCATTTTTGATGAACTTTGTAAAAAGGTTATATTAATTTAAAGGGATTGAAATCGCAAATCTGTATCTATAAAATTGAAGCGCGTACGTTTGTTTTCATCCCTACGTGTCATTTCAAACTAGCGCGTGAGTTTTTTCCCGTTACTTTGAGCACGCGCGTGTGTCTCTGCGGGTGAGAGTGAAGCGCGAGCGTGAACTTTGGACTCACGTTTACTGTTCATATACGCAAGGGTTTTTTCTATGTGATAAAATAAAAGCGCGTGTGCTTTTTCCCGCGATTTGGTTTTTGCGCGTATGCGTATTTTTTTGTGGGTTGGACTTTAGCGCCAGTGAGTTTTTATCGCGTCTTGGATTTTCAGCGCGTGTGCGTATTTCCCGCGACTTGGAGTAAAGCGCATGTGTTTATTCCCGCGGTTTGGATTTTCAGCGCGTGTGCGTATTTCCCGCGACTTGGATTAAAGTGCGTTTTACCCGCGGTTCGGATTTTAGCGCGTGTGCTGGCTTTCCACGTGAAGATTTCATCGCAAGTTTAAAATTCGTTCTTGAGCAAAAGCCACTCTACAAAGCAAATATAAAAACAAATACAAGAACTTAAAAGAACTTCCTTAAACTTATTTGAAGAACTTTAGACCTTGTTCAAGAATCTTAGGGTTGAGCAGACGAACTACAAAGTTAAATATTACATTCATGGACCTACTGAGAAGGCTGAATTATCTTTAAGATTCTGGTCCACAAGTAAGGAAGTCTTGTCTGCTAATCAGTTCTCTGGGCATATTGAAGAGAAGTACGAGGTATGGTTTTTTGACTATTTTGGTAAAGGATATAGAGTTAAGGTTAGTATAGTAACCCATTGAGTAATGAGGTGTATTGCATGTTTATGTTTTAACTACAGGTGAAGAACCAGCGAGTTGATAGCTTCCAGCCTGGTGTTTGTTTCTTTGTCCCTTCCCCCTTTCCCCTGAAAGTGAGGTAAACTGAGCAGTTATATATATGTCAGCTCAGAGTGCCACATTTTGGGTGGATTGTCGGGGGTTCAGCAGCTTCTACAGACACCAGGTTCTCAGCATGACACTAACGCAGCACATAATAAAAAAATGTGTGACATTTTTTGTGACATTATTTGTTACACTTGAAATTGGAGCACCTGTCCATACGAGTGAAACATGTATCCGTCACGGGTTCAACGCTATTAGTCAACATATCGTCAAATAACTCTTCATTTTTGACAGATGTCTTTGACATACGAGCGCATTAAATTTGTTTATTTAGTATTGTTGAACCGTGAATACGAGCGCAGTGTTCTGATATCAATTAAACACACAGCTCTGCTTACTCTGGGGCTACACATGTTAACGTTCGCCACAATAAGATGGCGCCCAGCGTATTGGATCCCAATCCATTGTGAGGAAGTGCGCTTCTGCTCCATGGCAACGTAACGATAATGTTGCCATGGTTACGATATAACAATACCTGACATAAAATGGTGTCACTCTTGTATTGCTGTGCTAGCCAATGCGAGAGACGGAACCCTCACGTAAGCGTCTCTGCCATCTACTTATCTTGTTTTAGATAACAGGCCCATCTGTCATAATCGCGTGCATGTGGTTGTGACGTTATCGGACTGGAGAGCGAGCTGAGAGTGACAGTTGGAGTTGGAGTGAGCGTAGATGGCTGCAGGATGGCTGGGGAGCCGGTATTTTCTGTTGTCCCTTCGTGTCTTATGTTAACTTGGTATGTTAACTGAACCTGGACAATAAAACATAATAATATCAGTACTGGAGCGGTAGTACTTCAATTATGTCACCATCCCATTATAATAATATGATAGTATTTTCCCTTATCTGTTAAAAGATTACGTTACGAACAATCAGAATGTCTACATATCTTTCTAGTGGCTGTAGACTATGCGAACTGGCAGAATAGGAGAAAAAAGCATGTTGCCCTTGAATTGCTCTATACGGGAGTAACGAGGGAGAGCAGGATGATGAATAAATGAAATATCAACAATTAAACTACACAGCATTGAGTCATGAACATGTATTAATGACTGAAGACTAAGATTAGCATGTATTGTGGTTTAATTTAATGTTTTTCCTTGCAGGGACTTGGACATTGGGATCTGGCCCATTAACAACCCTTTCAATTAACTAACAAACGGATAATTCTGTTTAAAGCATTTTCTGGTAAGAAATCCCTTTGCCTTAGGGGGTACAAATATGAGTTTGGCATAATACCAGACTAAAAAAGAAGAAATTAGAGATAACCGAATCCCAATCTGACTAACAAAACTCTGTTATTTGTTCCTTTTTCTTCTTTTTGTTTTCGTTTTGAAATTTGATTTTTGATATGCTCTTTATGGTGTCCTGGTGTTTTTTGTATTTTCTTTCCCCTTCCAATCCTCCCCATTACCATCCCGGAATCTCTGTCATTCAATATTAATCTCTTAATTTGTTTTTTGTCCTTGGGAAATGCAGATTTATGATTGACGTATGGATTTTTGTTTGGTTTGAATTGTTTGATCTTGGACTAACTGTGAAAAAATGATTTAAAATGTATTCATGTTTTGTGTTCAATTACGGCCCTGATTTGATAAAGGCTCAGCAAGCCGAAACACATGTAGTCGAGAAAAGGGCACATTTGTTTACATTTTTGGCTTTTGAAAATCAAGTATTAAAGGCACAATCACCATTCAATGGCGCTGAGTCCTAGAGTATTTCCTTTTATGTCAAACCAAGTAATGATGGTTTAGGCTTATTACCGTCAAACTCCAGTGAACTGCGACACAGAATTATACATGGTCCTACTCTAACTCATTTTTTCAAAGAAATTAAGGATTGACTGGAGTCGCCTAACAGATGAACATGTAAAGCCTTAATAATGATTGAAAGAGAAGTTATGCCAAACAGAAGAGAGATATTGTGAAATACCCAATTCAGCATGAGTTTGGCTCAGGAGTTTGTGGAGTTTGGTGGAGCTTGGCAGAGTGGAGGCACACATATGGTTTCTCCAACGCGACCTCAAACGTGACATCAAATAATGAAGACTGGACCCATCAAAGCACTTCTGAACCAACGAATAATGAGCCGATCGTCGCCGCCCTATATTTCCCTTGTCAGGGTAGGTGCTGCAGACCAGAATGAAACTGAACTGGAACCACCCCTTGAGGTGAGTGAACTACTGTGTGATTTGGCGCAGAGTGAAATTGGCAATTTGAAACCAAAGAATCAAAGGGTGCAGACTTGTACACAATGACTGAACCGGCGGGTGATGGGAATGGGGAGCTGAACCATTACGACGTTGCCACCTCACCCCCACACATGGAAATCCAATATCAAGCTGTCCACAATATGAGTGAGACAGGCTTGGTTGATCGGAAAGCAATCAATGAACCCATTATACTGAGTGATGGGTCAGCTGATAAGAACTGTAGCTTCAATGGGAAACCCTGCCTAACAAACTCCCCCAGCCGAGCAATGAATACATTAGCATGGCATGTATACCCCCTGCAAACAGACACCGCCATACTTTTTAATGATGAACGGAGCTGCGGCACTCTAGACATGGTGGATGACTTGGAGATAAGGATGGCAGGCAACAAAATGGAAACAAAATCAAATGAAACCTGCAATACACCACTAACAGCTTTGCGAAGGAGAGCTGTAAGAGCAAAATCTATATGGCAAAAAAAAGTTTTCTTCCAGGAACAATATTGCAAATACCATAGATCCCGTACAATTGCCCAAGACCCGACAGGGTGCACGATTATCCATAGATATTACAGAAATTGAATCACTCATGTCCAACCACGAGAAGCGGAACATAGTTTTTGGTCTTACCCTTCCAATCTTCCCCAGAAACATTGAAGCAGAATTTACATTAACCTCTGTACAGCATACTTCTGATTCAATATTCGACACTGATCACAGCCTCCAACCGGAAAATAATGATTTTGTTCATGACAGAATGCAACATAATAAGTCTCTAGAGAAAGAGACGAAAGATGAATGTGTGAAACCAATCAAACCAAACGTGAGAAACGCTGCAGGACCAATGCCAATGCGTGCGATCAAACGATCCAGGAACCATGCTCATACATACCTACAACAAAGATGGACTTACAAAATCTGCAAGATGGCAGCGTCTACAATTGTTTTGCCACCTTTTCTCAAACTGTATGAGATGCTGAGAGACGCAATGAAAGACCGAGCGACCTTGCTAGCACTTATCCATACAAAGCAAATACACACTGAAGCATTTATACACAAAATACAATTAAGATTTTTATGTGGAAGCTGATACATCAATGCAATGCCAGGCGCAACCTTTTGACATTGCAATAACTGATCATACTGACCAATCTTGTATGACAGCTGCATTGTTAGATATGATGAAACAATCACAATGTGAAACCAACCAATGTTCAGAACATATCTGTGATGCTGGAAATGCAGCGGAGGGACAGGGCCTCTGTATCCTTTCATTTACTGCCTTTTTATCGTGTGTTCTATCGTGTTTTCCATGCAGGAGTTCATGTGGGACTCTTGGCGGACAGCTCTCTCTTTTGGTTTGGTGTACAGACCCATGGGATAGCCTTATGGCACCCATGGGTGGGGGTATAACCCTGTGCCCCTAGTGTATGTTTTTGGGCACCTGTGTTTGCCCCACAGAGCAGGGTATGGGCTGGTGGCAGCTCCGTGCTGAATTTGACAGGTGCTCTAAGTATCCTCCACTTTGGAATACCCAGGCTGTGCCATTGGAATCAGTAGTTGATTCCTGATAGGAAACAAGATAGCCCCTGTGGCCTCGTGCCTTCTATTGCATGTTACCTTGTTTTCCCAAAGTCCTGGGAAGCCCTGACTCTGGCCCTTCCCCCTGACTGGCTGTTGGATGGAAATTCCATATATGGTGTTGTTGTGAAGTCCAGGCCAGGCTGGCTGAGCCTTCCCAGTGACTGAATGTTGTGGTTACACCCTGTGGGTGGGACCTGGGTAAATGGAGTGTGTGATGATTATGCATTCTGTGTTGTGGATGTCTAATATCTAGTGTTTGACACAATGACTGAGACAGCCCTGCCCGAAACTGGTATGAATGCAGTGTGGAGTGTTGAATGGCTGGGTACATTTCCCAATACACATACATTGTTGTGAGTGTCTGGAGAGAAGTGATGGCCAGAATGCACTATACACCAGATTGGATGCCTGCCTGCATGAATGCCCTTCTGACCGATTGGTTGCCTGAGTGTGACCCAGCAGAATGAATGGGAGATCAACTAGTATATCTGGGGGCATCTCACTGCTAGAATTCGTGTTCAGAAGCTGAAGAGAAACTGGAGTTGAAACTGAAGCTTAACCTTGAAGCCCTGCTGCAAGACAAGAATTGCTGTTGCCCTTCTTCATTAATTTGAAAGCTGCTGTTTCTCCAATGACTGACCTAGAGAGGACCTGTTAAGGCGCCCTCTTCCCAAGCTATGAGGGACAATCCTGAACCAGCTGATCTTTGCCAAAGCTCCCTGGTAGACAGACCTATGACAGGCTGCCGACCGGGGACAGAGACTGCCGCGGAAATACAAGGAGAAGCATCCGGACACTGTTGTCCACCACTGTCGACGACCACCATCACCGACCTGAGCCGCCATGCTCCCGTTGCCTAAGAACTTTCAATTCACGGATGCGCTCATCCGCACCGCCGCCCACCTTATCCCAAAGTTCTCCAAACTCTTTGCGGTCCTGAACCATCGACATCGAGGTGCCCCGCATGCCTCATCCTTGCAGGACGTCTACGCTCTGTCGCCGACGAGCACCGCTAGGAACGAAGCTGCCACTTCACCCCCGTAGTTCACCCTGTTCATCACCGGAAGTTCACTGACCCGTGGCTTCTGCCTTAAAGGGAATGCACTCAAGAAGGGCTGTCGATTTCCCGACGAGGAACTCTACAACACTAGGTACTTTGGGGTTGCTGAACTATTGGAAAGACTCTTGTGAACAATATATGGACTGGGTTTGTGATATATCTTTACTTTACAGGTTGCCCAGGTGTGGGGATATCCACATAGAGCTGTGTCTAGGTAGCAGGGCCAGTATTCTGCCTATTCTTCTAACCAACTGCTTTCCTCTTATATATCTATTGTTGGTTTCCTTTACAAACTGATTTGTGTGACATTTAACCGTACAGGTGATGCACTTTAATGAGATCTAAAGTAAGAGTGGTTCCACTGTATGTTTGCCATTGTAGATAACCGACTACAACATTAATTATATAAAGACTGTGTTTTAACTAATGCAGTGTGTGGACATTCCTTTGTGGGGGCTTGGGGACTACACTGTACTGAAGAACCAGCCGGCATCACCTGAGAAGCTATGCCTTGATTGCTCGACCACGTACCAATAATAGGGAATCCTGGCTGGGGTTCTCTGTGCCTCTCCTCTACCATATAGAGAACAGAAATACAGACAACCCCGTCCAATCTTTACAATCTCCAAAAACATCTTGACACTTTGAACAAAGAAAGTTCCCTAAAAAGGAATAAGAAAATTGCTAATGTGATCATTGAGAGAACAGAACCTGAACTGGTCATAGATCGGGACCCTCTGAAGATGTTAAAGTTAAACATTCATGAACATCCTAGAACAAGAGAATCACCTGACTCTGGGACACTCTCCCCAGTGGAAAAGACAGCTTGACTGCCTGTAACCACAAATAAACACGACCACGACTAATCTATTCTTTTATTGGACAACAATATTAACCAGAATATGGAATGGACAAATGGCTTATATTCTGCTGTATGCGCAGGAACTAGATCCCAAACAACGAATAGTAAACAGTGCCTGCTGCAGCAGAATACATTGAAGCAACCTGTTTTTGCAATTTCGATTCTCCCAAAACAGATTAAATCCCAAAGCCTGCACCAACTATGAAGAATCAAGATCCAAAAGATAAAAATTAACCGGCTAGACTGAAATTCAAGGTGAAGGGCTCTCGTGCCTTTCTTAGAAACTTACATTTGCCTGCTACTACAAGAAAACACACATCCAAAATCGTTAATAAACAAACAGTGCAACCAATTACGACAGATTTAAAGGGGGTCCAGGTGGATGCTAATGATAGGTGATCGAAGGATGAGCTAGAGCAATTACACATCTTGCTGAACTTATCAGTGTACTTATTGAGTGAAGTCCCGAATGAAATTACTCCTAAACAGATTGGTATACCAGATGGAAACCTATCAGCTTCTAGCTCGGACGATGCCCAACATTGCCAGAATACTTATAATATAGACTCCAAACTAACGTACTAAGAACTATCAGACACTGAATTGGAACGATCAAAAGATGCCTCTCTGAATATGAGTGATGACACGGATCACTTTGACATACTTGCAGCTTCTCCAGACCCCATTTCCAGACGGTTGTTCATAAAAGAGACTTGGTTCACACCCGCAATCTCCAAGAAAAAACCAAAGAAGGTCATGGTGCCCACAAAATGTGATCCTCAACTTCCCCCACCACTAAAACTATTGTCATTTCATGATTGGTTCACAGGAAAGGCAGAGTAATATTGAATAGAACCAATGTGCTAAGACTCTCCCACGCGGTACCCAAATTTATTATGACAGATGACATTAATGTCATATTCATTAAGGAATCCAGAATGGACTGAGTAGCAGTACATTTTGGGGGTAATTCATGGAATAAATGTGCACCGAAATTTGTGGAGCAAGCTGGCGCAAGCGTGAAAAAGCTGGCGCACACGTGGCAATTGCAGGTGTGCTATTCATTTAAGGCCCTGCGTGTGTTTTATCTGGGATGTGTGCCAAATCTACACTTACCTTACACGTCACTGCGACTTTCCATATGTTTGCGTGACAGGAACGGGGAAAGCACACAACTTCTCACGCACACACCTAAAAAGGGGGCGGAACACAGGGAATGGGGAACAACACGTGAAAATGTTGGCGTAATGTGGGAAGTACCGCTGGGAAACTCATGCAACGCCCACACGCAAGTGAACAACACGTATTCATGGAATCAAATAGGCAAAACCCACGCACGTCAAAACACATGCACACTCACAATTACGTCCGCCACATGAAAGCAGGCGGAAACGCCCCTGCGCAGCATAAAAGGGTGCACAAACAACAAACAAGCATATACAGCTACGATGAATGTCCCATTCCTCGCAGCAGTGATCGTGGGACACCGCAGGAGGAGGAGAACCCAGGAACAACTTTTTTGAGATGCCTGATGACCAGGTCTATGGCAGGTATAGGTTACCACCTCACATCATCCTAGAGCTGGTCAGGGAGTGGGAGGATGAACTCACATCACCCACCCTGTGCTCCCAAGCATTGAGCCCCTTGGAGAAGGTGCTCAATGTATTGCATTTTTTGGCCACTGGGTCATTTCAGCGGACAACTGCCATAGTGGAGGGCTTCTCACAGCCCACACAGTCACATTGTCAACACCAGGTGTTGGCAATCATGACTGCACGCCCCTCAGTCCGCAGGCACACATACATACCCAGACACCCGCAGAAAGGCAGGCCGTGGTCCTGGACTTCTACAGGGTGGCACACTTCCCCAAAGTGCTTGGTGCCATAGATTGCACCCATGGGGCCCTATGTCCACCTAGGCCCACTGAAAACATCTACCGCAAGCACTGGCATTCCATGAACGTGCAGGTTGTATGCAATGCCATGAGAATCATCACCTCAGTCCATGCAAACTATCCAGGGTCCACCCATGACAGTTTCATACACAGATTGTCCGCCATGATCCGGGCCCTGGTAGCTTGGAAGTATGGCGACACATGGCTCATAGGTTAGTACAAATGCCTGTGCACATGCATGTATGTCACACAGAGACAAATACACAAACCCAACTAATGACAACAATCATGACCTCCCCAGAGGACAGTGCTTACCCTCTCAGCACCCACATGATGACACCGATACGGAACACCACCACACCCGCCCCCCAGGTAAGATACAACGCAGCCATATTGCAACCAGGACCATAGTGAAGCGCACATTCAGAGTGCTCAAGTCACGCCTACGCTCCCTTGACCGCTCAAGGGCCAGCTACTATATGCACCCCCAGTAATGTGCAGGATCATTGTGGCAGCATGTGCCCTGCACAACGTTGCAACACGGCAGGGCATACCAGTGGACATGGTGGTTCCCCCACATCCCCATCCACATGCACAGGCGCTGCTCATGGGAGGGATAAGGGTACGTGGCGAGGCAGCCCGGACCCAGCTTGTGGCCACATTTTACACCTAAACTCCCACCCCTGCAGAGTGCACACAGGCCTGGCACATACCAGGTGACAATCGATGATGACAAAAAGACAGTCAACTGTCACAACCTTAACACCCTGAGAATGTTTGCACAGAAGTGCTACATTGAATGCATCCCTAGCTAATTAAAAAATAACCAAAAGAAACAGATGCAAGGTGAATATCTCACAACCCCCCTGCAAAACATACCATGTAAATCACTTCTATGTCACCCAAACCCTCCCAACACCCATGACCCCTGTCCTCCATGCCATGTGATGGCATGCAACAGCTGAACAGCCAACCAAATTCACAACACATGACACAATCGTCATTAAGTGCAACGTGAGAAATGTAAACCGGCATGAGATATTCACATCTGACATGGGACCTGATGAACTCACTTGGCAAAATTCTACCACACATTAAAAGTGGGTCATTATGAGTATGGTGGTACGCCATAGTTGGTGCCGGTACGTCACTGGCACCGTCCATACCGTACCGCCATATTACGAGTAACCCTAGCACATGGTGGGCAGTGTGGTGGTCACCACAGCTGCAGCTGCAGCCACCACTACTGGTGGGCCCGTGTCAGCACATGTTACTTACTGTTGGGTCGCAAGGGTGCCAGGGTCTGATGAAACAGCAGCATCACCTAGGCCCACAGGGGGTGGTGCTATGGCAGCACCAGCATGTGGCTGGACATCCTGCCCCTGTGGTGCACCCCTGGCTCTTTGTGCTCTACAGCCACCCTGGCCACCCTGGACTCCACGTACTCCCTGGTCAACCCAGCCATGTGCCCGACCACTCCCAACACTGGCAGGACACCCAACTGAGGCCCCCATAACCTTTGGTGGCCTCCCACCATGGCATGGATGTACTACTGCCAATGGAAGGTGCACTGAACAATTGTCCTGGTCAATTGGGGTGAAACGGGCAGGGTATGTGATGGTAGATGCACCCCTGTGCTCCTGCAAGGCTGCCTGTGGACCCTGGGGATAAATGACCCTCATGCAATGTCCAGGCACCCCAAAAGATACAAGGAAAACATATATACGCAACCCCTGTAGCCCACGTGTGTGTAAAAATATCTCGCACAGTATGCTGTGGCACCCAGGAACACAAAAAACATACGCGATTAACACGCGGGCTACTAGGATGTCACTAATAGAAAAATAGCATGCAATAGCGTGCGTGACTCATTGTCTGCGAGGAAAATAAATACACGTAGGCACTGTAACTGCTGTGAAGTAATCGCGTGTGAACCCCAAAGTAGGAAAAACACATGCGTCGGTCTCCAATGAAAGCATATATAGCGCGCTGCAGACCCATGCGGACCATTTACACGCGCAGAAGGAAATGTCTGCGCGTTTTACGTCACTTACGCGCTTACACGCTAAGGCCCTTCCCTCGAATTACACGCATTCACACACGGACGTGATGTTTTTGCACGTGCAGAGGCAACCTTGCCGAGGGAAACACCCGCACGTGTTTTTGCACGTGCAGATGCACCCTTACCGAGGGAAATACTTGTGCATGTTACGTCACATGCGCGCTTAGGTACTAAGGGTCTTTCCTCGGATTACACACTGACCTGCTGTTTTTTCACGTGCAATATAGCAATGTAGCAAGCTGGACACGCAGCAACACACAGAAGACCACGCTCCTGCCCAGAAGGCCATTTTCCTGCCCCCCCAGGCTCCCGTGCCGACTCCCAGCAGCCATCTGCTGCTGCCTGCCTGCTGGCCACATGCCCTGCTATTTGGTTCCTGCACATCAGCCATCTGCAGGGGCCCAGTTGCTGTGACCACCCCTGCTGGAAAAGAAGACTCCCGACTGCAGTTCCATCACTCCACAGCCCAACACCAGGACCCAGTTGCCCACCCACACCTGCCTTGGGGGTTGCCATGTAGGGGGAAACAACATTTGAGACCACTGGCAACCCCCAGACAGCGAGGCAGAGGGCTGCCAGCTTCACAGCAGGAGAGGTTGGCATCCTGGTGGAGCAAGTCCTGGTGCATTATGATGCCCTCTTCAGAAGAACACACGCCGACAAGGATGGATGGAGAAGGATCTGGATAGACGTCATGGTTGCCATCAACATGGAGGGGGTGGCAACCCACAACCTACCACACGTCCACAAGTGCTGGGAGGACTTCAGGTCCAGGATCCTCAGGAAGACCCGGCGCCTCTTGGACGCAACGGATGCAAAGGGGTGCCGGGTCCGCCTTATCAACGACCAGATCAGGGTCCTGGAACACATACGCCTAGCGCTTCACCTCCAGGTCCTTGAGAGACAAACCCGTCCGGAGTCCAGCGGTAAGTGTCCATGTGTACTGATTGGACGCAGTGCATGTTGAGGTGTGCCAGGAGTGTGCAGCATGGACATATGTCTGTAAAGGCCCATGTATGGATGTGTATGTGCAGGGACATGAGCCTGCCACATGTGAGTTCAGTCATGTGTGATGCACATCAATGGTATATGTGTTCCAAAGCCTGATGCCCAAATGCATGTGGAGATGCACACATGTTAGCATTTCTGTGTATGTACTATGCCATAGTTTGGGTGTGACACATGGATGTTGGTTCCACCTTCATGTACATGCACGGTGTACATGTGCGTGTGTGTGTGTTTGACATGTGTGCGACTGTGATCCGCCATGGATGCATGTGACACAGACATGTAGTGAGCCGATTGGCAGATGTGACATAGTTGCCAGTGATTGCACTGTGGCAGGTGGTGGAGATGTACAGATGCATGTCTGTCTGGTGGCATGTGTGCATGTGTTTGGCACTCCCTTGTTGCTTGTGACGTTAGGCTGACCTTTGGATGTTCATGCTGTTGTGTGTGTATGGATGCTGCTGCCTGATGCACCATTCCTGTTAATTTGTGAATGTGTGTGTGTTCAAATGTTATGTGTGTTGGAGAGTGCAATGCCATCTGTGAAGTTTGACACTGCCACTCATGTGCAACTGTCATTTGTGTATACAAACACTGTACAGTGCCTGTGTTCTATCTCCCTGTCTGCAGTGTCAACTGATGAAGAGCGCGGAGACGGTGCTGTGGAGCACAAAGGCAGGGATCTCACCGCCAGCCGGATATGCAGGGCCCATCTCTTCGGGGAGTGAGGAGTCTGGTGCTCTGACTATAGCCACAGCTGCCGAGGGTACGTCCAAGAGGTGGCATTTGGAGGAAGACTCCTCGGCAGCAGTAGGGCCACGTGAGCCCCCACAGGGGTCTATGGAGGAAGATGGCACGGAGTCATCCAGGTTGGTGGGGGATTTGGTTGAGGAGGAGGTCGCGGAAGGCCCATGCATGGGGCCTGAAAGGGGGGATTCCACTGGTGCTACTGGTGCAGTCCAGGGGCAGGGAAAGGAGGCAGCACAGGCTGCCGCAGAGGTGCCTGTGTAAAATTCTGTCCCAGATCCTGTGACTGCATCATCCGGCACCAGTATGGATGCCTCCGTCCAGACCCGTTTTCATGGAGGGGATGCGCGTACAACAACTGGCCTTCCTCTCCCTGCAGACGTTTCAATCCGTGACCAATTTGAGCCTGTCCTAGCTGTGGTGGCATTGCGCCAATGTGGGATTCAGGATGACGTGCAGGGTTCTCGTCTGGGCAATGCACTTCATTCCGGAACCCTCTTTGGCTGCGTCGACCTACTAGGACAGGTCATCGGCACTGGGTTCATCTGTGTGCTGGAACTTCTTTCGACCCCCTCCTCAACTGAACACCCTATGCACCAGTCGTCCTCCATGCCATCTTCTAGCCCAAGTATCTCCTGGCCCCCCTGTGGAGCTGCTCCTGAACCAGCAGCCAGGCTGGTGGAGGACACATCCCTGCCACAGTCAGGAGTCAGAGGTCCAGCAGGGGTAACCACCCCACCAACTGGATCCCAGCAAGAGGAGGACATGCAGGCATCAACAGGCAGGGCACGTGCACGGCAGCAGCAGGTTCAGGGTGGGAGTGATCATGGCTCAGGCCCAGCAACATCACAGAGGCAAGCATCTGCCGGAGGACAGGAGGACCCAGGATTGGGAGTGTCTTCCGTGTGGCAGCAGTTGGGCCAGCAGATAGATGCGGAGCGGCGGCGGGCGGAGGAGGCACGGCTCACAATTGTCAGGGCGGAGAACTCTATGCACAGGGCATTGAGGTGGACTGAGTGCTTCGAGGCAACTCGCAGGAAGTTGCAGGAGGCCATGGCTGTATCCCTGCGAGACCTTGAGGCCAGGGAAGAGGCCCACCTCCGGAACATCGACGTGGAGTTCGGTGATGCCCTTGCCCGGAACATCAAAGAGTGAGCCGTTGGACTTGCCCGCCACCTTTGTACAAAGTTCTTTAGGCTTAGGTTTCCTTTGTTTTATATATTGTTTTTGGAGTTCATGGACTTTGCTCCACTTTATGTATATAGTTTTTTATTTATAGGATTTTTGGTAGGTTTCCTTTTGTTTGGGGATCATGGACTCTTTGGACTTGCATTATAAATAGTTCAAGACTTGTACATACTTTCGATACTTCAACTTCCCATGGATCAATGGTTTTATTTTTATTTTTTTAATATACTTTATATGGACTTTGGCGATGGACCACTTTTCAGTTTTCATGTCGTGGAATTTTGTTTTTCATTGGATTTTCCTTTTTTTTGGTATTGCTTTCATTATTTCTTAATTTGCAAGTTTGATTTTCATTATGTTATTTTAATGCATTTCATATATCTTCATAATTGCTCTTGTGTACTCTCATTGGTTTTGTGCATGTCTCTATGAGCATTGCCTTAGTCATGAGTTGCCACTGTGTGGCTCTGTTGTACATTTATGCATGGCCATGCTGGTTCTTTTGAGACTCTCATGGCATGGGTTATTTGGGAGTGGGTGCAGTGGATGGCTGCATGCTTGCACTGGGGGGTAGGGGGGATTTGGGTTTGCATTAGGGCCATGGGTCTGTTTTGTTATGACATGGTGTTTGGTGGGCCATTTGTCGGGGCCTGCTGGCTGGTGCCCATCAAGGGTGGGTGGGTGGATGGTGTGGGGTAAGATACAACGCAGCCATATTTCAACCAGCGCCATAGTGGAGCGCACATTCAGAGTGCTCAAGTCACGCCTACACTCCCTTGACCGCTCAAGGGCCAGCTACTATATGCACCCCCAGTAATGTGCAGGATCATTGTAGCAACATGTGCCCTGCACAACGCAGCAACACGGCAGGGCATACCAGTGGACATGGTGGTTCCCCCACATCCCCATCCACATGCACAGGCGATGCTCATGGGAGGGATAAGGGTACGTGCTTAGGTACTAAGGGTCTTTCCTCGGATTACACACTGACCTGCTGTTTTTTGATGTGCAATATAGCAATGTAGCAAGCTGGACACGCAACAACACACAGAAGACCATGCTCCTGCCCAGAAGGCCATTTTCCTGCCCCCGCAGACTCCCGTGCCGACTCCCAGCAGCCATCTGCTGCTGCCTGCCTGTCTGCTGGCCACATGCCCTGCTATTTGGTTCCTGCACATCAGCCATCTGCAGGGGTCCAGTTGCTGTGACCACCCCTGCTGGAAAAGAAGACTCCCGACTGCAGTTCCATCACTCCACAGCCCAGCATCATGACCCAGTTGCCCACCCACACCTGCCTTGGGGGTTGCCATGTAGGGGAAAACAACATTTGAGACCACTGGCAACCCTCAGACAGTGAGGCAGAGGGCTGCCAGCTTCACAGCAGGAGAGGTTGTCATCCTGGTGGAGCAAGTCCTGGTGCATTATGATGCCCTCTTCAGAAGAACACACGCCGACAAGGATGGATGGAGAAGGATCTGGATAGACCTCATGGTTGCCATCAACACGGAGGGGGTGGCAACCCACAACCTACCACACGTCCACAAGTGCTGGGAGGACTTCAGGTCCAGGATCCTCAGGAAGACCCGGCGCCTCTTGGATGCAACGGATGCAAAGGGGTGCCGGGTCCGCCTTATCAACGACCAGATGAGGGTCCTGGAACACATACGCCTAGAGCTTCACCTCCAGGTCCTTGAGAGACAGACCCATCCGGAGTCCAGCGGTAAGTGTCCATGTGTACTGATTGGACGCAGTGCATGTTGAGGTGTGCCAGGAGTGTGCAGCATGGACAGATGTCTGCAGGGACATGAGCCTGCCACATGTGAGTTCAGTCATGTGTGATGCACATCAATGGTATATGTGTTCCAAAGCCTGATGCCCAAATGCATTGTGGAGATGCACACATGTTAGCATTTCTGTGTATGTACTATGCCATAGTTTGGGTGTGACACATGGATGTTGGTTCCACCTTCATGTACGTGCATGGTGTAAATTTGCGTGTGTGTGTGTGTTTGACATGTGTGCGACTTTGATCCGCCATGGATGCATGTGACACAGACATGTAGTGAGCCGATTGGCAGATGTGACATAGTTGCCGGTGATTGCACTGTGGCAGGTGGTGGAGATGTACAGATGCATGTCTGTCTGGTGGCGTGTGTGCATGTGTTTGGCACTCCCTTGTTGCTTGTGATGTTAGGCTGACCTTTGGATGTTCATGCTGTTGTGTGTGTATGGATGCTGCTGCCTGATGCACCATTCCTGGTAATTTGTGAATGTGTGTGTGTTCAAATATTATGTGTGTTGGAGAGTGCAATGCCATCTGTGAAGTTTGACACTGCCACTCATGTGCAACTGTCATTTGTGTATACAAACACTGTACAGTGCCCTGATGCCTGTGTTCTGTCTCCCTGTCTGCAGTGTCAACTGATGAAGAGCGCGGAGACGGTGCTGTGGAGCACAAAGGCAGGGATCTCACCGCCAGCCGGACATGCAGGGCCCATCTCTTCGGGGAGTGAGGAGTCTGGTGCTCTGACTATAGCCACAGCTGCCGAGGGTACGTCCAAGAGGTGGCATTTGGAGGTAGTCTCCTCTGCAGCAGTAGGGCCATGTGAGCCCCCACAGGGTCCATGGAGGAAGATGGCACAGAGTAATCCAGATTGGTGGGGGATTTAGTTGAGGAGGAGGTCGTGGAAGGCCCACGCATGGGGCCTGGAAGAGGGGATTCCACTGGTGCTACTGGTGCAGTCCACGGGCAGGGAAAGGAGGCAGCACAGGCTGCCGCAGAGGTGTCTGTGTGAAATTCTGTCCCAGATCCTGTGACTGCATCATCCGGCACCAGTATGGATGCCTCCGTCCAGACCCGTTTTCATGGAGGGGATGCGCGTACAACAACTGGCCTTCCTCTCCTTGCAGACGTTTCAATCCGTGACCAATTTGAGCCTGTCCTAGCTGTGGTGGCATTGCGCCAACGTGGGATTCAGGATGACGTGCAGGGTTCTCGTCTGGGCAATGCACGTCATTCCGGAACCCTCTTTGGCTGCGTCGACCTACTAGGACAGGTCATCGGCACTGGGTTCATCCGTGTGCGGGAACTTCTTTCGACCCGCTCCTCAACTGAACACCCTATGCGCCAGTCGTCCTCCATGCCATCTTCTAGCCCAAGTTTCTCCTGGCCCCCCTGTGGAGCTGCTCCTGAACCAGCACCCAGTCTGGTGGAGGACACATCCCTGCCACAGTCAGGAGTCAGAGGTCCAGCAGGGGTAGCCACCCCACCAACTGGATCCCAGCAAGAGGAGGACATGCAGGCATCAACAGGCAGGGCACGTGCACGGCAGCAGCAGGTTCAGGGTGGGAGCGATCATGGCTCAGGCCCATCAACATCACAGAGGCAAGCATCGGCCGGAGGTCAGGAGGACCCAGGATTGGGAGTGTCTTCCGTGTGGCAGCAGTTGGGCCAGCAGATAGATGCGGAGCGGCGGCGGGCGGAGGAGGCACGGCTCACAATTGTCAGGGCGGAGAACTCCATGCACAGGGCATTGAGGTGGGCTGAGTGCCTCGAGGCAACTCGCAGGAAGTTGCAGGAGGCCATGGCTGTATCCCTGCGAGACCTTGAGGCCAGGGAAGAGGCCCACCTCCGGAACATCGACGTGGAGTTCGGTGATGCCCTTGCCCTTAACATCAAAGAGTGAGCCGTTGGACTTGCCCGCCGCCTTTGTACATAGTTCTTTAGGCTTAGGTTTCCTTTGTTTTATATATTTTTTTGGGAGTTCATGGACTTTGCTCCACTTTATGTATATAGTTTTTTATTTATAGGATTTTTGGTAGGTTTCCTTTTGTTTGGGGATCATGGACTCTTTGGACTTGCATTATAAATAGCTCAAGACTTGTACATACTTTCGATACTTCAACTTCCCATGGATCAATGGTTTTATTTTTATTTTTTTAATATACTTTATATGGACTTTGGCGATGGACCACTTTTCAGTTTTCATGTTGTGGAATTTTGTTTTTCATTGGATTTTCCTTTTTTTTTGGTATTGCTTTCATTATTTCTTAATTTGCAAGTTTGATTTTCATTATGTTATTTTAATACATTTTATATATCTTCATAATTGCTCTTGTGTACTCTCATTGGTTTTGTGCATGTCTCTATGAGCATTGCCTCAGTCATGAGTTGCCACTGTGTGGCTCTGTTGTACATTTATGCATGGCCATGCTGGTTCTTTTGAGACTCTCATGGCATGGGTTATTTGGGAGTGGGTGCAGTGGATGGCTGCATGCTTGCACGGGGGGCAGGGGGGATTTGGGTTTGCATTAGGGCCATGGGTCTGTTTTGTTATGACATGGTGTTTGGTGGGCCATTTGTCGGGGCCTGCTGGCTGGTGCCCGTCAAGGGTGGGTGGGTGGATGGTGTGGGGACATGAGTCGGGGCCTGCTGACAGGTGCCGGTCAATAGGGGGTTGGGGGAAATGAGTCGTACCTCCCAAGTGCATGGTGACATGGCGCCTTCCTGCAGGGCATGCCCATGCGGGATGGGCTGCCTGCGGAGCATAGCCAGGGGTGATGGGCTGCCTGTGGGGCATGGCCAGGGGTGATGGGCTAACATCCATAATCAGCCATGGCACAGTGGTGCAGCGAATGCCAAGAATGCCACAGAATAAGGACCTAGATCGTTGCAAGATGAAAATAAAGATTGGTAGTCTCGACCTCTCACAATTGATAGAAATAGAGATATCTAAGAATACCTGTGAAAAAAGAAACCATCTGTGTGCCAATTTCAGCTAGCGGCATAATACACCCTTAACCAACATGGGTAGTGGAGGTTGCTCCCTGGAAAATGTGCTGATGGAACACATGGGGTTCCGCACATTTGTTCAAAGGAGATAATCAAGACTTGAAAATGTTTGATATTTTATGTCTACAGGAGATCTGGATTAGCAAACAGCCGATTTGCCATGGTTACACAACCCATATGAATCCAGCTAATTATAGACCTAGAAGCCACCCTTCTGCGGTACTCCTTACCCTGTTAAAGGCTGGAGTAAATCTGTTGGTTGTAGAATCATATAACCCACACACTTTCTCCCAAGTTATGGTATTGGAACATGTGTCGATAGTCTGCAATAATGGACGTTTAACTGCCAAAGACACTCCTGGAAAGATCATAGGGATGCTATAAACTTCCTGAACTAATGTTGTGCAGAGACTTAAACAGCCATCTCTTCAGTGGCAATGGGATCCTAACTCAATTTTAAAAACTTTCACCAAAAGCCCAGACATGGATGAAAGAGACAGCTCGAAGGGATCTCATTTTAATGAATGGATATACAAAAGATGATACTCCAGCAAAACTTACCTGGAAAAAAGTTTGTCATGTGGCATAATTGGATTACATTTTTATATCACACTCCTTCAGTACCAATATTGATACAATGACAATCATTCCTGCGCCCTCCAGCGACCACCTTAATTGACAATCACCTGAAGTACAGAACAAGAGAGGGCTCCAGCACAGGGGCCAATAAGAATGGACCTAAACCATGGGAAATCCAGGTTGCGCATATCAGAAATACAAACTTACTGCCTAAAAAAACCCTTTGTGAGCATGCAGATGAAGGATGCCGAAAAACTAGATTATGAATGGCTTCGGTTACCATTCAGATCCAGAGGCTCAATCCTAACCATGCATACAATAAAGAAACTGCCAATAGGAAAATACAATTAAGATTAGAACTGAAGAAGGCACAATGCCTGCCTTTGAAAGATCATCAGAGGAAAATGAAAATCTCTCAGCAATAAGATGTGGATGCTTAATACCCGGATGATTTGCTCACAGAACGATGCAGAACAGATACTAAGTGTCATGTCATGGCGTAACACCAAGGACCTGTGGAAGTTCCTAAATGGACAAGATTCAAATATAGACCTGCTAACATAAAATGTCACTGAGGCAACCTGGATATCTTATTTCACACAACTATTTGGGAAGAACAAAGAATATCTGTACGTGATAGAACCTCAAACCATAAATAGAATTAAAATGGGAGTATGAAGAAATATTGACAACAATTAAGAGTCTGAATCATCTCATGCCCCAGGACCGGACGGTCTTTCCAATCAAATCTTAACAGCAAACCCAGAACCTTGGTTGGACCTCTGCCACCAGATATTTATACTCATCATCAAGCTGAAACAAATTCCAGCGACTTGGCATATGGTGACCCTGATTCCTATCTTTGAAAAGGGTGACAGAAACAAGGCATGTAATGATCTGCCAATAGCACTCTTGGACCCGCTTGGAAAAATATTTGCCTCTTTCCTTTTACAACAATTGATGGACTGGTCTATTACGAACAACAGAAGAGACCCAAGACAAATAGGATTCATTAAAGGAGTGGGAACAAACATTAATTTAATGATCCTGAACTGACTCAAGCTGGAAGCCATTAGAACAAAATCACACATCCATGCTGTGTTTATCGACATCAAATTGGTTTGTAAATTGGCAAAAACTATGGCGGAAAATACATCTTTGGAATTGTCCGTTAGATATCCTACCACCATTTAAAGCCTTATACTCCAAAACAGCCATAAGAGCAATAGTATCTAGATACAGCTCACTTTCAAAGAAAATACCAACTTGGAACAGACTGAAACGGGGGTGCCCACTCGCTGTAACCCTATTTAACCTGTACACTTCAGATCTTGCAATTTCACAGAATCTATCAACCATAAACCCGCCGATTTTAAATGAGACCCTGTATCGTACCTCATGATATTGATATTGATATTTTATTTCTATCGCACTTGTACACAAGTGTTTCAGAGCACGACAAGGCAAGGGAGTGTAACAGGGGAGAACAAAACAGCGATCTTACTAGGCCCAGTGACATTGAGAACGTGCAAGTGCATGGGAGAGGGGTAGGGGAAAAGTGCATGGAAGGGGGAGAAGTGGAAAATGCGAAGCAGAGGAGAAACAGATGAATACAAATAAATACATAAATAATAAAGGCAACAAACAGTGGTAGTGCAGCCAGCAATTTGCAAGTGCTAGGTTTAAGGCAGCAGACAGGGAAGGTCTGATAAGTGCAGAAAGAAAAAGGGAGAATTGTATGGGTACAGATACACACCCCAGTGCAAGGGGTTGCATGGAAGCAGTGCGGGAGGGTGGCACGGTGAGCAGGTACATGGGCCCGGAGGACAGAGGGTGGCCAGGTGCACGGTGTCAAGAGAGAACAGATCAGCAGGGGGGAGGGGGAGCGAAGGCAGAAGAAAAGAGGAAGGTATTGAGGTGCCTCCGGAACCAGAGATGGTTCTCCTCAAGTTTCAGAGTGGCATCAAGGCTGTTCCTGAAGGAGGCCCCAGCCGAAGACAGAGACTTACCCCAAGCTTGTTTCTTTGGAAAACGAATGACCCTGAGGGAGTTAGAGGTAGAGGAGCGAAGAGCTCGAGAGGGGAGGTATTAGCGGAGGAATAGCTGAAGGTATTTTGGACCCAGGTCCCAGAAAGCCTTGTGGACAATGCAGAGGGTTTTGAATTTAATTCTTAGATCCACTGGGAGCCAATGGAGAGATTTCAGAGCTGAAGAGATACGATTCCAGGGCTTGAGGCCAAGGACAAGTCTTGCAATCCTGTTCTGGATTTGTTACAGAGGGCAGAGGGTTGAGGCAGGTAGATTTAGAAAGAGGCTGTTACAATAGTCCAACCTAGAGAGAACCAGAGCTTGGGATACCATGAGCTTCTGGGGGAAGGAGAGGAAAGGTAGAGTACCTCTGAGGAGGTGCAGTAGGAAGTTTGACTTTTTAGAGACATCAGAGATGTGGGTGGAGAAGGTAAGGGTGAAGCAAAGATGACCCCGATGTTCTTAGCCTCGCAGGTGGGGGTGTTAAACGGGATATCATATTGTGCCTCCTTTATTGTATATATATTGACCTAAGCCCAGTCGCTCTGCGAAGAAAACTGCCTTGCAAAGTTCCGATCTTAGATCGACTTAGCTGCCATTTTAGGTCCGTCTGCCATTTAAATTTCTATTCTGAAGTAATCCTGTGTTCTAAAATGGTGGACAGTGTTTCCAGCTTGTAACTAAGCCGTCATGCACTTTGTACATTAGTTAATGTGTAAACTGTCCGTTGGCTGAATGTTTGGGTTGAGTAAAGAGACCTTGTCCCATGTCTGACTTGTAGACAGAGGATTTTCTGCGCCAACATGTACGATTCGCGGACATACATCAACTACAATGTAGTACCAATACTGAACGTGGACACTAGCTGAACTGCATTGTATAGGACATCTGTTAAGGCTTATTGTTAATCCCGTGAATACACTGTTGCCATTGTGACTTGTTTGTATGTGAATTTAGGAGGATCCATATGCATAGAGTTGACAAACTAGAAGTGAACTTGGCATGAACCCTATACCGAGTATCATTAACCTGTAGAGGGGCTGGACATTACAATTGGAAATGTATAAAATGTGCAAATGTTTAGACGTCCAGTACCTCTCACTTCTCACATCGAAAGGGCTGGTATTCGCTGTGATGTACTCAGGGCCAGATAGCTATCTGATACTTTGTTTCTTTGTAAACTGCACAGTCTTAGAACAAAGATCTGTGAATCTTTATAAGCCTGTGTTTGGTGTATTTCCTTGTGGGATACTCAGCCTCGATATTTCAGCTTGCTTTTACAGATGGTGCCCGAATAGGGACCCTCAAGATTGATGCCATCTCGTTGAAAGTTGACGCGGCTATCGGACCAGGATCGGATGGTGACAAAGGGGGACCCTATCTTGGATGAGACGTGACACCTCAGCAGCACTGCACGGCCCGATCCCTGGACAGTAAGCCTGCGGTCTGAGACGGCATCTTGACGAGGGTCCATATATCGTGGCGGGCAGATTTGCCGAAATCACCAAGCACGTGGGACTTTGTTAGTACTTTGAAATCCGATCGAACCTACTTAGGATTTGATCAGATGAGTCGTGACCCGATTCATAAGTATCCTGATAATTAGTTTTGGCGTACTGCACTTGCGAGTACAATTATTGACCAGGTAACACCAGTATTCTGATATGCCTGGGAAATTGTCTGCCTGCTTCAGGGCGTTATTCCGATGTTACAGACAATCTTTTGAATTTGCCCGACCCGTCCCAATGGAGGGGACGCCGGCATGTACTATGTACTGTAAGCACGGCATTGGTAACGTAGTGTTTAATGATATTTGGCACAGACAAACTAGACATGCTTCCGAACTTCAGTGGCCAATCAATGGTAGTTTTGAAATTCCTCGTATTGAATACTTAGAATCCATATTATTAAAGAAGAAAGCTAGATCTGCAGCATTTGATATTTTGCAGAATTGGAAGAAAGAAGCTATGCAGCAACTTAAGAGTAGGGAAAAACATGCACGCCGTCACATGATGAACGCCGAAGAAGCGTTGTTATATGATCAAAATAAACAGAAATGAGTCAGTTAGGAATATGGATAGGGCTTTTTAAATTGGTATCCAGAAAATGTATCCTTATAAAGACTTTCATGTGTCTGATGAGCTGATCGACAAATGTTTAAATGAACAAAGGACTGGTGCCACTGCGCCACCTCTGTATGTTCCTCTTCCTGCTGTTATTCCTCCTCCCGTAGCTCCTCCTGCTCTTACTATTGCTACTCTTAATGTTCCACTTCCTCCGGCTGTTGATCCTCCTCTTGTTGTTGCTCCTCCACCTGCTCCTCCACCTTTGCCTGCTGTTACGGGGCCGGTGGGTTTGCCTGCTGCACCAGTAATAGCACCTTTATTTCCGAATGTACAAGGTTTGCCTACTCTCCCTCTTCCAAGTGGTTCTGCACCGCTTGTAGTTGATCGCGGAGCGGGATCGAGGGTTGTAACTCATAATACTGTGTCTCCAGAGAGAAAGCATGAATTGACTGCATGGCTAGACATTGCATGGAGAAGGAGGAACAAACTGATGTTTTTGCCAAACTCTTGAACTTAGACAATTTTCCTGAGAAAAACGTTTTTATTGAAGGATTGGGAGTTCATTTACGAATAATGTGGAACAGGTTAAATGATATAGATCTCCCAAAAGGGCTAAGGGATCTAAATATTTTAGAATTTTCTAGAGATACTGCGGAGAAAGTACATGACCACGTCGAGAGGGTTTTTGAGTATAGAAGGTTGTTGGAAAGGTTACGGAATGAAGATGTAGATGGTGATAGTTTGGACGCTATGTTAGTACAGAAACGTTTTTTTTCTTTTCGCAAATCGATAAATGAGGAAACACGAATTTATACAAAAGATGAGATTAGGTGGATTTCAGACATGTCGATAACTCCTGTTGAAGTATATGACACGTATAGTCAGTATACGCCAGAAATGGAGAGGAAAGTGAAACAGGAAATGGTAGAGTACCTGCAGGATGACTGTATAAGAAGAAAGATGTGTTGTCCCGCAGAATTACTGAATATTTATAAGAGGGCTTTTTTGTTTGACACTTCTTCAGCTGCTTTAGCGCTCGATCTAGCTCTGTTGCTTAGTTAGCGTTTCGTATTGGCTACTTCTCAGTTGCCTATGAGAGAGGTTCCTACGACATTTGTCCCAAAAATTGAGATTCCCGCTAATGTTGCAACGGGTGCAGTTGCTCAAGACATCCCTGCACATATGTGCCGTAGATTGTTCCTGTCCCGTTCTAGACAATCCATTCCCGATATTAAGAAGAATCTGAAATAGAGTCTGTTTTGCAATCATCAATATTTACCTTAAGTGATATTGACTTCTTATTTCCTGTACTCCTGCCTATTGACTTGTGGAAGCAGATTAGGACTGTAGATGATGTACAGGGTTAGGAGATACATGGGATAACATGGTTAGGCTAGTTAGAGAAAGGCCAGCTGGCGAGAAACCACCACAGGTAATATTGACTTTGTCCGACAGAATAGTTAGGAAATTAAAAACTATAATTCCTGAAAGAAGAATTATTTGGGACAAGCTTACTGCCTGTGTCCAAGGAAGGTCTAAGGGTGCTACCGAGTTCTTTAATCAGTTCGAACAAGTATTTTCAGATTTCAGTGGACAATATTTGAGTACAGAGTCTGGGAAACGACTATTTGTGGACATATTTGTGCGTGGATTACTACCTGACATCCAGTCGCAAATTATATCTTCAGAGAGCACTTGGCAAGCTAAGTCTCAGTCAGAAGTATTGCATATTCCTCAATACTATGAGAATCTCGTCAATAACAAAAAGAAAGAATTGAAAAGAGAAAAAGAAACTTAAAAACAAAAGTTCTATTGCAGCAAATTGTTAGAGGTCCTAGAGAGGGTAATTCGCAATTTAGGGGACATTATGTTCCACAGGGAAATGTGCCATTGGGTCCTGTAAACAGAAACCAGTGTGCTTATTGCAGACATGAGGGTCATTGGCATGCACAATGCCCAATCCTCCAGCAGAGGTCGAATAACGCATTCGGTAATATGGGTAGACGATCCAGCGGCCGCCCTGAGGCAGGGGGTTCTGGTAGAAGTCAGTTCTCGCAGAATTCACAGCAACCTTTTTCACAGGATAATCAGGAATCAAGTGTGGATAATAGAAACATTTATTATCATCCTTCTGCTGCTCACCTCTCCGAAGAACTATCTTTTGACGACATTTTGTTTCGTTAGGATTGCCAAAGCAGGGTTTGGAACCGACGCCTATTCCCGTTAATCAGAAATGTCCCTACGTTGAGATGTTAGTGGGAAATAGGAAACATCTATTCTTGATAGATACAGGGGCACATAAGTGTTCCATTGACCATTTGCAGGATCCAAACATTCCACTGTTATGGCAAACCAATGTTCCTTTAGGGTTTTCTGGAACACCCATATTCTGTCTGGTTTCTTCACCGGTACTGATTACTTTGGGTCCATTTACGGACCACTGTCCATTCCTCTTGACTACGAATTGTGGAGAGAATTTGTTGGGGCTGAATCTGTTGAAGGAATTAAATACAGTAATCAGAATTCTTCTGATGAAGTGCGTTTGACGATTTCACCACAGCAACTTTCTGTCTCTCAGTTCTTGACCAGACCTTTGTTGCTGGAATTCAGTGATGTTCCTGAGTGTTTATGTGCAATTGATGATAATGATGTTGGTGTCTTGCAAATTCTGCCTGTTAAGATTATTTTGAAACATGGAGTAAAGTTGCCACGTATTCCCCAGTATAAGATCTCGGTCGATGATAAGCAAACTTTGAAATGCATAGTCTCCAATTTTGTGCATCGAGGGGTGATTGAGGAAATTACAGGTAGTTTGTGCAATAGTCCGATTTTGCCCGTGTACAAAAAAGGTGATAATGCAATTCCTTTCCGTTTCATTATTGATTTACGTGCTATCTATAAGATTGTTGCCCCACAATATCCCATTGTGCCCGATGTGACGACAATACTATCTATGATTCCAGCTTCAGCTACTCACTTTAGTGCTGTGGATCTAAAGAACGCCTTCTTTAGTATTCCTATACACAAAGACAGTAGATACTTGTTCGCGTTCACCTTAGGGGAACGCTCGTTTACCTTTACCCGTGCACCGCAAGGTTACACGGAGAGTCCTAGCATTCACAGTAGGCCTTTGAAAGAGCAGCTTGACACACTCAAGTTGCCCACCACTTATATACTGCTTCAGTATGTCAACGATCTACTCTTAGGTGCTGACTCAGAGAGCGCCTGTAAGGAGGGCACCGTGTTGTTGCTTATACACTTAGCGCGACATGGACACAAAGCTTCACTTAAAAAGTTTCAATATTGTCGACAGGAGGTTGCCTATTTAGGCTATATCCTGTCAAAGGAGGGAAGAAGGTTGACGCCTGAACGTATAAAAATAATTTCTAGCATGTCTGTCCCAAATACACAGAAGGAAGTCAGAGCCTTGATAGGAATGGCTTCGTACTGTAGGCAGTGGATCCCAAACTTCTTTGTGATTAAACCAATGTTGGCTTTGACGAAGAAGGTCATTTCTTCGCCATTGCCGTGGAACTTGGAACACCAGCAAGCATTTGATCTGCTCAAGAATGCATTGTGCTCAGCACCAGTTTTGGGCACACCAAACTATGAAAGGTCTTTGGGCCTCATTACGACCCAGGCGGTAAGTTACCGCCTGGGCCGTGACTTTACCGCCATGGCGTAAACTATGTTTACGCCATGGTGGTTGGCGGACTTACCGCCCCATTCCGACCTTGGCGGGGCGGTAAGTCCCCAATCCCCATTTACCCTTCCCCATTCCCATTTTTGCCCCATAGGGCATAATGGGAGTGGGGAAGGCGTTAATTACGCCACCGTAAATTATGGTGGCGTAATTAACTCCATGGTCCCTTAGCGCCATGGATTTTAACACCTGCTAAAGGCAGGTGTTAAATCCGCCATGGCGCTAAGGGACCTCGTACTCAGGCGGTAAGGGTCCGCGCTGTTTACGCTGCCGTAAACCCCTTACCGCCTGGGTCGTAATGAGGCCCTTTGTGTTGTATGTGCATGAATGTGATGGATGTGCTTTGGCTGTATTAACGCAGAAACATGGAGGGAAGAATAGGCTGTGCGGCTACTTTTCTTCCGCCCTTGATCCTGTTACATGTGCTTTGCCAAGATGTTTGAGAGCTGTTGCTGCTGCTGCTGCTGCATCTGTAAAACAGAGCGAGGATATGGTCCTAGGCCATGCTTTAACCCTGATGGTACTCACTCTGTAGATGTTCTATTAAACGGAACACAAACGCAACACCTCACTTCCACACGATTAACAAAAGGCTAAATTGATCTGAAAGGTACTCCTTTGAACAATCCACAGGGGTTTTGCAATGGCTCCTGTTTCAAACTCCTGGATGGTACATCCACAGCTGCTTATGCAATCACCACATTGAGCACGGTCGTGGAGACCAAAAGAATCACGCATAACTCCGCACAGGCCGCTGAGATTATAACATTGACCCGAGCTTGTGAACTTTCCGAAGGGCTTACCGTAAATATATCATTGACCTCACATGGCACTAAAATCCAGCATGGCTCCATGATAGTATGGTTACTCTCAGCGCTTGCACTCCCTATTCAGCTAGCAATTATGAAATGCGCAGCACATCAGAAAATCATAGATAATGTAGGTAAAGGGAACGCTTTTGCTGACCAGATAGCCAAACAGACTGCCACTGATCTCTCTTCAGAAATGTATAATTCAAGGGAAGTCTCAAATGACTGTACTTTGAATGAGGATATTGAATCCGTGAAAAATATTCAAGCTGATGCCACGTTAGAGGAATCTAAGAAATGGGCTGAGGGTTTGGCAAAATTGGATGATGATGGGTGTTGGGTGGACAAAGTAGAAGGGAAATGGTTACTGCCTGATGCGTAGTTACGATGATGGTTGTTATGGCTCATGGTCCCACCCATATTTGTGCACGAAAGGTCACCAAAATGTTGCAAAGTGTGTGGGTAAATGATAAGATCTCTAAAGTGGCCGAGCACTTTGTCCAAGGGTGTATGATTTGTCGGCAGCATAATGGGGGGATGGGCACATAGACTCCTATGGGTAGTTTTGGTCCACCTTCTGTCCCCTTTGAGGTAATCCAGTTTGATTTCATTGAAATGGAGTGTTGTAATAACTACACATACGTACTAGTGGTTATCTGTGCTTTTAGTAAATGGGTTGAAGCCTTTCCTGTCAAAGATACCACAGCTATGACAACGGCGAAGACCATGCTGAAGGAATATTTTCCTAGGTTTGGTTTGCCAAGAGTCATCTGGTCGGACAATGGTCCACATTTCATCACTGCTTAATTCTGCAAATATGCGCAGGATTACAGATCGATAAATGGTTCCATTGGGCTAGGCATGCTCAGAGTGCTGGTTTAGTAGACAGACACAATGGCATCATCAAGAACAAGCTCGCTAAAACGTGTGCCGGCACCAAACGAAAATGGCTGGACGCCTTACCGATCGTGTTATTATCTATGAGAACGACCCCTCAAACTAAGACTGGGCTCTCTCCATTTGAGGTGGTCATGGGTAGGCCAGCTAACATTTGGAATTTACCAAAGCCCCGTTCTCTAAGCAAAGTCGAAAATGTACTTCTTTTTGAATACTGTGGACAGTTAACTAAAAATCTGTATTTGATTTATCACCAGGTGCAAGAGGCTTTACCTGTTAAATACAAGGGCCCAGGTCACAGCATACGGCTGGGAGACTGGGTCCTGACCAAGTCGTTTGAACAAACTTCTTGTCTCGCACCTCGTTGGCGGGGCCTGCATCAAGTTCTCCTTGTCACACAGACAGCGGTGAGAGTTGAGGGCAGGAAGCACTGGATCAATGCGTCCCACTTCAAGAGTATTCCTTTCCCTTTGCCACACGCTACAGAAGACACAGAACCCCTCACCAATACCGTAACCAACAATCTTTTGTTATCAAACAGCATCGAGAGTGCGTCGGAGACTCTCCCTGAGCCTGTGGGACCTGGGGAAACAGCCACTTCATCTCCACACTCTGCAACAGGTCCGTTTTCAAAAGTTATTTTGAATCTTGTGTCAGATCCTACTTTGAGCTCACCGCTTCCATCAGGAAGTAACAACACATTGTTCACAGATCATTCAGTACCAGGAATCACAATGTACGATCTGCGTCCGAGGAAGTAGACTTACTGCATGGTTCGGCTGTGCTATCAAGGAAAATCATTGAAGGGCTTATCTCTTTGGCCCGATCTTTTGTACATAAGGGGATTCTGTTGGCTATGGTTTGTGAAAGGACTAAGAAGACGCTCGATCTGGAGATCACCAGCAAATTAACTTTGGTGCATTTGTTTGAAGAAACAATGCCTGCAACCACTTCCACTCATTTGGAACAGACAAGAGACTGTGTGACCGGCCGTGAAAATGAACAATCAAATGTGCGGGCCCCGAAAACGTATTGTTGTCTCGTGATGATGTTAACTGGTTTTATAATAGTCATTGCCTTATGTTTCTGATATCTGGAAGAAGTACATCCACTTGAAAATGTGTTACCTACTGAAAATGTACCCACTGTTTCTACACCTTTTGTGCATCTGCACACTCTATCTCCTAGAGACTCTCAGCACAGACAGAGTTACCATAACAATACTTTATTACTCATTATGAATGCTACACATGCCATTTTCAATAAGTCCAATTGTTGGGTCTGCACGCATTTACCGCAACACGGGGATAAGGGGCTGGGTTGGTATATTCATCCTTTACCTTTGACAACTGTATGCTATGCTTCTCTAAGGGCACTATTCTTTGGCCGATGGAACGATAGCATCTCGGGGAACTTCGATGGAACTAACTTGAATGATTTTGAGAAATGAGAACACCCTTGGGATGCTCACTCTTCGCAAATAGGTGCAAGCTTAATGTTGCTTCTATTAGGCCTTCTGATAGACTGTCCTGTCCTTTTCAAAAACTGATCTCTTTCAAGATGGCTCCTATAGGCAATAGGGATGCCACGCCACCTTCTTACACTGTTAACCAAAGCCGCAATTCAGTTTCTTTCTGCATACAGAGGAATGGTACGCAGTCAATGGGTCATTTCAAGGGTTGCACCAACGTTGTGAATTTGACTAGTGAGGACAGACCTTTATATGTAGGCAAACCTGTCTTCTTTGCTTGCGGTAATGTAGCATTTCCATGGTTGCCCAGGGATTAGCAGTGAACCTGTTATTTAGGGATTCTGTTACCCGGGGTATTCATTGCTAGTACTGTAGAAATGTCAAAGGCTTGTCCATGGCGGGACGAGAATGGCGATAATTCAGCGCAATTTCTTGGCAATGTAGCTAAATCCATTGTGCCATTTTGGGGGCAAATACTGAACTCTGAAGATATCAGAAGACTAGCGAGAGTACTGGAGAGGACGATCAACCGGACCAGTGACATACTCTATAACATGACTTTAGAACAAAAAGCAATAAGGTTAGTTGCACTTCAGAACCGGATGGCATTAGATGTCATTTTGGCTGAGCGTGGTGGGGTATGTAAATTAGTGTGGTCCGCTTGCTGTGTTTTCGTGCCAGATTCCTCCCCAACGATTTTCAGAGCAATAAAAAATCTGCATGTCCTTAGTTCAGAAGTGCATGTTCCCGAGGGAAACTGGGATTTTAGCGCTTGGGTCTGAGACTTCTTGCAATCTTGGGGATGGAATCTACTTTCGGTCTTGCTGATTATTTTAGGTATTCTGTTATTTCTTTGTTGTTGTATACAATGTCTTCCTGGTATGTGTTCGATGTTAGGAGGATGTTGTGCACAAGCAATGGGTACATTAGGACACAAGGTATACGTCCCAAAGAAAATATCTAATGAATTTGTGCTGAAGGAAATCTCAGAATCTGACCTCATGGCAATTGATATCTCTGATAGTGATTCAGGATGTATGGACATTGAGACGTGGAGTTACTCGTAGAGTGAATAGAAGTACTTTAACACTTGGCTTAGGCCAAAAGGAGGGTTTGTTAAATGGGATATCATATCGTACCTCCTTTATTGTATATATATTGGCCTAAACCCAATCGCTCTGCGAAGAAAACCGCGTTGCAAAGTTCCGATCTTAGATCGACTTAGCTGCCATTTTAGGTCCATCCGCCATTTTGATTTCTATTCTAAAGTAATTCTGTGTTCTAAAATGGTGGACAGTGTTTCCCGCTTGTAACTAAGCTGTCCTGCACTGTGTACGTTAGTTAATGTGTAAACTGTCCATTGGCGGAATGTTTGGGTTGAGTAAAGAGACCTTGTCCCATGTCTGACTTGTAGACAAAGGATTGTCTGAGCCAACAAGTCCGATCCGCAGACATATATCAACTACAATGTAGTACCAATACTGAACGTGGACACTAGCTGAACTACATTGTATAGGACATGTGTTAAGGCTTATTGTTAATCCCGTGAATATACTGTTGCCATTGTGACTTGTTTGTATGTGAATTTAGGATGATCCATATGCATATAGTTGGACAAACTAAAAGTGAACTCGGCATGAACCCTAGACCAAGTATCATTAACCTGTAGAGGGGCTGGACATTATAATTGGAAATGTATAAAATGTGCAACTGTTTAGACATCAAGTACCTCTCACTTCTCACATCGAAAGGGCTGGTATCGCTGTGATGTACTGAGGGCCAGATAGCTATCTGATACTTTGTTTCTTTGTAAATTGTACAGTCTTAGAATAAAGATCTGTGAATCTTTATGAGCCCCTGTTTGGTGTATTTCCTTGTGGGGTACACAGCCTCGATATGTCTGCTTGCTTTTACAGGGGGAGCAGGAGGGCTAAGGGAAGCCGGCCAGAGAGTGAGGGGAAAGGATGGTGAAGGTGTGCCGATGAGGAGGATCTCAGCCTGAAAATGCGTTGAGTGTTGTCAGCGTAGCACTGGAAATTTGAGCAGAAAATGGCAATGCAGTGGGCAAGAGTTGCCAGGTATTGGTTAAAAAGCCAGGGCGCGAGGTTAGACCCCTGGGGAATATCACAGGTAGAGAGGAAGATAGATGATAGGAAGGACCCAAGTTGAACCTGGGAGGGTCGATCAGAGAGGAAAGAGGTCAGCCAGGCCAGAGCCTGATCAGTGATACCCAGGTTTTCACGGAGACAGTTGAGCAGGATGGTATGGTTGACTGTGTTGAAGGCAGAAGAGAGATCGAGGCAGATGAGGACAGAGGGAATGTTAGAGTCAAGGTTGGAGAGCAGATCTTCTCAGATGTTCAGATGTTCAGGAGAGAGTTGCTCTGAAGCCAGACTGGTGGTCATGGAGACA
This sequence comes from Ambystoma mexicanum, assembly GCF_040938575.1. Taxonomy (NCBI): domain Eukaryota; kingdom Metazoa; phylum Chordata; class Amphibia; order Caudata; family Ambystomatidae; genus Ambystoma; species Ambystoma mexicanum. The sequence continues at coordinate 249,982,303 of NC_090923.1, read as the reverse complement.
GCCAACAGAATAGGAATGAAGGTTAAGCTGAGAGATGGACAACTTTTACAGGTGTTTGCCCAGAAAGGGAGTGATGGAAATTGGGCGATGGTTAGCTGGACAAGAAGGATCAGCTGTGGGTTTCTTGAGTAGAGGATGCATAACGGAGTGCATCAGAGGGGATGGGGAGGATCCTGAGGCCAAGGAGTGGTTGCAAAAATCAACAAGGGCTGGAGCGAGGGTGTCAATGTGGTCCTTGATGGTTTTAGAGGAACAGGGATGAACCTGTCTTGACAAGGATTTCATAGATCGGACTTGTCTAGCGGCCTCGTTAGGGGAGAAAAAAGGAACGGACAAGAAGGATGGTGGGGGGGTGGCTAAAGGAGGGTCAGCAAGCACAGATGTAGAGGGGAGAGAAGGGGTCAGGGTGAAGAGTGTGGACAGGATGTCCTGCGTTTTTTAAATGAAATGAGAGGCAAGGTATTGCAAAGAGCCTGGGAGGCAACACGAGGGGTAAAGACTGCAGCAGGATTGGCCAGCTCCTTGCAGATTTTAAAGAGTTCAGCCGAGTTGTTCGATGCCACAGAGACACGAGCTTGAATGTGGACTCTCTTCCTGGTGAGGATAGAGAGTCAGTATTGCCTTTGTAGCAGGCAACAGGCCAGTTTGTCAGAGGATGAACAGGAAGCCCTCCATTTCCTCTCAGCCGCCATACACTTATGTATAAGTGTAGCTAGGTCAGAGTCATACCAGGGATTGCACTTGGCTTTGGACTTCAAACGGATCATCATGACAGGGACAAGAGTATCAACAGTATCAGAAATTGAAGAGTAGAGCAGAGACAGGGCTGTGTCAGGATGTGAGACATCCAGACGTGGAGGGGGAGAGAAAGTGGCAGCAAAAGCCTCAACTGACCCATCCTTCATGGGTCAGATGTCCGAGAAGGTAAGTAGCAGTGTTGCGGTATGCTTGGCTTGGGGGGAAGAGAAGGAGAGATGAGAGGAGAGGAGGGAGTGATCGCTCCAGGAGAGAGGAGTGGTCAGAGGGATGGAGAGGGAGAGGTCAGGGGAGAGCAAAACATTGAGTGTGTGCCCTGCAGAGTGAGTTGTGCCAGAGGGGAGGATGGACAGGGAGAGGGAGTCACAGAGGTCACAGAGTACAGAGGAGGAACAAGGAGAGTCTAAATGTATATTGAGGTCACCGAGGAGGAGGAGTTGAGTGGTAGAGGCCAGGAGAGAGGAGTAGAGGTCTGCCCACTCAGAGAGAAATGAGGTGATTTGATCAGGAGGCCAGTAGATGGTAGTCACAGTAAGATAATGGGTAGTTGAGAGAGAAAGCCTACAGACAAGGCATTCAAAATAGGAGCAGGTCAAGTGGGAATGATGGAGGCAGGAATCCACTCTGGAAAGATCTGGAGATCTGGGTGCGGAGAGGATTTTCTAGCCATCAGGGAGGAGAGTGTCAAAGCTTGTGACAGATCTAGGCGTGAACCATGTCTCAGTAAGACCAAGGACATCACAGTCTAGTTCTTCAAGGAGGTGGCAGATGTCAGAGAAGTGTTTGACAGCAGAGCGAGAGTTGAGAGTGGCAATATGAAGAAGTTGCAAGCCTTAAAGACCTTCTGGGGAGGGGTACAGATCAGATGAAAGCACTGTGGAGGAGAAAGAACCCCAGGAGATGCAGAGGAGCAGGAGGAGAGAGAGGACAAGGTAGCCAAGGGGAGAGAGGGGGGACAGCTGGAGATGAGAGGAAATTGATGAGGCGAGGGAAGTGCCTACCAAAGAGGAAGAGATTAGTCTGAGGGCCATGGACCATGACAGTGCCATTTAGGTAGACATTAATGATGACTTTAGAGGAGTCGAAGGAAGCCATGAGAAGTTCCCAGCGAGTGCCACCATTAATGGGAGAGGAGGAGATAGGACAGAGATCATATGAGGAATCCATAGATCTGACAAAGAGGATGTCAGGGAGGGTCTGTCTGGAGGAAGCATTGGAGTAGGTGTCAGCGATAGGAAGACCAGGGTTAGAGGCCAAGATATCCTTTTTGAACTTCTTCCTACCAGACATAGTGAGAAAGGAAGGATAGTGAATGGAGAAGCAGTTGGAAAAGATAGGAGAAACAGAAAGTGCCATGGGGGTGGAAGTGAGGAGAAGATGGAGAAACTGGGGGGGCTAAGGCATTTATGTGTGGGACAAAAGAGAGCAGGGAGCTCACTGGGCTGGCAAGTTACAGAGAAGCATCAGTATACAAGAAAAATACAGAGAATCTCGCAATGACTTTTTAGCACAAAGCAAAAACAGCAAGATTTGACTTTGTAGCACAAAGCAAGATTTGACTTTTTAGCACTAAGCAAAAACAGCAAGATTTGACTTTTCAATCTTAGATTCAGATGTTAGCAAAGGGTTGTAGGACGCACTGCACATCAGGATGACAACATGGGAGTAACAAGCAGAAAGAACAGTGATGGTCAAAGGTGGTAGGAGTGAGTATATAAGGAGGGAACTAACCCAAAGTTCTGGAGGAGGCAAAGTCAAGGCATTCTGGATTTCATAGAGGAGTCAGGTGGCAGCATCATTGTGGTTAAGGTGCAGGAATGACCCAAATAAACGTTCCGGAAACGGACAGGGAGCAGACAGGGGCCTTAGAAGTGGGCCTTTGCTTAGTGGGCCGTCTAAAGCCTGCCGAGCCCTGATTGGATGCAAGAAAACACTCAGCAACCAATGGGAGTGCTGTACGGGAGAGGTGGTTCAGCACAGCCTGCCTACACAAGAAAGAAAAACATGGTGGCCATCTTGGAAGGGCCAAAAAACAGTCAAATAAGTAGGCAATAGTGGGAAAACTTGTGCTTTCAAAATAGCAAGGCAGCTCCAGGTATTAAAAAGCTAATAAAATGGCAGCACAATGAAAATACCAAATAAAACAGTCCTTTCCAACAATGGGCCTCATTACGACCCAGGCGTTAAGGGTTAACGCCGTCGTTAACCCTTAACGCCTGATTCTGATTTTAACGGCTGCTTTCAGCAGCCATTAAAATCCATGGCGCTAACCTGCCATGATGCTAATTACGCCACCGTAATTTACGGTGGCGTAATTAGCGCCTTCCCCACTCCCATTATGCCCTATGGGGCAAAAATGGGAATGGGGAAGGGAAAATGGGAAATGGGGATTTACCGCCCCACTCACCTTGGAATGGGGCGGTAAATCCGCCATCCACCATGGTGTAAACATAGTTTACACCATGGTAGTAAAGTTGGCGCAATTAGCGCCTGGGTCGTAATGACTCCCAATGTTATGCAAATGTTGTGTTTTTTTATTTATTTTATTTTCAAAATTTCGATTTTTCAGGTTCAATGATTCCCCTGGAGGTGCAGGAATGCACAGAAAGTGCACCTACCTAATGGTATGGTCAGCAGCCAGACACAAACTCCACATGTGCAGGAAAAAAACAGATGGCTAGGAGGGTGGAAACAAGACCTCACTCTCAGTGAAAAGCAGATGAAAGAAGGACATTCCGTGCTCTTGGATAGAACACAAGTGGGCTTCCAAAAGCGACTCAATGCCCTGGAGCAATATGCTGAAACCAACCTTATCATCAAAACAACAAAATGGCAATCCACATCATTCAGATATTATCTGAGGAAAAATAAGAGAGAACTGACTGTGTTTTTAGGATTAAGAAAACTAGATCATGTTAATGCCATCAGATATTTGGGAATTTGGCTAAACCCAAGTATATGCAAAAATGAATGGGTGGAAAACCTGAGAACCAAAGCAAAATCCCTTGTCCGTCAAGATCTAATGATACATAAAAAACATGGAAAGTTATCTCTAAGGCCTCTTATCGCATTCTATCGGCAAAAGGTGGTAGTGATACTTACCTACTGTAGTGAAACCATGCTGAATGTATCATGGCAGACCTGGGATCTATTGGAAGGCATCTTTTGGAGATAAATCTTAGCCCTTCCAAAGTGTTTCCCTGTCCAACTAATCCACTTAGAATGGGCCTTACAGTTCATGAAATCAATTGTAACCTGGAAATTGTTAGATCTATACAGGAAAATGGCATCAGATGATAACATTCCTACAATTAACATTCTAAGATTAAAACCTAGTACATCTGAATGATGAAATGCTTAATATATGGAAAGACACCTGCATATAGATGATGGGCATATTAGATTGCGCCTTGGAAATGCTGATCCATCATCCACTAGAAGTCAAGAAAAAAATCCAGTGATCTGATTGGATTGACACCATAGAAAAGAAATCTCAATGCTGACTGGCAATATTGGGTGTGAGTGAAAATAGAGTCATAAATCAACTACCTTCCTACCTGACATTTTTTCAATGCAAACAAACTCAAGATCTCTTCCTCAGAATGCATCTTAATATACTTCCAACAAGAGAGCAGTTAGTGATAACAAAGCAACTTGAGGCCAGTGCTAATACATGTCGATTTTGCCAAAATGAGGAACAGACAGAATCTCTGTATCATCTAATCATGGTATGCCCTGCTCTGTCCAAACGAAACATAATCATACGCCGCTATGCTACCTTCTGATGTGCCTTTGCTCTCTACTGATAATAGATCGGCAACGCTGATGCTGGGCCCCAACAAGTGACTTACATTTAGAGTGGGTCAGTTCTGGAAAAAACTGTTTGAAAACGACTTGATCACTTTGAAAAAGACCTTATGTTAACCCAAAATGGGGCTTGCCGGATCTTGTACTAATGACACAAAGCATTGAAGAATGGCTCCTTTTGATTACTTAAATAAACAGTGGGTTTGCTGATGACAGCATTTTTGGTGGATGATTACTTTCTTTCTTGTAATTTGACTTGTTGGTTTTGATTTCTTTTGATTTCCTTGCCCCTTTTTTGTGTTCCCTTCTCCCCCTTTTTATATGGATAAATATGTTATGTTTACAATGAAATATGAACGAAAGGGGAATTCTAATGAAAAGGTTTGTAAAAAACGAAATCATTTGAATGAAGGCCATGAAGGGCTTTAAGACTCCCTACATAAGAATGCCACATACTCAGTATGGAAGCATCTAGAACTTTATGACCAAACGATTACTTCATTTGGTATCAAGAATGATACATATTGCATGGAGTTTGACAAATGGACATTCTCTGCGAAATACTCTAGCTTCTTTGCAGGGCTGGAGGACCAAGATTACCAAAGATGGTCCATGAATGAGGAGGCTATCTTAAAGCATTTCCCCATTCACAGGAACCCTCAGGAGGCCCGCAACCTGCAGTGTGGGGAGGACCAATCACCTAGGGAGTTTGTGCAAGAGCTGAAGCAGGCATTTGCAAAGACATCTAGATATATATGTTGATAAGAACATTATGGTCTTTCCCCACTGTTTCATTATGCATCATGTTTCTTTCATTTTCTGTGTTTTTCCCACAGTGATCAGGTTTTTGTAGCGTATTCTATTTAGTTATGTTTGCACATTGTTAGGGAGATTTCTCACCGAAGTGCTAAATTCCTTCTACCTTAGAGCCCTCCAGCTCTTTTGCTATATTTTGGGGCTTTGAACTTTTAATTTTCAGTGTGTTTTACTTTTGTGTTCTTTGGTTATGGAGTTTTAAAACAATTCCATAAGCATCATATTTTTATGTGTGTCACACAGCACCTCCAGTGCAATGGCACAGGGATGTAGACTTCCCAAGGGTTACATACCTTCTCTGGGTCTGACTACTGTCTCCCAGAGCATGTACAGTTAAATTGAATTTACTAGCCTCTTTAAATGTACTGACCCAGCATACACTATCTTCCTATAGAGTGCTGGAGGGGTTGCCTAGCTTCCCCTAAGTCAAAACGCTCATGTAACAGTAAAATGTTACCATTTCCTACTTTAAATGGCTGGTGGCAGTGGTTAAGATCAAACTATGATGATTCTTCCCGACCGCGAACAATGGTGGCTAAAAATCGGGTCAGCCATTTTTTCCAATATGGTGCCCAGACCTATCTGTAAAAACAGAGCCCGGTCGACTTTTTTCACCATTTCTTTTAGGAAAGGTTCTTTTTGTGTTTGTCTCTGCATTCAAATCCAGGTTTGGCCCCTTTGTACATTGGCCTTCGGTGGGCTTCAGTGCTGAAGCCCTCCAATGGCGCCAGGGTGTCTGGGGTGGGCAGGATGTGAGGGAGGTGCCCGAAACTCCCTGTGCTTAGTATCCTAGGAAACCTGAATGCACTCTGGCGTGATTGGCCCAGCTGGCTGTCCTGCAAGGACAGCCACCCTTCTTTGTGAGTGACAGCCAGGCTGGAATTAATGGGGGAAACTGTTTAAAAGCAGGTCTCTGGCACTTTGAAAGCAGAGTCAACCACTGGAACGAAAGACTAGCTGGAGGAAGAGGACTGCTGCAACTCCTGGATGACTGTTGAAGCACTGCTGCAGGTCCGGATTCCTGAAACTCCATCGACAGAGAAGCCCTTCAAGGTTAACTTCTTCCCTTGAGTTTGGTGGGAACAACCAACTCGCAAGCCACCTGAACACCGTCCCCATCTGGTCGAATTTTCTACAGAGTGCTGTTGAAAACCAGATAGCCAGAGGGAAGAAAACCAGCTTGTGGACTTCTAAGGCAATCACACCTTAAACCAATATTTTGCTAGGCTTTTGACCTCATCCCTTGGCAGTGCAGGAACCTCCCGACATCCTCCTTCTTGTCGCCATGACTGAAGCTCAGGAACAGCGAAATCTGCTCGAACTGCCAGGAACAACTGCCTCAGCTACAGCACTTCTTCACTAACAAGGTACTGTGCAAACGCAGTCCGGAAATCTTTTCAGCCATCGCAAAATTTCGTGGAAACTTTCTCAACTTTGAGGGGTTGTGCTTCTCTAAACATTCATTAAACTTTTCGCCTAGCCAACTTCTTCTAAACTCTGTGGCAAAGATGTAAACGTTATCTACCAGAACTGTGCTATCCTATACAAAGACTCTGAACCATTGACTTTGGCACAGACCTATTGAAATAATTGCTGCTTGTAGTTAACTGGACTATGAATATATTTCGGCTGCCTTTCTTATAACCCTGTCTATTTATCCCCTTATAAGTAACTGAAGTGCCATTTCGCTCCCACTTCAGGGGAACTGAACTTGTTCAGTAACATATCGGTGGTATATTGTAGTATATTACTGTGTGATATTGAGTTGCTCTTACTAGTGGAATGTTTTCTAACTGACTGTGTAAATAAATGTATATTCTTTCACCAAGAAACCTTGAATCTGTGTCTATTTGAATCACTGTATTTGTTTGTCCCTTTTGTAACTTGCTCTACTGCTCACTTAACGCTTGAGATAAGTCTGGCTGCTTAGCCACTGCTACCACATAACTGTGTAGTACAGGCTTGTACCAAAGGTGAAATTGTACTGACAATGCTGGTAACTCCCCATTCCATGGAGTCTAATATGACTCCATGAGATGGGAGAGATGGGATTGCCTGATTCACTGGCACTGTTAGCAATGCTGGTGATTCAGACATTGATCTGCAGGTAGATCAATCCTGCTGGTAGATCAGAGCCCCTACTGGCAGACTTGGAGTTAGCAAGTCCAGAAAGGTACCGGTATATGTTGTTACCAGCACTTTATTTCCAGACCAGCAAGCACGTTATGAGCACCAATGTGTCTGTTAACTTCCTGTTAAGTGGTCTGTCCTCATTCACCTGATGACTTTTACCATAAGGAAGATGAAAGACTCATGTTCCAAATTCCTCCAAATTCCTCCTATGTGACTGGCACAGAGGTGCCCTTTGCCAGGAGGGCTGGAATCCTCTTGTTCAATGTCACTTTTTTAATGGGTTGCTAGGCTAGGTGTGACAGTTAGTCATAAAACGTTGGGCTAGGGAGAAGAACATTGCAATCATTCTTTTGATTATAGCTTTGGTCTAGTAATTTGGAATCTGACCTGTTCTGTGGAATTTGAGATGGAGTAGGTCCTCCAGACACTGTGGTGGAGAACTATATGGAACACAGTAGTCAAGAAGGAAGCAGGTCTGTCAAAGCTTTAGCCTTGGCAATATGCTTGAAGGTAATATATCCCCACAACTGACCTATTTGTAGACCTCTTGAGGGTGGCTTGGAAGTGGGTACATGCTTTCCATATTGCCCTTTTCTGGTGATGGGTAGAATAAGCTTAATGGGGGAGAAGAGTTGGTTGTCCTCCTTTGCTAGCTTCACCAACTCCTTTATCTTGGAAACAAACAGCTTCTGATCTAAGTCACAGAGTGTGAGAAGAATGGCTCTTTTAAAGTTATCCAACCAAATAAGCTGTGTGGGAACCACGCAGCTAGCCAGTCGCTCTCAGGATGTACTCCCAACGGAAGTTACTTATAGGTTAAAAAATTATTGGTAAAGGTAATGTCCTCTCAGCCTAGTTCTCTGCCTAGTTCTCAAGAGTAAGTGCTTGAATTAGAGTTGAGTTTCAGACAAAAGATACTGAGATTTCTTTAGTGCAAAATAATTGAAATGTAATGTCTAACAGTGTGGGAGGCCAGCTGTTGCATCATCTTGTGTAGAGCAATAAAGCCAATGCATTTCGGAGTAAGGACTCCTTCATCAGGGCGGAACCTTACAGAATGTTAAATAGAACAATTACAATGAATTACACCAAATTACATAAATTAATTAGCAAATTGTATGGTAGTGAAATCATTGTGAGGACATTATAAATGGTATAGATACATACCAAATGTCACAAAATGATGTAGAGCAGGAATAAAGAGACAAGAACAAAATGTCATGCAGTGTGCAACATTCCAGTCCCATTTAACTAAAAGCATGTAAAAAAAATACAACTGTGAATGGAAAATACCAAAATAGTTGGGCAAAAGCGATCAATTCCAATTATTTCTCTCTAGAGAAGCTGTTGTGTGCACAGGCACACGGTTCCACAAGCTGAAACCAGATCAAAATGAAGTTTAAAAAACTATGTGTGAAATATGAAGGATTAAGTACACGGCTTGCAGGGCAGCTGCTTACCTGCAGGCAGAGTTACATATATATCTGACACGGACTGCACTCAAGGCAGACACAGATTGTGCTGTGAGCCAGCAGAGACGTGAGGAGCGAGGGGATTGTTTTCTGAAGGCATTTCATAGAACTTACAGTGTCCGTCTTCTTCATCAACAGTGTTGTGATTCTGGCTTGAATATGGGTTAAAAAACATTTGCATTGGCATACATCAGATGCCCGAATTGCTGTCATCCTGTGACACTTAAAAAGTCATCTTTGAGAGCTGAAGGTTTTTCATGTGGTTCCAAGACCACTACGCGGTCTGTGAGAACCAAAAGGACAGCTTTGCCTGACACACACGAGCCCCCAGCAAATGATAGCCAGCAGTGACCGAGAACTATATGACCTGTGTGAATAACAACACCTATCACCTACTTTTTGGCACAAACAGAAAGACATGACTGTTCTGCATAGTATATTCTGTCCTGAAGAAGGTCCAGATAATGAAGGGCAAAATTTGTGCCACCTGAGGACGGAAACATATGTAGACAGGGGTCACCTGGTCAGAAAGGTGGTCCGAAGAAATTGTACCTAATTGTAAAAGAAAATATATGGCTGAATGTTGCATTTATTGCTAACAGATATTGTTATAGTGTGTAATACACTGAAGATATGTGCTAGAAAAAAGTGTGGATAACATGAGAGTTTGAGTTGGTAGGCAAGTGTATAAAAGGTGGTTGTGAGAGGTTTGGTCCTAACTAGGTGGACTATATAGTTTCTATGGTTGATTTATATTGTGAAAATAAAAAAGAATTTATATATATATATTTTGTTTGGACCTAGATTGTGGGTAGAGTCCTATTTAATTTATCAATTTATTATGTCTCCAACCTCATTGCTTCCAACCCACATATTTGATTCCAAGGGGAAGGGCCACGCATGCTGCATCTCGCATCCCGATCCCTCCATGGTTGGAGAGATCGTGACACATCAGTCTCAACAAAGTGCACAAAACAAAGGTGTAAATGCAAATCGGGTGATGTTAGGACGAATGGATATATAAAATGTCTCTTCAAACAGAAGCTCAATTGGGTAATACAGTACGGTTGGACACGCCCACAATGTGACATATGAACACACCCACAGTGTGACGTACACCGGTCTTTCCATGGTGACATGGTACACCTAAATATTTAAAAGGTGGATGGGTGGTATACCGGGGAATTATATAAAGCCTATAGGGTAACCCAATGTGAATAGATCACAGAATGACGCACATATGTATCTTAAAAAAGATTATATGGTGTAAATCTATAGACAGGACGGTATTGTAAACTGTTGAGAATTCTAATCGGCGTCACACCGGACCATGACCCTTGCCCTTAGCCTAGGATGTAGCACTCAATTAGAATATTTTTTCTTTATTTCCTAGAATTCAGATTAATCTGGCACCCAATCCAAATCACCCCCTCCTTTTACAAATACCCTGGGTCACAATGGGCCATGAACCAGGCCGGTTGGTGGGAAAACAATATTTTCTTATTTTAAATTCAAAGAAAATCACACAATTTTAACATTGGGCAGCAATCACCAATGGGGTGATAATTACAATGTAAACTGACGAAATACACTTTGTTGACCTACTTGAACATATCCAAAGCACAGATGAGTAGGAGCAATTTTACTGTTCGGGCAGATAGCACCCAAATTAAGATTTCCCCTGCAATGCTCCCTCAAACCCCAATTAATCAAATTGTGAGTGGATAGAAAGGAGCAGCAAGAAAGTCAGGGATACTAGGCAGCAAACGGAATTAAAATCCTCATGAAATGGGAGATATTTAAGTTATATGTGCAGTTGAATAAATGGGGTAAATAGGATTTCTAACAGTATCAGCGATGTAAGAACACTAGTAACTACAAGGCAAGGTATCAACAAAGGGCATACAATTCAAAAATCAAGTTTAAAGTGAGACACAATGCAGCCAAAATCAAATGTTGGAATGGTGCATTTTTTGCTTTTTACAGGTTTAAATGTCAAAAAGGTTTTCTTTAAAAAAATGGGTGCGATAGACACAATCAGAATGCAGTTTTTAGGCTGTTCGGTAGATGCAAATCACAGGGATAATATAGAAGTGAAAGAGTGCCTCTAGCTGAATAACTGGATGAGATTTTTAATGTGGAAGGAGATTCAGTTTTGGGAAAGTAAAAGAAGTTAACAGAGAAAATCGGTTTGGAAAGAAAGGACAAGTTTTACTTAAACTAGATTATCAAGAAGATAGAAGTGCCCATGAAAAAGGTTAAGCGGCAGCCTTAACCACATTCACGCTGCGTATCTCTTCATGTGGAAATTAATTAAATTATTCAAAATATGATTAAGGATGTATGCAATATGGAAATTAATGGAAGAATTGCACTAACACTACAAAATCAAGGAACAGAATACACAGGGGATTCAGACTATCTTCAACAAGTTACCAAGGTATGGATGGCATTACTTAGAAGGTGGAACAAATACAAGGTATCCAGTTTGGGTATACTATTGGTTGCTATGGTATGGGGTAATACTCACAATCAGCGCTTGAGTTGGGTATTTTGGGTCAGCCCACCGAGTTTCTGGACAGCAAGAGAATATATGGTCACTGGCAGAAGACAGTGAAGCAAAGGTCTGGTCATGGCACAGCGGACCTCAGCTGGATGGAGCGGGTAGTAGGGCAAGTAGGCGGCACTGGAGAATCCCAAAGCGGACTCAGCCACCTTTCCTGTTTCTCTCAGAATTTGGTGGGATTTTGTTATGGGGTTAGTTCTGAAGGGTGGTTCTGCCTGGATAGGAGGGCCTGAACCAACTATCCCGTTTCTGGCAGTGGAGTCTGGAATCTGCAGTGTGGATCTGGAATGTCTGGATACGCAGGCGCTGGAAATTTCAGAATAGAGTGTCCTGTCACTGTGAGTGCCCTCCGTTTTTATGAGGCGGGTGACATCACAGGATCATATGGTGGGACAGGCTTAGGCTGGGCATGTCTCTAACAACTGGATTGGTCTGGGGTGGGGTAACCGTTACTGCCTTGATGTCAGCCAGTTGGGTTCCAGGGGCATGACATCAGATGTATGATGTGTGCTTTACAATGCATAGGATCATCCCACATTTACTTTTGCTAAAACCAGTTGCGGCAAACACATGCACCTTTTTACAGTTATGGCACTTTTGAAACTTACATAGGTAGATTACATATTTCACACAGAGCATGGCAGTCCAACTCCCCAGTTTGTAGGACTTTGTTTCACCCATCTAATATTTTTTCATCATTTTCAGTGAGAAATATTTGACCTAAAATTCTATAACTCTATACATGTGTACATATTATCATAAGGTATGTTAGTATTGGCACCATATACACTTTCCTCAGAATATCCAATTCTCTGCCGTTTCCGTCCCCAATATGCCAGTGAAGGCTACCGTGTCTTAATTTAAAGCCCCCAAAATTGCATCTAAACTGTGAAACTGTCATGGTCATCATCAAGCCAAGACACAGTTGTGGTGTCTCTGGTGCCAGGCTCATAAAGATTAATAAACAAGACATTAATTTGGGTAAGAAACTTTTATAATGCACATGGCACTTTCAATTTGGGTGCATAGTGTATTTAACATGGAACTTTCATCTTTAAAGCAGCCCCACATGTATTCTTGTGTGGGGATGCTGAAATTGGATTGCCTGGCATGTGCTGACTCACTAGGAGTGGCAGGGTGTGTCAGACAAGCCAAGCCTAGTGGGTGTGCCCATGATCACAGCTATAAAAGCTGATCTGATCCCTGAGGCAGAGGCTTTGCATTATTCGGCACTTCCATGCAGTGTAACGCTCACAGCCGTCTGGGATTCAACTTACCTTTGTAAATCTTGTCTCCTGCCTCCATACTTACCACCTGGGGGATCCTGCTCTCACCTGTGTGCGTCTTCATCTTGGCACCGTGGCTCACCTCCAAATCTTCCGGTTAGCAGTCAAACTTCATCTTGGCACTGCGGCTCACCTCCAAATCATCCGGGACACTTAAATCTTCATCTGGACATCGCAGCACAACACGCTTCACCTGCGATCACAGCACCTGCAAAATAAAACAAAAGGCAAGGTTAGAGACTAAACAGACATTAAGTTTAAGGTCGCGCTACCACCGAACCTCATGCTTTCCCTTAAACCATCACTCTCCTGTTGTTTGACATTGCGGTTTCAGTCATCTTTCTCTCTGCCGTGTTCCGTGCTTCCAAAGCTGTTTTAGGCCACATTTCGAGCTACTGGGAAGAAAACAGAAGAGAAAACATTATTCAGGAATTAGCAACAGCATCGAGAGCAATACAGAAAAACAGAAAGGGGAAAAGGCAAGAAACATTGAGAGTAAACAGAGAGGGGAAAAGGCAAGAGACATTTATAGACACCACCAACCAGGAGAAGCATAGTCGCAGCTGGATTGGACTATTACTTACCAGGGACCAGTGAAGGAAATAGATCCGATCGACAAGTGCCCCTGCCAGAAGTAGCAGGATGGAGATCTCATCATCCATACTTACCAGGAGGAGTGCCACCAATTGTCATAGCCAACAGCTTATCCGTAGTGGGAGAGACCTGAAGGGGGAGATCTAATTCCAGGGAGGGCTGCAACCATGCCACAAAGCCTCCGCAGAGACCAGGTGAGCGTAACAGAACGTGAACCCTCCACAACTCTCTGCCTAGGCGTTATGGAAACTTCAGAGACAGATCTATTGCCTCACCTACTGGGAAAATTATGGGCTGAAGTGCATGTTTCAAGGCAGGCGACTAGTGCATTATGGAGGGATGTTACTGCAACTCGAGAAAGAACTGATGACTTGAGAAGACAGATGTTACAGGCACATGCAGGACAGGTTCCCTTGCCTGGAGCAACCCACGCTACTATGCCACACAATCAACATTGGTTCAGGTTGGTTCTTCCAGGTGCAGTACCCCTAACCCCACCCGAACGCTTCAACAGTGATCCAAATAAGTTTGTCATATTCGTGAATCAATGTCGCCTAAATTTCTTATGCAGACCAGGAGCCTTTCCTAATGATCAAGCCAAAGTTCCATTCGTACTCTCATACCTAGGAGGCAATGCGGCAGACTGGTCAATACCATAAGTAACTCAAGATGACCCTTACTTCAGAACTTTGGGGATTTCCAACACGAGATGGAGACCTTGTTTGCCTGACATACTGAAGGACAAGCTCTGCATAATGAGTTATTGTCACTCAGACAGGGGAATAAAGACCTATTAACCAACATTGCAACCTTCCATCATCTCGTAGCCCGAACCAACTAGCCAGAAGAGAAAATAACTATGTTTGTTTTTATTGTGGGTTACATGGGGAACTCAAGGATGTGTTGGCTCAAGTTGTGAACCCACCTGAGGGGTGTGTGGACTACATAGACCTAACAGTGCAACTCGATCAAAGGTTGCAGAATAGGAAAATGGACCAAGCCAGAACAGAAGGAAGGACAGTTTATGTGTGACCCCGTGAGAACCAAGCCAAACCACATGAAAAGCCAGAGCCAATGCAAATCGGTGGGATACGGAGTCCTCCAACCAAGGCAGAAAGAGAGAAAAGAAGACAGCAACAACTCTGATTATATGGCAGCAAGGCAGGTTATTTCCTCCGTAAATGCCCAGTGAAATGCCCTAGGAAAATGGTTGGGGCAACAGACAAAAATAACAAAGAAGAAGAAGTATAGGACTCGGGAAACTCCAATGCACGGCAAGTGTAGGTGTCCACTTGTCGAGCAAGAAAATTAAATTCGTACAGACCTCACATCTTGTCCTTCCGGTACTTTTGGTGAATAACAAGCAGCCATCTAAGATACATGCCTTGGAGGCATATATTGACAGTGGGGCAGTAGGAAACTACATTGACACGATCTGGTGATCCGGATAGGCCTTCCTCTTCAACAAAAGCAGAAATCGAAAAAACGTCACTGCGGTGGATGGATCTCAGTTATCATCTGGCCCTGTGACACAATACACTGAAAAATCAGGCTTCTGTTGCAGGACGGGCATCAAGAGGACATTACCTTTGATCTCCTCTGCACTCCTCAGTTCCAGATGATATTGAGAATGCCTTGACTGGAGACCAATAATCCTAGGATCAACTGGTGAAAACAAGTTCTGACCTTTCCTCAAGATTGTGTCGACACCTGTTACAACAAAGACGTCAACCTGAAACCCAAGAAAGGTATCGTGCTGGGCCTCACTGGCTCTCTACCACCTGGATATCTGGATTACCAAGATGTCTTCCAAAAAGGACAAGCCAAAGTTTTGCCCCTGCATAGACCCTACAACAGCTAAAAAGACCTTGTTTTTGAAGCCCAAATTACATGCAGCCAGATTTACGCTCTAACAAAGCAAGAAAACCAACATCTTAAAACTTACCTGGATCAGTATTTGGCAAACAGTTTTATCCCCCCATCCAAGTCCCCTGCTTCGTCGCTCCTTTGCTTCATGTCTAAAAAGGAGGGGGACTTAAGAACCTGTATTGACTACAAAGCAATCAATCAATCAGATTGCAGTAAAAAACTGATATCCCTTACCATAAACACCAGAGCTCCTGGATCAGGTGAAGCATGCTCAGATTTACACAAAGTTGGATTTGCGAGGGGCCTACCATCTTGTGAGAGTAAAAAAAAAGGAGAAAAGTGGAAGACGGCGTTTCACACAAAGTATGGCTTCTTCAAGTACCATGTCATGCCTTTCGGGTTTTGTAACGCCCCAGAGGCGTTCCAATTCTTTATGAACGATGTGCTCCGTGAGCTATTGAGGAAGAACATTTTGGTCATGTCCAAGCAGTCCTAGAGAAACTTCGACAACAGTTGTATGCCAAGCTGGAAAAGTGTTTCTTCCATGTGACCGAAGTCGAATTTCTCAGTTTCATGATCACAGCACAGGGCGTACATATGGACACATGGAAGTTGGACACAATCCTCCAATGGCCCTGACCAACATCCACGAAGGGAGTACAAAGTGTGCTCGGATTCGCTAATTTCTATCATCGATTTATACCTGGGTTCTCACAAATTGTTCACCCAATTACTTCCTTGCTGAGAAAGGACAAGAAATTCCATTGGTCCATAGAAGCTAAAGAAGCCTTTCGGAAGTTTAAACTAGCATTTATCACAGCACCAGTTCTTCGACACCCTCGACCAGACATGCCATACGTGGTTGAAAGAGATGCTTCAAATGTAGCCATGGGAGCTGTGTTGTCCCATGGGACCCGGAAACAGGACAGTTACATCCCGTCGCATTCTGGTCCCACAAACTTTCTGCCCCTGAATTAAATTATGCAATCACGGATAAAGAACTACTGGCGATTAAAGCAGCATTGAAGGCATGGAAACACTATCTTCTTGGGGCAAAACACACCATCATCGCCATCACGGACTACCGTAACTTACAATATTTGAAAACTGCCAAAGGGCAATCCTCACACCAATTCCGTTGGGTGCTCTTTTTTCCCAGAATACGACTTTATTATCACCTATAGACCTGGAGTCCAGAATGGAAAGCAGACACACTTTCACGCATGAGTGAAGAAAAAGAGGCTTTTATAACATCAGATCCCGTGGCCATCATTCCCGACGAACAAATCCAAACCACAGTCGCTGCTACCACATGTATAGATGACTTAAAAACCTGTTTGCAGTCCTAGATGAATCAAGCAGCACAAAAGGAATGGCTTTTAAAGGGAGACCAGTACACCATCGAGAACAATCTACCATATTTTCAGGGATGCTTATATATCAAAGACAAGAAACTGCAAACTCAAATCATCACAAACTATCATGATTCATTAGTGGAAGGGCATCCTGGACTAGCCAAGATGCAGGCTAAGATAAAACAAAACTGCTGGTGGCCCACTTGAAGAAAAGATATTTCCCAGTGTATTGCAACCTGTGGAGTCTGCGCACAACATAAACCTCAGAAGCAAAATCCTACTGGTTTACTACATCCCTTGATGGTACCGCCAGCACCTTGGAATACACTATCAATAGACTTTATCATATATCGTCCTCCCTGCAATGGTTACAATACCATCTTAGTCATTGTGCATTTATTCTCCAAAATGGCCCATTTCATCCCTCTAAAGGGACTTCCAACTGGATCGACTCTTGCTACTGTGTTCTTAGAACAAATTGTCCAGTTGGATGGATTTCCATCAATATTATTATCGGTCCGTGGAACTCAATTTGTTTCCGAAATTTTGGAGGAGGTGTTGTACAATTGCCAAAATTGACCTTTGGTTGTGCACAAGCCATCACCCCCAAACCGATGGGCAAACCGAAGGAACTAATCAAACGTTAGAGCAATATTTAAAGTGTATTCTACTGCACTCGGAAGACTCCTGGAAAAACATACTCTGGGTAGCAGAGTATGCATACACCAACTCAGTTTACACGAGTACTGGCAAACCCCATTCTATACTGCAAATGGAAGACATTCACGGACATCAGTGTTTGATCCACCCAATACTTTGGGAATGCCAGCAATACAAACCTTGCATAAAACAATCCCTCAGGTTCTTGAGGAAGCGACAGAACACTTGACTAAGGCCAAAGAAAGACAAAAAACTGTTTGCTGACCAACATCAAAAAGAAGCTTCCGATTACCAGATTAGGCATAAAGTCTGGTTAGCATCCAGACACATACCATTGAAAGGACCACGTGCCTTCCACCCCAGATATTTGGGGCCTATACTATCAAAGCAATAATCAACCCTGCCACCAGGAAATTGGAGTTACCATCTCACATGAAGATTCACCCAGTATTTCATGTCTCTCTCCTCAAACCAATGAAACCGGATGCACGGATTAATCCTCCACCAGCGCCTGAATTACTTGATGGGGAAGCAGAGTATGAAGTTAAATCCATCTTGGACTCCAAGGTAGTTTGGTCAAAATTGCATTACCTTATAGACTGGAAAGGTTTCGGACCTCATGCCTGAACATGGGACCCCAGTGAACACGTCCATGCTCCACGTTTAATCAAGCAATTCCATCACAACAATCCCACCAAGCCAGGACCAGGACCAGGAGGAAGACCACCCTTGAGAGGGGCCTGGAGGGGGAGTGCTGTCATGGTCATCGGGCTAAGAACACAGACCTTACAGGGTCACACATACAGGGGGCCCGGATGGACACAGTCCTGACGCCTTTGGCGCCTGGCTCATAAAGAACAATAAACCAGACATTCATTTGGGTAAGAAATACTTTTATTATGGCACTTTCAATTCAGATCCATTGTATATTTAACATGGAACTTTCATTGTTAAAGTAGCCACACATGTATTCTTGGGTGGGGCTGCTGCTATTGCATTGCCTGGCACATGCTAACTCACTAGGAGTGGCAGGGTGTGGCAGGCAAGCCAAGCCTAGTGGGCGTGCCCACAATCACAGCTATAAAAGCTTCTCTGATCCCTGAGGCAGGCGCTTCGTGTCATTCTGCACTTCCATGCAGCGTATCACTCACTGCTGCCTGGGATTCAACGTACATTTGGAAATCTTGTCTCCTGCCTCCATACGTACCACCTGGGGGATCCTGCTCTCACCTGTGCGTGTCTTCATCTTGGCACCGCGGCTCACCTCCAAATCTCTCGGAGAGCAGAAATCTTCATCTTGGCACTGCGGCTCACCTCCAAATCTTCCAGAGTGCAGACATCTTCATATTGGCACCACGGCTCACCTCCAAATCATCTGAGACGCTGAAATATTCATCTGGACAATGTAGAATGATGCGCTTCACCCGCGACTGCAGCACCTGCAAAATAAAATACAGACATTACTTTTAAGGTTGTGCCACCTTGCACTTTCCTTAAACCATCACTCACCTGTTGTCAGACATTGCGGTTTCAGTCAACTTTCCCTCAGCCGCATTCCTGGCCTCCACAGCTCCTTTGGGCCGCATTTCCAGCTATTGGGAAGAAAACAGAAGAGAAAACGTAATTCAGGAATTAACAATAGCATTGAGGGCAATAAAGAAGACCAGAAAGGGGAAAAGACAAGAGACGTTGAGAGAAAACAGAAAGGGGAAAAGGCAAGAGATATTGATAGACACTTACCACCAACCAGGAGAAGCACAGTCACAGCTGGACTGCACTATTACTTACCAGGGATCAGTGAAGGAACTAGATCCCACAACATACTTACCAGGAGCAGTGACGCCAATTGTCACGGCCCACAGCTTATCCGCAGGGGGAGAGACCTGAAGGGGGAGATCTATTTCCAAGGAAGGCTGCAACCGTGCCCCAACACCTCTGAGGAGACCAGGTGAGCATAACAGAAACTTTTGCATTACTGTTTTGTCCTATTGCAGAAATAAAAGTCTTAGAGTTTATTAATAAGATAGTCTTTTGAGCCAGGTGGCCAGCATTTTTTTGCAATTTCACACCTAAGTGTCCTGGAATCTATTGTAGCAGGCTAGAGCCCAAACAGAAAGTCTGACGAGCATGTTGCATTCTCCCACTTAATCCATTCAGTGTTTCCAAGGAACTGGTCCTTTGCGGGCAGTAAATTCTGTTCCAGAAAGCAAATGTCCTTTGAAGCCAAGGGCATACAAACCTGTGTTGCTGGTTCCCCAGTACAGAAAATGCACATTTATTTATTTATTTTTCCTGCGCCCAAAGCAAGGTTGTTGTTGAATAAAACATGATAATAGATTTCAAAAACAACCACCCTTACATTTCTAGGCAAGGATAGGGCCTTATTCAACATTACACTTTTGAAACAGACATTTTTCTTGTTTGCAAAAGCAACCCTTTTCACATGTGGTGAATTCTGCTGTGATGTCACTTTCAAATGCAGCCTTCTTATATCCATTTTCTGAATCTTTCCAAAGCCCTAGTCATGTTTTCAATGCACAAGCATCTGTCAAAATAAAGATCCCTTGACACTGACATATGCACAAAGAGATAGGGTTTCTTTTGAAGAATTGATCTGGGATATTTTGTAGCAAAAAGTCAAGCATGTTTCCATATGGCTGGGAGTAAAGTTGCTTGTGATTTTACAGATTTTTCCTGCCCCAGCCTGTCATTCTGTGAAAACTTCTTTCTTGTACTGGGGCACACCCTGAACATGGCTGGGAATAGCTGGGTCTCACTGTCTATTGTTTAACAGATGAACAAGAGCATCAGGGCTGCATCATTTTAAATGTAAAATATTTCCTTTTTCAATGGGAAATACTGAGCTAGCAGCAACGCAGCGCTGCTCTTCAATTCGCTTCTTTGGTGCGCATAAGGAAACACACTGGCAGCCTTTCTAGGTGTATTCACTGTTTCCTCTTGCCACATAGGTGCTTGGCAAACACAGTGCAGCCATTATTTTGGTGACTGCAAAATGCAGTTTTAAGGCACCGCGAAAGTGCTCAACAGTGCCAGCGCAGCCAATTTGTTGGTAATTGATGAAGTGCAAATTGGTGATGGAGGGGAATTCTGCTGGCACCGCTCGACTCCACCGAGACTTGAGGGAGAGTAGGGCAAAGTGGGGTTTATCAGGTGGAGGGAGTCCTTCTTCCCTCAGGGAGTGGTACGGCAAAATCCTCCCATTGTCTTTCCTTGGAGTGTGAAGCGACACCCACAGATTTTCATTCAGTCTTTCCTTGGAATGTGGTGCGACACCCCTAGATTTTCCTTTGGTCTTTTTTTTCCAGGTCCCCGGGGAAGTCCTCCTTGGTAATCAGGAGTGGAATCAGTACTAATCTGATGGATGAATGAAGACAAGTGACAACATTTTCCCACCAACTCTCTTTCCGGAAGGTAGACAGCAGTGGGTGTCAATGTTACACAATACGAAGGGGAGAGAATTCGACACTCACAGAAGCTGAATGAAGTAGACCCTCCCACCGTGGTTGGCACAGGTATCTGATAGTATGAAAAAGGTACCACGTGGCAGCCAATGGGGGGAAGAGGAGTTAGGGAGAGGTTGTGGATAGGATAGGGGATTTTAGGAACACCGGATATAGAGTTAGTGAACACCTATGTCACCATATCTTGTCTTAACGTGGGCCACCAAAAATATTTTTCCAACATCATTTGCATTTTTCTCAGACCTGCATGTCCCACCAATGGAGATTTATGGCCGAAAATAACACCTTCTCTTGTAAGACTCTGGTTGGTAAATGCAACCAACCCTGATGATATGGTAGCCCATCCCATACCGCTCTTGTCGGATGACTATTCCGCCACTTCTGCAATCGCCCAGATGGTAACGCTTTCTTGACCTGTTCAGTGAACTGCTTGGTAATAGCCCCAATAATCTTGTCTGGTGCAATGATTGCTTTCACTTCATTTATTGTATTACCCAAGTTCTGTTGCCGAGATAAGGCATCAGCCTTTCCATTCTTACTCCCTGGCCTAAATGTTACCACAAAATCAAACTCGTTGAAATACAGAGAGCACTTTAATTGCCTAGGACTGAGGGTTTGAGCCATTTTGAAGTACTGCAAATTCGTGTGATCAGTTACCACCACCACCTGATACCTTGCTCCCAGTAAGTAATGCCTCCACTCAAGGAATGCTGATCAGATAGCCAACAGTTCGTTATCAGTGATTGAATAATTTTGTTCACACCCCGACAGTTTCCTAGAATAAAATGCCACAGTATGCCATACTCCCTTCTCGTCCTTTTGAGACAAAATGGCTCTTACGGCCACATTGCTGGCATCTGTCTCAACCTGAAAGGCCCTCTCTGTGTTGTGATGTCTTAGCACTGGTGCAGTGGTAAAAGCTACCTTCAACTCTTGGAATGCTTTCTTTGCCTCCGAACTCCAAGTAAATCTCACTTCATTCTTAAGTAATTGCGTGATGGGAGTGACAATTTTAGAGAAATTACTAATGAACCGCCAATAAAAATGAGCAAACCCCAGAAAAGACTGGATATCTTTTATGCATTGTGGGGATGGCCAATCCATGACTGCTTGCACTTTCTTTAGATCCATCACAATTCCTGTTTCCGTCAGGATAAATCCCAAGAACTCCACTTGAGTCACATGGAATGCACACTTCTCCAATTTAATACACAGTTGATACTCTTGCAACCGTTGCAACACAGACTTCACATGGTGTACATGCTGCTCTGAAGTATCTCTATAAATTAGAATGTCATTAATGTAAAACATGACAAAAACATCAATGAATTCATGCAATCCCTCTTGCATAAAAAATTGAAAAGCTGCTGGGGCATTACATAAACCAAAAGGCATAACCAGGTACTCAAATAACCCAAACTTTGTCCTAAAGTTGGTTTTCCACTCATCACCCTCTTTAACCCGTATAAGGTGATACGGTGAGTCCAGCTTAGTATACATCTTTGCTGTCCTCACTTGATCTAATATAACTGCAATCAAAGGCAATGGGAATTTGTTCTTAATTGTTGCATTGTTTAATCCACAATAGTCAATGCATGTTCATAGGGTTCCTTCCTTCTCAGGAACAAAAAACAATGGTGAGGAGACTGGGGCAGTAGAATGTCTTATAAACCCTTTATCCAACATCTCATCCAAATATTCTCATAAATACGTATTTTCTGTTTCTGTAAGAGTGTAAATCCTACTGCAAGGCAGTTTTGCTCCTTCTTCTAATTCAATAACGCAGTCATAGGGTCGATGAGGAGGTAATTGTTCTGCTACTCTTTTGTCAAATACCTTAGCAAACTCCTGATATTGTGAAGGAATATCTCCACCCATTGCTCCCACAACCTGGTCTTCTAATAATTTCTCCACCAAGAATTGTACTGGTCATGCTTCTGGTAACATGTGTTCCTTACAATGTTCCTCCTCAAACCACAATGCTTGTCTACCCCAATCAGTTCTGGGATTATGCAGTACCAACCTTGTCATTCCCAAAACCAACCCGATCTGATGGGCTGCAATCAAATCAAACGTGATTTCTTCCCTATGGCCTGATGCACAAATCATTTCCAACCCTTTTGTCTGTTTCCGTATTGGTCCTGATACTAATGGTGAACCGTCCACAGAATGCACTCCTTCCATCTTCTGTTTATCCACCACTGGCAAACCTAACTGTTCAGCTAGAGAAATATCCACAAAATTGCCTGTAGCTCCTGAATCTACCATGGCCATAACCTCTTTTTTAGTGAAAGCAAAACATAATGTTACCAAGATGTATAAATGAGAAGTCTTACTCCCTGCCCTATTTGCCACCCGTTTGGGGAACCTAAAATCAATCGGGCCTGACACCTGTGTTCCCCCTAAGGTCTGCCCATCTCTTTTCCCGCTTCCTTTGTACTCTTTTCTCCTCCCACCTTCTTCTGCGGGTTGTTGGGGCAGGTACATATAAAGTGTCCAGCCTGACCACAGTAAAGACATAATTTATTCATTTTACGTTGCTCCTTTTCTATGGCTGATAAAGCTCCTCTTACACTGCCAATCTGCATGGGTTCTACTTCACTCGTCCTTCCTCCCCTACCTCTATCTAATCTCGCAAATGGCACTACTTCCGGTCTTTTCTTGTCCCCCTTCCTCTCATTCATCCGATGATCCAACCTTAATGCCAAATCAATCATTGCAGTACAAGTACTTGGTTGCGGCTCAACTTGTGCAATGGCATCCTTGAGCTCATCGTGTAACCCCTGATAAAATAACACTGTTTACTTGGCCACTGGTCACTCCGATTCAATCACTATCCTGTTAAACTGTGTTACGTAGGTGACCAAATCCCTCGTTCCCTGTTTCAATCACAACAACTCTTTTTCCTGGGCTAGGGACACCCCTCGTCTGTCAAAGAGCCTGCCAAATTCTGCTAAGAAAACATCCCAATTATATAACAGTGGATCATCTTTTTGTACCAAGGGCATGGGCCAGACCGCTGCGTCCCCTGTTAAATGTGAAATTACAAAAGCCGTTCTTGCCTGTATGGTCTCAAACACTGTGGGTCTACACAAAAAATGCAGTCTACATTGGGTGAGGAACATCATATTTTCGAGGATTGTGGGATGGTTTTACCCATGCATCCAAGCCCTACCATAAAACTGTGCAGTACTGGCATGGAAAACATCATGATGGCCAGAACTCCCCAGAGAGTGCACAGGGAAAACATGAAGAATAGGCTGCCACCCATTTTTGCCTATGTTGTGAGCACAGGATGGCACTGCCTAAAACCACCATTGGGCTACACACACAGTAGCCTGAAACCATTGGGAATGGCAATGCTGATTGCCAAAAAGCAACTCAGAATTGTGGGGAATTCATTTTCTTAATCCCAAAAATGGTTGCAATACCGGTACTCACCACTATCAGAAAGCCGGCGTTTTAAAACCACCAGACTTTTGTGTAAAACTGAACAAATGAACCGAAACCAGGCCAAGGAAAGACTTGCTAAGAGGTCGATACAATGTAAAACTATATTCTGAAATGACTTGAAGGAAGTAATTATTTAATGTATATGTAAAAAGTGTAAGTTTGATTTAAACGGGGAACTAAAGTGACATTTAGCTGAATTCTGCACGACAACTACCCCCGACAGGAGTTGAAACCTGCTCAGCCACTCTTCCCAGGCCTAGCTGAATCCTGCTGCCCCTTGCCAAAAGGAGTTGACACCTCTCTGATTGAATTAAGGGAGGGGACCTGGGAACTGGAAGGGACAGAACAATGCAACTTCCTTGACTCAGGCAAATGTTATATTGGGGGCGTCGTAAAATAGCTTCCTCTTGGGAGAAACTGGGGGGCAGCTGTGCCTCTGTGAACAAGCTGGCTTGGGGGAAGTGGATAAATCAGTTATTCCACCATGTGATGTGGGAAGCCACACCCCTTTTTGACCAGAGCATAATTTTAAAAAGATAGATAACTCATAGTGCGGACTTGTCAGAATTATATAAGTAATATCATTATTTTGTGTGATTTTTCTGTGCACGTTTTAAGAGGTGTTAAGACCCTGTGGTGTATTCTGGGGGGTTGCTAGCGGAAAATAGGGTCTCACTCCAAATGTATGCATGTTAAAAATCTGACACTTAATCATCTGAAACCCGTATCCCTGGTGCACATTTGTGTAAAATTCGGAAAGGTTTAGAGGTCGTTATCTGGATGAAAAGGAGAGAATTCTGTCATCAGTGGACACAACATTGTACAAAGACAGGGATCGGATGGTTTGGTGCTATAGAAAATATGTTAACTGGACCTATAATATGAGAGAAATGGTACATAGATAAATATGTATTTGGATCAGACATAGATTTGTGTGCAATTTGACAAGGGGAGGTTCCTCTGACCATAAAACCTACAGCATCACTCTGACACTCCATTTCCTCCCCCAATCAAGGGAGAGAGGAAAGCTGGGCCAATGACAAGTAGAGAGGGGCAGGCTTAGCTAGGCCCAGGCACACACCCATTTTCAAAACACATAAAAAGAGACTGCGGGGACAGGTAGGGACATTCAATTCCATTTGCTGCGGAGCATGCTGACCGACGACTTCACATCCAGAGATCCAGACTTCAAATCCATCAATCTCCTGAACCTGTAGCAGAAATTAACTCCAGAATTTGTAGCAGAGAGGCCTGAATCCACCAGCTGAATCCTCTTCAGCAGGCCTCAAAACCAACCAAACTATTCAACAGCTGGGCGAGCTGTTTGAATTTTTGTCAAGAATTTTTGCAAGAACCTGTAGCAGTATCCAGAAAGCAGTGCTGTATCCGGAACCCGAGAGAACCACAAACCAGACCGTTGTGAGCAGATCTGGTGTTTGACAGACCCAGAGAGCAGAGCTGACCCAGATAGCCGGGACTTCAGAACCACCCGCCGGAAGTCCCGTCCAACCTGACCAGACTGTGACGAGGCCTATTTCAAATTGATATTGTGAGTATCTAGCAGAACTGTGCAGAACCAATCTCTTAGTTAAAATAATCTAATTCAAGCTATTTTAACCTAATTAGAACGGCCTCCTAGAAATCGTGTCATCTGTCCTTTTTAAAGCTGCACAACTGTCACCTGTCAATTCTGAAGCTGCAAGCTGTCACCTGCCATTTTGAGGTTTTTTTTTTAAATTCAAAATTTATTGATTTTATACAGATTCAACAATCACTTACATACAGAATTTGTCAATAGGATATTAGAAAAAGCATGTAAGGTGAATACCGTCTTCGTATGACATGTGTAATAATTCTTAAGAATTGAACAGTATAGCAAATAAGATCTGTAAAACCCAATCTCACTCCTCCCCTCTCCTCCCCCCCTCTAATACCTCCAAGTACGGGATTGAAAAACAACATGAAACAGCGAGATAACACCAGAAAGCATCGAGTACAGATCTGATATCCGACCAGGATACATAACATGGCCCAAGGAACCGCCACAACGAGAATCATCATTCATTATCAATATTGACACAGGTCACAACAATATTATGCACACATTGTCTTTACAAGGCGTGTTTGGCTCTGAACTCAGACCAGGCACTTTCGACATCAGTAAGATCTCCGTGTAAGGCGGCAGTCAGGCATTCCATTCTATAGAGAGTTTGGGCGACCCCAAGCCACTCTGTTTTACTAGGGAGCTTGGGCCTCTTCCATACCATAGTTAGACAGGCTCGTGCAGCCATCAATAGACCATTTACCATCCTAGGTGCTTTTACGACTTTGTCTCCCGTTTCGATCAAACCAAACAGGATAAACATTGGCTGCTGCACCCTTCCTTCATTGTCCAGGTCCCTGATCCAGCTAAGAACCTCCGACCAGTAAGTCTGGACCACTGCACACCCCCACCACATGTGCAAATAATCAGCCCGCATCCCACAACCCCTCCAACAGTATGGGCTAACCCCCTGATACATCTTGGCGAGCTTGATCGGATCGTACTGCCATCTGTACAATAACTTTATAGCATGCAATTTATACTGGCAGGATATAGAGGATTTTGCAGTTCGTCTGCAGATTTGTAGCCACAGTTTTTGCGAGATTTGTCTGCCCATATCTGCTTCCCATCTGCTCTTAAGCGCCAAGGAGGTGGAAATATCGGCCTCGATCAGAGCCGAGTACACAGCACTTATCAGGCCACTGGAGCACGTACATCGATCAAGGATCGTTTCAAATGGGGTAAGATCTCTCTGCAATTGGTCCTTCCAGATTGACCTTGTCATTACCCCTTTGAGTCTCAAATACAGGAAGACTGAAAGTGAGCCTATACCGAGCGCCTCCTGGAGCTCCTGTATGGTTATAAAGGTTCCGTTGCGCCATAGTTGGCCCGCCCTTTCCAGCCGTGCTTGATACCATGTTTCATAGCTTCCCGGTTCTGGGATTGCATCTCGGATTCCTGGTGACCAAAGGTGTCCCAAGGGAGATGGCCATGTCGTGACGCCCACCATTTTCCTGCCGGGTTTCCATACTGCCCACAGTGTACCCAAGATAGGGTGGGATCTGATTCTCTCACGCAATTGAGAACTGGGGACCCATAACCATTCGGACACAATAAAAGGACGAAGGTGATAGTTATCCAGCGCTATCCACTGGGGCTCCGAACGTTGCCTAAAGTGCGGGACAAGAACCCTAAGTTGCGTCGCCCTATAATATGTCTCCATATCCGGGAGGCTTACTCCTGCGTTATCTTTGCGGAGCTGGAGCAAGGATCTCGGAATCCGTGGTCTCTGGCACTGCCACAAGAAAGTCAAAAACAGTTTTCTCACTTCCATGAAGTATTCCGGGGGCATCTTAACGGGGAGCATCTGAAACAGATATAATATTTTAGGGAGAAAGACCATCTTTATGGCATTTAAGCGGCCCATCCAGGAGATAGTGATCTTAGACCACCGTTGGCTATCTTTCTGTAGGGCGAGTGACAGTGGTGGGAAGTTGGCTCCATAAAAGGAGTCAAGATCACGGGTGACATTGATGCCCAAGTATCGGAGGGTAGTAAGGCTGACTTGAACTCCTAGGGGGGCAAAGCGTACGATCTCAGAGTCTCTATTTTTATCAATCGGGAGGAGGACTGACTTCCCTGTGTTGATCTTTAGGCCGGTCAGTGCACCGCATTCCTCAATTATGTTAAGCGCAGCCGGGATCGAGTCTAAGGGGTCCGTCAGATGAAGCAAGATGTCATCCGCATATAGTCCCAGTTTGTACTCCCTGTCTCCCACCGTGATGCCCTTAACTCTACGTCACTCCTCAATTTCTGCGCTAATGGTTCGAGGGACATCACAAACAATATTGCTGACAGTGGGCAACCCTGTCTCGTTCCTCTTTCTAGGGGAAACCAGCGTGAGTATCCACCATTCACTGCCACCGACGTCGTGGGAGAGGTGTACAATGATTTAATGGCGCGGCAGAGTTTCGGTCCCAGCCCATTTGACACCAATACCCTTTCTAAAAAGTCCCATGACACCCTGTCAAAAGCTTTCTCAGCATCTAACGAGAGAAGAGATGGATCCCCCTTCATTCCCTGTGCTTCATGCAGTAGGTGAAGCGTTTTCTGCATGATATCTGCGCCCTGCCTGCCAAGAACAAAGCCAACCTGATCGGAATGTATCAGTCTGGGAAGGTATGTTTCGAGCCGAGCTGCAATGACTCTAGCATACACCTTGACATCGATGTTGAGAAGCGAGATGGGTCGATAAGAGCTACAGAATTTGGGGTCTCGACCTTCCTTAGGAATTACAGCCAGGAGGGCCTGAGAGAAGGACGGGGGGGCTTGACCCGTATCAAAGATATGGTTAAACAGGGACGCCAGGAAAGGGGCAAGAAGGGTGGAGAATGCTTTGTAGAAACCTGGGCTAAATCCGTCATCCCCCGGGGCTTTCCCTATTTTCAGCCTCTTAATGGCACTCGCAACTTCATCCTCAGTGACCGGTGCATCTAGGGATTCGGCCTCCACACCTGTGAGTGTGGGAAGACGCGCTTCCTCAAGATATGCGTCTATGCTTCCTATCGGGGGAGGGGGGTCACACATATATAGGTCTTCGTAGAAGTAGGCGAATGCCTCTTGTATGTCCTCCGGGGACGTGACAGTCGTATCTATAAGAGTGCCGTCAGTCCTCTCAATTTGATCGACCCATCTTTCCGCTTTCTGTGCACGAAGGCGAGCTGCTAGCAGAGCATCTGCTTTGTCCCCCTTCTCATAATATTTTTGCTTAAGATACTGTAAGGTCTGGGCTGTTTTGCCAGCAATAAGTATCCTCAATTCTTCTCTGAGTTGTTTGGCTTCATTTAGGTACCTAGGTCTATCAGCCGGGGAGGACTGCGCCAGGTTCTGAGCCACGTTAACCCTTTCCCTGATGTCCTTCTCTATTAAGGCGCGTTCCCTTTTCTTTCGGGCCCCTTCCCTTATAAGGACTCCCCTCCAAGTAGCCTTGGCTGCTTCCCACACAGTTACCTTCCCTACTTCTCCTGTATCATTAGTGGAAAAGAATTGCTCGATTTCGGTTTCAAAGGTTTCCCTAAAGACCGGGTCAGCCCAGAGGGATTCATTACACCTCCATTTGGTGTTCCGGGGTGCCAGCTCATTCCAAGATACATCAATTGCAACCATGTCGTGGTCTGACCATGCGGAGGGATATACAGTGGCAGCCTGTAGCACGTGCAGGAGATCGTTGGAGAGAAAAATATAGTCGATGCGTGTGAGTGTGTCGTGGGGGAGGGAGTGAAAGGTGAAACCTCTGTCCAACGGATGCAGGTATCGCCAGCTATCAACAAGGCCATATAGGTCCAGGGTAGACTTGATGTCAGCCTCAGTTTGAGTATTGGGTGGATCTAATGCGTCGGCCCTGGTCTGTCTGTCAATAGAACTGTCCATCCATGTATTAAAGTCCCCATCCAGGACCGTGTGCCCCCTAGCCATAGTAAAGACCTTTTCGGAGATTTTGTGGAGGAACGGATTTTGTCCCTGATTGGGTGCATAAAGTGTAGCCAGAGTAATCGTTGTGCCCCCTATGTTGCCCACAATCGTGAGTGCCCTACCCTCAGTGTCCGTCCATATGTCAAGAACTGTCATCCGAAGGCTTTTGCGAACCAGAATCCCCACCCCAGCCTTTTTCAGTATACCTGAGCTCCAATAAGCGAGTCCAATCTCCCGTGACGGGATGGCCCTCTCCTCACCCCTCCGATATCTCGTTTCTTGAAGGAACAAGATATCTATATTCGATCTCCTAAATTCCCTGGCCACCATTGATCGTTTCGTGGGAGAGTTCAAGCCTTTGACGTTAAGTGTGCAGATGCGTAATGTGTCCCTACGGGGTGTAAGTGCCATCATAAGTATGTTCCGAGGTCGTGGGCGGCCATTCCATTTGTGTCATAACACACATCCCGTCGGCCATTGCAGTGTGTGGGTCAGTGTTATAAGAGCGGATCCCAGAAAATACTGTGGAGGCCGACGACCGGGTCGTACGGCACGTACAATAGACCTCGGTGTGTCCAAGGTGCATCTGCGCATCTGTTGGATCAAGATTAATGCAAACCGTGTGTTCTTCAATCACCCCCTTCCCCACCCCCCTCCCCATCCCCAACGCATTCGGCGCCCGATTCGACATCACCCAGCCGAACTCGGACCACCAGTGAAGACCGCAAAACAGGCGATCCTACCATAATAAAGTCACATATATCAGTGAGCCCCCAACTTTCATGTGCATTTAATGCGAACAATAATTCAACAACAGTGTCATCAACCTTCCCCCAGAAGCTGACGCAATGTGAGTATTAGTAGTAAGGTAAATGCACACCTAATTAGAGAAAGTATTGCGAAGTATTGTTTAAACACCCACAAGGAGTGATCTCTATATTCTTATGAGGTGCAGAGGAGGAATAGAGGGTTTTGGCACAACAACCCTATAGTAAATAAGAACAAAGGAAGAGGACCCAAGGTTGGAGTCCTCCCGTCCCCTGCACACTCTAAGTCTACGCAACAGGGGCGTAGATATTTTAAGGTAAAATTCAAAATATTTGTTTTTAGACTATCTATAGGAAAATGATTTGTCGAGACTATTAACTTAGAACAGAAGGACAATCGTTTTGGTTTATTAGGTGTTCAAAAGTGGAATGAGCACCTATTTATTAATACATAAAACAATGTGTAGTCAAGGCAGGAAAAACACAACAACATTATAATGTCAACGTAAAGATGATTGATTGAGATTCCACTTTCTGTGGCTTGACGCGTTTCGAGGAGATTCCTCTTCTTCAGAAGCCTTTGTGGATCTACTGTCTAGTCATTGTGTACATAGAAATGAAGATCAAAAAGAAATCAATCAATCAAACTAGAGTATATGTCTATATAAGCTTCATTGATCAATAAAATACAGTTTCATAACTACAATCAGATTGAATATATACACATATTGTGCTCTATATTGTTCAAATTCAGTTTAGTACACCCAGGGTTGCTATATTTTTAGTTGAAAACAACTCCAAAGAATATCAGTCTAGTGCATTCCCTAGCACCTCTAGTGGGAGTCTAGCAGACATGATGACCCAGAGGAGGACAATTTAATTGAGTCTGGTTGACGCGGGCTACTCACCCAACGAAGTTGTTTTGACAAGGAAAAACATTTTCTAGGTAAAGTGTACTAACCTATAGAGGTCTAATGTTGTGGCTGAGAAGCCACCCACAGTGAGCGGTGCGTCAAAAGGTTGCATATTAGAGGAGCCAAGTTCTCGATGTAAGTATTTTCCTGATGCCGGTTGGTGTTCCGACACTCTCGATATGACCTGTATGAAATAGTAATCACGTACAGGTCACCATGTGTGATTCGATGTAGCTATACAAGTGTGAAAACCAAAATACATTGGTCGGGATATGCCAAAATACCTTTCTGCGGCACGATTCAATGATGTGGTAGTCTCTGGGAAACGTGTAACATCTCAGGGGGAGCAGGTGAAAATTGATCGGCGAAGTCCTAAAGCCAGCCGTTGTCTGTGAAAAGACAATGGAGTGTAGGTAAGCCTGCGGAACTTAGTAAAGTATAGATAGCGTGAGTCGAGTGTGCAGAAAGTTGGAAGAACGCGTACCTAATCCATCGCGATGTTCTATTGAATCGGCAATGTTCTGCTCGTTGTTAGCACGATCTCCATGGAAACCAGGGACCGTGTAGAAGAAGTCTGGTATTTAGCGGGCTAAATTCAGTGGAGAGACATCAAAGACGGACTAACCCAATCGTAACAGAATGTGGCGGCCATCTTAAGCAGTCTGGGTAACACTAGTAAATCAATGAAGTAGCATGTAAACAATTCATAGTGGCATCATCAAATAACTGAAACAGGATGATGATGCCAATAGCATGATTTTAAGAAGTCCATGCTTCACCCATAGTGATCAAATATAGAAATCAGAATAATTTTCTCAAATGGTTTTTTACGTGATAGTGCTAAACAATGTGGCATTACTAAGGCATTCAAGTATAGGTGAGTCCCCATAAACATTCATTTCTTTTATTACACTTCGCTGAAACATCTGATAAAAAATCTACCAGGTGTCCTCACATTCTTTGTGATTGGCTGAACCATCTGGTTACGAGTACCAGGTGTCCTCACATTCTAAGTTGTACGTGACATATTCAATGTTTAGCCTTAGGGGATACCAATGTAGATTACATCTTATGACAAGGGTCTCAACTATGGATCCTTGCTTGCAACTGAGCATTTAGGAGTACAAACTGTGTAACATGACGTAGATACTCTACTTAAATGGTGGCGTCCCCATAGTTGGTGCTATTTGTGCAACAGATGGCTATTGTTCAATCGGGAGCCATTATGTTACTGATCATCTCATATATCAGGTGGGTAATTATTGGATCGTTGCTGACAACCCATGTCCCAAGACTTAGTAAATATGTTGGTGTATACTATAGGGTGCAGGGTCTACAGGACAAAAATATCTAGACTGTTAAAAAATGCTCAGATAAAGCAGTTAAGGGATGTTTCCTCATTGAGTCCCCTTGGGTATTTAGTGTCTAGAAGGTATATCCAGAATTTTTCTCTTTGTGCCAACAATCTTGTATAGTTACCACCTCGCTGTGGTTTGCTAACAACTTCAACGACCTGAAATCTCAATTGGCTGATGTTATGTTTAGCTTCCATGAAATGTCTGGCTACCGGTGATTTCTGATTTAGGCAACGGATGGTAGACTTGTGCTCTGAAATTCGTTCTCTTAGGGACCTCGTGGTCTGTCCAATATACAATTTACCACATGGGCATTTCAAAGCATATATGACGCCTGCTGTTAAACAGGTGGCGAAGCTTCTGATCTTTATCTTCCTGCCAGTCGATGGATGAGAGATGGTGTTTCCCTTAATTACATTATTGCAATTGGTGCAGTTAAGACATGGGAAAGTACCCATTTTTTTAGTCTGTAGGAATGTTTGTTTCTCCTTGTCAGGTCTTTCAGCTTTCACGAGTCTATCCCTAAGGTTACGACCCCTTTTAAAAGCCATCATTGGTGCTCTTGGAAAAAGTTCTTTCAGATGTTCATCACTCTGTAGTAGTGACCAGTGTTTTCTTATTGACTTTCCAATTTGGAAACTTTGACGTGAATATTTAGAAATATACATCAATGGAGTGGAACTAGTTTTAGATTTAGGTGCTAACAGATCTTTCTGTGTTAGATGATTTGATCTAACGTTGGCATCTTGTAAAATATCATGGGGATAACCCCGTTTCTCAAAGCGTTCAATCAATTGAGTACATTCAATGTCGAAGCCCGCTGGGTCTGTTATAATCCTTTTCAGTCTCAGCATCTGACTGTAGGGGAGACTTTTTAGCATCGGTTTGGGATGAAAGCTGGTGAAATGTAGGAGATTATTAGCGTCTGTAGATTTATGATAAATGGTGGTCACTATCTTGCCTTCATAGATCTTCAAGCTTACATCCAAAAAGTGGAGATCTGGTTCCCCCACATCCATTGTGAATTTGATTTTGGAATGTACTGTGTTCATGTAGAGCAGAAAATTGTCCAATTCCCTTCTTGTGCCGCACCAGATTCCAAATATGTCGTCTATGAATCGTTTCCATAATATGATCTTACTCGACCATATTTGGTTCTCTAGGACATGTTCTGTTTCAAATCTATGCATAAAAGAGTTTGCATAGACCGGTGCCATAGCAGAGCCCATGGATGTGCCGGATATTTGATTGTAAAAGGTCTTTTGAAATCTGAAGTAACTATTATGTAGAATGAGTTTCAGTAATTCTATAATGAACTCTGGGTTACCTCGTATTTGTTCCGAGTTGAGGAGCAACCATTCCACAGCGTTAATACCTTCCTCATGGGGTATGGAAGTATATAGGCTGCATACATCCATGCTGAATATGATGCAGTCACTACTGATAGCTGAAATTTCTGCTAAGCAGTTGAGAAAATCAGTAGTATCCTTGAGATAGGTAGGAATTACCTGGATCAGAGGCTGGAGAAGGCGGTCTACATAGATAGCCAGGGGATCGAATATACTCTCCGTCCCTGCAACTATGGGTCTTAGTGGAGGTTTCTGACTGTCCTTATGGATTTTGGGGAGTCCATAAAATACTGGTGTTATAGGATATTTATTGATAAGGAATTGACTGGTTTTAACACTAATCCAATCATTTTCGAGTGCATTATTGATTAGGGTCTCGATGTTAGTTTTTAGGCCCTGAAGGGGGTCCCCGTTCAATCTGTTGTATGTTGTCTGGTCGTTGAGTTGTTCAAGACATTGAGTGGTATAGTAGCTCGTATCCATAACTACTATGGCTCCGCCCTTGTCTGCAGGTTTGATGGTGATATCTTCATCTTTAGCCAAGGTTTCAATGTGCTCAAGTTGACTATTCTTGATATTAATCGGAGATGATTTACGGTAGTTAATCTGTTTCAGATCATTAAGTACCTTTTTCTCAAATAAATCAAGTATAGGGTTTTGAATGGGTGGGTCGAACAAGCTCTTAGGTCGTAGCTCTAAATTGTCTTCAGGAGTGTCATCTTGTCCAGGGTCATTTTCAAAAAACATCTTGAGTCTAATCTTTCTCATGAGACGGTGTAGGCACACTTGTTCATCAAACATTGATGTATTGTTCGTGGGTACAAATGATAGGCCCCGATTCAGGATAAAGAGTTGGTCGCTTGATAAATGTTTGCTTGAAATATTCATCACGATATTCTCAACTACTTGTTCTTTGTTTTTGGAGGTCTTTTTCCCTCTTCGGGTCTTTCTCTTAACCGGTCTCTCAGGCCTAAAAAAACCCCAGCTGTTGTTGCTGCTCGTCCCGTATGTTGATCTATTGATGATTCTATTCTGGCGCTTTCTGTCTCGCTCTGGGATACTGTTGATTGTTGTCCTGAAATTTGACCAATCGGGTCCCCTAAGCTCCCACTGCTGCTGTCGCTACCCGAGTTGGGGGAATTCGGGTGTGGTGGTCTATTTCTGTTCTGGTTTCGATGGTGGTAGAACTCTTGCCAAGAGTAGACGATGTCGTTCAAATAATCGAAGGTATCACGTTTGAACTTCCTTAATTTTCTTTGTTCAATGTCAACCTTATAATGATTTAATTTCACGTTGATGTCCTCCAACAGACTTTTGAGCTCCTCCGCTGTTTTAAACTCTGATAATTGTGTTTTAAGCGTATCGATGTCTGTATCTAAACTTGTCAATGATTTCGAAAGTTCTTCAATCGTTAGTAAAATAAGGTCAAGTGAGCATTTATTCAAAATTTGGTCCCATTTAGCAATAAATGCTTTACTTTCGCTGCACAGGGTCGGTCTCAGATATACCCTAAGGCCTCTGGGGATCCTCTGGGATTTATAGTATTCAACTAATGTAGTAGCGTGAAGTTTTTGAGATATTTCACGCCTGATCAATTTTTCCAACTGAGAGACTAGTTTCTCCGGGTTTGATGTGGATTGTAAACTATGTTCTGTATTCTTGATAAGGGACAAAATGCGTTTTGCTTCCTCACTGCCAAATGCGAAGGTTGTAGCGTGTTTATCAGTCAATTCGTTGATACGTGAAAATGACATGTTAGTTAAATGTTATGGAAAAAGGGTGCTACCACCGGTTGTGCCACACTGGAAAGGAACCAATGAACAAACAACAAGGTATAGTAGTAAGGTAAATGCACACCTAATTAGAGAAAGTATTGCGAAGTATTGTTTAAACACCCACAAGGAGTGATCTCTATATTCTTATGAGGTGCAGAGGAGGAATAGAGGGTTTTGGCACAACAACCCTATAGTAAATAAGAACAAAGGAAGAGGACCCAAGGTTGGAGTCCTCCCGTCCCCTGCACACTCTAAGTCTACGCAACAGGGGCGTAGATATTTTAAGGTAAAATTCAAAATATTTGTTTTTAGACTATCTATAGGAAAATGATTTGTCGAGACTATTAACTTAGAGCAGAAGGACAATCGTTTTGGTTTATTAGGTGTTCAAAAGTGGAATGAGCACCTATTTATTAATACATAAAACAATGTGTAGTCAAGGCAGGAAAAACACAACAACATTATAATGTCAACGTAAAGATGATTGATTGAGATTCCACTTTCTGTGGCTTGACGCGTTTCGAGGAGATTCCTCTTCTTCAGAAGCCTTTGTGGATCTACTGTCTAGTCATTGTGTACATAGAAATGAAGATCAAAAAGAAATCAATCAATCAAACGAGAGTATATGTCTATATAAGCTTCATTGATCAATAAAATACAGTTTCATAACTACAATCAGATTGAATATATACACATATTGTGCTCTATATTGTTCAAATTCAGTTTAGTACACCCAGGGTTGCTATATTTTTAGTTGAAAACAACTCCAAAGAATATCAGTCTAGTGCATTCCCTAGCACCTCTAGTGGGAGTCTAGCAGACATGATGACCCAGAGGAGGACAATTTAATTGCGTCTGGTTGACGCGGGCTACTCACCCAACGAAGTTGTTTTGACAAGGAAAAACATTTTCTAGGTAAAGTGTACTAACCTATAGAGGTCTAATGTTGTGGCTGAGAAGCCACCCACAGTGAGCGGTGCGTCAAAGGGTTGCATATTAGAGGAGCCAAGTTCTCGATGTAAGTATTTTCCTGATGCCGGTTGGTGTTCCGACACTCTCGATATGACCTGTATGAAATAGTAATCACGTACAGGTCACCATGTGTGATTCGATGTAGCTATACAAGTGTGAAAACCAAAATACATTGGTCGGGATATGCCAAAATACCTTTCTGCGGCACGATTCAATGATGTGGTAGTCTCTGGGAAACGTGTAACATCTCAGGGGGAGCAGGTGAAAATTGATCGGCGAAGTCCTAAAGCCAGCCGTTGTCTGTGAAAAGACAATGGAGTGTAGGTAAGCCTGCGGAACTTAGTAAAGTATAGATAGCGTGAGTCGAGTGTGCAGAAAGTTGGAAGAACGCGTACCTAATCCATCGCGATGTTCTATTGAATCGGCAATGTTCTGCTCGTTGTTAGCACGATCTCCATGGAAACCAGGGACCGTGTAGAAGAAGTCTGGTATTTAGCGGGCTAAATTCAGTGGAGAGACATCAAAGACGGACTAACCCAATCGTAACAGAATGTGGCGGCCATCTTAAGCAGTCTGGGTAACACTAGTAAATCAATGAAGTAGCATGTAAACAATTCATAGTGGCATCATCAAATAAATACCAGACTTCTTCTACACGGTCCCTGGTTTCCATGGAGATCGTGCTAACAACGAGCAGAACATTGCCGATTCAATAGAACATCGCGATGGATTAGGTACGCGTTCTTCCAACTTTCTGCACACTCGACTCACGCTATCTATACTTTACTAAGTTCCGCAGGCTTACCTACACTCCATTGTCTTTTCACAGACAACGGCTGGCTTTAGGACTTCGCCGATCAATTTTCACCTGCTCCCCCTGAGATGTTACACGTTTCCCAGAGACTACCACATCATTGAATCGTGCCGCAGAAAGGTATTTTGGCATATCCCGACCAATGTATTTTGGTTTTCACACTTGTATAGCTACATCGAATCACACATGGTGACCTGTACGTGATTACTATTTCATACAGGTCATATCGAGAGTGTCGGAACACCAACCGGCATCAGGAAAATACTTACATCGAGAACTTGGCTCCTCTAATATGCAACCTTTTGACGCACCGCTCACTGTGGGTGGCTTCTCAGCCACAACATTAGACCTCTATAGGTTAGTACACTTTACCTAGAAAATGTTTTTCCTTGTCAAAACAACTTCGTTGGGTGAGTAGCCCGCGTCAACCAGACTCAATTAAATTGTCCTCCTCTGGGTCATCATGTCTGCTAGACTCCCACTAGAGGTGCTAGGGAATGCACTAGACTGATATTCTTTGGAGTTGTTTTCAACTAAAAATATAGCAACCCTGGGTGTACTAAACTGAATTTGAACAATATAGAGCACAATATGTGTATATATTCAATCTGATTGTAGTTATGAAACTGTATTTTATTGATCAATGAAGCTTATATAGACATATACTCTCGTTTGATTGATTGATTTCTTTTTGATCTTCATTTCTATGTACACAATGACTAGACAGTAGATCCACAAAGGCTTCTGAAGAAGAGGAATCTCCTCGAAACGCGTCAAGCCACAGAAAGTGGAATCTCAATCAATCATCTTTACGTTGACATTATAATGTTGTTGTGTTTTTCCTGCCTTGACTACACATTGTTTTATGTATTAATAAATAGGTGCTCATTCCACTTTTGAACACCTAATAAACCAAAACGATTGTCCTTCTGTTCTAAGTTAATAGTCTCGACAAATCATTTTCCTATAGATAGTCTAAAAACAAATATTTTGAATTTTACCTTAAAATATCTACGCCCCTGTTGCAATGTGAGTATTACTCCATATCACATTCCGAGCGTCTGAGGCGCACAGAGCTACGTATACCTTGCACGTGGAGAAAGTGACCTCTCACAATTTGGCCCGCAGGCCATCTATGGAAGTCGCGAAGCAGGAGGTTTATTTCTGTGCACGAGTCCATAACCTCCTCGGCAGAATAACTCCATCAATTCTCACATTGTTAGTGTTCCATGTCCTGGGAAGTGTTCATCTTTCTGTATTTCCTAGAGCCTGGAATCTTTTTTCGCCGGTGAGTCTTGGTTTTCCATTCGCCACCAGATTTCCCTTGATCTTCATGAGAAGAGGCACCTTCTGGCGGGCCTATCAAGTCCGATATGCAGTCAACAATATCTTTCTCTGAGACAAGTCTTAATGTCGAGCCTTCCCATTCGAAGGTGAGGGAGAATGGGTACTCCCATCGGTACCTGACACCCCTGTCCTTCAACATTTTCGTGATCGGAGAGCACTTTTTCCTCATTGCTAGTGTGAGGGATGACAGGTCTTGGTAGAGAGAGATGACGGAGTCCTCCAAGGACAATTGTGGGGCGTTTCTGGCCTTATCCAAGACTCGTGCTCTGTCCACATAGCTATGGAATCGGGCCAGAACCGATCTCGGGCCCCCCGGTCTACCTCCAGCCCTATGGATTCGGTCAATTTTAGGTGCATCAATCGAGTCGTCGTTATAGAGGAGCTTCAGGATAGCGTGTAATGAGTGTTTCAGGTCCAGCTCGGTTTCACCCTCTTTTTCAGGAACACCAAAGACTCGGATGTTGTTGCGACGCTCCCTGTTTTCAAGGTCGTCGACCTTAAGGCGCAATTCGTCTTCTCTGTTCGATATGTCTGCAATGCGATGATCCATCTGTGCTTCTAGTACATTCAAAGATGTTTGGTTGTGCTCAACCTGCTCGAGCCTGTCTTCCATTCTGTCTATCCTTTGTGTGATCTTATCTATCCTATTGCCAATGTCTGCTCGCATGCCCTTCATTTCAGCGAGCAAATCAGCTACGTCTGCCTTGGTCGCAGCAGCCTCGGAGCTTACTGTTGACATCATAGAAGTCGAGAAGGGCCTTGGGGATCTAACAATTGGTGAGAACGTATACTTCGCCAACTTGGTTCTAGGGTCCATGGGGGGTGGTGCCCCGAAGCACCCAGCAGGGTAAAAAGCGCCCTAGCGATCTTCTATCGATATAACTTAGAGATATTCATATAAGATTGCGCAGCAGGGGAAGTCGAGTATGGACCTTCCAGATGGGGGGACAGCAGTCCAGTGACAGTACACGGAAGCCACTGACCATTCGCTTTCAAGGAGATCGATCCAGGGAGAGAAACAAGTATGTGTTGGCGTGTCCAGCAAATACGGTGAGGTATGTGTAGTGGACTTGCAGAGAGCACATGTCCCAACAGACAGAGGCCCAGCTCCCAATCCCACGTCAGCCAGAGGAGATCCGCGGGCGTGCTGCCAGTGCGTGGCGTAGATTTTCGTGAAGAGACCTCGTAATGTTAACTGCTTGGTATGCGGGGGTACTTGAGGAGGCACACGCCCCAACCCTTTGGGGGCCCAACCCTCAGTCTTGGTGATCCTCTGGAGTAGAGGTGGATGCATCACGAAACCGCGTACTGCAGAAGAAATGGCGGCAGAAGATATAGTCCAGGCCGAGGGACCACCATCTACGGTGTTGCCCAAAGTGCAGGGTGTCTGAATGTAGCCACGTTCGTCGGGGAGGAGATAACATAGGGCACTCCGGAGCCCCACGTCCCCGCAAGCTGTCCCCTCTTCTCCAGTCAAAATGTGCGGGTCTTCCTCCAACCCTCCTCCCTAGTCATGCAGCCTGAGCGTGTCGCCTCTCAGACAGCGAGTGCCGTTTCTGCGACACCGGAGAGGGCTCCTTTGGAGGGTAGGTAAGGGGGAGGATTAGGGCCCGCCGCGCCACCAGGCCGAGGACAGGCCAGCAGAGACCGGCAATGGAGGGGACAGCCGCCCCGTGGTGTATGGGGGGAGGAGGGATCCACTCACCTTGCCGCAGTGGGGGCGTCGGTGAGCCCCAAGAGGGGGGCTCCAAGTCACACAGAGCAGCAGTGCACAGCGGGTTCCGCGCGGGGCTCCAGGAACCACGCCGAGTCAATCACAGAAGGCGGCTCTCCCCGCGTATGCTCAGGCCTGCACTGGAGGATCTACAGCTCACACGCCGCGTTAGAGGCTTCAGCGCGCCAAAGTTGATTTCACCATGATGCCGCCTCCGATTTTCTCCGGGTTTTCTCCCAGGTGGGGGGGGACACCGTCCCACGCCTCTCGACCGAAAATCAGCTCTGGGGGGGGTCTCAAAGTGGGGGCTCACTGCCACTTTTCGGACCCTGTGTACGGAGCTCACACGGAGAGGCGGCTCATCCGTGCGCCCCCTGGTGGCCGATGTCATTTTGAGTTTTACTTTAAATCGGAAAATCTACCGTTATGAAATCATCCGTATCTCTGGAACCGTTTGTGCTAGGAACGTGATTTAACTTTCATCTGAAAGCTTAGAATCTAGGCTTTCCAACGGACCGAGAACTTCCTACTCCCTATACTTTTTCCGTAATCACGAGGCACGCACTCGCGAAATTTACCGCGATTTGCGATTTGGCCCGATTTCTTCATCTGTACAAATCATCAGCGTTTTGCTTCTCTTTGCTAAAATTCGTTGGCAATCTGCTAATCATTCATAGAGTATTGTTAAAGTGAGCCTGAACTAATATAAGTAGCCATCACCTACCCTGAACCTCTAGAGGGAATTAAAAGCAATTTTAGCACCTTTTCACTTCCTTGCAAACCACATTAAAGTAATTCGCCTGTGTTTAAAACTCATCCCTGTTTTCTCTAAGCTTGCTGGGGGAACTGGAACTGGAAATGTGTATTGCATTATAAAGTGTGATTTGTGGGATTCTTGAAGACTGTGTGCTCTTCTTCCATTTCTTGTATTGCATAGGGGAGGAGTGAATTGTCAAAAGAAAAAGTGATCATATTACCTTTGCTAAAATCATAACAAGTTATTTCTGTACTACATTTTATTCCACCTTGCATTTCCTTGAAACCATCAAGCATTTTCAGCTACCTCATCCTCTACACTACTCCTAAGTAACCAAATCAGTGTACCCCTGTAACATTATCCATTGTTGATCACGGTCGTATTCCGAAGTGTGATATCAGTTATCAATTTATTTATAAAGTGTGATAGATATATATTGTTGAATTGTCCAAATAAACCTTTTAAATTTGCAAAACAAACCTACTTCTTGGCTCAGTGGGGTCAGGGGGATTCTAAGAGGGGGGTGTTATTCAAGGGTTGTCATCCAGAGTACTGAACTGGATATAAAAATACATCAATAAGGGTTTTCCTCAGCATCCCAGACTAGGCATTGACTTAGCTGTAGTGTTGATTGAATATCGCTTACAGGATCTCCTGCAAAACGTTCCGTCACTGCCAGTGGAACACTGCTAGGGGGTTGAACAATTACTGTTGGACTTTGACAGGTAGATGCTCCCGTGGCTCTGGTATCCTCCAACGGGTTTTGTTGTGCTACCAAACGATGTACTTGTGTCTTTAAATTGTCCGACTCTTGTTGGGCATGTGTTGGGCATGTGCTAATTCCACCTGAATATCCTGAAGAGCCTTTAGCAAATCGGCCAAAGGCGAGGTGTCGCTTCCATTTGGCTTGGGTGGTTGTAAGTATCCCAATATGGGGGTGGCTTATTATATCAATGTTACACAATACAAAGGGGACAGAATTCGACACACTTTCCCAAACCACGGAAGCCGAATGAAGTCGACCCTCCCACCATGGTTGGCACAGGTACCTGATAGTATGAAATAGGTACCACATGCACACCAATGGGGGGAAGAGGAGTTAGGGAGAGGTTGTGGATAGGATAGCGGATTTTAGGAACATTGGATAGAGGGTTAGAGAACACCTAGTTTGGATAGGACAAGGGAAGCAGCAGGGAGAGAACCCTAACTATAGTATCTTGTAACTCCACATACCTGTAACCTTCAGAACCATGTACTGCTTAGTAATAACTAATCTTTATACACCTTAATACGTGCACTGAGCCCTCTGTTCCTGCAGCATTCAGGACCTTTCCCTGACTAGTATTACCTGATGTTGGTACACCTTAGTACGTGTACTGACTCTTCCTGAATACAATGACTCACATGTATAGCAAGCAAAATGAACATACACAGTTGGGTGGATACCCACAATGATTAATAAAACACATGTTCCCCAGGGTGAGCAGAAGCAATAAGCACAAACCTGACACAAAAACTCTGGACATGTAACATGAATGAAAGAAAACACAGGCCCTCCTCTCTTAATTTCACAAAACCCAGTGACAGCACTGGATGAAAGAATTGTAAACTTAACCCAGCGTGGAGTGCTGGACTTCTGAACGAGACTGCACAATGTTCATGAGACTCATACAAATTCCCCATTAATTGTAGCCAGGTTAGCGGAGATTCATAGAACAGCTGTCAGGTACTGTTAGGATACAGTGACATATTCTGAGACATTAGGTCTGGGGAAAATTAGTATAGAAAGGTTTTTTGGAAGTTATTATGAGTTTAATTTTAAAACAGCCAATTTTGCCCTTAACATTCATTGCAGTCTATGGAGAATGCCCCAAGCCAAGATGGAGGTCCTCAGTCTAAGTTCTGATTGGCTGGTGATTGTTTATAGGGAAGACAGTGAACATTCTAAACTGCCTTTCATCGTCTTTGCCCAGCTGAGAGGTTGTGTATTAAGCTGCTCCTGCTTAACTTGTTCAGGGGTTTCAAGTTTCAAGCGGTCGAGCGGCTTATTTGGATAAGCAAACGGGAATCTTGCGAAGAATCATTTTGGCACTGAACAGGAGTAAGAAGATTTCGAGTTATCCAGAAAGAAAAAAGTTTCAAAGACTCTTCACAAGATAAGTCCTTTTAAAACTCAAGACTCTTTCTATAATGTCATTGTAGAAGATTTAATCTGATTTTCAAGTTCATATGAAAAATATTTACTAAGAACTATATTGCTGTCGCATGTTTGGCTTTGCTTTGCTACGTTTTCTATCAAGCGCGTGGTTTTTCCGTTAACAGAAGCCTGCGCGTGAGAGTCTTCGCTTGAGTATCTAGCGCGAGCTCTATGGTGTCGCGTGATACTCTTGTGCGTGTGTTTTTTCTACCCGCGGTTGAACTTCAGCGCGTGTGCGTGTTTTCGTTTAATCGCGTGTGGATTTTTCCCGCTGTTCCGACTTTAGCACGTGTGCGTGTGATCGCATCTTGGACTAAGCGCGTGTGGATTTTTACCCGCGGTTTGTCGTCAGCGCGTGTGCGTGTGCTCGCATCTTGGACTAAGCGCGTGTGGATATTTCCCACGGTTGAACTTCAGCGCGTGTGCGTGTTTTCGTTTAATCGCGTGTGGATTTTTTCCCGCGGTTTCGACTTAGCGCGTGTGAGTGTTTCCGCATTTTGGACAAAGCGCGTGTGGTTTTTTCTCTCGCGGTTCGATTTCAGCGCGTGTGAGTTTACTCGCTCCTTGGATAATCGCGTGTGGTTTTTTCCTGCGGTTTAACCTACAGCGCTTCAACGATCTTCACTCAGTTTGGATCCCTATGCGAGTTCAAGAGATTTCCACGTGAGATTTTTGACGCAAGTTTCAAGAACTGTTTATTTAAGTAAAAACACTCTAAAAAGAAACTAATAAGAAGAAATATAAATACTTTCCAGAAACACTTTAACTTCCATTTACTTTTAATGACTTTGTTCAAGCTTTTTGAGTTTAAAGAAGATTACCTGCAAAGTTAATTTCACATCCATGGACCTACTAAGAAGACTGAATGATCGTTGAGATTCAAGTCAACTAGTAAGGAAGTCTAGTCAGCTTATCACTTCTCTGGGCATTTTGTAGAGAAGTTCCAGGTATGGTTTTTACTTTATTTGGTAAAGGATATTGATACTTAAGGTTAGTA
Organism: Ambystoma mexicanum; assembly: GCF_040938575.1. Lineage (NCBI taxonomy): Eukaryota > Metazoa > Chordata > Amphibia > Caudata > Ambystomatidae > Ambystoma > Ambystoma mexicanum. Next base: position 249,937,581 of record NC_090923.1, on the reverse strand, counting down.
TAGTGCCTCATGAATAACAAGGTGTATTATATGTTTATGTTTTACCACAGGTGAAGAACCAGCTAGTCTTAGCTTCCAGCCTGATGTTTGTTAATTTGTCCCTTACCCCTTTCCCCTGGAAGTGAGGTAAACTGAGCAGTTTATAGTATCAGCTCAGAGTGCCACATTTTGGGTGGATTGTCGGGGGCTCAGCAGCTTCTGCAGACACCAGGATCTCAGCCTGACAGAATGAAAGGCCCATAAAAAAGAAAAAGTCTGCCCAAGCTGTATGAACCCCGACGAAACAGCCATGGAGGCGCTGGGAGAAATGGTTAGGGAAATTAGAGAAGAGTTACGGGTGGCTCATCGAGAATACTCAAATCTTAATAAAAGAATAGATGAGTTAAATTTAAAGGTAACACAAATACAAGAAAAGGAAGTGGAAGTTTAGGAAGGTGCAGGAAACCCACCTGAGTTGGTGAGAGTAGGGGAAGAACAAGAACATAGACTTTCAAGGGAAGTGGTGGGTGGTTTAGGAACTTTAGTTATGCCAGTTCCTTTGGCTGCTCCTGAGCGTTTTTTGGGAGATCCGAGAAAGTTTCAAATTTTTCAGACTCAGTGTGAATTACATTTCTTAAGTCGTCCCGAGTTATTTTCAACGGATGCTTCCAAGGTCACATTTACATTATCTTATTTATCAGGAGAAGCATCTGCGTGGGGCAGTCTCTTGGTGAGTCAAAAGAGTTTGGCTTTGAATAATTATTCACTGTTCCAGGCCGAATTTAAAAAGATGTTTGATAAGAGACAGGTATCTCTAGAGGTAGACGGAGAACTACTGGAGCTGCGTCAGGGAGGAAAGGAGTTGATTTCTTATATCACTCAATTTAGAACTTTAATTTTAGAGAGTAGATGGCCAGAGGAGAAGAGGGCTTCCTTATTTTATCGGGGCTTAAAAGATGAATTGAAAGATGCTTTGGCTGGTGTTTTGGAACGACCAACTACTTTAGATGCTCTAATTGATTTGGTAGTTCGGTTAGATTTTCGTTTAACCGAAAGACGTTTAGAGCGTAGACGTTCTCAGGGGGAAGTTAGGTTTCCAGGAAGAGTAGAGAGATCTAAGGTTGAGGTGGTGAACAGGGAAGTTAAGTCAAAGGGAAATGAGCTGCAGAGTCGGGTGAGAGGTCCGTTGTCAAAGGAAGAGAAGACAAGAAGAATCGAGAATAATTTGTGCCTATACTGCGGTAGGAGTGGTCATTTCCTTGAAAACTCTCCTTTTACCTCTAAGAAGATCTTCAATTCTTCAGGCAGAGTACAACAAGTTGCTAACACGATACAGACAGCTGTTCCTCATATAACTGTGAACGTATCCTTAATGTTTGAAAAGAAAATCTTAGGTTCTGGGCCAATTATTATTGATTCAGGGGCTACAGGAAATTTTATGGACAGAGGATTGGCAAAGAGTTTAGGTGTACCTTTAGTGGCTAAGAAAGAAGTTGAGCAGGTAAGGGCAGTTGATGGTACATCTCTTTCTTCAGGTCCAATCACTCATAATACAGAGGTACTTGAGATGGAGTTAACTGGAGGTCATAAGGAAACTATCTCTTTTGAATTCATTGATGCTCCAATCTTGAAAATAATCTTGGGTATGCCCTGGCTTACTCTGCATAATCCTAGAATTGATTGGAGTGCAAGAATTGTATCCCTAGAATCAACTTTTTGTAAGGAACATTGTTTCTTAGGGAAAAGTCATGGAGAGGAAGAAAGATTTGTGAATTCTGTTTCGTTTTCACTTGCAGAAAGAGGGGCAATAGGTTTTGATGTTGGAGCTGTAGTGGGTGAACTTCCTACTTGTTATCAAGATTTTTCGGGTGTATTTGATGAAAAGGAAGCTGGAGAGTTGCCTCCTCATAGACTGTTTGACTGCAGGATAGATTTGGAGCCTGGAGCTATTTTACCTAGCAGTAGGGTTTATGCCCTGACAGAAAAAGAGAATGACTATTTGAAAGAATACTTAAAGGAAAATTTGGCTAAGGGTTTTATTCGGCACTCTCAATCGCCGGCTGCCTCACCATTGTTCTTTGTGCCAAAATCTGACGGTTCCCTCAGAACTTGTATAGATTATAGGGCGGTAAATAGAATGACAGTAAAAAATAGGTATCCGCTCCCTCTCATCTCTGAGATGTTAAATCAAATTCAAGGTGCCACCATTTTTTCTAAGTTGGATTTAAGGGGGGCTTATCATCTTGTACGAGTTCAAGAGGGGGATGAGTGGAAGACGGCATTTAAGACCAGATTTGGCCTGTACGAGTACCAAGTGATGCCATTCGGTCTTTGCAATGCCCCAGCGGCTTTTCAATTTTTTATCGATGAGGTTCTTCGGGAATTTCTTGATATTTTTGTTATTGTTTATATTGACGATATTTTGATTTTTTCCCAAAGTTTGGAGAAACACAAAATTCACGTTCGGCAGGTCTTGAGAAAATTGAGAGAGAATAATCTTTACGCTAAATTGGAGAAGAGTCAGTTCCATACGAATTCAGTGGAATTTTTAGGTTTTGTGATCACTCCTAGTGGTCTGGAAATGAATCCGAAAAAGGTGGAAGCGGTTCGTGATTGGCCTATTCCAACGAAGGTGAATGAGATCCAGAGTTTTTTGGGATTTGCCAACTTATACCGAAGATTCATTGAAGGCTTCTCCAGTTTGGTGACTCCAATTACTCGACTTTTGAAGAAAGGAGTTCCTTTTGTTTGGGACGTTAAGGCTAATGAGGCTTTTAAAGTATTGAAGGAGAAATTCATAACTACTCCTATCTTGATTCATCCAGATACTTCCAAGCCATTCTTTGTAGAGGCTGATGCTTCCAATGTGGCAATGGGAGCAGTGTTGTCGCAGAGGCATAATGTTACTGGACAATTGCATCCAGTGGCCTACTTTTCTAAGAGGTTCTCACCACCGGAAGAAAATTATACCATTTCAGATCGCGAGCTTCTTGCTATCAAAGCAGCATTTGAAGAATGGCGACATTTTTTAAAAGGAGCACGTCACACTGTGACAGTATTAACTGATCACCGAAACTTACTTTTTTTGAAGACAGCAAGAACTCTGACACCTCGACAACTAAGGTGGTCTTTATTTTTTGCAGATTATGATTTTATAGTTACTTTTAAGCCAGGAAATCAAAATAAAAAAGCAGATGCTCTGTCACGGCAATTTCCAGAAAGTGAAGTTAAGTCGGTTTGTGAGTCACTTCCTCTGATCGCTCCAGAACGTTTTGTTCTTGCTGGAATTGAGAAAGAAAACGAAATCTTTAAACAAGTACGAGAATCCATATCTGAGAGACAACTTGAACATTGGGTTCGTTTGGATCCAGCTCGCAAGATTAAAGATGGTTTACCTTATCTAGACGACAGACTCTATTTACCATCTATTGAACTTAGAGAAAAGATTTTGAAGGAATGTCACGATTCAGTTCTGGCAGGACATCCAGGATATCAAAAAACACTTGAGTTGGTCAGAAGACATTTTTGGTGGGAGAAAATTCGACAAGATACTCTTAATTTTGTTAAGACCTGTGAAGTTTGTGCTAGATCTAAGAACCTCATCGGAAAGCCTTCTGGGTTATTGGAACCGTTGCCAGTTCGGTTGAGGATATGACTGCCCATGTAAAAGGCAGAGGGAACACCTTGCACAACCCAACAATGATGCTCTATGCTTTTACCAGGGACATACATTTTTAGCATACAACTGCTAAGCAGAATTTACTTGTAACAGGGAATTTCCAGACCCCATACCGACTGATACAATGACACAAAAGCGGACAGGGTCTGTTCTTTTGGGAGTTTCCTGAATAATACTTTGCTGATTAAGCTTTCTTCGCTATTCAAGCCAACTATGGTGAGAACAGACTCCCTCCCCTCAGTTAACTGAATGGGGAGGGAGAGCTGTTCACCCTTCTTCTGAATGCCAGCTATGCTTTAAGCTGGTTTCTCATCACTTTTGACTATAGAATTGGGATTTTCAGATTGTGACTCAATATAACATTTCCAAGTATTTCCTTTCATGGTGGAATGCCAATTAAAACTGGAAGGAAGGTTGATTTTCAGGAATAGAGAGGAGTTCCCATCACCAGTCTGTTGTCCTACAGCAATTACTGTATTGTCAGGTGTTTGATTATTTTGAGATGAAACAAAATTTGATCTGATTTTTGTTCAACCATGTGGCATGTGCCATTTAAACTAACATGGTTTGCACTCTGTTTTAATTTTATTGGCCTGTTAGTCTGAGTCCAGAGTACCTTATTCACAAAGCCTATTAGGGGAGACAACCTGCGAAGGATGTCATTCCCTAATAGACCGGGGGTTCCTTCTGGAGTCACAGCCATGATTGGGTGCTTCATCTTGTGTCGCCCTATTTTAATTTCCAGATCCGCAGTCCCCTCGATAGGAATTGCATTCCCGTCGAAGTTCTGGAGTTGTCCAGGAAGAGGGGTGAGAGGGATGTGGTGACCCCCGTTCCTGAATTTAGCTGCTCAAATGACTTTTTAGAAAGAAGAGTGGCTTGGGATCTGGTGTCCACCAGTGCTAAAAATGCACATTGCCCCTACACTTAGAAGGAGGCGTAGAATCTACCTGCTTTCTCCTCCAACGGGCAACAGTAATGGGCATTCTGAGCCAACTGAGTGGTTAATTGCTTTATTTTGGACTCCTCCAGGGGGGTATTTTGGACATAATTCTGTGTCAGAGTTTGGGAATCTGAAAGCAAAATTTGGCATTCTGATATTTGGGGAGTTTAGGGCTCCCTTTTCTCTCTGGTTTCTGTGTTGTCCCCTTTTCTCAGAGACAGTCTCCAGAATTGGTTTGTGATGTTTGGGAATCCCCTTTTTCCTCTGACCCTGGGTTGCCCCCCCCCTTCCGGGAGGCAGTCACCCAAATTGGTTTGGGAAGTATGGGAATCCTCTTTTACTTTTTTATTCTCTGGATGACCATTCTGGGGTTCAGGGCTGGGTGATTCTGAATCAGTCCCCAAACCCACCCAAATCTTCATTCAGATCTCTTAGGACCCATTTTTCTTTGGGAGGAATTCCCTGCCCCTGAAGGAGAAGATTTTCTTCCCAGAATCCTCTAAGTATTCTTCCCCTTCAATCTGGAGGACACTAACTTCCTCCACAAAATGTTGATGTCTTTATTTCTCCTACCCACCCCCTTTTCCCTTGGTTGCAGATTTTTGGCGGCAAGAGATTTTAGTTCTGGTTCCGGGGTGTCCAGGTGATTTTCACGGGTGAGGAAGGAAGCCCCCTCTTGGGCTTTACACCCCTGTTCCCCCCTGTGTCTCCTCCTTGGGAGCCGGTGACTTATCAGGGTTCACTCCCTGTCATTGTTATGGGGTGCCAGACCACTGGTTTGAGGGGTTCTGAGCCGCCATGTTCATCTGAGGGTTCTGAATGCGACTCAGATCCTGCTTGAGGTTGTGGACCACGCGCTCTAGTTGGGACACCCGTTCCAGCTGGTACAGTGGTCCCTGATTAAACCTAGGTGATTCATGGGAAGGGTAAATATCCCTTCTCCCGGTGTACCCTGGGTACTGCTGATTTTGGTAACCCTTGGCCTCCCCTCTCCTGGATTGGGTAGTCTGGGCTCCAGAAAGCGGGGAAAAAAAGGAGGTTTGTCCTGTAGGTTAGGGTTTTGTGGATACCGGGGAAAAAATCTTAACCCAGAATTTGGGGAATTACTGCCCTCCTGAGGGAAGTTTGGAGGGAAGTTTTCCGAGGCAGTACCTACCTGGTTGGATCCTCCCTTGGGCTGGGGGAGTCCATACATACCCGATGATAGGCCGGTTGCCCTTGTGTCTGGTACTTATATAATCAGGAGAGTTAGGGATCCAGTTGGTGGGAATACCTCCCTGACTTCCACCTGTTCCTGATTGGTTAGAAGGCCTTTTTTGCTGGTTTTGGGTGGGTGCATTTTTAGCCCCCCCATTTCTAGGTCAAAATGGGGGCAACCTTCACCTCTGCCACCTTAGCAGCAGCAGTGGTGTTAGTTGGTTTGGAATTTGTTGCCTAATTCTTATTTTCTGCAGGTGTTTGGACCTCATAGATGCAGGTAGCCGGCTCTGTTACCCTGTCCAGGGTCCTTTTATCATGAAAATCCCTCACCAGCTGGGTCATGATGTATTTTAGAACCGCATGAAAGTAGGTAGAGAATTTCCATTTGACATAATCTATCCAGTTCTGGCTATCTTTAAGGTGAAAAGTGTCCATCATTTGTTCATAGAGTTCCAAATGCTCCCAAACAGAATATTTTGCGTTTTTGTGGTACGGTGTTATGAAATTACTAATGGTATTTACCTGCCTTATGGGCTCTTTCACCATAACTCTCCTCTGTTTATGTGCTTTATTTTTCTGCATTTCCTGAGTCCACTCACCCTCAGACTCAGAGATGCTACTATTTGAGGTCCCCACATGATCTTCTTGGCGCTCCCTGATTCTGTGAGCTTGGGAGGGGTTCACAGAATGGTGGGGCTTAGTTTATTCTCCCCTGTGGTGCACAGGAGAGTAGTCTTCTGACTCCTCCCTGCTTTCAGCGTTGGCGGAGGATCCCCCCACTGCCTTGAATGGGTGGAGGTCTTCAGAATGCTCTTTGGGGATTTCCCGCAGTTTTTGTGCAAATCGAACCAAATGGTCCCTTTGGAGATAGAGCTTTTGCAGAACTAATTCCCTGGCGTTCTCGTCATTTTGTATCTATACAGGGACACCCGTCCATCAATTTATGAGGGGCACTGACCTGTCATCTCGACCATGCTAGGCCTGTTTAATTCTGATGACCTCATGGTGTCTGGCTCATGTGAACCAGTAGACATGAAGTCAACAGTTCACAAAGTATTAAATGGGTTTGAGTCCCTTAGTACAGAGGGCCCCACACTGGTTTCAGGGGTAACCATGTCCCTCTCTACTTGTTCAGGGTCCCTCAAGTTTTGGTTTAGCCTGGCATACTCTCTCTTTAACCTCCCTAGCTTCTCCTTATCAGCCCCTACCTCTTGAAAATAGGAAAAGTCTGAGCTTTTTGCTCCGCTATTAGGGCTTGACTGGCCTCTACGACCCACTCTTGAGCTGCCACCTGCTTGTGGAGTCCCCTGTTCTCCTCACAGAGGGCCTCATTGTCTCTTTGTGCTGCCTGTATGCTTTGGGAACAATTGTTGAAGGAGATTCACCTTCTGAGTTTGGGTATTTTTTAGTTTTGGTGTTATCTTCTCTTCTACTCGTCTGGTATGCTCCAATTACTTTTCATACTAAATGTGTTTTTAGGGTGCTCACTTACTGATAGAGGGCATCTTTCTCCTGATTTAGGGTGCCCCTCTGTTCAGCCAGATCATCCCTTTGTTGATTGATAACATTTAATTTCTGCCACCCTTGATCAAATTCTGATTTGGTGTGGAGTTCTTTAATAATGAATTTTTTATTCTCCTCTTCCAACTCTTTGAGCTGATTTTGTAAAGTAATTATCTGCTCTGCGCAGACTCTGTTATATTTTATTTGTTGATTCTGCTTCTCTCTTCCATAGAGTCAACCTTTTCCTGACACTCTACTTTGAATGCATCTAATTGGCCCCCCTGGTCAGACTTATGCTGTTGTTGTAGATCCAAATCCTCTTTCAACACTTTGATGTAGTTCTCAATTTGGACCTCAGAATCTTGGCTCTTTTGCAATTTTTGTTCTGCTAATTTTAGCTCAGTCGGGATTTGAGTTAAAAGTTCAGATTGATTTTGCGCAAGAGTTCTATTTTCTTCATGCTTTGCCCACATCACTCCCATATGGAGATACATGTATGCCATGATTCAGACAATTTTGATCTGCTCCTCTTGAATTTTTGGAGTCATGTACAACTCGCTCAAATCTTGATATAATAGGCCACCATCCTGCCACGAGTCCATGTCCATGGCGGTCACCTGTTGCATCATTTCTTCTAGCCAGACGTCCTCATCTTGCTCTGCCCATTCCCCCCTGACAAATAATTTAATTAGAAGGTGCACCGTCGCCATATTTATCTCTACTGTGGTCATTTCGGAAAGTTTTGTTTATTTATTAATTTGTTTATATAAGGGTGATCCGTATTCTTTTTTTTATTTTTGCCCATTTTGGGGTTGATTTAGCTTTAATTTTATGCATGGGCCTGATACTTAGGGTCTTTGTTTTGGTGTGGTGCTTTCTACAGCACAGCACAGTGTTCCAACCACACAAAGTATCACTACCTTAAAGGTTAGCCTGCTGTGTTAAGCTGTCACGGGCGAATACACAATCCCAAATCCCGGACCAGCTCCAATTTGTTAAGGATTCTAATTGGGTGTCACGAACCGAGCAAGGACCCTTTCACATAGCCTAGGATGTAGCGCTCAATTGGAATACTTTTTCTTTATTTCCTAGAATTCAGATTGAACTAGCACCCAACTCGTCTCACACCCCCTTTTACAAATTCCCTGTGTCACAATGGCCAATGAACCAAGCCGATTGGTGGGAATACAATATTTATTTATTTTAAATTCAAAGAAAATCACACAATTTTAATATTGAGCAGCAATCACCAATGGGGTGATAATTACAATGTAAACTGATAAAATACAGTTGATTGACCTTATACTAGAACATATACCAAAGCACAGATGAATAGGAGCAATTATACTATTCGGGAAGATAGCACCGAGTTAAGCTTTCCCCCTGCAATGCTCCCTCAACCCCAATTAATCAAATTGTGAGTCTATAGAAGGGAGCAGCAAGGAGTAAGGGATATTAGACAGCAAACAGAATTAAAATCCAACCTTCCCTCACGAAATGGGAGGTAAAATCGAGTTTGAAAACCTTTGCATTTGCATATATTACACTCACAATTTAAATAATTTATTGATATGTGCGGTTAAATAAATGGGGTAAATATGATTTCTAACCGTATCAGCGATGTAAGAACACTAGCAACTACAAGCCAAGGTATCAACAAAGGGCATACAGTTTAAAAATAGAAAGTAAGACATGATGCAGCCAAAATCACACGTTGGAAAGATGCATTTTTTGCTTTTTACAGGTTTAAATGTCAAAAACATTTTTGAAAAAAATGGGTGCGATAGACACAATTGGAATGTGTTTTTTAGGCTGGGTGGTAGATTCACATCACAGGGATGATAAAGAAGTGAAAGAGTGACTCTAGCTGAATAACTGGATGAGATTTTCAATATGGAAGCAGTTAACAGAGAAAATCGGTTTGGAAAGAAAGGACACGTTTAACTTAAACTAGTTTATCAAGTAGATAGAAATGCCCATAAAACAGACTAAGTGGCTGTCTTAACCCCCTACACACCATGTGTCTCTTTATGTAGAATTTAATTAAATTATTCAAAATATAATTAAGGATTTATGCAAGACGGAAATTAATGGAAGAATTGTGCTAACACTAGAAAATAAGAATACATGGGGGATTCAGACTATCATCAACAAGTAACCAGGGTATCGATGGGTTACTTAGAAGGTGGAACAAAGACACAGTATCAAGTTGGGTATACTATGGGTTGCTATGGGCTGGGGTAATACTCACAATCAGCGCTTGAGTTGGGGATTTTGGGACAGCCAACCAAGTTTCTGGGCAGTGAGGCAATATCTGGTCACTGGTTACAGCGGTGGGCTCTCCTAACAGAAGAGAGTGACGCAGAGGTCTGGTCATGGAACAGTGGCACCTCAGCTGGATGGAGCGGGTAGCAGGGCAAGCAGATGGCACAGGAGAATCTCAAGGTGATTTCAGCCACCTTTCCCCTTTCTCCCTCAATTTAGTGGGATTTTGTTATTGGGTTACTTCTGAAGCATGGTTCTGCCTAGATAGGAGGGCTTGAAACAGTTATCCCTTTTCTGGCAGTGGAGTCTGGAATCTGCAGGGTAGATCTGGAATGTCTTGCTACACAGGTGCTGGAAATTTCAGAAGAGAGTGTCCTGTCTCTGTGAGCTCCCCCCCGTTTTATAAGGCAGGTGACATCACAGGATTCTATGGTGGGGCAGGCTTAGGCTGGGCATGCCTCTAACAACGGCACCTTTTTACAGTTGCGGCATTTTTGAAACGTACATAGTCAGATTACATATTTCACACAGAGCATGGCAGTCCACCTCCCCAGTTTGTAGGATTTTGTTTCATCTGTATAATAATTTCTCATCATTTTCAGTGAGAAATATTTTACCTAAAATTCTATAACTTTATACATGTGTACATACTATCATAAGGCATGTTAGTATTCAATTTCAAAGTGGCACCATTTACATGTCATGGTGCATACTCCCAAACCTCTGGAGCTGATGGGCCTACTCCAGTCACTGGCACCCACAAGGGCTTATCAAGCCCCAAAAGGTTGTCCTAGGACTCCCTGGACTCAGTCCTGGTGCTGTTGGCACCAGGCTCATAAAATGTGCTGAACTGCATGGGACTACATACACATCCTAGTGAGGCTGATCCTTTCTGCCTACCCTGGGTGTGGCTGAGGGACTACTTTACCTGAAATGGCAGGGTGTGTCTAAGGGACTACTTAATCTGGAACTACTTGCAAGGCTATTCAAACCACACCCTGCAGACAGAACACACTTCGTGTTATTCTGCACTCCTGCAGCGTAACGCTCACCTTGTCTGTTTTGTACTCGGACTTCAACAGCCACGCCCGTCCAGAGATCACTATCCATCGGCACCTGAGTAGAAGGGAAAGAAAAGAACAGGAATAAATACAGCAATTGAGGCCTTACCTGAAACATTCCATCCAAAGGCTGCGCTGTTAGCTGCATTTCCAGATCGCTGCACCTGCAGTGAGGAAGGCATCTGCATGAACAGCCAATACTCACCCGGAGTCTGCATTCTTCTAGGATTTTCTCTGAAGTGATCCATCCGATCGCCGCTCCGGAACCACGCCGCACCTGCATTGCTGAAAAAGGAAAAGAAAGTTGCGCACAAAAAAGAAACCATCTGTAAAAACATTCAGCGTCACTTGCGCTAATACTCACCCGCAGGAATCCTGCTCCACGTGTTAGGAAAAGGCAAATCTTCATCGAAAACCGCACAAGGCCGCACCTGAAAGAAAGGTGAAACAAAGTCAAAACTTGGGCTATAAGGACATTTAGCAACTATTATCTATTGGCATAGAGACTTACCTGCTGAGTCCAGCTATTCAAGACTCTGCTACAACCCCGCAGGATCAGTGAAGTAAATTGATCCAGGGAGAGACTGAGCATACTGTACCCCTGCTAGAGATCGCAGGACGGAGAGCCCACCATTAAAAACCCCAAGGTGAGGCAGAAGAGGAGAGGAGCATCAAAAGGTTAAGGGAGGTGGAAACCAAATCCATACCCCACGGCTGGCTAATATCTTGTTTCAACATTTTAGGCAAAAGCTTCCTGGGGAAAGTGATAGTGAGGGAGAAGACACGTGCAAGCGCCATCACTCAGCCATGCAACGCCAGTGCAGACATCACTCGTGCAGCTTCATACAATGCCCCCGTGGAGACCAGGTGAGCGTGACAATACACTTTCCTCCGAATATCCAATTCTCTGCCATTTCCATCAGCAATATGCCAGTGAAGGCTACCACGTTTTGAGTGCGTAGAGGCGCTGAGTGTGTAGAGGGGCTGAGTGCATAGAGGGGCTGAGTGCGTAGAGGGGATGAGTGCATAGAGGGGCTGAGTGCATAGAGGGGCTGAGGGACCAAAATAGGTGAACGCATAGTGTGTATGAGGGCCTAAAGAGGACGAGTGTCTTGAGCGAACGCGTGCCTTCAGCGAACGAGTACCCAGAGCGGAACTGTCCTGTTGCTAAAGCGAGTTGCGTAGGGATACTGAATGCGTATGAGTGGATAGAACGAGCGAAACGGAGCACGTGGGGCAGACAAGAGTGCATGCGTGGAGCAGACAACAGTGCATGCCTGGAGCAGACACTGTTGCATGCGTAGGGCAGACTAGAATACGCAGGAAAGAGCGCCCGGGTTGGACTGGAACGCGCAGAGCGGACCGAAGCACATGGGTGCGTCATGCGAACCGGAGTGTGTGGAGCAGACTGGGATGCATGGCATGGATAGGTGGATAGGAGCGCATGGAACTGCATGGGGCAGACAGGAGTGCTTGCGTGGGGCAGACAGGAGTGCGTGCATGGGGCAGACAGGAGTGCATGTGTGGGGCAGACAGGAGTGCGTGCATGGGGCAGACAGGAGTGCATGCATGGGGCATACAGGAGTTTGTGCGTGGGGCAGACATGAGTGCATGCGTGGACAGGAGTGCGTGCGTGGGGCAGAAAAGAGTGCGTGCGTGGGGCAGACAGGGACGCATGGAATGAATAAATGTGCATAGAACGAACTGCAGCGCATAGAATTGCGTGACGCACATAGTATGGTTTGGAATGCAGGGAATGTTTGAAAGAGCATATAACCCATCATATCCCACCCCACGCTTACTCTCTTCTTTACACCACCACTCAACTAGAACACAGAGATACTATGACACCATTTGGTATAACTGTTCTCATACCAACATCAGCTGCTCACTCCCCATCATCCTAAGTAAACACTGCTGGTTACACACCCCCCAGCCAGGCGTTCTCCTAACGCAGCCACATTCGGTCAGGATAATCCTGCCGGAACGAACACATACTCCTGATCCCTCAACCACCACACCCACCGCTAAGAAGCAGCTACTGCGTGAATACCGCACCAGCTGCACACATACCCGGTGCGCACACGCCCCTTTGACCCTCTCTACTCTCTCTACTGACCTGAACTTTGGTTCCCAAGGACGTTCAACCTACCAGCGCCTTCAGACCATACCAATGGTATATAAGGCGCTATATAAATGCAAAATAACATAACATTACTTTAAAGCCACCAAACTTGCATCTGAACTGTGAAACTTTTGCATTACTGCATTGCCCAATTGCAGAAATAAATGTCTTAGGTCCTCATTATGAGTATGGAGTATAGGGGCATGGCTTCCTCCATACCGTGCTCCAGTACCGGGTTCCTCCAATGAGGACATACCAGGCTATTCCAACCATGGAGGACCTGGTAAATCCTCATTGGAAAAACCCATCCCCATTCTCATTTGAGCCCCCGTAGGGCTCAATGGGAATGGGGAGGGAGCTAATAACGGGTCCGTTATTAACAGGCCCGTTATTAGCTCTTTGGTCCCCTCGCGGGACCCAGAAAGGACGTCTGGTTTTACCAGATGTCTGTTCCGGATCCCGCTAGGGTACCTCGTAATCAGGCATCCCGTAATCAATGGTGCCGGTCCCGTACCAGCACCGTTCATTACGGGACTGCGAGGGTCTTAATGAGGCCCTTAGAGTTCATTAATAAAATAGTCTTTTGAGCCAGATAACCAGCATTGTCTAACAAATAAGGGCATACTTCCAAGGCTGCTCTGGGGTTGGCTTTGAATCCCCCCAGTTGAAGTTGAGGGGAGATGTTTTTTTGCAATTTCACACCTAAGTGTCTTGGAATCCATTGTAGCAGGATAGATCGCAAACAGAAAGTCTGACGAGAGTGTTACATTCCCCCCTTAGTCCATTCAGAGTTTCCAAGGGGCTGGCCCTTTGGGGGGCAGTAAATTCTGTTCTCAGAAAGAAAATGTCATTTGAAGCCAACGACCTAAAACCTGTTTTGCTGGTTCCTAAGTGCAGCACATGCATTTTCTTTCTGAGCCAAAAGCAAGGCTGTTGGAATTAAACATGATATTAGATTTCAAACAAAACCACCCTTACATTTTTAGGCAAGGACATGGCCCTATTCAACATTACACTTTTAAAACAGACATTTTGCTTGTCTTCAAAAGAAACCCTTTTTACATGTGTTGAATTCCACTGGGATCTCACTTTCAAATGTGGCCTTCTTACATCCATTTTCTGATTCTTTCCAAAGCCCCAGCCATGTTTTCAATGCATAAGCATCTGTCAAAATAAAGATCCCTTGAAACTGGCATATGCACAGAGAGGTAGGGTTTCTTTTGAATAATTGATCTGGGATATTTTGTAGAAAAGATTCAAGTGTTTTTCTGTACAGCTGCGAGTAAAGTTGCTGGTGATTTTACAGATTTTTCCTGATTTTTTACAGACAGCCTGTCATTCAGTGAAAACTGTTTCTTTTTCTGTGACACAACCTGAATATGGCTGGGCACAGCTGGGTCTCACTGGATCAAGACTTTGTATTGTTAAACAGATGAACAAGAGCAACAGGGCGGCATCATTTTAAATGTAAAATATTTCCTTTTTAATGGGAAATTCTGAGCTATCAGCAAACTAGCGCTGCTTTTCAATTCTCTTCTTTGGTGTGCATAAGGAAACACACTGGCAGCCTTTTTCGGTGTGTTCACTGTTTCATCTTGCCCCGTAGGTGCTTGGCAAAGACAGTGCAGCCATTATTTTGGTGACTGCAAAGCACAGTTTTAAGGTAAGGCTGATAGTGCTCAACAGTGCCAGCGCAGCCATTTTACTGGTAACTGCTGAAGTGCAAATTGGTGATGGAGGGGAATTCTGCTGGGTGGGTAAATGTACCCCATAAAACACAACATTAGAGGGAGTATCAATGCAAAAAGTGCATCAGAGGTATACATGTATCACCAATGTGAGAAAAATATTATGTCTTTGGGGCATAGCTATGAGTTATAAGAACACGGGTGTAAAATGGGGGTGGCAGTATCTGTGACAAACGGCCAATGCATTGGCTTTAGAGCTCTACCCTAGATAAGGCAACAGCTGGACTCCCTCACTGTTGGACATTACATTTCATATTTTTGGCACTAAAGAAATCTCAGGATCTTTTGTCTGAAACTTAACCCTAATTCAAGAACTTACTCTTGAGAACTATACAAAGAGGACATTAACTTTACTAATCATTTTATAACCTATGAGTAACTCTGTTGGGAGCACATATTGAGAGCGACTGGCTAGCTTTGTGGTTCGCAGACAGCTTTTTTGGTTTGCTATTGTTCTGATCCAGGTGTCTTTGAATCTTCTGAACCAGCCTGCTCTAGGGACTTCATTTCACCAAAATGCCAGGGGTAGCGGAAGTGACAATACATGACCTTTGACCTCCGA
This sequence comes from Ambystoma mexicanum, assembly GCF_040938575.1. NCBI lineage: Eukaryota > Metazoa > Chordata > Amphibia > Caudata > Ambystomatidae > Ambystoma > Ambystoma mexicanum. The sequence goes on along the minus strand of NC_090923.1, from coordinate 249,922,516 downwards.
TGACATCACAGGAAGTGATGTAATTTGACACCACCCCAAAGTCTTATTGCGGGAGCGATGGAACACGACCTTTCACCCCTTGACAAAACATGGAGTGGCAATCATAGCATGGTTCCTAAGTACACTACAAAATATATGGTTATATCACTATAATGTGATATACATTTCATACAATAATGGATCGCCATATGTATCGTTAAGATCAGTGTGTATATGCCTATATCACAAAATTACTGTGAATGCAAGCAGTCCATGGCCAAACGATAATGATATGTTACGCTGATGCGCATTATATAGAAAAAATATCCATACAATATCACCCAACCTGTGTTGGTACTCATTTATTGACCTCAGAAGGATGAAAGGCTGAGTTGAGTTGTTTAATAACAGATTAATTCAGTGACTCACCCCCTGAAGTGTGCCTGATATAAACCTTTAATGAGTCTCGGAATTATTGTATAGAATTCCAGAAAGAGACATGATTTGGTATTCCTGTTCTTTCTTATTTAGGGTAACTTCTGAAAGTGTTAGACTTTTGGAACACCTGCTCATTTTTTTTACGAGGCCTAATCAAAAGAGCCAGTCACTTCAGAAGCAAAGAACCACATGGCGATGGCCAGCCAAAGTTATCCCCTTCCGTGGCTCTTAACAAAGAATGATATCTAGTCAGTATATTAGAGATATTTCATCCCACCATTGCTCTGAATATGTCATAGGATATAAAGGGGCAGAATATTATCTTTTAAACCTGGATTTTCATTATGTCAGCACATTGCTCATTATCATTTAAAAGTTTGTGTAGTGAGTGGTGTAGATGGCCACACTCAGTGCAAAGTTGGCCACTCCATGAGCGTTTTTAAGTGCCACCTCCACTTTCTTGTAAACTGTATCAGAATGTGTGATGCCCTCTATAGCCACTTACAAATGGCTAGAGAAGCAGGAGAGATTGAAGGAAATGTTAAGTGTGCCTTTATATTCAGCCCACAAATACCTTTAGGGGATATCATGTTCCAACCTCTTGAAATGGCTATCTTCTCTTGTCCATTCCATGCCTTCTTATTGATGTTAAACATGCTTAATAGGAGTGGGAATCTACTCACTGTGGTCTGTGAAATGGCGAATGTATGTGTCCTGGAAACCTTCACCTGGAGTTCGTGGAAACATGTACTTCAGCTCCATATTGAGGGCATGTAGGCCGCCACTTCATCCACTATTTCCTCTTTACGACATTTCCCCAACCAATCGCAATTTGGACTGCATCCTGGTCGTTCATTGTCTAAGGGGTAATGGCATTAACTGAGCACTGTCAGGAACTGGTAGCATGGGCTGCACAGACTACAGTAGAAGGCACGGTTTTGCATCATGATTCAAGGTGAAAGACTCAACAATCATGACTTTCATGTCCTTTGCTTAATTGCAGTGGTTATCAGGGGAGATACAGGAGAGGGGGATTAGTCATAGAGGTAATCTGGGGTCCTGAAAGGTGGACGTCAGGAGATTATCCGGTGATGTCCGTTCCTTCTTTGCGAGATGCCCATGATCCCTGTATCTTTAGAGTGATCTGGAGCCCCACACTTACTTCAGGGATAAAACATGTACATCTTCTACCACGCACTATCCTGGTGCAAAAAACAGCTGATAACACATGTTTATCTCCTATTTTGCACTGCCCTGATGGAAATTAGAGCCCTCCATATGAGCAGACATTGCAGGATGGGATAGGCCCCTATTCCAGAAAACAGAAGCTCCAAGCATTCAGGACTTTCCTCTGATACTGAAAACTACAGAGTATGCCATGGAGTCCAAGTTTAGGATTTCACATATCACAGGCGTGTGATCCTCTTTTCTGGTGCAGGCTTCGTAACAACGGGGATCTCAACGTCATCTGGGTCAGGAGAACATCTCAGGCTGTGCTGCACAAATGGGGCAGGACTGCGGAGCACCTAGAGGACAGTCCTTGAGGTATGGCAGAGGACCAGCAGATGCTGGGTCACTATGCGTCAACTCTTGTATTTTAAAATTGGCAAGGGGTGAAAGGGTGAATAAGAACTTTCCTTAGGGCACCTATCCCGTCCTGCAGACAGGAAACAAAAGAGACCCTTCAGTCCTACTTGTATCACGCCTTAGAAGATAAAACCATGGCACCGAGCTGAATAACCCTTTTTTCATTATGTATTAGCGGTTTTATTATGGGGTGTCAATGGTGATATGGGATTCCATACCTGGTCATAACCTTGATAAGAAAGAGGGACAATGGAATGGTAAATTCCTGTTGACAAGTTAGACCTATGTTGTACTAATCACAGTTGCTGGCATATGGGTATTAACAATTTCAGGTGTATTTTAGTTTTAGCCAGTAGATTGAGAAGTATTTCCAATCTATATACACAGACATAGCCAAAACTGTCCAGAAATGAAGTCGTTTTCAGTATACAATGGCCCTCATTACTGCATTGCCTTTAAAACTCACCGGTAGGCGGCGGGTTACCCCGTAACCAGGTTTCACCACCTGACTTCCCTGTGCCACCAGGACTTTTTGCCAGGTGGTGGAAACTGTAAATCCATAGGACTCCACGGGAAAGGGGTCACTGAAACACTGGCTCCGTTGTTAACAGTGTCAGTGCTTCAGTGAAAACACTGCTGGTAGAGGCCTGATATCCCGGCAGGTCAGGCCTGCTATGAGTTCTGTGCCCCTACCGGCAAACTCGCAGTTTGGCAGTACGGGTAGGGTGCCGGTACGTTGCTACCGGCACCCTTATTTCCGGACCAAACATGTAATAAGGTCCACTGCCTATAACTGGACCACTGGCATGTCAACAATGGTACCTTCTAAGTGTGTGTCAGGAGAAACGACTACCAATTAGCGCCAATGACTTTGCTATTTATTAAAGCCACTGTTTCTAGCTGATGTCTGAAACACTGAACAATACATCTGCATGGGTTAATATGGAAATCACTGGCAATTGCTTTACCAAAATGCGAGTCGCACACAATAATCTTCATGTGTCCATCCCCCTAGGTGTTGCCCGAGAGTGTCATGCTCTGCAATAATTTTTTAATACCGTCCAGGTGGCAACACTCGAACCGTGCATTGACTCCAGCACAAACAAGTGAAGTGTTTTTCCACTTTTGCCGCCACTGATGTGTTATAAGCAAACACAGGGGACAGCTATATGAATGCAAACGTATTCAACGCGAAATCAAAGTGCAATAAAGGAGCCCTATCCAGGCGGAGACGCTTCTTCCTCAAGTGCTAATGGAAAATGTATTTTAAATGCACAAAACAAATTGAGCTTATTCAGAGATTCACACCATGATTGCTGACTGTGTTCACAGACCTCCGGAGGAAAATACATGCGTTTCAAAATCCTGCAATTATTAGCACAAACAAAGCGGCTATTTTCATGCCGGCTGAATGCCGCAGTCCAACATAAAACATTAATAAACTGTAATCATGATACGTTGTGCAGCAGTCCGGCAATTTTGCCAATAACGTATGTGTTCAGACTGGCTCACGATGTCGGTTCGGGCTGGAGGCGAAGCTTTCATGGCGCACTTGTTAAAAATGCAATACAGATTGCAGGGCCCGGATCGGTTCGGAGTATGATAAGAGCTTTTAGCTTCGAATCTTGCAGCTGGTAAATGAGTATCAAGTCTGCCAGGAGACCACGATTACACCTTGTCGTTTAATGGGCGAAGCTTGTGAGCCTAGCAGTCTTTGATTTCTGCCTTGTCTGGCCCTCACCCACATGCCCTGGCGAACGCAAAGGAACACAGTGCTGAATGCGCATTGATGTAAGTGATTGATGGAGGTTTACATCAAACATCACGCTTTGGTTCTGAACCCATTGGGGACAGATGGTGGCCACGCCACTGATACAGAGAGGTGTGACCTGTGGAATGCACTGGCGATAACCTGGGCATTTGTCCATCTTTGTACCAACACGCTAGCTCATTCTATTCGCCCCTTTTGATACCCCACCCAGGAAAGCTGCAGAATGAGTCATGTTTTCTTTGTTGGCATGAAAAGGCCACAGATTTATTTATTTCACAACATAATAAACTCAAAACACTGCAAACAAACATTGTGAAAATAGTTCTTATGGTGCGACGACCTGCTTACTGCTCTGTGTCCAAACCTTGCTCCCCCCTTTCCCAACCAAGTCCACCGTAGGCCAAAGCTCCCTCAACCATTCTTGTCTGAGTCCTGACTGCCCTTGCAGGTGTTCCTGAGCTCGGGCAGTGCCGTCTAGTCGGGGGAAGCTGAGCTCTCATTGCTACCTCCAGCACCCCTGCCGCTTAGGCCCGCAAGGAGCGCTGGTCTCGAGAAGAGTGAAGACCCTTCCGGCTTTCCCACGGCTCATTAAGATTCTGTATCTTGCCACTGGTCGACAAAAGGCCGCCTCACCGTTCTGTGACAGCAATGGCCAGGCTTTTGCCATACCGCCTTACTATAAGCAGGGTGGGTGGGAGGAAAACAAAACACAACAGGTCCTCTGATGCGGCTGGTGTCCTTCTGCTTGAGCTGGAATATCCTGCAGATGGAAACCCGCCCCCTCCTATTGTCCCTTTTTGTTTGTATTTTGTCCGTTTCGCGGGCTTCCCACCCCTCAGGCCGCTTCTTGCACACCTCCCCCTTACCCAGGGGGATGGAGGAAAGTACCCTGCCCCCGTTATTAGGGCGCCCCCTCCTTTTTGTTTACATCATCACCTCCAGATCTCGCGCATGTTATTTTGCATGTGTCTCCTCAGCGGGCCACTCCTCTGCTAAATGTAAGTGTATATTGCGATTGCTTCATGCATCCTCTTGAAGCAATAACATTATAGGTGGGAGCTAGTATTGACTCCAAGCAGTTGTACATGGATTATGGGGGGTTCAATGCGCAGATCAGCCATTTTAGCACGTTTTTCAGCTGAGGTGGCATCCATTGATGTTAAATATAATAATGTTTACGAAACTGAATGCATGGACGCAAGGACCAGTTTAGAATGTAACGTCCCTCCCCAGCAGGAATTATATTCTCCTATGGAATCTAGGCTGGAATCCAATGCTATTGACTAGTCTGTGGCGAGACAAGACAGCTGACAAACACTGCAGATGGTCCGATCATGTTGCAGTATTGCAGTATGCATACAGCATAAAGAGATTAACTTATTGCCATCTGATAATGATGTGGTTAATGGGAGGGCTTTCAATGGGACATTAAAACTACCTTTACATGTGAAGAAAATGCTCGTAAGGCAGCCTTAACATTATTACTTAATAAAAGTTCTTTGATGAAGCATCCTATTGATGTGGCATCAGATATAATTGATCAGCAAATAGACCTATGCGCCTTGACAGAAACATGGTTACATAGTGCTGCTGGACCCACTATTGCATTAGCCATCCCCACAGGATATAATTTGTTTCGACAAGGCAGACTTGGTGGAGGAGTGGCCATTATGTTCAAGTCAGAACTATAAGTCTGGCAGGTTGACATTCAGAATATACAGGGATGTGAGATGTTCCATGTGAAAATAAGGACAACCCCAGAAACTACACTGAATGTGATTTTGGTCCATAAACCTTTAGCCATTATACAAGATTTTGCACACAAACTGAGGAACATATTATTACCATTGCTTAAACCAAATACTAAGGTTATATTAATGGGAGATGCTAATCTACGGCTGTTGTGTAAAGAAGATCTTGTAGCAAAAGCTCTTGAGAAATCTTTGAATAACCAAGGCTTTATCCAACTGGTTAAGGTATCGACCAATATTAAGGGTAACACGTTGGATTGGGTAGCTGCACACAATATTAAAACTAACGATAAAATGGTACACCTTGGTCGGATCACTTTTTTGTTCAGATGAACATATTATGTGAACAGAAGATAAGGACTACGGCGATCAAAAAACTATGGTAACATCTAGAAATTTGGGGAAACTATCCCCAGCAGTGATGGAGGTCTGGCTTTCGCCGTTGGTGGCGGTAGTTGAGAGGCTGGATATGGTAGATGAAATTGTAAAAGCCTTCCAGGAGATGACCCAGAAAGTGACTAATGCTCTTTCACCACTGAGATCGAGGCTGGTTCCGATAAAGAAAACGGAATATGCGGTTTTCGCAGGATCTACAAAAGCTGAACACAATAAATAATAAATACTTCTATGCCTAGAAATTATCCAAAGATAGGAAGAAATGGGGGCCTATAATATGGCCTTCAAGGATTTATAGTAGCCAATATTAAGGCTAAAAAATATATGTCGACACCAGAATCCAGGAGGCTCAGTATGAGTCGAAATAACTTTTCAAAGACTTAAAAGAATTGGAAGATCCATGGCCTATCAAACTGGATGGCCCAATTAATGATACAGCATGGTGTGCATCAATTCAAGAAGTTGTGCTGGGGAAGTTAGACAGGAACAAGCAGAAGATAGAGGACAAGAAAAAAACAATAGGGTCATTAGAGCCAATGTCAAATAGTCCTACAAAGAAGGTCTAGTGAGCCAGTTCAAATGTTGATCTGTAATGGAAGCTAAGATGTTGGACATTATCAGCAATCTCAAACCAACAAATGACAAAGGGGATACTTGCCCTGCAAGTACAATTAAAGCATGTTCTCCCACTTTGATAGGGATTCTATCCAAATATGTGAATGCCTTCTTTGGGGAAAGTCATGTCCCCAGTGAAATTAAGAGTGCTTGTATTACCCCTTTGCTTAAAAAGTCTGGCCTCTGTCTGTTGGTGCCAACTAATTACAGGACTATCACTAATAGCTCCTTTTTATTAAAAAAAAATGTGAGTGTGTGGCTTACAGGCAGATTTTAAATCATCTTAATAACCATAATATTTTAAACAAGAGGTACTCTGGTTTTAGGCAGGGACATGGTACTGAAACTTCATTGCTGGACCTGAAGTCTAGACTTTTACATGTAATGGACACCAAACACACAGCTCTACTTATGTGGCTGGATCCAGTGGTCGAAGTGGGCAGGAGCAGTGCTACTCTACTTTTTAAAATTAAGTTTTACTGTTCCTATATTTATGTTTTAAATATAAACTGTGCTGGAATGATTTAGTTTTAAAATAAAAAAGTTGAGGAAGCAGTTGAAACTTGCACTACAGTGCACTGGACTGAAATCTCCCTTAAACAACAGGCGCATTTGTTTGTGGGTTTGCATTGTGCATGGGAGGGGGCGTTAGGATGGGGGTTCTGGGCAGCTGGGAAGGCCAACAGGGAACATAGTTCCACTACTTCTTTTCATACACTGCAACCACTATCTGGATCTGTCTGCAGCTTTCGACCTGATGGACCATTGATTACTTATCACAAGATGTATTTATTTATGTATTTGTTTTAATTTATAGAGCGCATAACAAAGCCCTCAGGCATAATAGCACTTAAAGAAAGACTAACAACAACACATACAGTACATCAGAAGAGAAAGCACTAGAACAGAGACCCAAGAACCTTAAGAGAACAGAACTGTTTTCAGTCATCATTTAAATGTGTGGATAGTCAAACAAGCTCTCAGGTCCAGAGGTAGTGCATTCCAGATTTTCGGGGCGACATGCAGGAAAGAGCTGCGGGCAATACTCACAGATCCAGTCTGTGAAGATTCCAATAGTCAAGTAGTATTAAACTTCAGGGTTCTACGAACCAAGAAACACAGTTAGAGAGATATCTTTGGCTATGCCCATAAAGACACCAGTGTGTGAAACATTGCACTCAAAAGAAAATCCTGCTAGCGACAGCAAGCCAATGTAATCACATGACCGAACCTGCGTAACCACTCCACTGCACGGACTGCATTGTTTTGTATCACCTGGAGTCGGCTGATGTCTTTTTTCACAATACCTAGAAGGCGACTTGAACAATAATCCAATTTGGCCCCTACAATTGCATATTCGTTAGTTGCACGCTAGTAACATTCAGAAAGGGCGGAGCTGGGTCAGTAATTTAAGATGGTAGTCTGTGCCTGAGACCAAACTGTTTACTTGAACCTTCATGGTGAGCTCTTTATCAAAATACACCCCCAGAGTCTTAACCTTAGACTGGGCGACAATAGCGCATCCCACCACCTCAAAGGAGCTGTATTCTGAGCTAAATTTCTGCAGTTGTGTGGCGGTACCCATCACTATCAGTTCCGTTTTTGCAAAATTAAGTGCAAGCTTTTTATCTTGCATCCACTGTTGACACAAATAACAGATGGAATTTAAATTGATGGCATCACTGGCATAGTTTCCTTTGACAGGCAGAGGCATAGCGTAATCTGCGTAGTTGGCATATATTTAACGCTGGCTTCATCCAGCTGTTGAAACAGGGGAAGCATAAAGATATTAAAAACCACAAGCGGCATGCAAGAACCCTGCAGAACCCCAAATGTCACAGTGTACTCCTCTGCCCTCACCTAAGAAAACCCTTGCATTGCGATCTGCTAGAAAGGACTTCAGCCATCATAGGTTTGAGAGGGAGAAGTGTGCTGTGCTGCCCCAGTTTTTCTGCCAGTATGGTATGGTCCACCAAATCAAAGGCGGGGGACAGATCCAGCACCACCAGCAAAGATGTCATACCTTTCTCCATGATCTTGAAGATGTTGTTCTTGAGATCTAATAGGGTTGACTGAGTGCTATGTTCCTGTCTGAAACCTGACTGTTTCTGCCCAAGAATATTGTGTTAAAAAAGAAACTCCTCAATCTGAACCTGAATTACTTTATCCAAGATTTTAAGTAGATATGGCATGTCGTAATAGGCCAGTAATTACTCGGTATGCTACGGTCCAAAGAGTGTTTTTTGATAAGGGGTGAAATCTATGCCTGTTTAATGTACCCGGGAAACAATTCTCTCTAAAAGAGGCATTCACAAACTTAGCAATTAAGGGTACTAACTGTGAAGCACAGACTTTAACTGAGATGGCAGCGCAGATGTCCCCTTTGCAATCTGTGGGTTTGAGTTTCACTAAAATGTATAGTAGATCTGACTCTGATATCGAATGGAAATTGAATTCGGACCATACACAGATTGAAAGAAGTTGCTGCCTTTTCAGATAAGGCGGCTGAGCGGTTATGTTCTCTTCTCAGCAACAGACTGTGTAGGGTCTGCAGTGAGATGGCTGAGGCTGAATCAGCATTTTTACAATTTGGAGTTCCCCAACGGCCTGCATCTCGCCTTCTCTCTATAACATGTTTAAAGTTCCCCTGTTTAACTTCTTGGAGGAAAAAGTCAATGGATTCACTAACTATGCTGATGACACTCAGTGTGTCATTCTGCTATCTGGTATCTATGAGGAGGGTGTTAAAAAGGTTAACAATATCTATGGTATCAATTGAAACTAGCTGCAGTGATTTCTACTTCTGGCCTCACCTAAATTGCTGCCGTCTTTATGCTTGCTAAAAAAAATATGTACTGTTTCTGCTCACTACTAATCCCACCAATTTTGAATTTAGATCTGCTTTTTAAAACTCTGCATTCTCCGTTCTGTGCTGCATTGAATCTGAATTTAGATGTGCTTTTTAAATCTCTGCATCCTTCATTCTGTACTGAATCTGTGCATCCTCCATTCTGTACTACATTTTAATGCTTATTGGGAATTCGAAATTTAGGTGTGCTTTTTAAATCTGTGCATCCTCCATTCTGTACTGCATTTTGGTGCTTATTGGAATTCAAATTTAGATGTGCTTCTTAATAGAACATCCTCCTTTTGTGCTGCATTTGAGTCCTTATTGGAAATTCAAGTTGAGTTGTTCTTTTAACATCTGTGCATCCTACTGCCTCGTCTGGCTGCAAGGCCGCCTGGGGAGTTTGCCCGTGCATTGTGCAGCATCTCCATCTATCCCTCTTTCCTCCACCTCAATGGGGCTCTCAGGCTCCCCATCTATTCGAACTGCTACTCTATTACCTATTTCTCCTCTCTCACAAGGTTTGGTAGGAAAAATATTTTGAAAGATCTCTTGGCCTCTTGTCCTGGCTTACCTCTTACTGACACCTACGTTAGTGCTACTTCCAGACAGACTATCATAGATATACTCTTCTTTGCCCATTCTCCAAACCTATGGACCTCTCCTCTGATCTCTACCCTCTCCCCTTTTTCCTCTTCACCCATTGATGGTGGCAATATATAGGAAGTACTCTTGCCACACTTCTGATCCTCTAGGTGCATCATTAACGTCTATCTCAATAGCATTGTCATGGTCCAGGGTCCTCAACCCAATATTTTCCTCTTTGATCAGAAACTTTTGGCCCTCATCAACTTTCTTCCCTCTCCTGATACTCCTCCTTCCTCTCTCTCTGCACCTATTTCACCCCTGCCAATTGGTGTGCCACCCCCTTGTACTCCTCCTCGGAAAACCTTTAAAGGTGGTGACCAGATTCATTTAGCCATTCTGAATGCTCGATCTGCTGTCAAACATTCTTTTGACATCTGCCTCCTTCTGTTGATCTCAACGTTTTTGCATTCACCAAGATGTGGTTGAATGGCAGCTCTGTCATTGCTTTTAACTCCCTCCTCCATGATGGCTCCAAGATCCTCTCCAAGCCTCGGAACAAACATAGAGTAGCCCCTATCTTCCCTGAGTGGGTCCCTACCTCGCTCATACCCACCCAGCCCTACTCCTCCATTGACATTGTCTGAAAGCTTGGTGTCTCTCCAACTCTCTCTCTCTCTCACACTTGCAACTATATTCAGCCCCCCTGGCCCTGTGTCTGTCTTCCTTTCAAAATGGGCTGACTTTGCCTAATCTATTCTGACTTCTACTTCCAACCTCCTCATCCTAGGAGACTTCAGAATCCACGTTGACTCCACTGTCCCTGCCTCTGTAGTCTTCTATGATCTCTGTACCTCGCTCTCCCTCGCCATTTTCCTTTTCTGTCAGTCACACTCTTGATGACTTCATCCCTGCTGATCTCCCTTTCTCCAACCCTCTCACTACCCCTCTCTCCTGGTCTGACCAATCTGTCATCTCTTCTCATTTGGGACCTCTCGGACCCTGACCGAGCCCCCACCAGCACTGCCAGCCTCCTTCATGGTCATCCGATCACTGAAATGCATGTCAGTTGCTGCATTTACTTCCACCTTCAACCCTGCTCCTTCTCCTCCTCTTGACTCTCCTACTGAGTCTGTTCTTGCCATTCTTCATCTTGTTATCACTAACACTCTTGACATTCTTGGTCCCTGTCATTAGGATTGCCTGAAACCTGCCTCCAAACGTAACTGCTGGTACGACTCTGATAGCAATTGCAGAGCTGCTGAACGGATGTGGTATACCTCAGGCTCATCCTCTGACAAACATTCCTGTCACCTACTGCAAAGGCAATACCGTCTATCTATCCTTTCCAAGAAGAGGGCCCACATCTAGACCCATATTTCTGGAGCCTCTAACAACACAGTTGATCTATTCAAAATCTGCAATGAACTAGCCAATCCATCTGCAAGCTCCACCTTGCCTCTTCCTCCTCAAGCCCTCTGCACTGCACTAGCCACCCATTTTACCTCTAAAACTCAGGAAATTCTGACCTCTCTCGTAACTTACCATTCCACCACTCATCTTCCTTCCCCCATGCCTTCCATAGCCTATCTTCCACCCCCACCCACTTTCTCCTCCTTCTCAACTATCACAACGGATGAGGTCTCTAGAGTAATCTGTTCTACGAAGGTCTCTTCCAAAACAGATTCATAAAAAACCCTTGGCTTAGAAGGTTTGGTCTAAACTGGCGACATCCGATAGTGGTAAAGAACTGAATGTCGTAAATGTAAGTAGTCCAATAGGTCCTTAGAGTCGCGTCTCACCAGGTCGGGGGTTTAGCCAAGTACAAGACCCCTTGCTGAATAGTATGAAGTATAGGTGACCTGGAAGGAGACTGCGCCTGATTCTTGCACACAAGACTTATTTTTTTATTTTTAATTTTTTATTTTTTATTTTTCAGAAAAAATTGCCCTTAACGTTGATGACACGTGTTTCGGTCCTCCAAGGACCTTTTTCAAATCAGGGCTATTGATTAGTCTTATGGTCATGTAAGATGCCCCTGTCACATAATGTGAAAGATGAGCTTCCATATGTCATTGGGATAAATCCCTGCTGTTCAGATTAAGCGCGTACAATCGCAAAGTTGCTACAAGTCTCAAGGGGTGCCCCCATGAGACTTGTAGCAACTTTGCGATTTTTTCTGAAATTTTTTTTCTGAAAAATAAAAAATAAAAAATTAAAAATAAAAAAATAAGTCTTGTGTGCAAGAATCAGGCGCAGTCTCCTTCCAGGTCACCTATACTTCATACTCTTCCAAAACAGGTTTCTCCCTGTTCCTCCAGAACAATTAAGGACGACAACTCCTCCATCGCTCTGGCTCTTGCTGACTTCTGCAAACACGTTTTAGACTCTGGCACGTCCATTTACTTTCTCAAGCACTCCCTTGAGCACCCCCTAATAAAGAAGCCTTCGGCCGACCCCTTGTATCTGAGCAACTACGACGCTATCTCTCATACACCCTTCCTCGGGAAATTCCTGGATAAGTTTGTCTTCCCCCAACAGACCCAACACACTGAGTTTGCTGGTTGTTTACATGACCACCAATATGGATTCTGAGCATCCAGAACCAAGGAAACTGGTCTCCTGAATGCCTATGAAGAACTGTTTGAAAACCTTGACTCTACCTATCCTGTTGTCATTCTCCTTGACCTCTCTTTGGCCTTTGACACAGTAAACCATTTTATCCTCACAAAGCGGCTCAATGACACCCTTGGTATCTCAGGACAGGCACTGGAGTGGTTCACCTCCTTCCTCACTGATCTTCCTTCCTTGGTGCTCCTGGGCTCCATTTCCTCCACCACCACTCTCTCTATATGTGGAGTTCCCGAGGGCTCCATCTTTTTGCCTTGGCTTTACAACACCAACCTTGCACCTCTTGCACACCTGATCTCTGCCTTCTCTCCTCATTTCCAGTGTTATGCAGATGACAATCAACTCTTCTTCAAGCTCCCCTCTTCCTCCTCTTTTTCCTGCTCTCTCATTGCTGACTGCCTGTCTGCCATTCACTTGTGGTGATACTCCAATGATCTCTGTCTTAATGCTAGTAAGACTGAGATTCTTCCTATTGGGACACCTGTTCCCTGTTTCCCTCCTCCAATCTGGCTGCCCTCCATGGGCCCACCTCCCTCTCCTTCCACTGAAGCCAGAAACCATGGGGTCATCTTTAACTCCTCTCTCTCCTTTATTACTCACATCTTGGACCTTGCCAAGAAGGCCAACTTTCAACTTCACCTCCTTAGAGGAAGTCTCCCTTTCCTCACCTTCCCCCTGAAGCTCAATGTCTCTCGAGCTCTGGTGCTCTCCAGGTTGAATTACTGTAACAGCCTCTACTGCACCCTGCCTCTTTCCTCACTCTGTCCTCTTCCACTAATGCAGAATAGGGATGCAAGACTTATCCTTGGCCACAAAAACAGTGACTGTATCTCTCCAGCTCTAAAATCTCTCCACTGGCTCCCCGTTGCTACGAGGATCAAATTCAAGACCCTTTGCATCATCCACAAGGCTGTCTGGGGCTTGTGACCACACTACCTGCTCTCTCTTACCAAATACTCTCATTCCAGATCCCTTCGATCTTCTAGCTCCAACTCTCTGCTGATTAAACGTCTCTGTCAAGCAGAGAGCTGGGGGCAGATCTCTCTCCACAGCTGCCTCCTTCCAATGGAACAGTATCTTTCACTCTCTCCATCTTGGACCGGACCACCCAAAGTTCTGCAAACAACTCAATACCTATATCTTCTCCTCCTCCTTCCCTTTCCCCCTCCCGCGCTCACCATGCCCTCTGTCACTGAGATTGGCAGCCTGACCCCTCAAACATCCAATAGGGCCTTGGCCTTCCTGTACAATCGCCACCAGCATCCCCCCTCACTTGCTATGCCCTCTGAGCCTATACGCACCTATCGGTTGGTTTGTCTCTGCCCTGCACTTACCTGTTGGGTTGTAGACCTGCCCCTTTGCTTGGAACATCTCTGCCCATGCACTTAGCAGTTGTCACCCCAACAGGCACCCTCTGGCACTTCCTCACCCTGGGGGACTCTAAAAGTACTTAGACCGACCCTAAACCCTTTTTTCCTTTCTCTGCACTGCACGCTACGAATGTCACAAGGCCTAGTAGGACCGCTGTTCATTTCTATTTACTCATTCTCATTTTAATTTTCTATTTGCTCGCTTGTTCCCTCCCCTTTTGCCTTGTGGCACTTTGAAACACTGTCTTGTTGCATAAGCGCCTTATAAATATCCAATAAATAAATCCAGGTGTGGATGGTTGAAAATGTCCTTGCACAGAATAAAGAAAACATTGAACTTATGGTTATGGGAAACCAAAATAAAATTATAAAGTCAGGTGCAGATTACAGGACATTTATGGTGGCAGGCTGTGAGATGGTGACAAAAATGAAAGTACAAATCTTGGGGGGTTCATTTATTTTATTGTTTTTATAACACACCTAATACTGTACCTGCGTTTGGTTTTTAAGTGCAGATCCGGGATTCAGACCTTGCTTCCAATACCAGCACGTTGCCTCTGTGCTATCCTCCATTCACTAGATCAACACCTGACTATGAATGCCCAAGAGAACAGTCTGGTCTCCTCTGCATATTAGGTTAAGTTGTTTGAGCACATATGCCCCCATATCTCCATGGCAAACTGTGAGACAGTAGCTGCAGCAATTAATGAATCCACAATATACTATTGTAGTAGTCTGTTAGTAGGAATCACTGAGTCAGAGTGTGCCAGACTACAAGTGATACAGAATTAGGCTGTCGTTGTCAAAGCTGGCCTTGACGGTTAGAACATGTAACCAAGGCAAGACAAGAACTACACTGGCTCCCGATTGAGGTTAGGATTGATTTTTGCTGGCTGATAATCACTCATAAATGCATTATTGGTTTGAGTCCTTTTCCTCTCTGTGGCGCTACTGAACAAATCAAATATTAGAACTCTCAGATTCAATAATACGAATCAGTTGAAGGATCCTAGATGTGCTCTAACACAAGCCAACAAGGGTGCAATGTTTTGCTGCAGCCCTTGAATCCTGGCATGCTATTCCTCCAGATCTGGGAGAGGAGAAATCTACAGAATTGTTCAGGAAGAAATTGAAGACTCTGATATTCATATAGGACTCAACTGTATCTCTAACCGTTGTGCTGTTTACCAGCTGATTTTCTTTAATCTGTTAGGACCTACTTTGTGTTGTTTGGTTTGCACCCATAAGCCTCCAGGTCACTTGGGGCGAGGACGAAATCTGTAAAGTAATCAGTCATAGTTTCAATTGCAATTTGAAATGCGTGTAGTCTAGCTTCTCTAATCATTTTACAAAGGAAGGAGAAGTGCACAATCTCAGCCATTGCAAGACGGTTCTGTTCTGGGATTTTTTGACAGCAGGAGAGAAAGAGCTTCTTTGGCAGAAAGTCTCAGAAAAGAGAATGGCATGGTACCCCTGGCCACTTTTACCTCACTTTCCTATGAGCTAACCAGGCTGGGAGGATGGCCACATGCAGGTTTCATTGATTTCTTTCTTTTCCACTCCTGCTTCCATGTGCAGCGACAATGTGGAGCTATGGGATGAATGGGATCTACTGAGACACCAAGCATATTTTCCACTGCCTTTCATGTACTCCCCCTACAATGCCCACTTAGACCGATTACATTGACAATGTAGCACGGAAGGCTTGCGGAACAGGGGAAGAACTGGAAAGACAGGCTGCATCATCATAGAACTCCCATAATCCAGCCAATGTTCAAGCTCACGGAAGTAGGTGGAACGAGGTGAGCACTGCAACATGTACTCGTCTCTACACACAGCTGCTCCAGTGTGTGTTAGAAGAGAGCATTACCTTCATGTCAATATTCCTCGTCCCAGTTCTTTCTTTTGAGTATGCTCATGCTCACAGGAATTCTTTTTCAAGCTAGTCTCCTCTGGCCCCACCCCTCCCTGGAGGTATAACTTCCAATTTACCCAACACATGGCAGTTTGTTTGTTACTGCTGGGTTTGTCAGATCCTCTCTGTGCAGGGCTCTTGAGGGGCAATGGCTGGTGTCCCATGCTTGGCAGCTCCTCAGCGGGGCTTGGTGGCTGCAGAGCGCTGGTGTTCCCTCAGGGCTCCCTTTGGGGTTTTGGGGTCCAGCGGCTGTTTTGCCAGTGTCCTCGGTCAAGAAGGGTGGGCCTGTTGGCCTCTGGGTGGTGGTACCCTTATCAGGAGGGGCCCACTGACTTTCTGTGTGGTGAGGGGTCTACTGGTCTAGGCCTGTGATGGGGACCTGGCTCTCCTGCCAACGTTATTGGGCTTTGTGCCCTAGTGGTTGTCATTGCCGGCCCAGTGTGGGGACTGATTTGACCACTTGGCCCTAGTGGCTCTTCCGTGGGGGTCGGTGGGGTTTCTGGGCCTTCCATTTTCATGTTGTGGCATTGCAACAGCAACATGGATGCCGTCCGGGCGTTTTCAGGGCTTTTCAGGTTATATTTAATGTGGGGGTCGCTGGGGGTACTGTGTTTTATTTCTCTGTGTGTGTGTGCCAGTATGGGTAAGCACGCTGAGAAGAGAAGGTGTGCTAAGCCTGCCTCCTCCTCTTCCTCTAGGATAACTAAGGGGAAGAAGGAGGGTGACCCTGCTCCTGGGGTTTCTAGGACTTTAAAGCCCTGTTTAAAGAATTCCTGGCATCCCGTCCAGCGAGTCGTGGTGTGTATAGGTTTGTCCCTGTGTCTTCCTTTTCTGGTGGTTCTTCCTTTTCCTCGGACGCTGCTGGGTCCTCCATTTCATTGGATGATGAGGATGCCTCTGGCAAGTACTTGGACTGGGATGAGGTCCTGTGACAAATCAACTTTTGTGGCAACAGTGGTCCAGGGGTCAGCTCCATACCTCTAGCACACCAGAAGGGATCCGAACAGATTGGAGACAAAAGTAAATTATATAAACCTCCTTGTCCAATTTTGGTTACATGGATGCAATGAAAGGCTTATCTCTGCAAGGTTATGGATCGTTGGTTAGTTGCACACAGCAAAAATACAACTATTACCTAATGATAAAAGGGACTGTCCAGTCAAAGTTGTATACAAATATCTACTTTATTGTTATTACAGCAGAGAGTTCTAGCACACTACAAAATAAAACCCACCTGTGGAGGAACACAGAGGACAGACAGTTTCACCAAGGAAAGGGATGCACTCTGGATACCGACAGGAGGGTAAGCAGTAAAACAATCAGGTGTAACTGTTCAATGTTATTTGCTTTCAGCTCTAAGTGAGCAAGGGGTTGTAATTGTCACTAGGGCCCTTCAGAGATGGACCAGGGAGACAGAACCACAATGTACCTGGAGCATGTGATGATCTTGATGCTCAACAGCGTGGAGTCAGTTTTGCAATGCTTTGCAGCTCAAGTGACAGAGTTGAATATGGGAGACAGCTGCAGGTATCATGTGTAAAGACCCGGAGGGGGGTGTCTGTACTTCCGCTCTCTATATGGTAGAGGAGAAGCACAGAGGACCCCAGCCAAGATTCTCTATTATTGGTATCGTGGTCAAGCAATCAAGGCATAGCTTCCCAGGAGGTGATGCGGGCTGGTTCTTAAGTACAGTGTAGTCCCCAAGCACCCACAAAGGAATGTCAGCACACTGTATTAGTTAAAACACAGTCTTTATATAATTAATATTCGACAGTATATACAATATCACGATAACGCACTGTGTGCTCGGAAAATTAACAATGGTAAATATATACAGAACGAAAGTGGTACCCCAACGATTGTTAGATCTCATTAAAGAGCATCAACTATGCGGTAAAATGTCACACAGATCAATAAAGAGGAAACCAGCAGTAGAGAGAGGAAGGAAAGCAAGATGGTTGAACAATTGGCATAATACTGGTCACTACCACTACACACAGCTCTGTGTGGAGATCCCCCCACCTGGGCAACCTGAAGAATAGAGATACAAGCCCAGCCAGTTGTAGGTCAAAGGATTGAAAAAATGGGTCGAATGACAACAGGGTTGAGTCAATTCGACGGAAAAAAAGGATCACATTGTTTTTTTTTGGGGGCGTCCCCCCTGCAATCCCCTGTTTTTGGGGTAAAAACACCCTTTTAAAGCTACACTAGAGCACACATATTTTGTTATATTTTGTAAAAAAATTCAATCCTTTGGTTTTCGGTCAAATGCACTCGACCCTTTTGTATTCGACCCTTTTGCTTTCGACCCTTTAACTGGACACCAGCCCAGTCCATATATTGTTCACACTAGACTTCCCAATAGTTCTGAAACCCCAAAGTACCTGGCATTGTAGCGTTCCTTGTCAGAGAATCGAAGGCCCTTCTTGAGTGCCCTCCCTTTAAGGCAAGAGTCACGGGTCATCGAACATCTGACCGAGAACAGGTCGAGCTACGATGGTGAAGTTGCAGCGTCTCGTTGACGGGGAAGCGTAAAAGTCCTGCAAGGAAGAGGCGTGCGGGGCAGCTCGGTGTTGATAGTTCTGGACCGCAAAGTGTTTGAAGAACTGTGGCCCAGCAAGGGCGTTGAGTCGTCGGCATCTCTGTGGTCTTTGGGTGGTGGGAAACCCACCGGTGGAAGGTCCTCGGTGCGTCGACGGTCAGGCCTTCTCCAGCAGGATACAGTGGCGACGATGCGGACGAGAGCATCCTTGAATTCGAAAGTTCTTAGGCAAACCGGAGCACGGCGGCTCCAGTCGGCGACGGCGGTCGTCGACAGTGACAGACAACAGTCTGGGCGCTTCTCCTTGTGATTCCGCGGCGGTCCCCTTCTCGGGTCGGCAGCCTGTCGAAGGTCTGTCTACCAGGGAGTTTTAACAGATGATTTTGTGAAGGTAGATTTTCAGAAATTAAATAATGATTCAAAGTGGCAAAATGACACTTTTACAGGTTTAAAATTGGAGAAGGGACACACGATTCCTATGATGCAGTTCTGGACAGGTTCAAATGTTTTGAATCAGATTATTCTAAGCTAAGAGATTGGTTTTGCACAGTTCTGGCTAAGTACTCACATAATGAATTGGAAATAGGCGGTCAGGGTCTGGTCAGGTTTGGACTGGACTCCAGGCGGTTGGTTCTGAAGTCACAGCTATCTGGTCTGGTCTCTCTGGATACAGCACTGCTTTCTGGGTCTGCTACCGGTTCTGGCAAAAGTTCTTGGCAAAGAATCCAACAGCTCGCCCGGCTGTAGAATAGTTTGGTTGGATTGCTGGATTCTGAAGGCCTGCTGAAAAAGGATTTAGCTGGTGGTCCAGGCCTCTCTGCTTAAACTTCTGGAGTGAAGTTCTCCGTCAGAGTGCTGCGCAGGAATTCAGTTGAAGGTTGGAAAATCAATGTCCCTGTCTGGCTTCCAGTGGCTATTTTTATGTCTTTTGAAAATGGGTGTGGATGCTAACTTTCTTTGCCCAACCCACTCACGATTTGATAGGTCAAGGATTTCTCTTTGACCTGATTTGAGAAGGGAGCAGTGAGTCATCAGGTGTCATCTTTATGGCATACAGAAAGAACACTCCCCTTTGCTTTTACCTTAGAAAATCATTTTCATAATTAAACACATTTCCCAGATACACAAGTGGTTGATATTACATATACACATCATATATCACATAAGGTAGTTTCTGTACCAACTCTGATGTTTCTAAGAGCTTGGATTAAGAAATGACAACATTTTGCGCTTTTTGGTTGGTTTACCAATATTGGCTTTTTACCAAAAATGACACAGATGTACACCGCCTCTCTACACATATTCCAGTAAATTTAAATTTTTCTAGCGTGAACCCTGTGTCTGCATTTTCCATAGATCATGGGGTTTTGCCTCAGAACATGGTACAGAGTTCTAACACCTCTTAAAATGTGCACAGAAAAATCACAAGAATAATGATATTCATTATATAATTTTGACAAGTCTGTACTATGAATTATCCATCTTTTTTAAAATTGTGCTCTGGCACAGTGGGGTGTGGTTTCCCAAAGCACATGGTGGAATTTCTGGTTTTTCCACTTCCTCCAACTCAAGTTGCTCACACAGGCACTGCCCCTCCCCATTTCTCTCAAGAGGAAGCCATTTACCACCCCACCTAATTGAACATTTGCCTGAGCCAAGGAAGGCTCATTGTTCAGTTTCCTGCAGTCCCCAGCTGCTCCTCCTCTAATCCAATCCGGGAGGTGTCATCTCCTTTTGGTGGGGGCAGCAGAATGCAGCCAGGCCTGGGAAGAGTGGCTGAGCAAGTTTCAACTCCTGTCGGGGGTATTTGCCAGGCAGAATTCAATCTCTTTAAGCCAGGCTTCAGCTAAATGTCACTTTTGTTCCCAGTTTTTCTTCATCCAAATCAAACTTACAGTTTTTACACATGCAGCTAGAACGCTGATTCTAAGTTCAAAACTATGCCATTAAACAGTTGCAAACTATGTGACACTCAACAGTAGGTCACTCATTTATTTTAAACATTTAGATTTTAGTGTCTTTCAGTCCAATTTAACTTAGACTGTTGACATCCACAGCTCAGCCAGTTTTGTTATAAACATTGTTTAGGGCTCTTCATCTTTCCAGATTTTGTATGCACACAAGACTACATTCTGCCAAATGTCTGCTGGTGTTCATTGAGATTTTTGAATATCTTGCAATGTTTAAAATAGGCATTTTTAGCTTGCATTTCAGAGAAACAAAGGTGATTTCAAAGCGCTTTTTGAGCCAACCGGCACTGTTGTTTTTCCTTTGGCACACATTTCACCCATGGCATTCCTGGCCCATCACGCTCGCACTGGTGGGTGGTAGGTCAGGGGAACATTTTGGTGTGTGCCAAAACTGCGTGGTTTTCCTGGATTCTGGCGCAATGTGGGCTTTTCCGCCAACTTAGATTTTCTAAGCCCAAAGCACCAAATGTTGCAGCATAATAGTCCAAACGTTGGTCAGGACACCCAACAAGCCCCCCCGCCCGACTGCGCTTTGATTTCGAGTCGAGGGGGAGTCGGGTGCAAAGGATCTTTTGATCCATGCGCTGGTATGTCCGCATCATCTTCTTCCGATCCAGCAGATGACAAGTTCAGCATCTTTTCCTCCATCAGGGTGGATCGATCGGTTCTCCTCGCCGGTCCTGATGGGAGTATTGGGTGGTACCCGGGCCCCTCGGATCTTTGCTCCCGGTCCCCAGGTCGTCTTCCGTGGTCAGTCTACAGGTTTTCTTTCTCCTAGGATGACAAGCAAAGCGGCAATACACATTCCTAGACATTTTTCCACCACTATTAATGGTGTGGTTGAACATATACATTTTACACATCATGATTCATTTTGCAGTCTTATTTTTAAAACAAGTTATAAACAGGAGACATTTTCCTTCAAGAATCATAATATTTTAGAGACCATATGTGGGATATTTTAGGGTTGGAACTGAATTACTCTGGAGCGGCCCCCTCTGGTATTGCAGAGGACTCCCCCAGTTGCTGCAGGGTGTGCCTGGGATGGCAACACTTTAACTGATTTAGATGGACCCACTTGTCTTCCCCTTCATCCAAACTACCTTTGGGGATGCAGATCTTGTATGCAACTGGGGAGATCTTGTCTATAATTTCAAACGGTCCCTTCCATGTAGGCAAACATTTTCGCTGTTTGGCCCGGTTCCTTTGGAAATTGTATAGATAGACCCAGTCTCCCACATTATATTCCTTCCTGGTGGTTTTCAAATCATAGTGAGTTTTCATGCTATCATCTGATCTTTCTAGATTCCGCTGAGCATAGGCAAAAGCATGTTGGAGGTGTTTCCTTAAATTCTCCACATACTCATGAGTTGTGGAGGCATTTATCAACGTTTGCTCTTGGGTTCTGTAGAGAAAATGCTGGGGAAACACCATCTTGCGTCCAGTCATCATCTCAAATGGTCACATTTTAGTTGCAGATGAGGGGGTGGATCTGATGGCCATTAGGACCAGCGGTAATCGGATATCTCAACTTGGCCCAGAATCTGCCACAAACTTTTTTAATATGCTCACAATGGTTCTGTTGTATCTCTCCGCTGCACCAGAAGAGGCTGGCCGGTAAGCAATATGTAGCTTCCTTTTGACCCCAGTATCTCCTACATCTTTGTCATTACCTTGCTGGTGAAATGGCTACCTCTGTCTGACTCAATCCTTTGAGGTAGACCAAAACGGGAAATGATGTGGTTAATCATCAGGGCAGCTGCTGTTTCTGCCTTGCAGTTTGGGGCCGGGAAACATTCCACCCACTTGGTAAACAAGCATGTGACCGTCAACATGTACTTGTTTCCCCTAGACGAGCGAATCACGGGGCCTTTGTAGTCGATTTGCAAATCTGACCATGGCAGTGTCATCCCCCTCTTTTGGAGAGGCGCACGGTGTGTGAGAGATGATGGCTGAAATTGTGCACACACCAGACACCCCTTCAAGTATTGGTCGAGGTCCTGCCCTATGTGTGGCCAGTAAGCAACCTCTCTTAAGATCTCAAGTGTTGTATGAAACCCCCTATGACCGGCGGTGGCTGCATCATGGGCGTGACTTAACATCAGGCTTCGGAATGAGGTAGGGACCACCCACTGATCATGGCCAGCTTCGGATTTCCTTACCAACAAGCCGTCTTGGATTCGGAACATTTTTGTACATTTCATCAACACTCTACGGTCCTCCTTCCCAATGTAATCGGTATCCGTCAGAGGAAATTTCTCAGGGTCCTCAATGTGTTGGTAAAACTTACCAATTATTGAATCCCCCTTCTGAGTCATAATTAAATCAGTATCAGGGGTCTCCTTACTCCATTGTGCAGTTGGAAGATCGTTGTGAGCATTTGTCTGGGACCTAGTGATAGCAGTGACCTGGATTCACCCCAACAGGGACTCTATTTCTATTAGGTCCCCTTGGATGGCCCCGGTTTTGGCCAACTGAACAGCGAAGTCATTCCCAGTTTTGTCTGGTCCCTCTACTTTGGAATGACCCTTGATCTTTTTCCAATAGATGGTCATCCCATTCAAGGTGACCAGATCATCAATTTTTTGGATGAACTTCCCATGTTTCAAGGGTTTTTCGTTAGCACATAGCATGCCTCTGGTTTTCCAATTGACCAGGTGCTCCACGAACCCGTTCCGTACATAATCTGAATCCGTGATTATGATCAGTTCATGGAGTTGATGTTGGACAGCAGTGAGGATGGCTTGATGCACATCCATCAACTCTGCTACTTGACTATTTCGGAGACCGATTTTCTACCCAGCGGAGGGTTCTGGAGACTCATTGACCCGCGCATTCCCTACGCCGGCCAACAGTTCTTTTTCCCCGTTGTTGTCAACATGGTAAGAGCATCCATCCACATAGACAGTGGGCATTCCCTCACACTTGTCTTCTTCAAAGACTTTGTGTGGGGAATTAAGGTATGCCTCTGTGTTGTCCTTGATTTTTAGACTTTCGTCATCGAGACAGTTTTCTCTGGCACAATCATGCAAGTCAGCCAGACCTTGCGCGAGGGGACTCTTCTTGTTTTGGCCTTATCTGAACTCCACAGGAAAGCCTTGCATTGACAGAATCCAGGAAGTAATTCGGGAATTACTCACATTTCCGGCCCGGATTCTGTCCCTTTGGAGATATTGCAGAGGCTGGTGTGGAGTCTCCACTATGATGTGTTCCCCCTGGATAAACGGGCGGTAATTCTTCAATGCCCACACCGTTGCCAGTAGTGCCTTCTCACAATCGTTGCATTTTTTCTCCACAGAGGATAAAGTTTTGCTCGCATAGGAAATTACTTTATTGACCTTGCCATGCTTTTGGTATAATACTGCCGTCAAGCATGTATTAGAGAACCCTGTCTCCAGGAAAAACTCCTTGTTTCTGACATGGTAAGATAGGCAGGGCGCTTGTGAGAGGCTTCTTTTGAGCTGTTTTACTGCCTCGGCTTGTTCTGGACCCCATTCCCACTTGACCCCCCCTTCAAAAGATGAATCAGGGGTCTAGTGATCTCTGCGTAGCCCTCAATGGACTTTCTGCTGTAATTAGTCAGTCTAAGGAGACTCCATAGTTCCCGCAGAGTTGTGGGGTCTTTCAGTTTCTGAAGTGCTTCCGCTTTCTTTTCTTGGGGACAGAGATCCTGAGGAGTAATCTCATGCCCCAAGAAATTAACACGGGTTCTACACCACTGTGCTTTCTGAAAGGAAAGTTTTGCTCCGGCAGCCCTCAACTGGGTCAGGACATAACGGATCTCCGCTATGTGTTCCTCAACAGTTGAGTGTTTAATGAGGACATCATCTACATAAGCCAGGTTACCCCTCGCACCCAGGTCGGCATGGCCTTGTGTAGGAAAATGTTGAATTCATTGCCGGAGTTGAGGTATCTGAAGGGAGTTTGGGTCCATGTGTACTGCTGGCCCCCAAAGGTAAAAGCAGTTTGTATTGGTCCTCCCTACTGACAGGTACGGTCCAGTATCCATTGGTCAGGTCTATTGCAGTGAATACCTGTGACCCCTGAATCTGGGCCGGCCCTTGGTCAATGTAGGGAAGAGGCCATCGGGAGGTATGGACCCATTTGTTGAGCTCCCTAAGGTCGGCGCAGAGTCTCCACTGGCCGTTTGGCTTCAATATTCCCAGCACCGGATTATTGAAGGTGCTGTGTACTGGACGGATTATTCCCCGGGACTCAAGGTTCTTAATTATTTCAGTAAGGGACTCCATGGATGCGAGAGGCAAGCGATATTGCTTCACAAACACTGGAGTCATGCCAGGGTCTGTGGTAATTGTTGTTGTGTGGATGTCGGTGCGACCACAGTCATATGAGTCTACCGCAAAGAGATCTTGGAAATCCAAGAAAACTTGTTTCAACTTTTGCTTCTGTTCCTGAATCACGCAGGCATCGAGCCAGGTTGGCTCTCTCTTCCACCATCTGCCTGAAGCCTGGAAAGACTTCTGGTTTTGCTATCTCAGCGGCCTCCTCCAGCTGGGTGGAGAAGTCCCTGGTCAGAGTGCTGATTTGGACTGGAGGCTTCAGGTGGGAAAGGCAGCCCTCATGGACCTGGAAAATCACCTCATCCCCTCTGAAGTCACATCTTCCTTACCATAAGGGCAAGAAGTGTACACCAGGAAGTTCCCCCCATGCCGGGTAAAGATCCTGTCTGGTGTTGTATTGTCATCACTGTCACTGTCAAAACAGTCCTTGAGGATTGGTCCTAACAGTTAATTTCCTAAATCAATGGAGAAATGTCGGTCATCAACCGCCATTCCAATAATGATGCCTGCGGCTAGAGTAATACTCTTTAAGTCACTGTTATCCACCTCTATTGGAATGGTGTCATGTTCTATGTTGACTAATGGTGTTGGGTTTACCCCAAACCCTTGCTGTTGGAGAGAAGCATTTAGATGAATATAAGCATCAGGGCTTTTCAATTTTTGTCCTCTTTTAACTTTCACTTCCAGGGAGAATTGTCGGGTCCTTTCTGGGATGGTGACTTCCTCTTTAACCTGAATTTCAACTGCATAATGTAGCAATTGAGCTGACCTAAATGCTTTTTCTGGATCATCAAAGCCCATGGGATTATCGGCTAATCGGGACCAAGCTTTGAAGTTTATTGGGTCCAAACTAATGGCAAAGCGATTGAGAATATCACTGCCTAAGTAAAAGGCGGCAGTGACGTCTCGCACGACCCAACAATTATGGACTATGCTCTTGTTGCCAATGGAGATTTTGGGCATACACCTGCTTGGCAGGAGATGTTTGGAATTGGGTGTTTCCCGATCCATTTTCCATTTGTCTATCAGTTTTAATGCGGGAATGGCTGGAACTTTTGGGAGTTGGCGAAACATGGCTTCGCTGATGAAGCTCTTACCGTTGCTCACGCACACTCGGGCGAGAACTGAGTCCTTCCCATCATTTAACTGAACAGGGATGAACAACTGCTCTCCAATTTGCTGAATGTCAGCCAGGCTCTGAGCTGATTTCACATCTTTCTGCACTATCAGACTGGGAGTTTCTGATTGTGGATTGGTAAAGAATTTCAGAGTATTTCCTTCCAGTGTGGAATACCACCTTACTTTGGAAGGAAGGTTGATTTTCAGAAATAGAGTGGACCCCCCATCACCAGTCTGTTGTCCTACTGCTATTACTGTCACGTCTGGAATTTGGTTGTTCTGGAAGGGAAATTCTACTTGGTCAGATTTTTGTTCAACCATGTGGCATGTGCCGTTTAAACTAATATGGTTGACACTCTGTTTTAATTTTATTGGTCGGCTAGTCTGGGTCCAGAGGCCCTTTTTTACGCAATCTATTAGGGGTGACAACCTTCTCAGGAGGTCATTCCCTATTAAACAAGGGGTTCCCTCTGGAGTCACTACTATGACCGGGTGTTTCACCTTGTGT
Source organism: Ambystoma mexicanum (assembly GCF_040938575.1). NCBI lineage: Eukaryota > Metazoa > Chordata > Amphibia > Caudata > Ambystomatidae > Ambystoma > Ambystoma mexicanum. Next base: position 249,896,190 of record NC_090923.1, on the reverse strand, counting down.
CGCCCAATTTTAATGTCCAAATCTGCCGTCCCCTCAACAGGAATTTCCTTCCCATCAAAGTTCTGAAGCTGTCCAGGAAGAGAGGTGGGAGGAATACGGTAATTCTCCCCCCTTCCTGCATTTAGTTCGTCAAAGGCCCTTTCTGGACAGAAGGGTAGCTTGGGATCCATGTCCACCAGTGCCAACATTGTACCCTGCCCCTGTACTTGTACCGGGGCATAATATCTTCCCTCCTTCTCCTCAAGGGGGCACAGATAATGCACATTTCTGGACAACTGGTGGGCTAACTTTCTGGTTTTGGATATTGAGAGAGAAGAAATTTGGGCAGAATTCTGTGGAGAGCCTTGGGAATCTGAAAAAAAAAGTTGGCAACTTGAAAGAGGATATTCGAGTTCCCCTGGTTCCGGTCCTGGGCCGCCCCCCCCCCTTTTTGGAGGCAGTCACCAGAATGGGTTTGAACCCGGGGATTTTGATGCTGTTGGTTCTGGGATAGAATGATGGGCGGCGACAGCTCAATCCCCACATCTACCCAGTCTATTGATGCGGTTTTGGGTTCCCCTGGTTCCGGTTCTGGGCCGCCCCTCCCTTTTTGGAGGCAGTCACCAGGATGGGTTTGAACCATGGGTTTTCGGTCTTGTTGGTTCTGGGATAGAATGATGGGCGGTGACAGCTCAATCCCCACATCTACCCAGTCTGGGTTGGAATCCGTTGGGACCCATTTTTCCTTGGGAGAAGTTTCCCCATCTCTGAAGGAGAAGATCCTTTTCCCAGGATCCTCTGAGGATCCCTCTCCCTCAAATTTGAAGGCCTGTACCTCCTCCACAAAATGGGTCTGTTTGGGTCCTTTCTTTCTCCTACCTCCTCTTTGCTCCTTGGGTGGCAGACTTTCAGGGGTAGGAGATTTTGTTTCCGGTTCCTGGTTTTCCAGGGGCTGTTTACAAGTTGGGAAGGAAGCTTCCTCCAAGGCTTTACACCCCCTTCCCCTTGTGCCTCCTCCCTGGGAACCGGCGGGTTATCGGGGTGCTTCCCCCGTCATTGTTCTGGAGCACCAGGCCCAGAGTTTGGGGCATTCTGCAGTGGCATGCTCATCTGAGGGTTCCGTTGAGCCCTCAGTATGTGACCCAGATCACGGGCCATATTTTGGACCTGGCGCTCAAGTTGGAAAACCCACTCAGGCTGATACGGGGTTCTGTTTTCTCCCCTGGGCTGATCCCGGGAAGGGTAGCTATCCCTTCTCTGGTAATACCCTGGGTTGGGAAGATTTGGGTACCCCTCCACCCTTGGCCTCCCCTCTCCCGGATTAGGTTGTCTGGGCTCAGGGAATTGGGGAAAGAAGGATGGATAATTTTGGGGCTGGAAGTTGGGTGGATACCTGGGGAACAAGTTCTGCCCAGGTATGGTGAATTACTGCCCTCCTGGGGGAAGTGTGTAGGGAAGTTCTCTGGGTCAGGTGCTTGGCTGGATCCCCCCCCTTGGGCTGAAGGAGTGCACACGTAACCCAGGATTGGTCTGTTTCCCTTATAGCGGGGACTTACATAGTCAGGGGAGCAAGGGACCCCATTTGTGGGGCTACCTCCTTGACTCCCTGTCTGTAACTGGCCCGGGGGCCTTCTGGGCTTAGAATTATTTGGTGCTGGCAGGTTTTTAGGTCCCCCCATCTCCAAATCTAAAATGGGGGCAACCTTTACCTCTGCCACCTTGGCAGCAGCAGGGGTGCTGTTGGTTTTGGGGTTTTTGGGCTGATTCTTATTTTCCACCAGTTTCTGCACCTCATAGATGCGGGTGGCTTACTCAATGACCCAGTCTAAAGATCTTTTCTCGGGAAAATCTCTCACAAGCTGGGTCATTATGTATTTGGGGAGAGCATGGAAAAACGTATTAACAAATTCCTTACTGTCGGTGCGCACCCTTTAGGTAGTCTGCGCAAAAGCACGCTTTAAATCCTGCACAAATTCTTGTGGGGCCTGATCCTCCCCACATTGCAAATTGTAGGCTGCCTTGCGAGACTCTTGAGGATTTCTATGAACAGACAAATGTTTCAAGATGACCGCCCTATAGGTGGACCATCTTGAATGATTTTGGTCCTCCAGCCCCGCAAAGAAACTGAAGTATTCTGGGGAGAATGTCCATTTGACGTACTGGATGCAGCTACTGCTGTCCTTCAAATGGAGAGTCTCCATCATTTGCTCATAAAGCTCCAAGTGTTCCCAAACAGAATACTTGGCGTTCTTGTGGTAAGGCATAATGACACTCCTTATTGCCTTGATCTACTTTAAGTGGTCCTTAAGCAAGGCCCTTTTTGCCTTATTGGCCTTTTTGGTTTGGGTAACCCTGGTCTATTCATCCTCTGACTCAGAAGCACTGCTCCCAGAGATGCCCGTCTGATCTTCCAGGCTCTCCCGGATTCTGCGAGCCTGGGAATGGCTGGCAGAATGTGCGGACCTGGTCTCCTGTGTCCTGGGCCGCTCAGAGGAGTCTTCAGATCCCTCCTTGCTGCCAGGATTTGATGGACACCCCCCCACTGACCTAACTGGGCGGAGGTTTTCAGGATGCCCTTAGTGGGCCTACTCTCCTGGGGTTCCCCACTAAATTGCACTGTGCTTAGGAGCCCATACCTGGATACCCGCCCATCCATTCCTGGGAGGTACTGGCCTATGAACCCCATACTTTTGGCTGGATAGTAATCTGCCCTCCCTGTGGCCCTGTGCTCATGTGCGCCAGGGGACATGGGGGTGGCAGAGTCCAGGGACTAGGAGAGATGAAGGCCTATGGTACTAGGGCTCCTGAGGTTATGCTCAGGGGTTTCCCTTTCCCATCGAACTTCATCTCTATCAGCCCCTGCTCCCTGTTGCAATGCAAGAGCCTGCGCTTTCAGTTCTTCAGTTAAGGCCTTACTAGACTCTATCAGTCTCTCCTGCATGGCTACCTGTTTCTGGAGCCTATCATTGTGCTGACAGAGAGCCTCATTCTCTCTCTGTGCCTCCTGATTGGTCCTGGAATACTGTGCCAGTCTTTGCTGCTGGGTGGTTACCTCCTGGGGACCATCCCTACTGGCCTGCTCCTTTCTTGCCAGAGCCTCCTCCACCCTCCTGGCGTGCTCTAACAAGTTCTGATGTTCTTTTTGGAGGTCACCCAGTCCCTGGAGGGCCAAGTGATTTTCTTCAATTCTTTTTTTTAAGTGACAGACTTCCTGGCCTAAGGTGTCTCTTTCCTGACTTAGAGCCTGCATCTGTGCCGCCAAGTCATCCCTCTGCCTTTGAAAGGCACCAGCTTTGTGGCGCTGCTCCTCAAATTCTGTCTGGTTGTCCAGGTCTTTCAGAATCAGTTTATTGCTCTCTGTCTTCTCCCTATCTAGGTGGCTTTGCAGGGTGACTACCTGCTCTGTGCATGCCCCATTGAAGTCCAGTTGTTGCTCCAGCTTTTTCTGGCTCTGCAGTAGGGCGTCCAAACCTTCTTGGTACTCCTTCTGCAAGGCCAGAAATCTGTTATCCTGGTCAAACATTTCCTGCTGCAGGATATCCATATCCTCCTTTATTTTAATAATATACTGCCTACTATAATGTTCTGACTCCTGGCTCCTCTGCAGCCTCTGCTCAGAGAGACCAGGTCAGATTGGGCCTTCTCTAATGCCATCAGTTGCCTATTTGCCAGATCTTGGCCTTCAGCACATTTGTCCTGTATGGCTCCCATATGTAAATATAAATATGCCGCTACCCTGGCAATCTTGTTGTGCTCATCCTTGGTTTTAGGGGCCATATATGGTTCACTCAGGGCCACATGTAAGGACCCTGATCTCTCCATATATCTGACCCTGTTTCAGTGATCTGGGGTGCGATTGCCTGCAACCAGACCGCCTGGTCCTGATGAGCCCACTCACCTCTCACAAATAACTTATGTAAGAGGTGTTCTCTGGCTATTTTGATATCTACCAAGGTCGTCATTCTGGAACTTGATTTCCTTCCTGACTTACAGAAGTTTGTATTTTATTTAGCAAAACAGACCGTTTCCTTAGAGCGTTCCTTTGAGGTGTGTTTTTACAGTGTAACACGGCGTGGTCATCCAACAGAATTTATATATCCTGTCAGTTAGCACACTGTATTAATCTGCACAAGTGATAGATCTAATCCAGAATCCCGGACGAGCCCCCACTCTGTTAAATGACTTCAATTCAGCAATCCCACTAAGTCAATGCCTCGTCTGGGTCGCCCAAGGGAAGCCCTTATTTATATATTTTTATGACAAGTTATACTCTGGATGATAAACCCTTATATAACGCCCCTCTCTTTGAATCCCCCTGACCTCACTGAGCCAAGAAGTAGGTTTGTTTTGCAATTTAAAAGATTTATTGGAAAAATTAAACAATATATACATATATATATATATTACACTTTTATAATAAATTATTATTTGATATCACACTTAAGAATATGATAGTGATCAACACTGGGTGATGTTACACTAGCACACTGATTTAATTACTTAATAGTTAGTATAGGGAGAACAAGGTAGCTGGGAATGCTTTATGGTTTCACGGAGATGCAAAGATGAATAAAAGGCAGTACAGAAATAAACATGATATGATTTCAGCAAAAGATAATATGATTACTTTTTCTCTGACAATTCACTCCCCCCCTATGCAATGTAAGGAGATGGAAGTAACACACACAGTCTTCAGGAATACAATCACAGTACAATACGAATTCAGTTCCCCCCTAGCAAGCTTAGATCACAGAGATGATTTTAAACACAGGCAAAGTACTTTAAATGTGGTATGCAAAGAAGGGAAAAATATGCTAAGAATGATTTTAATTCCCTATATGAGATTCAGGGTGGGTGATAGCTACTTTAAATTAGTTCAGGATCACTTTAGCAATGCTCTATGAATGATTGTCAGGTTGCAAACGAATTTCAGCAAAGGAAAGCAAGAAGCTGCTATTTTGACAAGTGAAGAAATTTGAGCCAAATCGCAAATCGTGGCACTTTTCCCGAGTGCGTTGAGCGCGATTACGGAAAAAGTCTAATGAATAGAAAGTCAGTTCAAGAGATACAGACAATTTCGTGAAGGTAGATTTTCAGAAATAAAATAATGATTCAAAATGGAAAAATGCCACTCTTACAGGTTTAAAATCAGAGAAGGGACACACAATTCCTATGATGCAGTTCTGGACAGGTTCAAATGTTTTGAATCAGATTATTCTAAGCTAAGAGATTGGTTTTGCACAGTTCTGGCTAAGTACTCACACTATGAATTTGAAGTAGGCCATCAGGGTCTGGTCAGGTTGGGACTGGACTCCAGGCGGTTGGTTCTGAAGTCACAGCTATCTGGTCTGGTCTCTCTGGATACAGCACTGCTTTCTGGGTCTGCTACCGGTTCTGGCAAAAGTTCTTGGCAAAGAATCCAACAGCTCGCCCGGCTGTAGAATAATTTGGTTGGATTGCTGGATTCTGAAGGCCTGCTGAAAAAGGATTTAGCTGGTGGTCCAGGCCTCTCTGCTTTAAGTTCTGGACTGAAGTTCTCTGTCAGAGTGCTGCGCAGGAATTCTGTTGAAGGTTGGAAAATGAATGTCCCTGTCTGGCTTCCAGTGGCTCTTTTTATGTCTTTTGAAAATGGGTGTGGATGCTAACTTTCTTTGCCCAACCCACTCACGATTTGATAGGTCAAGGATTTCTCTTTGATCTGATTTGAGAAGGGAGCAGTGAGTCATCAGGTGTCATCTTTATGGCATACAGAAAGAACACTCCCCTTTGCTTTTACCTTAGAAAATCATTTTTATAACTAAACACATTTCCCAGATACACAAGTGGTTGACATTAAATATACACATCATATATCACATAAGGTAGTTTCTGTTCCAACTCTGATGTTTCTAAGAGCTTGGATTAAGAAATGACAACATTTTGCACTTTTTGGTTGGTTTACCAATATTGGATTTTTACCAAAAATGACACAGATGTACACGCCTCTCTACACATATTTCAGTAAATTTTCATTTTTCTAGCGTGAACCCTGTGTCTGCAATCTCCATAGTTCATGGGGTTTTGCCTCAGAACATGGTACAGAGTTCTAACACCTCTTAAAATGTGCACAGAAAAATCACAAGAATGATGATATTAATTATATAATTTTGACAAGTCAGTACTATGAATTATCCATCTTTTTTTAAATTATGCCCTGGCCCCGAGGGGTGTGGTTTCCCAAAGCACATAATGGAATTTCTGGTTTGTCCACTTCCTCCAACTCAAGTTTCTCACAGAGGCACTGCCCTTCCCCGTTTCTTTCAAGAGGAAGCCATTTACGACCCCCCCTAATTTAACATTTGCCTGAGCCAAGGAAGGCTCATTGTTCAGTTTCCTGCAGTCCCCAGCTGCTCCTCCCCTAATCCAATCAGGGAGGTGTCATCTCCTTTTGGTGGGGGCAGCAGAATGCAGCCAGGCCTGGGAAGAGTGGCTGAGCAAGTTTCAACTCCTGTCGGGGGTTGTTGCCAGGCAGAATTCAATCTCTTTAAGCCAGGCTTCAGCTAAATGTCACTTTTGTTCCCAGTTTTTCTTCATCCAAATCAAACTTACAATTTTTACACATTTTTACACATGCAGCTAGAACGCTGTCAAAACTATGACATTTAACAGTTGCAAACTATGTGACACTCAACAGTAGGTCACTCATTTATTTTAAACATTTAGATTTTAGTGTCTTTCAGTCCAATTTAACTTAGGCTGCTGACATCCACAGCTCAGTCAGTTTTGTTATAAAAATTTTTTAGGGCTCTTCATCTTTCCAGATTTTGTATGCACACAAGACTACATTCTGCCAAATGTCTGCTGGTGTTCATTGAGATTTTTGAATATCTTGCAATGTTTAAAATAGGAATTTTTAGCTTGCATTTCAGAGAAACAAAGGTGATTTCAAAGTGCTTTTTGAGCCAACCGGCACTGCTGTTTTTCCTTTGGCACACATTTCACCCATGGCATTCCTGGCCCATCACACTCGCACTGGTGGGTGGCAGGTCAGGGGAACATTTTGGTGTGCGCCAAAACTGCGCGGTTTTCCTGGATTCTGGCGCAATGTGGGCTTTTCTGCCATCTTGGATTTTCTAAGCCCACAGCACCAAATGTTGCAGCATAATAGTCCAAGCGTGGGTCAGGACACCCAACAATTCATTGTGTCAAACACCAGATACTAGACACCCACAACACAGAATGCGTATGCGTCACACACTCCATTCACCCAGATCCCACCCCCAGGCGTACCCACAACATACGGTCGTTGAGAAGGCCCCAGCCAGTCTGGTCAGCACTTCCCCACACTACCATATATGGAACTTCCACCCAACAGCCAGTCAGGGGGAAGGGACAGAGTCAGGGCTTCCCAGGACTTCGGGAAGATCAAGTAACAGGCGATGGAAGGCAAGAGGCCATTGGGACCATTTTTGTCTCCATCAGGAATCTACCGATTCCAATGACAGGACCTGGGCATCCCAAAATGGAGGACACTCAGGGCACTAGTCAATTCAGCACGTAGCTGCCACCAGCCCATAACCTGCTCTGTGGGGCACACACAGGTGCTCAAAAACATACTCTAGGGGCACAGGGTTGGACCCCGACCCATGGGTGCCAAAAGGGTATCCCATGGGTCTGTTCACCAAACCAAAAGAGAGAGCTGCACCGACAGGAGTCCCACATGAACTCCTGCATGGAAAACACGACAGAACACACGATAAAAAGCAGTAAAGGACAAGAATACAGAGGCCATGTCCCTCTGATGCATTCCCAGCATCACATCATGCAGCAGATGGTTCGGCAAACACGTCTGGGTGGACAGTGGCAGGTTGGCCTACATGGCCACTCGGGGTAAAGAATTGTTGTCGCTGTGCTGGTTGGCGGATCTGAAACGCTGGTAGAGGAATCTCCAATGGCTTTAGTGACTGCAGCGTGACAACAGTGGTGCAGCCGTTCATTTTTCGAGGGCTCGACTGCCTTGAAAATGTCCTTAAAAGATGGACACTGGTTGTTGCTTGTTGTGGTACTACTCCGAGCTTCTTTGCAGGGCTTGTGTCATCCTTTAAAACAGACAGCCCAAAGCTGAAGAGAGTGTTTGCAGGCAACAGCCATGTCCTTTTCAGAGACTCGCTGGCACATCCCACCTGGGCCACTTGCTGGCAGAATCTTACAGGGCACGCTATGTGCTGGCTGGGTACCAGTTCTGGAGCTGCTGGATGGGTCCTCTAGCCTGGTATATCCCTCTGTTTCCTGGGAGACGTTTAAGGGTGGGATCTTGCCTATCTCTTGGAAATCCTGGCCTCCGTTACTGGCGGAAGGTGTAGGGCAGACTGTACCTTCAGCTATGGACCAAATGTATCATTCTTCTTATGCCTTCCGAAGCCATCAGATGAACTGCTAAGTGGCCCCAGTGATAGGTGCCGGCTAAGCCTACCTTAATGAGCCAATCCTGGGTACCCACCAACAATCTTCTGTTATGCATGAGGTCATAACCAGAGTGCTTGGCAACAGGAAAGATAAGGGGTGACAACATGTACTACTAAGCCACCCCCATCTTCCGGTCTGTTGTGGATCAAAGTGTATCTCTGGTTAATTGAGCTCTATGTGACTCCTGATCAAAGCACAGGTCTCCCTTGAAGTTTGTGGTGAGAGCAGTCTCCATAAATTCACATACTTTTCCCCTCTGAAAGGGGGTTCCCTGCAGGTGTTACCCACTGTAAACAGTTGTCCCAGACAAGACATTCAATGCTCTTCATACAGAGGTTGGGAACTAGCTTCAAGTTGACACATTGCTTATTAAAGAGGTGTTAGTTTCATGTCCCTTGTGTTAGTTCTGTGACCAGGCCTCTTTGCAGGCCTGCTTTCATTTAACTCTCATCAGTATGCCCTGCCACTACACAGAACTTTGACAATAGAACAGGGCAGATCCATGGAGCTTTTGATATTTTTATTAGGCTTGCCATGGCCGGAGGGAGGTGTTGCCTTGAGATGCTTTGGTGTACCCATGGTTGTCATATTCCAGCTAAATATGACAGGGAGGACTGTGTCCCCCCCAGAGTACACAGGCTATGTGTTTGTTGTGAGGTGAGCAGAGGAAAATGTGTGCAGATTAGCCCCACACATTTTCTGAAGTTGATCTCCCATTGTTCATTTCCATTATAAAACTTCAGAAAAAGCCCAGGCGAGCCCAAACTCCCTGTGCGGATGGCTGAATTCCTCTTATGCCCCCCCAACCTCAACATGTGAGCCATCATGTTACTGAGGGTCCGGTTCATCATTAAGGCAAAAGTACCGGCTGAGGTCATCTGCATTTCCCTGCTGGGAGCCTGGCTTGTCCTCAATGTCCACATCTAATCCCTGTAGAGATGTGGGGCAACGTAAAAGGTTAGGGTTCTCCCCTTGCATGGCCATTAACCTTTTGCAGAGGCTGGTGGTCTGTCTAAACCGTAAAGTGAGACTCAAAAATTTCAACTTCTTTAAGGCCCACGTGACCACATATCCCCATTTTTCTATGGCAGCCCAGATATTTTCTCTTTTTGTCAACTGCCTGCTAATGTAGGTGACAGGTTACTCTGCCCCTTCAGATTGCAGCTGCGCTAACACTTCTCCAATCGTCAAATCACAGGTGTTTGTCTGGATAATGAACTCCTGACCATAGTCTGTAACTGGGGCCCTGCACAATCCATCCTTTAAATCCTGAAAGGAGGTTTGACTGGCGGGGTTCCAAGTTACCTTTCTCGGCTTCTTCTTGGAGGTTACATCATTTAGGGGCATGGCAACATTCCTATACCCTCTGATGAACAACCAGTAATACCCGATGACACCTAGAAAGTCTCTCACCTGTGTCTGTGTGGTGGAGATGTTCCAATCCTTCTTAGCATGTAACTTTGCTTCAAGAGGTTGTTTCTTACCTCCACCGACTAGGTGGCCTAAGTAAGTAATGGCACCCTGCGCTATCTGGCAGTTTGTGGCCCTGATAGTCAGACCTGCATTCTGCAGCGCCTGAAACACTTGTTTCAGGTGGGATAAGTGATCCTCCCAGGTGTGGTTGAATACAGCAATGTCATCTAAATATGCAAAACTGAAGTTTTCCAGACCAGACAAAACCTGGTAAACCATCTGCTGAAAAGTGGCAGGGGCATTCAATCTGAAGAGCATCACAGTGCACTGATAATGTCCTTCCAGGGTTGATAATGCTGACCTCACTCGCACTCTATCTGTCAAGCGAACCTGCCAATACCCACTGTGAGGTCAAAGGTATTCATGTACTTGGCAGCGCCAAGATTGTAAATGAGCTCATCTGCCTGAGGAATGGGGTGAACATCTGTTTTCATGACAGATTTGAGCTCAGTTTAGTCCACACAAAAGCAAACTTCAGTCTTCCCACCACTGGTCTTTTTAGGGACCAGTATCACTGGGCTAGCCCAGGGGATGTGGGATGGCTCTATCACTACTAGGGATAACATCTTGGAAACATCCTCCTTGATGGTGTCCCTAACCTTATAGGACATCCGGTGAATCCTACTTTTCACCGGCTTACTGTCTCCAGTGTCCTCATCATGGTTGCAATGAACCTGCACGACCTGGAGTCAGGGAAAACAGACTGGCAAACTTTCCCAGTAAACAGTGACAGTCTGTCAGTTGCTGTTCTTACAGGTCTATTGCAAGGTTGACACCTTCAGCTGACCCATCTGCGGCTTCAGTGTGCAAGAGGTCTGGGAGGTTGATGTGAAATACCCTGCATATCTGTTTAAGTCCTTTCACGTCACTTAGATAATTCACCTCACTGACCTTATCTAGCACACAGTAAGGCACAGTCAGTTTGTCCTGAAGGGCACTTGGTTTGACAGGCTCCACAATCCACACCCACTGGCCGAGAGAATAGACTGTGGTCTTCTGGTTGTGCCAGTGCTTCATCAGCTCCTGACTGGCTTTAGGTTCTTTGTTGATTGTTCCATGTACTTTGCCATTCTAGATTGAAGGCATAGTACATAGTCCACCACATCTCATGCAGGGTATGAGGGATGGCTCTCCCATCCCTCCTTCACTAGACTGATGAGACCCTGTGCAAGGTGTCCAAACAGAAGCTCAAAGGGTCTAAACCCTACTCCGTTCTGTGGCACCTCCCTGTAGACGAACAGAAGGCATGGCAGGGGAACATTTTCTTCTCAGGAGCCAACTATCATGCCTTTAAGGGTCTTGTTGATACACTCAACAAGCCCACTTGATTGTGGATGGAATGTGGATGGAAGGATGCAGAGAACCTATTTGTGACTCCACACTCTTCCCACATGGCCTTCATATACGTTGACACGAAGTTTGATTTCCTGTCAGAAACGTTTTCCTTGGGGAATCCAACACGGGCAAATATCACAATCAGAGCCTTCACAACCATGACTTCTTTGATGCACCTGGGAAGGACAGCATCAGAGTATCTTGTGGTGTGGTTTATCACCACCAAGACATATCTGTTCCCTGAGCTGGTTTGGGGATCTAATGGACCCACAATATCTATGCCTATTCTCTCAAAAGGCCACCCAACAACGGGTAGTAGAATTAAGGGGGCCTTTGTGGCACCACCTGACTTGCCAGAAGCTTAACAAGTCGATCAGGACCGAACTGCGGCCAGTAAAAGTGCGCAGACAAGCGGTCTGATTCCCTTGTCACTCACAAGTGACCTGCTAAAGGAATTTGGTGAGACAAAACCAAAAGGAACTTCTGTGGCACTGGGGAATCACCAACCTCCTGGTGTCCTCACCTTCAGAGTCTTTCAGCTCACTGTACAGGAGTCCAATCTTCCAGTACACTTTGAACAGGCCAGGGCCCTCGCTTCTAGCCTGCTCCTCTACCTGCTTCCGCAGACCCGCCAGAAAGGAAAACTCTTTCTGGACTGTGAAGTGGACGTTCTGACCTGGGACCTAGCTGATGCAATCTCATCCAGCTTGGGCAGGCCCTTCAGATCTGCGCCCACTTGGTCCTCCATCTCAGGTTACTGCATTGTGCCAGGAAACGCTGAAGGCACTCAGTCTCCTGCTACCAGAGTATGTTCCTCAGTGGCTATTAGACCCTCTCTGGCAGGAGTAGGTGACTCAGTAGTCTGTGGAACTGGACTAGGGGCTACAGGCCACACTGGTCCTGCCAAAAAGCCCCCTGGAAGCACTCTAGTTCCAAAGGCTCTGAGAGTGTTTAATCTGGCAATCTCTTTTGCCCTCGATTGGGTAGCCACTGTGAATATTTCAGGATCATGAACATCATTGCCCAACAAACAAGGGACAAGAATGGAGTCCTTTACTGCTAAACAGCGCTGTGTTGTTTCACCTCGCCATCTGAACTCTGCTTTCACCAAGGGGCACATTCTCTTTTTCTAAAACCCACCTACACACACATCAGGCCCATCAATATACTGGCCTGGCAGTACCCTCTGCCGGGTGACGGTAGTGACACTAGCCGTGTTGTCTTCGACTGCAGGAGTTTTGTGTCCTTTGATATACACATGTTCTAGATAGAGTTGAGTATTACTGGGATATGGGGTCTCTTCTCAAGACCCTTGTACTGTTCTCACATAGTGTAACCAATCCACATTCAGCCTCTCTCTAGCCTAGTGGGAAGTCCTCCTCTAAGAGGCCCACAATAATGATTGCCTCTTTGACGAATTCAACATTCACTATGGCTTGCTTGGCTAATCCCTTGCAAGCAGTATTCCCTTTTCAATGGTCTAGCTCATTACACATGAAAGAACCTTTGGGTGGTGAGAACGCAGGTGCCACAGTGTTAGGGTTACCTGTGCTCTTCTTTTCGGTGTGCACAACTGAACTAGAGTTTTGGGATTACCCTTTGTTCTTTGGGGACCTGCTTTCGAATAGGATTGGGTTGGACCTTTGTCCTTCCCATCCCTGTTTTCTTTTTGGTCCACCGACTTCTCGACCATTTTGGGTGTGCCCGTCTGAGCCTTTTTCTGGTCTTGAGTACTCACAAACCTGTCTGCAGCTTTTGCAAGCTTCGTAAGGTTTGTGATAATCTTGTCCACAAGATGCTGGTGTAGGTCAACCTCACAATTGTTCAATACATGTTCACACGCAATCAAATAGTACATCCCTTTGTTACCAGTCACCCACCCACTCAGATATTTCAACAAGTGTGTGAACGCTTCAAATGTCTGCCCACTTTTCTTTCCGAGCTCTCTGAAGCTCTGAAAATACTGTTCTGTGGTTTTACATATCTTTCCGAGGAGTGCTGCCTTCATGTTCTCATAAACAAGCATTTCCTCAGGAGTTAACTGAAGAATTGCATCAGCCCCTGTGTCGCTAAGCAACTCATAAGGGCTGCACCCCACAGTCCCTCATCCACCTTCTGCAGTTGTAAAACCAGCTCAAACACTTAAAATCATTCAAAAATATCATTCCCTACTTAATAGTTCTGAACTAAGTCTTTGGGGATGTGCTGCCGGGGTTTATCCTGGACACTTTGGTTTGAGCCACTACTGCTGCTTTCACTAGAGGTGGATCTGTTGGCTTCCTTCTTCTCTTCAAGTAACAGCTCACGCAGCTCTATGACATCCCTGCCCCGCACTATGGTGACCTTGTCCCACTGTTTCTGTTCTTCTAGCGCTAGTCTCTCCCTCTCCTCGAGCAGGAGCTTCCTAGACACTACCTCATTAACAGCCAAAACAATTACTCGGCCACTTAGAGACAGTGCTGAGGCCTGGGACCTGCAGCATTCCACACTAGCCCCTGTTCTCACGGACACTCTCGAGAGTTGAGAAACCACACTTTCCCACGGCGGGATGATTGGTGAGAAATACTGCTCATGTGGTCATCCTCCTCATTTTTGCCCTTCGGAAGGTCTTGTCCATTTAGTAACACAGGGTCTTTTGCCCAACCGCGATCGCTTCTAGGAAACACTCTTGGAGGCTGGTCAGCAACTCAGGTTTGTTAACCTTAGTGCTGTGGGGAAGTTTCCTCTCTTGACATAAGATGCACAAGACATCCTTTGTCCTGCCTTTTACAGTCTCCATGTCCATGAAATGTAGCAGGTGCATTCATTAATCCAAAAGGCATTACCTTGAATTGGTAGAGGCCAGCTGGAGTGGAGAATGCAGTTTTCTCCTTGGTATGGTCTGTCAGGTCTATCTGCCAATAGCCTGACGTTAGGTCAAATGTGCTGAGGTACTTGGCTGCACCAAGTTTGTCCACCAACTCATCTGTCCTAGTCAAAGGATGGGCATCAGTCATGGTGACTGCATTTAGAGCTCTATAGTCCATGCAGAATCTCAACTTTTTGGATCCTGTCTTTGGTACAAGCACAACTGGGCTAGACCATGGGCTAGTAGAGGGCTCTATAACCCCGAGTTGAAGCGTCTTGTTGACCTCATTCCTCATGTGGGATCTGATATTGTTTGACATTCTGTACCCCCTGCTTTTGACAGGCAAACAGTGACCAGTGTGTATGTCATGCTGGCCCTAAGGGGTCAAGCCTGGTGAAAGTGAGAACAGGGAGGCAAACTGATTTAACAGTAACTTGCACTCATCCTGCTGGTCAGATGTGAGACTGGAAGAGAGATTAACTCCTTCCACTTGCTCATCTAAAGGTAAGCCTCTGAGGCGGTCAGGCAGAGGGTAACTCTCCTCCTCCTGACCTGAAGCTAGAAGCAGAGCTCTTATGTCAGGTCTAGAGACATAAGCCTTTAAATGGTTGGTGTGAAAGATTCTGGGAGCCTCCTTAGGATTGCCTAAGTCCACCAGATAGTTCACCTCTCCAAGTTTACCCACAGCCTTGAAGGGTACTATCCATTTGTCCTGCAAGGCCCTCTGCCTTGTTGGGACCATAACAAGAACAAGCTGCTCTTGAGTAAACTCAACCATGTTAGCCTTCTGGTCATGCCAATGTTTGACCAGAGCTTTACCAGCCCTCAAGTTATCACTTGCCTCTGCCATCACGTGTGACATTCTCCTCCGGAGACCTATCACATAGTCAGTCACTCTGACTGGTTTGGGGGAAGGAGCACTCTCCAACCCCTCCTTAATCAGGGCCAATGGACCTCTGACTGGATGGCCATAGCGAAGTTTGAAGGGACTGAATCCTACTCCCTCCTGAGGGACTTCTCTATAAGCAAAGTTACCACTTTCTTCTAAGGGGTTCTTCTAAAGCACCTATCATGCTCTTCATAGTTAGTTCTGTTAAACCTCTCTACCAGCCCATTGGTTCGGAGGGTGGTAGGCAGTTGAGAACTTGTAGGTGACTCTACAGGTTTTCCACATGGTTTGCATGTAGTGGGGCATAAAATGTGATCCCCTATCAGATATCACCCCCTTAGGAAAACCTAATCTGGTAAAAATACCAAGTAGGGCCTTAGCCACAGCCAGAGCCGTAACAGTCCTCATAGGTATGGCTTCAGGAAATCTAGTGACATGATCCACTACAACCAGGATGAACCTGTTGCCTGAAGATGTGGGAGGGTCAAGAGGACCAACAATGTCAATCCCAACCCTCTCAAAAATAATTCCCACCACTGGGAGAGGCCCTAAGGGTGCCACATTCTTGGACCCACTCTTGCCAGAGGTTTGGCAAGTGTGGCAGCTTCTGCAGAATTTGTCTACTTCTGTACCCATTTTAGGCCAGTAGAAGTGGAGAGATAGCCTTTCTTTGGTCTTCTTAAAACTTAAGTGACCAGCAAAAGGTACCTCATGGGCTAACTGCAGAAACTAGAGTCGGTTCACTAGAGGTACTACTTTTTTTGTAGTCTCCAGGGTTTGACTCAGTTGGTTCACTGTAGAAGAGGCCATCCTCCCAGTGTAACCTATAATTCCCAGGCTCAGTCCCATTGAGCTGAGAAGTGGCCTGTTGGCGAAGACCTTCCAAGGTAGGACACCCTCTTTGTCCTTTACTGAAATCTTCCCTGTTGGGTCCACATTCTGCCAGTAAAGACTGCAGCTCAGGATGGTTAACAGGGTCAAGGTCTCCTACCTAGGTAAGATCCTCTTCTAGATCTGATTCCTCAGTATCTAGTTTGACCATACAGGGTTGAACCTCACACTCAGCCTCAGCTGATGTGGGAGTCACAGGTGTGACTTTAGACAGTCTCGGAGATGTCCTTCTGGGCACAGGAGTGCTTGCTGGTTTCTTGCTGGCAGACTTAGGTTCCCCCTTTGTCTTTTCTTGTCCTGCAATTAAGTAAGTCCTGTAGACTTGGGGTGATAGTTTCCTCTATCATGTCCCCAGGAGAGCCTCTTAAGGTTCTCTCCCTTGCAGACCTTGTGAGCTCCTGCTTCCTTCTGCTGGGGGCCTGGAGGTAGTGGACACAACTCCAAGAGTTTTAAGGTCATTACCCAGCAGGACCCTCCCGGTACGTTATTTTGCACACTTACAGGTATCCTGACAGTCATGTCATTACACTGGATGAGAGCTGGTAACTAGGGAACCATTTTCACAGGGCCTCTAGCTAACTTGGTTAAGTGTTTGGGTGCCTTAGCAACATCCTCCACTTTGAAAAAACATTCATCAACCACAGTTATGCTGGCTCCAGTGTCTCTGATGGCAGGGGTCTCCTGACCATTCACAAGAACAATATCTTTGTAATACTCTTTAGTATTAGCTGGGATTGAGTTATAGACATCTAAATTCTGTTGTTCCCAAAGACCCAAGCACACTAGAAAAACACTAGTTGAGACTCTCATGGGCTCATCAGCTAGTAGCTGAAAGTTTACTAGTCATAGGTACTTCATTCACCTGGGAGAAGGCTAAGGAGACAGTGTTGATCCCTGAAGGTTTACCCTTACACTTGGGATCTCCTTTCACATGGCCAGGTAACCCACAAACAAAGCATTTCCCAAATGCTCTCTGGAATGGGGGTTTGCCTGACCTCCATCTGGTGTGGAACCAGGTGGTACACTAGCCTGATTCGGTTTACCTTGTGGCTTACCCTGGTTATGTTGGGGCCCTCTTTTGGATTGGAATTATTGGAATTCTCTTTGTTGTCTTTCTTTGGCTGCTTCCCCTCATCCTTCTTCTGAGTAGCCCCAGAATCCTTGCGAGTAGCCCTGTTGGCAACCCACAAGTCAGCAGCCTTAGCTAGTTTCTTAGGATCTATCTCCTTTGAGTGCTGTCTATGCTCAGGAGAGTAGAGATCAAAAATAGATTCCAACATTACAGGATTCCTCAAACCTTCATAAGTGTTCACTTTCTAACCCTTAACCCAACCATCTAAGTGTTTCAAACATTCACACACCCAGGTAGCGAAGGGGTACCATCATGCTTTTTGAGGGTTCTAACCTCTTAGGATACTGGCAAGGGGTCTTCCCAAATCTAGCTATTAATGCTAGTTTCACACACTCATAATCCTGTTTATCCGCCTCCCCCAATTCCATTACAGCATCACTTGCAACAGGGATGAGCCTTGATAAAAGCCAAGGAATCAACTGATTCCCTGAGATACCTTGAATCCCATGATTGTACTCAAACAGTGCTAACCAATCCAAAACATCAAGTTTAGTCTCATACATACCAATCATCTCTTTTGGCATACAGGGTCTCTTAGGGCTGGAAGACCTAAAAGACTCTGGGGGAGAAGCAATTTCTAGAGACAGTTTCTTCATTTCTAGTTCATGGTTCCATTTCTCTGAGCCTTAACTCTTGATGTTTAATGGCAGTTTGTGCATCAATACGTGTCACTTCCAATTCAAGTCTCATTTTCTCAAGTGCAATAAACTCAGGAGTAAGTGTAGGACGTGTGGGGGTCCCTGTGGACAGAGGTTGTGCTTTCTGAGCAGGCAAAGGAGTTGTAGGGTTTCCTAACAAGGACTTATCTACTTCTTCTAAAGTAACAGTCTCAGAATCAGAATCATCAAAATCCACATTTGCTGGAGTGGTAGGTCCTTCTGACCCACTCTCCAGACTTGTTCCCATTAACTTTGCAACCAGTTCAGATTTCTTTCCTTTACCAGAGCGATTCTTATCCCTACACACGTTTCTCAGAACCTCAGCAGTATAGAGTAAAATACTCTCTTCCGTGCTGCTTTCCATATTTGACATGATTTTTTAGTTAAATAGAATTAGTGGTGTTAGCCTTGTGGTTAGTTGAACCCAAGCAACAGCAGTACTCTAAGTGTAATCACTCTACTTCCAAATCCTCACTGCTGTACACCAGTGTTAGGCAGAATCCTGTGCAGTGCCCTTACGGACCACTACACATAATTAAGACCACAGGTGGCAATACAAGTTTTACCTTTGGTACAAGCCTGTACTACTTTGTCAGAGTGGTAGCAGTGGTGGAGCAGTCAGGCTTATCTCAAGAGTATATGAGCAGTAGCAGAGATTTCACAAAGGGACCACAATTACTGTGACTCAAGCATTCACTGACTCAAGGTTTGAGGTAGAAAAATATAAGTACCTTTATTTTTAAACCATTTGTTATAAACACAACACTTCTATTAAACTTAAACACAAACCACACATCAAATATACTACAACTAACCAATTCACTTTGTACAGTATGTCTCAAGGTAAGTACCCTGTGTTTGACTGAACCGGTGTTATGAACAAAATACGTTATCGTGAATACGAGTGCGATCACGTTTTGACAGTTCGGTCTACTAAATAAACGTGTTTCCGTGACATGAAATGCTACCGGGGCAAAAACACACTTAGCACCTGAGATACCCAGAGGGAGTTGGAGGCAAAAATCACAGGCAATATTTTGGTTAGGCAGACAGAATCGGGAAACACTCAGAGACAAGAGTTCAAAAGTCAAAGGGCCGGAGCCAGCGTCAAGTGACACTGGGGGCCTGTTGCCGAAGATCACACAGTCAGATAGTTCTCGATTCAACGTAGCCAAGAGTACTTCGATATTGTCAATGTTCGGAAGCAAAAGTTATAAGAAGGAGGGAAGACAAGGGAAAGCCTTGGAAATGAAGAAAAGGGGTTCACCCAGTTTCCTCAAGCAGAACACAGTACCTGCAATGGTGGAGATGGTTCTCTGGCAGTTGTACCTGTTGGTTTCCCGCAGACCCACAATTCCTGGAGCTTTGTTGTGATGGAGGACGTCTGAAGGGGGTCTGCACCACACAGGGATGAAGCCGGCAGCACCGACAACGAATAAAAGGTGCGCTCCTTAAAAATAGGAGAGGCTCTTCAAATGGCTATCCGGACCACTACAGCTGTGTGCAGCGATTTTGACCAAGGAAGAGGATCCTCTGGCTGTAGAAGATGAGCTGGTTATCCCCACCAGGCTCAAGGGAAGAAGACTCCAGACTGGAGCTTTTCTTAGTCGTTGAAGGGTAGATAGCTCAGGACTGCAGCAGGGCTTCACCGGGATGGGATAGTTGCAGCAGCCGTCATTCTCTCCGCTTTTCTTCGGTTCCTTGTAGTTCCAGTGGTGACTCTCTGACTTCTAGCCCAAGAGACCTGCCTTTTATGCGCAAAACCCCCATTCACACAGCCTGGCTGTCAATCACCCAGCAGGGGGGTTGTCCAGCCGGGACAACCACCTCAGCCAATCATGGCAAAGTGCGACTTGGGTTTCCTAGGATACCCTGTGCAGGGGGTGACTACACCCCTCCCTCAAATTTAGCCCACCTAGACACCCAGGCGCCTGGTGGAGGGCTTCTGAGCAGAAGCCCGCCAAAAGACGGTAAACAAAGAAGGCGAACCTAGTTTGCCGCGTAAAGTAAAACACAAGAAGGACTTTAACAAAAAGAAATGGCGAATAAACCCAACCGGAGCCAAAAGAAAGACGATTTGGTCCAGAGGGTTTATGTTCGAGGCTAATATAATAGCCAAGAACAATACCATGTTTATATAATATAATCGCAGTAGGAATGTTAGGGTAGATACCACTGCCACCAGCCAAGTCAAAATGTTAAAAGAGCGAAACAATGCTCTAAGAGGTACAGATAAAAAGGGATACAAATTAACTCTTTCCAGTACTCCATGGAAGATGTGGTGTACTGGATCTGTGGTAGATTGACTAAGTAAAGTTAATGGCAACTTTACCCTTTTCTGGGGGACTGTAGTCAGCCTCAGAAATGGAGTCGATGGAAGTCTCAAAGACAACCCTGTGCCATGGCACTGAAGGTGCTGGGTGACACACAAAAATAAGGGGGCTACTGAAGTGGTGTACTTCAGAGTCCACAATCATAAAAACAGATAAATACACATGGCAAAACATAGGTAAGGGTGGAGGAAAAGCTCACACTCTTACCAAGTGGAAAAAAATAAACTCCAGAAGTCCAGCAAAGCTGCTGGGGTACTCACTAGGTGAGGGAAATTAGCCATAAATGAAAATTTTCCCTAACAGAGGGTAGTTGGCAAAGCAATCAGTCTTAACTGTTCGAGGTTATTCAGTTTCAGCAGCAAAGGAGCAAGGGGTCTCACTTATTATTATTATTATTATTATTATTATTATTATTATTATTATTATTATTATTATTATTATTATTATTATTATATGTCACTAGGGGCCTTCAGAGAAGAAGCCGGTGGAAAGAACCACAAAGTACCTGGTGCTTGAGATGATCTTTATGCTTGACAACATTGAGTCAGCTATGGGATGCTTTGCAGGATGGCCTACACGATGGCTCAGGTCAAGAATTGTTGTCTCGGTGCTGGTTGGCGGATCTGGAATGCTGGTTGAGTCATCTCGGATGGCCTTACCGACTCCAGAGTGACAACAGTCAGTGATTGAGCTGGCCGCAGTTTGAGGGCTTGACTGTCTCGTTAATGTCCTTAAAATATGGACACTAGTTGATGCTTGTTTTGGCACTCCTGCTGTCTTCTTCACAGGACTTGTGTTGTCTTTTAAGGTAGACAGCCCAGAGAGTGTTTGCAGGAAACGGCCTTGTCCTTTGCTCAGAGACACTCTTGCACTTCCCACCTAGGAAGCATGCTAGCAGAACCTAGCAGGGCACACTTGTGCTGGCTGGGTACCAGTTCGTGAGCTGCTGCACGGGTCCTCTTAGTCTGTTATCTCCGTCCTTTCCCTGGGAGATCGTTTAGGGGAGGGATCTTGATTCCCTCTCGTAAATCTTGGCCTTGCGTCACTGGAGGAAGCTTTAAGGCAGACTGTACCTTCAGTCAGGGTCCAAATGAGTCCTACTTCTTACTCCTTTTGAAGTCGCCCGATGACCTGCTAAGTGAGGGGCTCAATGATTGGTGCAGGATAAGCCTTTCTTAATTACCCAATCCTAGGTCCAAACTAACAATCTTCTGTTATGCGTGCGTTCATAACCAGAGTGCTTTGCAACAGGAAAGTTAAGGGGTGACAATAGATACTATTAAGTCCCACCCATCTTCCTGTTTGTTGTGTATCAAAGTGTCTCTCTGGTTAATTGATCTCCTGTAACTCCTAATCAAAGGGCAGACCTCCTTGAAGTTTGTGATGAGAACTGACTTTCTGTCAATTCACTTACTTCTTCCATCTGAAAGGGGGCTCCCTGCAGGGGTTGTCTACTATAAACTGTTGTCGAAGACATGACATTCACTGCTGCTAATACAGAGGGAGCGGCTTCAGGTTGACACATTGCATATCAATGAGGTGTTAGTGTTCTGTTCCTTGTGTTAGTTCTGTGACCATTCCTCTTTGTAGGCCTTCTTTCCTTTAACTTTCATAAGTATGTGCTGCCACCACACATAACTTTGATAATAACACAGGGCGGATCCATGTAGCCTTTGATGTTTTAATTAGGCTGGCCATGGCCGGAGGCAGGTGTTGCCTTCCCCTTTCCTGAGATGCTTTGATGTACCCGTGGCTGTCATATTCCAGCTAAATGTGACAGGGAGGACTGCACCTGTAGGATGTGTCACCCCAGAGTACACAGGACTATGTGTTTGTTGTTTGCTGAGCAGAGGAAAATGTGTGCAGATTAGCCCCACACATATTCTGAAGGTTGATCTCCCATCATTCATTTTCATTATAAAACTTTAAAAAAAAAACCATGCAGGTGCAAACTCTACCTGCAGATGGTCGAATTCCTCAAAGGTCCAACTGGTGATGAACCAGATTTACGTTTCTATGGGATTTCAGAAGCCTTCTGTTGTGGAGCGAGCTGCTGAGCCATCTATTCATCAAAATAAACATTCACTCAAACTGGGTCTCCCATTCATTTTTGACATTTGGGACAAGGTCCTTCCTGAGTGGGCCAGATTGGAACACATTTCCATGCCCTGTTTTATTGCTAAATTGTACCCCCTCAGGGACAAAAAATCCCGCCTGCCTCCTGTGATGGAGGTTGATGACACTCTGTCCAGCCTTGTTGGCCGTTACTCCATGTCTGCTGAGGAGGCTGCTGTCAGGGACCCGGTGGACCGGAAGGTGAATTCTGCCCTCATGAAATCCGATGTGAGGTCTCATCTGGCCTTGCTGGCCTGAACCTATGGGTCTTATGCCATGGATACAGTGTTGGCTGGCTTACGGAATATGCAGCAGTCGCTGGCTGATGGCAGTGACTGTTCCCTGCTCCTGTCAGGCATGCAGCATCAGTCCAAGTTCAATTTGGACCAGTTTGATGATGGTGTTCAGCGGACCGCTATGGCCATGAGCGCCACTGTCTCTGGCAGTCACCATTTGTGTCTTTGAGGTTGAAGGTCTGTGGGGTCCCAGAAGCCTGCTGCTTCGAAGCTCCCATTATTATTGCTCTCTCCTCTCGTATTGGCAGAGTACTCTGCCTCAGCACCCGGAGCCGTGTGTTTTTAAAGCAGTGATTAACAGACAGCAAGGAGGGACACAGGAAGGCACCAATCCATCAGCAAATGCAGCAGGTAACACAGAAAATAGAGGGCCCACCCCTACTTTGCCCCCCCCATATCCCAGACAGATGCAATGGTTACTTTCCCTTTCCAAATAACCATACACACAATGTATATTTTGGAAACACATGAGCACAAATCGGGAGAGGTCCCAGCCTCCTAAGCAATGCAATGTCCTAAAGCACCTTTTAAGTTGGCCCTTTTGGATTTCCTGGCTTGCAACAAGATGTTTTGTCTTCGGGTGATACTTGTCAATTCTGGTTTGTAAGGTAGCAGACTTCTGCTTCCTCCTCGGGTGACACTTGTCACTTCCGGTTTGCAAGGTAGCAAACGTCTTTTTCAATCCAATCCCTACTTTGCCCGCCCATTATCGCAGACAGATGCAATGATTACTTTCCCATTCCAAATAACCACAGATACAATGTATATTTCGGAAAAACAAGATCACATTTATTGGAGTCAAGAAAACAAATAAGGGGCGATCCCAGCCTCCTCGACAACGTAATGTCCTAAAGTACCTTTTAAGGTGGCCCTTTTTGATTTCCTGGGCTTGAAATGACATTTATTGGCCTCGGGTGAAACTTGTCACTTCCAGTTTGCAAGGTAGCGAACTTCCGCCTCTTCCTCGGGTGACACTTGTCAGTTCCGGTTTGCAGCATAGCGGACTTCCGCATCTGGTTAGCAAATTCGAGGCAGTAATAAACCCAGGACCAATGCATTAAGTTGACAAGGAGTCTCAAGTGTCCATAAGAGAGTCAGAGCCAGTCTGAACATGACTCGAGTGCGGCCATCGGGTTTTGCTCACAACGGACACCGCAGTGTCAAAATCCCTCTACGGCTAGGACCGTCTTGTAACTGCCACGCTTTTGGGGTGGCCGCTCTGCTGCCCCCAATTCCCCCAAAACAGTAAGTCATACTCACCAAGGAATCCACTCGCACCCCACCTTTCTTAAAGCTTAATCTACTCCTAAATATTTCCTATTCCAGCGATGGAGAGGGCTCCATGCCACTGTTGCCGGGGCGTTATTATCAGCCTGACCTACACACCAATGCCCCATAAACCATATTCCTTCACCTGGCAATACAATGACATGTTCACAAATGTCTTAAAACCAAAGAACGCAGCCCCCGGCCTTACGAGTGCTCCCTGGGTATACAGCTAGAAATCACCAGCACTAGAACCCCCCCTTCCGACTCACACAGGAGAGGCGAGGTGTTGGATACCCCTGGGGAAGGGCGGGTAGCTAGAGGGGTGCCTCGCTCTGCAGGCTGTCACTCTAGCACCCCCTTCGAGGCTGACAGCCCCTCACTGTGACATACCAACTGGCTGTAAATGATGTTTAAATATTCTTGGCTATTATAAGCACATTGTAACACATATTGGTTCTGTTAAAGGTAAGTAAAAAACAACCCTGCACTTGTTCTGGTCGTACCTAAAGACCCAGACTTTTTGAGAGGCAATTAAGTCTGTATACAATGAAAGATATCTCTGCTTTCCAAACGCTGCTGTCCAAAGCCCGAGCCTGCGAGATGCACAAAACCTGAGAAATGGCTCTGCTGTCGAAGGCATGTGTCATGTCACATGAGTGCCAGGAAGGACAGCGTTCCCTGTCCCGGAGAGGTCCCTCGCTGTAGTGTCACTGACTTAGAAGCCTCTGGAGTGTGATAATGAGGCTTGTGTGCCAAGGAAGTACATTTGCAGGAGTCTGATAGTAAGCTGTCATCCCTCATTTTTAGGCAGTGTTCTGTTTTGACTTTACAAAGCAATTACTTTGATAGGAGTGTTTTCAAACGCCCCACCTTGTTGTTTTGAGATCGCCCTTAGTTATGGGAGGTTAATGGCCAATGGGAGGGCAGTAGGAAGAATGGAGCTGTAAAGTGTAAATTCAGTGTTCTGGGTTTAGGCAAGAAGTAAAGTTTCAGACCTGGGGACACAGGAAGTTGAGGCAGCGTGGAACTTTGGGGGATTTAGAATGTATGGAATATCTGGGTACGCAAAGCACAATTCCATGAGTGCAGAAGCAAGCGGCACACAGGAAGTAAGCTAACTCAGAAGGGTCTGAGGTGGCAAGTTGTACATATACAGCGTTTAGATGATGTGCGCAGAACAGAATACACTCATAGGGAAGGTATGTAAAAAAAAATGAAGTCAAGGAATACATACGATGATGGCAGTTGGCGTGCTGGGCTGGTAGATGTCGAGTGACGTCGAACCCCCCACATCACGTGATATTACCGTTGGGTTATAGTGGAGTTGCACAGAGCACACACAGGGCATCTATTATAGAGCATGAAAGCAGCTACAGCCTGCAGTGCAGATTTGGCGATAGCGTGGGTTGAGTGTATTTCAGGGGCGGTGGCTAGTGTTAACAGTGGTTGTGCTTGGACGGGCCCAGCTGAAGAAGTGTGGGGGCCCATTTCAACAGGGTGGTTGGGGCGAGCTTGCTTGGAGTGGAATACAGTCTGACGCACTCATTGGGGCATACATTTTAATGGAGACAGAGCAATACAAGGGGGTGCTTATTGACACTGATTATCACAAGATTGCTAGCCAGCAGGGAGCTGAAACAATGAATGTCCTTTGACAAGCTATACATCCTACTTTGTGGGTGATGCAGAGGAACCGGTCTTAAAAGAAACAAGGTGATAACACTTATCTATACTCCAAGGGAAGTGACAGCGTGAAAGACTCTAGCAAACTCAGCCCTTAAGGCCACTGCTATAAAGAACGCCTTTTAAACCAATACCTATGCTATTTATTTCAGTTTGTGACGCATAGAACCTTGTGGTTCAGGGCCATATGACAGGTAATGTTATTTCCTGAGATATAATCAGGTCAAGTGATGTCTCTTAAATGGAACTTTAAAAAGCCTACAGCTTTCTGGTCCCATGATATTGGTAAGTATGGTGTAATTACAAGGGCAGTTAACAGGAAGACTTTGCTAATGGAGGAATAGATTAATGTTTATGGCAGTGGGGAAAGTATCTGGGAAGTTGATTGAACATGTTTGTAGTAGGCCAGTTACATGCGCATTTAATGATAAAAGTGGGCAATTGTGGAAGTACCCCAATTAACAGTTCAAATCATATTTGAAATAGGTGCGCTTTTAAGAGTTCAAATGAACACATTCAGGAAACTTTAGTTCAGAAATGTTTTGGATTGAGAGGATATCCTGCAAGGAGAGGAATACGTTCTGGGAAATGACCACTCTTAGATCCTATGCTAAACAGACAAAAATAATCAAATAATCAGAGGTATAAGGATATTGAATTTTCCTGATTTCAATTATGAAGAAGATATGGATTTAGTCAACAAATGGATATGATCTTAATCAGAGTTCAGGTGTATGTTTGAACTTTTGGACAGAATGATGTAACTTGCCTACTGCGGCCATGAGCCCTGACAGAGGTGTGTCAATGGTGGTTCGGCCTTGCACTAATTGCAAATATTATTTAATCTGTTAATTGCGACAGCACTTAACATTGTACTCCATGTAACCTGATTTCTGTGAGCTCCTGCATCTGCACCAGTGGGCTTTGCGTTGTTCTGTCTGAGATCAGAGTACTGATGTAATATGTGTTTGCCCTCATTACGTTCATTGGTGGTCATGAGGACACGAGTAAGGTCAAATGTATATTTCCAAGTTCTCATCATTTTAAATGTACTTATTTCTCTATTGGTGTTTTTTTTGTTCCTTCAGTAATGAGCATTTCTCGCGTTCCATGCATTTAGTCACATTTAATGACTGACTTGGCATCGCTGCTTTCAAATGTTCCTAGTTAACACGTTGCCATGAGCGCAGTTAGGAACATAAATCACTTTGTGAATAGAAGCAGGTTACCCAGAATGCGCTAGAGTACACCTGATTATCGTGCATTCATCTTTTGCGTTGTCTTGCCGACCTAAATTAGGGCTGACCTGTGGATTATAAAGAGCACAGAATTTAATTTTGGGCTCATTATATCACAGCATGTACTGAGGTGTCAAGCGAATTAATGTGAGTTGTCCTTGAGAAGATCTTAAAACCCTGAAATCGACACTTCCGGGGCCACGTTAATTTGATGATGAAGCATAGACAACATGCATCAATGACGTTCATAAAACTGTCACTCATGCTTCTCTAGCACTGCATATTTTCACTAATTTGCATGGCAGAGGGGCACTGGCCATGTCTGCCACTTCCATTCGCTCAGTAATACAAAGGTACTAGCATTCACGCCAGCATTACATTTCCATGCGGTGTAAATGCTGTGGATTCCTAGGGAGCCCCCTTAGTTTCAACATCAGCTAAAAGCAGGCACATTCTATTGGAATCTGTTTTAAACACGGCATGCTATGAGCGTATGGCAGATGAGCTATATTAAGCTTGCACTACGAAGATTTTCAGGCAAGGGACCTGATTGTACGTAAGTCCAAATGTAACAGGTCCTTTCCATGGAAAGCTTTCAAATAAAATAGCGCACCCCCCCATCTGTTTTTTTCCAACCTTTTCCAAACTGCACTGCATGATCTATACACGCAAGGATACACTGCTGTCACCACAAGGCAAGACATTCAAGTAGTACATGGGAAAAAAGGGGGAACACAATCCTTTCTTTGTTTTTCTTTGCAAATATCTCTATGTACACAATAGTGCAACCAGATACGATTTCTTCTTTAAAAGAAATATTGGATGATCGTGTAATTGAACAATAAAAGTAAAGTGAGTTGTATGTCTGCGGGCAGACCTCTCCTAAAAATTCCAGTGTGTATAAATAGCAGAGCTGGCTCGGACGACCTTATATCTTGATTTCTCAGCAAAGAGATAAACTCTCCTTCTGACCGCATATAGCGAAGAGCAGGGCCGAGATTGGCTGGTGTCTTACGTAAGGAGTAGTCCATTCTTAATTTCAGTGACAGACTACTCGTGGGGAAATAGGGAAGTGGCTGTGGTGCCCTCAAAGCATGTGTTTATCTTTCTTATATGGAAAAGAAGAGAGGAATGTCTAATGTTGAAGTTGAAAATGACAACAATAAAACTGAACGAAAGAGAAGACTATTTCGGGAAATACATCTGCCTGTATGTTTTAGTTGTCAATAGTTTACATTAGAAAACTGTAAAATGGAAAAATCTTTCCCACTAATTCTGACGTTTGGCCTGGTACATTTTAGTCAAACCCTGGTGAAGACTCATGAAAACAGTTTTGTTGAAACCAATCCTAAAATTGGACTGTGGCTGATTCAGGTCAATAAAGGAGAATGCAAGTGCATTTGGGACAATGGTGATTCTAGTATTCATGTCAGAGATTCAAATGATTGTGTTTGGGACTAACTGGGAAGAAGCTGCTTTGCTGCTGGGTTCCTTTTAGTTAGGCACCACAAGTTCTGACTCACCAGCAGGGATTTCTTTGAGGCCAAAGGAGAGACAGAAGATACATGCAGTTTCTGCTTTAGTCTTCACAACATTCTGGGGTATGTTGGATACTGATGAGGTAGAATACTCAATGGGATTCTAGGTGCAATGCTTTCAACCATGGGGGTTTATGAGGTCAATGAGAGAGAGTGCTGTTGCGTGTGATAACGGGAAGGAGGGGTATGGAGAGGGGGGGACGGGTGGGGGATGATGGTGTGTGTGTGTGTGTGTGTGTGTGTGTGTGTGTGTTTTCGTTGTGTCCTTGAATTTCCATCTGAGCAGTTCATTTATGTCATTTAAAATGATTAGCCAACATGGAATCTGGCGTTTTCAGGAACAGCCTTGGATGAGAACAATCATGCAGAACAAGGTTGAACACAGGTGCACACCTTTGGTTCATAGAAAATTGTGAAATAATTCAAGAGTTAATTTTGATCAATTTTAGGTGAGTGGGAGGAACTGGGGTAATGGCACAAAACCCCGACAATAGACAGTGAAAAGGAAGAGGATTCAACCTAGGAATCCTCCCGTCCCCTGCACACTTTCAAATGTTTGGACAAGACCAATACTTTTATTTAAATAAAGCTGTAAACATTGTACGAATACTAATTTATGACAAATGTAAGCAAACACAGAAATGTGTGACAAGAAAATATTTATATCAGAGCAATGCTGTTTCAAAAATAATTTTTTCTCAAAACAAAGTTATTTACAGAACAAAGAAACAAGACAGTATCAATAAATGACACCAAAATTGAAGAAAAATTGAAGTACAAATCAATTAGAGACGCGTTTCGAGAATGATCTCTTCTTCATAAGGCCAGAGTTGGACTCTTAATACAAAGAGAAAACATTGGTTCAGAAACTTTTATGTAGACACAAATTACAATTTTTATATACCATACTCTCCATTTTCAACTTAAATATCAGTGCAGACCCACTGGCTGAACATTGCAGTTTTGAAGTTAAGATGTATTGGAACTTCACAGAAATACAGCTGCACGGTTAGTAACTTTATTTTATATGTTTGTAAAGGCTTCCATGTTAGGTGAGTAATTGTTGAGCAATTGTTGCAATAACTTCACAACAGTAAACCATCTCTGTGTTCTTTCAAAATCTTCATTGGGCAAACTCAGAAAAGAGCTGGGGGAAATGTAGGAGGAGCTACTTAATGGTTTGGTGCCTTGAGGGCCATTCCAGGGCTAAAAAGGTGAACATTGCTCCATCAAAGAGACTCTTCCCTTTCTCACTTCCCCTCCCCCCCAGAAGCTTACTGGCTCGGGAGCCCTGGTTCTCTCTAGGCTCGACATCTCCAACAGCTTCATTCTCAATCTGTCATCCTCTACTCTCCGCCCCCTGCAACTAATCCAGAACAGGACTGCGAGAAGTATCCTTGGCCTCAAGCCCAGGGACAGGATCTCTCCAGCCAGGACATCTCTCCACTGGCTCCCAGTGGCTGCAAGGATCAAGTTCAAGACCTTTTGCATTGTCCACAAGGAAATCTGGGGCATAGGCACGCACTGCATCGAATGCTCTCTTCCAAGATAACTTTCTTCTCGAGCCCTTCGCTCAGCTACCTCCAACTCTCTAAGTGTTAGATGCATCTCCAGGCAGAGAGCTGGACCACCTAAAGATCCGGAAGCAGCTCAAAACATTCCTCTTCTACTCTGCTTTCTACCTCTCCCTCCCATGCTGACCTACCTGTCTGCTGTACCGACTGGTTGCTTGGCAACCCTCAAAATCTCACTTGGTACCAGGCTCTTTCTTTATCAGTCACTCTTGCACAGCCTTTGGGCCCACCAAGCACTTAGGAGCTCGAACTGTGACCCTACAGTCCCTTGTTCGCCTTGCACTACACAGAGCCGAGCTGCCCTGACTGCACTTACTCAGAGCATTGCTGCCCTGTTTTCCCCTACCCTCTACCTTGCACTCCCCCTTACACTTCTCGTTTTCACATTTGCATGAACTGAATGACACAAGGCCTAGTAAGATTGTTTGTCTTGTCCTCCCTATGTCTAACACTGGAGTACAGGCGCGTTATAAATGACTTATCATATAATATCAAGGTGCATTTTTGCGTCCATGGAGGTGAATATGTTAGCATGAAATCTGGTCAAAGATATGAATAACTTTTGTACAAAAATTATTTTGATCCAGTGGATTGAATCCTGACTCTAGTCCAGGTGCACAAAGTCCTGTTTTAGGGAGTGCATTTGAGGCCCAAGGGGGAAAATGCAACTAGATGTGGCCTTGGTACTGTCTTTTGATTTTGAGTGGGTGCATTTGAAACCAATAAAAAAAAGTATGTTGGCAAGTGCAGTGCTCTTGATATCTGTTAAAACTGTGCATGTGGTGCATTTGAGGCCAATAAAGGAGTATTCTAAATGACACCATATGGATCCGCTGGTTTTGGCATTGGCATTTCTTGCCAATAGTGAATCAAGTGCGTTTCGTTTTGTTGCTCTCAGTTGCAGCTGTTCGTAATAGATGCCTACATTTCTAGGGAGTGGTAGAGAATATGTATCTTTGTGTGTCAAAGATTCCTACTTTCAGAGGGTTGTGTAATCGAATGATAGTGCTCTCAGTTTCCATTTTTCACAAGATTTGTTTGAGCCCAACGGGATTGAATGCTTGTATGTGAAGTCTGGTATTAACCTTTGGCTACAGCTAAGGCCATTGAGGAAGAACACGGTTGTGTGTGATCCGAGAGTCATTGGTTATGATTTCTTGATGAGGCTATTTTAAGGAACATGTGGTACAAATGTGTTGTGTGCGCCATAGGTTGCTACTTGGCCGGTGTGCACTTGAAGCCAATGTAGGCGATTTTGAGTGCTGGAAGTCTGGGTGGAGCTAGTTCTGCCATTGGCAGGTTATTTTGGGGGACGATGTGGGACATTTCTAGTCCATTGCGCATGTCACAAATTTGACAGAAGGTTGCTGCAAACAAGTTGGTAGCAATGATGGTGTTTACTGTTTGCTGTCTTGAAGTCATTGATTCCTATGTCGGTTGGTTTGCATTTGATTCCAATGATCTACCTGGCCCTGCTCAGATTTTTTTTTGTTGAAAAAAACACTATTTACCTGTGTCAGTGCTCGCCTTTGCACTACTGAATGGTGGTTGTGGTCAGTGTGCACTCATGCTCTTTCAACTACATTATCACCGTTTTGCTCGGGTCGTGTCCAACAATTTGCAAACATGTTTTCTCTCACCTGAAGCAGTTCACACAATTAAATTCGTTTGTTTGTTTTTTTTGTTTGTTTGTTTGTTTGTTTGTTTATTGCAATCAAGGAAGAACATATATCATGCACATTATTTGGCTACACATATTTACTATCGATTACATTGTATTCTAATCCAACACCCCTGTCACCTCTCATGCAGATGTCTGAAATCTTTTCCTTATCATTTGCAGCATAATGTTCCTATCGATGATTCACATGCGTTCCTGGATAATACAGTCCATTTACTTTGCTTTGTCTCCGGAAATGATACCAGAAATCCACAAGGTCATCTGACAAAAGGATGTCTGCTCTGCAAGAGTATACATATGAGAAGTGATTTCGGTCCTGCACTACTGCTAAGTGGCAGCGATATCAGTCATAAATGTGAAACAGGCCAACATGAATGGCCCAGGGTACACTATAATCTTCAAAACAGTGTGAGCCAGTATGGAATCATCAACACAAAAACAGTGCAGCAAGTACCAACATACATTACATATCTGATCCAGGTTCTATAAAATACGTCTTTAAATTGAACTAAAAGGATAACAAACTATTTGCTAACACTTGGGAGAAGCAGTGATGTTGAAATCCACCGGTACACACATTTGACTGGGTCTTGATGCATGACAGCAGTGATTAGACTTCAGCTCTGAGCTGGTTCAACTGTGTCCAACAACACAATGCAGTTCGAAAATTGACAAAAGCTTGAGGAACAATGATGTGTGTGTCAGGAATGCGATGATAGGTTGGCTTTGCTTGGTGGGAACTTGAAGTCATTACAATTGTAGAATGTGAAAGGCAGCTGCATTCTTATGCCCTTCCAAGCCATGAAGGTTGCCCGAGACACTTGCAGGGTTTGTTACGTTTACAGGCAGAACCCTGGGTACCAGTGTACAGCTGACATAGATCCTTTTCAAGTGCAGGTCATTTCAAATGTTCCCCTGAAGTGGTTGTGGAGAAGGTCTGCATCATCCTTGAATATCCCTACCTTCACTTCAGTGACTGTGGAGTTCAGTCAGTATTTACCTCAACAACCTCCTGTGAAATTTTCATCAGCTTAGTCCAACGATGATTCAAGGATGATTCAATGAAGAAGGGTCTCAAGTCCTATGTACACATCTCTTTCTCAGCTATAGAAATCCCCCCTCATATCTGGCTGAAATCAAAATGACTCCAGTAATGACCGCCTTGGTGTGCCTTCCCTATTGTGTCTCAGAGATCCCATTGATGTACCCAGCTCCCATTTTACCCCCTTAAGGTATGCACTGTCCTCCAGGGAAAGTGTCAATCCTTACCTAGTAGAATACATAGGATCAAAGGCTTGGCCCAACATTTGTTATAGGCTTAACCTCACACCAAGAGCTTTGACAGCTGCAAGAGTCACAGCAAACCAGTTAATAATCCAACCTCAGAAGAGTGTTATCTGTTATAATTGTATTTCCTCATAGAACACTATATACACTTATTTTTTGTCATTAACATTTACCAAAGTTTGCCATGAGGCTATAGGGATGTTATGTTATGTTATGTTATGTTATATACATTTCTAAAGAGCACATGCATCAGAAGGTACCTTGGCGCTAGGTGAAACAGTAACAGCAGAAGTACAGGGAGACTAGTACAAATAGGTTTTAAGAGCACGGCGAAAAGACAGATGGCCATCAGCCATGCGAACGGGATACTCAGTTGTATATAGTTTGAATCATGTGTGACCAATTTTAGCAGCATCAAAGAAAAGACAGTGGCTCAAAGTAGTCAGTGCCCATGTGAACCCTTCATTGTGACTACCGCTAGTTTGCTATGTAAAAATAGTTCAGTATAGATCCATAATTTCAAGTATTTTATTATACATTCTACAGGCTTATATGACTGCCATAGTTCATGTTTTAAAATCAGAGGCTTTTATTTTTCAGGTCGATCCAAAGCATTTCGGACAAAGTCCTTCTTCAGGGATCTGAATAAATCACAAAGCAAAGACATATAAAATCGAAATCTATACCATGAATCTATCGGATATGAACTCCAATAAACACGCTATTACATGCCTGCCTGTATTACAACGTTACAAAGTCTGCATTTATTTGTTTGGTTGTCTTTATTTTATAATGATCCGTGAGCTCTGCATTGTTTCTTGCACTAAGAATGCCATAGGCCGATATCTCTGTGCTTAGCCCAGCCCCGAGCCCCAGTGCGAGGGAAGATGTGCAGAGGGAGAGTAAGGCAAGGATCATTGTACCTGCTCCAGGGACTTCTTTGTTGAGCACTCTCTTGAAACATGACCTTCAATACTGGTTACAAGTTAATTTAACCCAATGCAATGTCACAACATTGTCCTGATTCCCAAGATAAGTAACAAGAAGAATCAGGTGGCATCCCACTAATCCATCTGGGGCACACATGCATTGACAGCCTTCATATTGCTTTTATGTATGACCTAATATTACAATATCCCATCACTCTTCTTGCCAGTCCCAGGGGAGCCAGTAACTAAATGGAAAAAGAGGAAAGAGAGCTTTCTCAAATATCTTTGGTTGTTTATGGACCAAACCCAGTAAAATAGCTCATTGCGCTGAGCACTCACTGCTGCCATGTGTGTGTGATCTGCAGGTTGCAGGTTTGAATCTTTGAGGGGGTTGGCTGTGTCTATTCTCTGTTCTCAATGGGGGGCCATTCAGGCCTTTCATGTTTCATAGTCAACTCTGGCTGTGGGGGAGGCTCTGGTCTCGAGGCTATTGAAGCTGGTGGCGGACTCTTGTTCTTTGGGCCCAGCTTGGGATCCTCCTTGGGACCTTCCTTTGGAAATGTCTATGTTGCAGAGGTCTCCCTTTGAGCCACTGAAGGATATCGAGCTGTAGTGTTTAATGCTGAAGAATATCCTTTTAGTTGTGGTAACCTCTGCTCAGTGTCTGGGGGATATTTGAGCCCTCCTGTGTTGGCCTCCATTTCTGATTATCCGGGAGGAGGCCTTGGTCCTGCGGTGTGACACTTCCTTTGTGTCTAAGGCCTCCTCTCATTGCCATCAGTCTCAGGAAGTGCTCCTTCCTGCCTTCTTCCCTGATCCGTCCTCTCCTGAGGAGAAGGCTTGGCATTGCTTAGATGTCATGCGGGTGGTCTTGCACTAGCTTTCCCAGACTGAGTCCTTTTGTCTCACTGACCATGTCTTGGTCACTTTTGGGGAGAGGGGCTGTGGCCGCAGAGCTTCCACTCCTAATATCAGCCGGTGGATTAAATCCTTGATTCCCCAGGTCTATGAGTCTGTGGGCCTCTGCCTGGCAGGATGGGTCCAGTATCGGTCCACTAGATGAGTAGAAGCCTCCTGTGCTAACTTGCGGGGTGTGCCCCTGCTGGACATTTGCCGGGTGGCCACCTGGGCTAAACCTAACACCTTCATTCATCATCACCAGCTCAATATGGAGGAGCCCCATTCCACTTCCTTTGGTGTGGGGGTTCCTGGAGCTGTTTCTGGTTGTGTTGGTGGCTGGGGTCTTGGTCTTCATGCTTTTCTCTTCTGTTCTTTGAATACATTGGTATTGGGTTGGTTTTGCATTAACCTTGGTGTCTGAGTCTTTTCTGGTATGCATGGGCATTGTTACTATTTCTGCTTTGGAATGACTCAAAGTTAAGTATTGGGATGAGGAATATGGTTGTAGAGGTAATGCTTGGATTAATTACTGGTAATCTTCATTAGTGCTTATCCTACTCACTCGTCCCAGTGTGGACCACCCTTCCCTCCCGCCCCTGGGCAGAAGTAGCCCATGACCTGGCTTTGGGTTTACTGCCATATATTGGGTAAGTGGGAAGGTATACCTCCTGGGAATGCAGGGACCAGAGGAGGCCAGCTAGAAAAAAGTGTTATTCTGAGCATGAGCATATGCAGAGGTAAGTACTGGGACGAGGAAGAGTAGGTCTACAAGTAATGAAGATTACCAGTAAGTAACCTGAGCAGATTCAGTACACTCGCCTTGCCAGCAATGGCAGTGTCCAAAGATGTTAGTGAGTGGGTAGGAAAGAGGGGGCTTTAGGCAACATAGCATTACGTCAGCACCCTTACTATAAGTCAAGATTGTTGCATTTTATAGCAACCATTTCCAACAGAGTGTATACCTGGACAGGTGAAGGTATTTAAACATATATCCAGTAATGTTATGGCAATCCTTGTCAAAGAGGAATTTCCTCTGTGCTTTATAGGAAGTCATCACCATGGGGACATTATTTGGACAGTTATTGTCATTCTGTGGTAATGGAGAGGGTTCAATGTGTTTGATGTCAATCATGACCAATTGAGCAGGTACTTATGCATTTGATGGAACCTCTTTGCAATGGGATACGTTTCTGGGCATTTGCTGGTAATCCTTGCATTGGTAGACTTCTGGACATGTGTTGAGATATTGTACTCTGAGCACTTTCCAGACTGCTGCTCTACAATTATTGAATGGTGTGCCATCATGCACTGTGTTCTGTGCTGTGATACTTGCCTACCCCGCTCTCGTCCAAATGTCATCAGCCCTCTCTCCAAGGATAGCTGATAGAAGTCCCTTAATGTCCCCTATAGCCAATGTGATTCCTCCTGTCATTTTCTCTAATTCATAGATCCATTTTAATTCAGCCGAAGTCAAACATAGAGTTTACACCTTAAAATATCCTTGTCCATTAGGGGCCACGGAATATACTGTAGTCTGGCCCCTCCTTTTTCGAACAAGGGAAACTATGAAATCCCAAAACTGCAATCAGCTTCCATTGTCTGCCTATCCATAGAAGGGACAACGGTTCCCGATTGCCTTCTTCCTGGCAATGACCTTAGTCTGCTCATATATGGTGGTGAATCGCCCCTTACACTATGGGATTGCCCTTTAGGTCGATCTGGCTACGCCATAAATTCTGGCATCCTCAGCTTAGATAGGTTCAGATCCAACCATCTAACCTCTTTATCTGTTGGAAAACATCCCTCTGAACAGCATGCACCAGCTCCCTCCTCCCCACGGAAGGTTTCCCTGTTTTTGTCTGACATGTCTTGTCCCCAACTCTTGTGGCTTTCCTCTTTCTTGTCTCTGTTTAGAGTCAGCCCATCCAAAGACAAAGCTCTACGTTCAAAACTAAATGAGCTTCCCTCCTTACCTCGTGACTGGGAAATCTCAAATCGATCATCTTTCCCTTTATTTTTTAATTCACCTTTAGTACTCATCTCTCGATAAACCTGGTTAATTTTTCCTCCTATATCGCCTATTTCAAAGTCTCCTCTAGGTTTACCCTGGAGGGCTCTGGCATCGGTTCTTGCGATGGGAAGACTTCCTCTATGTCCTACCATGCTACTACTGGATTTGACTCTCTTAGCTCTTTTTCAATGCAATCAATGTCACGTGATTTCTGTTTTCTCTTTCGTTCCATCTCCTCATCAAATGCCTTTTGGTTCTTTGCTTCATCTCTAACCCTCTCTTCCTCCTGTCTCTTAGTGTCTCTCCTCTCATTTGCCCTATGCACGTTGTTGTCTCTTCGTTTTTACATTCATTTGTCTCTCAATTTCTGTGCTTCCTCTTCTTCTCTCTTCTTGTCTAGCCTGTCTCATTCTTCGATTGCTCTCTGCCTGTTATATTTTCTTTGCTCCTCGGCCCTTTCTTCCTTTCTTAACTTTCTTAACTGCTCATCCTGATACAGTAGATCTCGCCTCAGTTTACTCTTTTTTTTAGCCTCCTCTTCGCTTAATCATTTCTATCATTCCCTGTCTTTTTTATTTTGCTTGTCTTAATCTTCCCCTTGCCATACTTCCTCAATGCTCTTACCATCAAGTTTGAGCAATATCTGACCACCCATGCATTTGTTCTGTATGAACGCTATCTCGTCAGCTTTATCTTTTTCTCCTTTCCATTTCTTTATTACCTGTTCTATATCTAGAGTCATAGCGGGTCATTCACTTCTCTCTTTGTCCCGTGGGACATTAGAGATCACATCCCTTTCTAGAGTTTTTTCTGGACTTTTGTCACTATTATACACAGGTGGCTCATGCATCAGATTACTATATTCTGCCACTACCTTAAGCTCTCTTAATGGATATACTCCTTCATCTTTCATTCTGTCATCATTTTCTTCAGGCACGGAAGCAGGAGCAGAAGGCTTGTCACCCCCTTCTTTACACTGGTTATGCATCCAGTCTTCAGGAGGCGGGTCTTCCCTTTCTTTCTGGTACATCTTCCAAAGCTCTAAACTAGCTAACCTTTTTCTAACTTCTTTCCTGTGGATGCTGCGTGCAGGTATGTGATCATGTGTTGCAAAACTAATTTTGCCAGTGATCCCCCATGTGGCCATGGCATGAACATTTTATCTGCCAGGCCCTTAACCCATTCTGCACTATATTGTTTAAGTTTGGGTGTGTGTTTTGGCGGCTATTTGCACAAGTTCACAAGTGGAGAAACATCTTCCATCATGACAAGTCGCAATTGACTGTCAATACTTACCGTTGTTTTACACAGAAAAATAACACAATATGAGCAGGCACCAATCATCGCAGCTCCAATCCTCTATATCTCACATTACTCAGTCTACCTGTTTTAGTGAATACCTTTATCAACTAAATAAATAAATACTTTACTCTCAGCCTTTTACCACAAACTATGATTTGCCGCTCTTTGACATTTCATAATTTCTTTATCACATATAATACATACAATTACACAGACAGACTGGCCGACCCACATATACTTCCGCCAACGCTCCTCGTAGCTACTCTCGCCCCTAATAAGGACTCTGATTGGAGTGTGAATTGTCTTCTCTCAATCAATTTGTGCGCAACCCAGTTTCATCCGCTTGGGTTTTAAGACAAATTCCTTCTAGACGTCCCTGGACGTAGGATTCTGGGCTTATCTTTATGGATCGCTCCTCATCCACATCTAAATACTTCTACTTGATGCTCTTCGTCATTACCTCAAATACCCCTCAAACCCTCTGTTTCTTACTCCCCATTATCACTTTCCCCATTTAATACACATTTATGCTTTGCCAGCTCTCTCAATCTACTCACTATTTGCTTTTCTGCTCCTGACCCTTGGGATCTTCTCCTCATCCTCCAGCTTAGCCTTCGGTCCACTCAGCTGCCTGTAGAAACCTGAGGGGAATTCCTGAAAGAGGGAGCCGTCCCACCTGTTTCATTTTCTTGCAAGATTTTTGGCCACTGTCCACAGGAAGCCTTGCGGTCCTCCAGCTAAATGGCAGAGGACAACCGATATTTCTGAGACCCTTAAAGCCTACTGGGTCGACGGACCTCAAACCATCATCTCTCTGCTACCACGTGATTCCAGTGACCTAGGGCTCTTTAAGAAAAGTATGTGGTTGTGTGTTGCAATACTGCCTTTGCCAAAGATCCCCCTTATGGCCATGGCATGAACATCTTATCTGCTGTGCCTTTTACCCATTCTGCACTATACTGCTTGAGTGTGGCATGTGTTTTGGCAGCATTTTACACAGGAGCATCAAAGGAGTAACATCTTCCATTGTGACATGTCTCAATTAACTGTCAATACTTACCTGTGTTTTTACAAAATAACACGTTTTTAGAAAAACAACAAATAAGAGCACGCTCCAAGAAATCGCTGCTCAAAATCTCTATTTTCCAATATTGTCAATCTGACCTTAAGTCCATTCCGACAACTTCCCAAGTTAGATGCTATATTTTCTCAACTTTTCTCAATTCTCTTTAAATTATCGTCACTCTTTAACACCTCAAAACAGACATCTAACAGACAAACTAGTTGAATCTTCACATTAATCCATAGCGCTTCTCGCTTATCTCTGCCCCTAAATATACCTTGATCACAAGGTGTGAGCCATTATCCTACAGGGACCTGTCCACTGCGGCGCCTACTTTAATCCAACTGCAGTTTATAATGGTGTCTTCTGGCTCCCTTGAGCCAGATTTTTTCAGGCTCTTATCTCTTAAACGCTCTTTGTTTCTACTTTCAAATCAATTCTGTTACTTTTCTCAATTACCACAATCCCATCCCTCAATTTGCCATTCCCCTCAGTCTACTCAGCATTAGCTCTTTCAGCTCAAGACCTTCGCTATCGAATCCCCTCTCCAACATGCCACTTTTGCCTTTCGTCCACTCTGCGCCTGTGGAAACCAGGAGGGATTTTGTGAAAGAAGGATCCGAACCACCTGTATCAATTTTCTTGCACGTTTTCTATATCGGCCGCTCTCCGCAGGAAATCTTGCGATGTTCCTACTAGATGGCGAAGGGCACTCGATTGTCCGAAGCACTGGTGTGTAAGGTCAATGGGCCTTGAAGTCAACGATCTGACATGCTACTAAGTGCACCCGGGGGCTTTTTACTCAAGGTAACATGTTGTACTATGGATGGGACAGTGAATAACTTCTCAGACTAAATAACAAGACTGGCTCAGAAAGTTGGTAAATGTCACTGTTTTAACGTCAATTTATCTAAAACAGGGAGTACAACAGACATCAACGAATGTCACACAGCAAATCTCAACGCAGTTTGTAAAAATCACAATTATGTAATACACATTAATCATTTGTGATATTATGCTATGTAGCAAAGAAAAAACTCTATGCGGGACTGTGGTTGGCTTAAGGGGCACATTTAAGTACACTTTCTATATGGGATAGGATCGTGATTGGACCTCTATTGTGAAGTGGGCACGCTTGTCCTCCCCAAGTGCAAGTCATAGTGCAAGTCATCCGCGATAACTACTAGAAACACAACATTTGTTTGGCTCTCAAACTATAAGGCTCTTTGTTATGCGCCCTTCAATGATTGTTTGGCATGCTTGTACCCTCTGGAATATTCGATTCTCTAGCAGCACGTAAACTGGTACCCCAGGTGTTGGTGGTTTAGCCTGGCCGTGTCTCCCCACC
This sequence comes from Ambystoma mexicanum, assembly GCF_040938575.1. Taxonomy (NCBI): domain Eukaryota; kingdom Metazoa; phylum Chordata; class Amphibia; order Caudata; family Ambystomatidae; genus Ambystoma; species Ambystoma mexicanum. Next base: position 249,855,972 of record NC_090923.1, on the reverse strand, counting down.
CAATTAGTTCAGATACTCTTATCACTCATGCCATCCACCATTCAGATTGTCTTTGTGCCTGACCTTGTAATAACTTCTCACCTCTGGGAAAAAAATGGAGCATAGGCACTCGGTATCTCCAATCTGGTGCACCATGCTCTTTGTCTATCTTCATCCTCAGCTCACGTGATCAGAGACCGGGAATTTGCTCATATTCTACGATTTAATAGTCTTTAATTAAAAAACTTGGCACTCATGGTGTTCTCTCTTTGCAAATTAACAAGGGATGCCTAGGCTTCTCAAGTCTACTATTATTCGCAGCTGATAACCAGTTCTTGGCTGCTTCCAGTTATTGACACCAAGCCAGGCAACCTCTTTGTTCTTGCTTCAAGTTTGAACCTTTTCTTTGCTGTGACACACATAGGCTTCATCCGTCTTCTTCCATGGAGACTCGCTTACTAAATGATGTCATCAAAAGTCCAGAACTCTATATACTTTTTGGCGACACCGCCTGCAGTCTACATTTTACTTATAGCCAGCCTTAATTATACTTCATCTACTTGCGTTACAGCATCTGTACAATTGTAAAATGACTTATGTTTTCTGCAGTGCTCTTCGCCAGTGCAATCTTCATTCTGCACATAAAAGCTTACTTGATTCTTTACTTCGACCTTAGATTTTTTATCGTCTATGCATTTTCTTCACTGGTCATCCTTTTGAGTGCATCACATTCACCTTTTGTGACATCACCAGCTTCTTTCTGTTTCCATCTTTATACTTCTTCAGGCGCTTCCCCTAAGAGCCCATCAATCCTTCGAGGGTGGATGGAAAACAATAAAAAAGTATGTTGGCAAGTGCTGTGGCCTTGAGATCTGTTAAAACTGTGCATGTGGTGCATTTGAGGACAATACAGGAGTATTCGAAATGACACCATATGGAATCTGCTGGTTTTGGCATTGGCATTTCTTGCCAATAGTGAATCAAGTGCGTTTCGTTTTGTTGCTCTCAGTTGCAGCTGTTCTTAATAGATGCCTACATTTCTAGGGAGCGGTACAGAATATGTATCTTTGTGTGTCAAAGATTCCTACTTTCAGAGGGTTGTGTAATCGAATGATAGTGCTCGCAGTTTCCATTTTCCACAAGATTTGTTTGAGCCCAACAGGATTGAATGCTTGTATGTGAAGTCTGGTATTAACCTTTGGCTACAGCTAAGGCCATTGAGGAAGAACACGATTGTGTGTGATCTGAGAGTCATTGGTTATGATTTCTTGATGAGGCTATTTTAAGGCACATGTGGTACAAATGTGTTGTGTGCGCCATAGGTTGCAACTTGGGCGGTGTGCACTTGAAGCCAATGTATGCGATTTTGAGTGCTGGAAGTCTGGGTGGAGCTGGTTCTGCCATTGGCCGTTTTTTTTTGTTGGACGATGTGGGACATTTCTAGTCCATTGCGCATGTCACAAATTTGACAGAAGGTTGCTGCAAACAAGTTGGTAGCAATGATGCTTTTTACTGTTTGCTGTCTTGAAGTCATTGATTCCTATGTCGGTTGGTTTGCATTTGATTCCAATGATCTACCTGGCCCTGCTCAGATTTATTTGTTGTTGAAAAAAACACTATTTACCCGTGTCAGTGCTCGCCTTTGCACTACTGAATGGTGGTTGTGGTCAGTGTGCACTCATGCTCTTTCAACTACATTGTCACCGTTTTGCTCGGGTCGTGTCCAACAATTTGCAAAACATGTTTTCTCTCACCTGAAGCAGTTCACAAAATTAAATTCGTTTGTTTGTTTGTTTGTTTGTTTGTTTGTTTATTGCAATCAAGGAAGAACACATATCATGCACATTATTTGGCTACACATATTTACTATCGATTACATTGTATTCTAATCCAACACCCCTGTCACCTCTCATGCAGATGTCTCAAATCTTTTCCTTATCATTTGCAGCATAATGTTCCTATCGATGATTCACATGCGTTCCTGGATAATACAGTCCATTTACTTTGCCTTGTCTCCGGAAATGATACCAGAAATCCACAGGGTCATCTGACAAAAGGGTGTCTGCTCTGCAAGAGTATACATATGAGAAGTGATTTCGGTCCTGCACTACTGCTAAGTGGCAGCGATATCAGTCATAAATGTGAAACAGGCCAACATGAAAGGCCCAGGGTACACTATAATCTTCAAAACAGTGTGAGCCAGTATGGAATCATCAACACAAAAACAGTGCAGCAAGTACCAACATACATTACATGTCTGATCCAGGCTCTATAAAATACGTCTTTAAATTGAACTAAAAGGAAAACAAACTATTTGCTAACACTTGGGAGAAGCAGTGATGTTGAAATCCACCGGTACAAACATTTGACTGGGTCTTGATGCATGACAGCAGTGATTAGACTTCAGCTCTGAGCTGGTTCAACTGTGTCCAACAACACAATGCAGTTCGAAAATTGACAAAAGCTTGAGGAACATGTGATGTGTTTGTCAGTAATGTGATGATAGGTTGGCTTTGCTTGATGGAACTTGAAGTCATTACAAATGTAGAATGCGGAAGGCAGCTGCATTCTTATGCCCTTCCAAGCCATGAAGGTTGTCCGAGACACTTGCAGGGTTTGCTACGTTTACAGGCAGAACCCTGGGTACCAGTTTACAACTGACATAGATCCTTTTCAACAGCAGGTAATTTCAAATCTGAAGTGGTTGTGGAGAAGGTCTGCATCATCCTTGAATATCCCTGCCATCACTTCAGTGACTGTGGAGTTTAGTCAGTATTTACCTCAACAACCTCCTGTGAAATTTTCATCAGCTTAGTCCAACGATGATTCAAGGATGATTCAATGAAGAAGGGTCTCAAGTCCTATGTACACATCTCTTCCTCAGCTATAGAAATCCCCCCTCATATCTGCCTGAAATCAAAATGACTCCAGTAATGACCAGCTTGGTGTGCCGTTCCTATTGTATCTCAGAGATCCCATTGATGTACCCAGCTCCCATTTTACCCCCTTAAGGTATGCACTGTCCTCCAGGGAAAGTGTCAATCCTTACCTAGTAGAATACATAGGATCAAAGGCTTGGCCCAACATTTGTTATAGGCTTAACTTCTCACCAAGAGCTTTGACAGCTGCAAGAGTCACAGGAAACCAGTTAATAATCCAACATCAGCAGAAGAGTGTTAGCTGTTATAATTGTATTTCCTCATAGAAAACTAGATATACATTTCTTATTTTTTGTCATTAATATTTACCAATGTTTGCCATGAGGCTATAGGGATGTTATGTTATGTTATGTTATATACATTTCTAAAGAGCACATACATCCAAAGGTACCTTGGCGCTAGGTGAAACAGTAACAGCAAAAGTACAGGGAGACTAGTACAAATAGGTTTTAAGTGCACGGCGAAAAGACAGATGGTCATCAGCCATGCAAATTGGATACTCAGTTGTGTATAGTTTGAATCATGTGTGACCAATTTTAGCAGCATCAAAAAAAAGACAGTGGCTCAAAGCAGTCGTGCCCGTGTGAACCCTTCATTGTGACTACCGCTAGTTTGCTATGTAAAAATAGTTCAGTATAGATCCATAATTTCAAGTATTTTATTATACATTCTACAGACTAATATGACTGCCATAGTCCATGTTTTAAAATCAGAGGCTTTTATTTTTCAGGTCGATCCAAAGCATTTCGGACAAAGTCCTTCTTCAGGGATCTGAATAAATCACAAAGCAAAGACATATAAGATCGAAATCTATACCATGAATCTATCGGATATGAACTCCAATAAACACGCTATTACATACCTGCCTGTATTACAACGTTACAAAGTCTGCATTTATTTGTTTGGTTGTCTTTATTTTATAATGATCCGTGAGCTCTGCATTGTTTCTTGCACTAAGAATGCCACAGGCCGATATCTCTGTGCTTAGCCCAGCCCCGAGCCCCAGTGCAAGGGAAGATGTGCAGAGGGAGAGTAAGGCAAGGATGATTGCATTGTTTGGGCTGTGTGTTACCCCTCATTCTTGATGTTGGAAAAAGTGCCTGTGTTCATGTTTACAGTACCTGCTCCAGGGACTTCTTTGTTGAGCACTCTCTTGAAACATGACCTTCAATACTGGTTACAAGTTAATTTAACGCACTGCAATGTCACAACATTCCCAAGATAAGTAACAAGAAGAATCTGGTGGAATCCCACTACTCCATCTGGGGCACACATGCATTGACAGCCTTTATATTGCTTTTATGTATGACCTAAGAATACAATATCCCACTACTCTTCTTGCCAGTCCCAGGGGAGCCAGTAACTAAATGGAAAAAGAGAAAAGAGAGCTTTCTCAAATATCTTTGGTTGTTTATGGACCAAACCCAGTAAAATAGCTCAGTGCGCTGAGCACTCACTGCTGCCATGTGTGTGTGATCTGCAGGTTGCAGGTTTGAATCTTTGAGGGGGTTGGCTTTGTCTATTCTCTGTTCTCAATGGGGGGCCATTCAGGCCTTTCATGTTTCATAGTCCCCTCCGGCTGGGGGGGAGGCTCTGGTCTCGAGGCTATTGAAGCTGGTGGCGGACTCTCGTTCTTTGGGCCCAGCTGGGGATCCTCCTTGGGACCTTCCTTTGGTAATGGCTATGTTGCAGAGGTCTCCCTTTGAGCCACTGAAGGATATCGAGCTGTAGTGTTTAATGCCGAAGAACATCCTTTTAGTTGTGGTAACCTCTGCTCAATGTCTGGGGGATATTTGAGCCCTCCTGTGTTGGCCTCCATTTCTGATTATCCGGGAGGAGGCCTTGGTCCTGCGGTGTGACCCTTCCTTTGTGTCTAAGGTCTCCTCTCATTGCCATCAGTCTCAGGAAGTGCTCCTTCCTGCCTTCTTCCCTGATCTGTCCTCTCCTGAGGAGAAGGCTTGGCATTGCTTAGATGTCATGCGGGTGGTCTTGCACTAGCTTTCCCAGACTGAGTCCTTTTGTCTCACTGACCATCTCTTGGTCACTTTTGGGGAGAGGGGCTGTGGCCGCAGAGCTTCCACTCCTAATATCAGCCGGTGGATTAAATCCTTGATTCCCCAGGCCTATGAGTCTGTGGGCCTCTGCCTGGCAGGATGGGTCCAGGATCGGTCCACTAGATGAGTAGACGCCTCTTGTGCTAATTTGCGGGGTGTGCCCCTGCTGGACATTTGCCGGGTGGCCACCTGGGCTAAACCTAACACCTTCATTCATCATCACCAGCTCAATATGGAGGAGCCGCATTCCACTTCCTTTGGTGTGGGGGTTCTTGGAGCTGTTTCTGGTTGTGTTGGTGGCTGGGGTCTTGGTCTTCATGCTTTTCTCTTCTGTTCTTTGAATACATTGGTATTGGGTTGGTTTTGCATTAACCTTGGTGTCTGAGTCTTTTCTGGTATGTTATGTTATGTTATGTTATTTTGCACTTATATAGCGCCTTATATACCATTGGTATGGTCTGAAGGCGCTGGTAGGTTGAACGCCCTTGGGAACCGCAGTTCAGATCAGTAGAGAGAGTAGGGAGAGTCAAAAAGGTGCGTGTGAGCACCGGGTATGTGTGCAGCTCGTGCGGCACTTGTGTAATAGCTGCTTCTTATCGGCAGGTGTGGTGGTTGAGAGATCAGGAGAATGTGTTCGTTCTGGCAGGATTTATCCGGAACGGATGTGGCTGCGTTAGGCCTGATGAAAACGCCTGGCTGGGGGTGTGAGACCAGCAGTGTTTACATAGAATGATGTGGAGTAAGCAGCGGATGTTCGTATGAGAACAGTTATACCGAATGGTGTCATAGTATCACTGTGTTCTAGTTGAGTGGTGATGTAAAGGAGAGAGTAAGCGTGGTGGTGTGATATGATGGGTTATATGCTTTTTCAATGTGCAAACTTCTAAATGCAACTTTCCAGAGAGGCTACTGGGCGAAACTTCTAAGTACAATTTTCCACACAGAGGCTATTGGGTACACTTCCAAATTCAATTTATCAGAGAGGCTATTTGGCACACTTCCAAATGTAACTCTCACAGAGGCTATTGGGTACACTTCTAAATGCAATTTTCGCAGAGCATCTACTGGGCACACTTCTAAATTCAAGTTTCCAGAGAGGCTATTGGGCAAACTTCTAAATGCAACTTTCCAGAGTGTCTATTGGATACACTTCTATAATCAACTTTCACAGAATGCTATTGGTAGTACTTCTAAATACAACTTTCAAAGCGTGGCTATTGGGCATACTTCTAAATGCAGCTTTCACAGAGGATATTGGGCCCATATCTAAATTCAATTTTCCAATGCATGGGCATTGTTACTATTTCTGCTTTGGAACGACTCAAAGTTAAGTATTGGGATGAGGAAGAGGGTTGTAGAGGTAATGCTTGGATTGCTTTCTGGTAATCTTCATTAGTGCTTATCCTACTCACTCGTCCCAGTGTGTACCACCCTTCCCTCCCGCCCCTGGGCAGAAGTTGCCCATGACCTGGCTTTGGGTTTACTGCCATGTATTGGGTAAGTGGGAAGTTATACCTCCTGGAAATGCAGGGGCCAGAGGAGGCCAGCTAGAAAAAAGTGTTATTCTGAGCATGAGCATATGCAGAGGTAAGTACTGGGACGAGGAAGAGTAGGTCTACAAGTAATGAAGATTACCAGTAAGTAATCTGAGCAGATTCAGTACACTCGCCTTGCCAGCAATGGCAGTGTCCAAAGATGTTATTCAGTGGGTAGGAAAGAGGGGGCTTTAGGCAACATAGCATTACGTCAGCATCCTTACTATAAGTCAAGATTGTTGCATTTTATAGCAACCATTTCCAACAGAGTGAATACCTGGACAGGTGAAGGTATTCAAACATTTATCCAGTAATGTTATGGCAATCCTTGTCAAAGAGGAATTTCATCTGTGCTTTATAGGAAGTCATCACAATGGGGACATTATTTGGACAGTTATTGCCATTCTGTGGTAATGGAGAAGGGTTCAATGTGTTTGATGTCAATCATGACCAGTTGAGCAGGTACTTATGCATTTGATGGAACCTCTTTGCAATGGGATACGTTTCTGGGCATTTGCTGGTAATCCTTGCATTGGTAGACTTCTGGACATGTGTTGAGATATTGTACTCTGAGCACTTTCCAGACTGCTGCTCTACAATTATTGAATGGTGCGCCATCATGCACTGTGTTCTGTGCTGTGATACTTGCCTACACCGCTCTCGTCCAAATGTCATCAGCCCTCTCTCCAATGATAGCTGATAGAAGTCCCTTAATATTCCCTATAGCCAATGTGATTCCTCTTGTCATTTTCTCTAATTCATAGATCCATTTTATGTCAGCCGAAGTCAAACATGGAGTTTGCACCTTAAATTATCCTTGTCCATTAGGGGCCACGGAATAGACTGTGGTCTGGCCCCTCCTTTTTCGAACAAGGGAAACTATGAAATTCCAAAACTGCAATCAGCTTCCATTGTCTGCCTATCCATAGTAGGGACAACGGTTCCCGATTGCCTTCTTCCAGGCAATGACCTTAGTCTGCTCACATATGGTGGTGAATCGCCCCTTACACTATGGGATTGCCCCTTAGGTCGATCTGGCAACGCCATCAATTCTGGCATCCTCAGCTTAGGTAGGTTCAGATCCAACCATCTAATCTCTTTATCTGTTGGAAAACATCCCTCTGAACAGCATGCACCAGCTCCCTCCTCCCCACGGAAGGTTTCCCTATCTTTGTCTGACATGTCTTGTCCCCAACTCGTGTGGCTTTCCGCTTTCTTGTCTCTGTTTAGAGTCAGCCCATCCAAAGACAAAGCTCTACGTTCAAAACTAAATGAGCTTCCCTCCTTACCTCGTGACTGGAAAATCTCAAATCGATCATCTTTGCCTTTATTTTTTAATTCACCTTTAGTACTCATCTCTCGATAAACCTTGTTAATTTTTCCTCATATATCTCCTATCTCAAAGTCTGCTCTAGGTTTACCGTGGAGGGCCCTGGCATCGGTTCTTGCGATGGGAAGACTTCCTCTATGTCCTCTCATTCTACTACTGGATTTGACTCTCTTAGCTCTTTTTCAATGCAATCAATGTTGCGTGATCTCTGTTTTCTCTTTCGTTCCATCTCCTCGTCAAATGCCGTTTGGTTCTTTGCTTCATCTCTAACGCTCTCTTCCTCCTGTCTCTTAGTGTCTCTCCTATCGTTTGCCCTATGCACGTTGTTGTCTCTTTGTCTTTGCATTCATTTGTCTCTCAATTTCTGTGCTTCCTCTTCTTCGCTCTTCTTGTCTAGCCTGTCTTGTTCTTCGATTGCTCTCTGCCTGTTATCTTTTCTTTGCTCCTCTGCCCTTTCTTCCTTTCTTAACTTTCTTAACTGCTCATCCTGATACAGTAGATCTCGCCTCAGCTTACTCTTCTTTTTAGCCTCGTCTTCTCTTAATCATTTCTGTCATTCCCTGTCTTTTTTATTTTGCTTGTCTTAATCTTCCCCTTGCCATACTTCCTCAATGCTCTTCCCATCAAGTTTGAGCAATATCTGACCACCCATCCATTCGTACTGTATGAACGCTATCTCGTCAGCTTTTTCTTTTTCTCCTTTCCATTTCTTTATTTCCTGTTCTATATCTAGAGTCATAGCGGGTCGTTCACTTCTCTCTTTGTCCTGTGGGACATTAAAGATCACATCCCTTTCTAGAGTTTTTTCTGGACTTTTGTCACTATTATACACAGGTGGCTCATGCATCAGATTACTATATTCTGCCACTACCTTAAGCTCTCTTAATGGATATACTCCTTCATCTTTCATTCTGTCATCATTTTCTTCAGGCACGGAAGCGGGAGCAGAAGGCTTGTCACCCCCTTCTTTACACTGGTTATGTATCCAGTCTTCTGGAGGCGGGTCTTCCCTTTCTTTCTGGTACATCTTCCAAAGCTCGAAACTAGCTAACCTTTTTCTAACTTCTTTCCTGTGGACGCTGAGTGCAAGTATGTGATCATGTGTTGCAAAACTGCTTTTGCCAGTGATCCCCCTTGTGGCCATGGCATGAACATTTTATCTGCCAGGCCTTTAACCCATTCTGCACTATATTGTTTAAGTTTGGGTGTGTGTTTTGGTGGCTATTTGCACAAGTTCACAAGTGGAGTAACATCTTCCATCATGACAAGTCACAATTGACTGTCAATACTTACCATTGTTTTACACAGAAAAATAACACAATATGAGCGGGCACCAATCATCGCAGCTCCAATCCTCTATATCTCACATCACTTCAGTCTACCTGTTTTAGTGAATACCTTTATCAACTAAATAAATAAATAATTTACTCTCAGCCTTTTACCACAAACTATGAGTTGTCGCTCTTTGACATTTCATAATTTCTTTATCACATATAATACATACAATTACACAGACAGACTGGCCGACCCACATATACTTCCGCCAATGCTCCTCGTAGCAACTCCCGCCCCTAATAAGGACTCTGATTGGAATGTGAATTGTCTTCTCTCAATAATTTGCGCGCAACCCAGTTTCATCCGCTTGGGTTTTAAGACAAATTCCTTCTAGACGTCCCTGGACGTAGGATTCTGGGCTTATCTTTATGGATCGCTCCTCATCCACAACTAAATACTTCTACTTGATGCTCTTTGTCATTACCTCAAATAGCCCTCAAACCCTTTGTTTCTTACTCCGCATTATCACTTTCCCCATTTAATACACAGTTATGCTTTGCCAGCTCTCTCAATCTACTCACTATTTGCTTTTCTGCTCCTGACCCTTGGGATCTTCTCCTCATCCTCCAGCTTAGCCTTCGGTCCACTCAGCTGCCTGTAGAAACCTGAGGGGAATTCCTGAAAGAGGGAGCCGTCCCACCTGTTTCATTTTCTTGCAAGATTTTTGGCCACTGTCCCCAGGAAGCCTTGCGGTCCTCCAGCTAAATGGCAGAGGACAACCGATATTTCTGAGACCATTAAAAGCCTACTGGGTCGACGGACCTCAAACCATCATCTCTCTGCTACCACGTGATTCCAGTGACCTAGGGCCCTTTAAAAAAAGTATGTGGTCGTGTGTTGCAATACTGCCTTTGCCAAAGATCCCCCTTGTGGCCATGGCATGAACATCTTATCTGCTGTGCCTTTTACCCATTCTGCACTATACTGCTTGAGCGTGGGCATGTATTTTGGCAGCATTTTACACAGGAGCATCAAAGGAGTAACATCTTCCATTGTGGCATGTCTCAATTAACTGTCAATACTTACCTGTGTTTTTACAAAATAACACGTTTTTAGAAAAACAACAAATATGAGCAAGCTCCAAGAAATCGCTGCTCAAAACCTCTATTTTCCAATATTGTCAATCTGACCTTAAGTCCATACCGACAACTTCCCAAGTTAGATGCTATATTTTTTCAACTTTTCTCAATTCTCTTTACATTATCGTCACTCTTTAACACCTCAAAACAGACATCTAACGGACAAACTAGCTGAATCTTCACATTAAATCATAGCGCTCCTCGCTTATCTCCGCCCCTAAATATACGTTGATTACAATGTGTGAGCCATTATCTTACAGGGACCTGTCCACTGCGCCGCCTACTTTAATCCAACTGGAATTTATAATGGTGCCTTCTAGCTCCCTTGAGCCAGATTTTTTCAGGCTCTTATCTCTTAAACGCTCTTTGTTTCTACTTTCAAATCAATTCTGTTACTTTTCTCAACTACCACAATCCCATCCCTCAATTTGCCATTCCCCTCAGTCTACTCAGCATTAGCTCTTTCAGCTCAAGACCTTCGCTATCGAATCCCCTCTCCAACATGCCACTTTTGCCTTTCGTCCACTCTGCGCCTGTGGAAACCAGTCCGGATTTTGTGAAAGAAGGATCCGACCCACCTGTATCAATTTTCTTGCACGTTTTCTATATCGGCCGCTCTCCACAGGAAATCTTGCGATGTTCCTACTAGATGACGAAAGGCACTCAATTGTCCGAAGCACTGATGTGTAAGGTCAATGGGTCTTGAAGTCAACGATCTGACATGCTACTAAGTGCACCCGGGGGCTCTTTTACTCAAGGTAACATGTCGTACTATGGATGGGACAGTGAATAACTTCTCAGACTAAATATCAAGACTGGCTCAGAAAGTTGGTAAATGTCACTGTTTTAATGTCAATTTATCTAAAACAGGGAGTACAACAGACATCAACGGATGTCGCACAGCAAATCTCAATGCAGTTTGTAAAAATCACAATTATGTAATAAACATTCATCATTTGTGATATTATACCATGTAGCAAACAAAAAAATCTATGCAGGACTGTGGTTGGCTTAAGGGGCACATTTAAGTACACTTTCTATATGGAATAGGATCGTGATTGGACTTCTATTGTGAGGTGGGAACGCTTGTCCTCCCCAAGTGCAAGTCATAGTGAAAGTCATCCGCGATAACTACTAGAAACACAACATTTCTTTGGCTCTCAAACTATTAGGCTCTTTGTTATGCGCCCTTCAATGATTGTTTGGCATGCTTGTACCCTCTGGAACATTTGATTCTCTAGCAGCACGTAACCTGGACCCCAGGTGTTGGTGCTTTAGCCTGGCCGTGTCTTCACACCCAATTAGTCCAGATACTCTTATCACTCATGCCATCTGGCATTCAGATTGTCTTTGTGCCTGACCTTGTAATAACTTCTCACCTCTGGGAATAAAATGGAGCATAGGCACTCGCTATTTCTAATCTGGTGCACCATGCTCTTTGTCTTTCTTCATCCTCAGCTCACGTGATCAGAGACCGGGAATTTGCTCATATTCTACCATTTAATAGTCTTTCATTAAAAAAAACTTGGCACTCATGGTGTTCTCTCTTTGCAAATTAACAAGGGATGCCTAGGCTTCTCAAGTCTACTATTATTCGCAGCTGATAACCAGTTCTTGGCTGCTTCCAGTCATTGACACCAAGCCAGGCAACCTCTTTGTTCTTGCTTCAAATTTGAACCTTTTCTTTGCTGTGACACACATAGGCTTCATCCGTCTTCTTTCATGGAGACTCGCTTACTAAATGATGTCATCAAAAGTCCAGAACTCTATATACTTTTTGGCGACACCGCAGGAGTCTACATTTTACTTATAGCCAGCCTTAATTATACTTCATCTAGTAGCGTTACAGCATCTGTACAATTGTAAAATGACCTATGTTTTCTGCAGTGCTCTTCACCGGTGCAATCTTCATTCTGCACATAAAAGCTTACTTGATTCTTTACTTCAACCTTAGATTTTTTATCGTCTTGCATTTTCTTCTCTGGTCATCCTTTTGAGTGCATCACATTCACCTTTTGTGACATCACCAGCTTCATTCTGTTTCCATCTTTATACTTCTTCAGGCGCTTCCCCTAAGAGCCCATCAATCCTTCGAGGCTACCTCACATAGGCTCTTCTCAATGGATATCTTGCCTGAAAGATTCTTTGTGGTATGGGTACCATTACTGGTGTTGCACAGGTCATGATTTACGGTTTCCAACATATAGGTAGAATAGGGGTGGGACGTTCTGTAGAGGCATTCAGCTCCTTCTCTACACAAGATATATACTGAAGGAAGTGTGGGTTGTTTTAACGCATTAGGCTCTGCCCTGCGACATCCCTGTGTGCAGTGCTTAATTTGTAAAAAAATAAGTGCCGGTGCCCAAAGAATATTGGCCCCATAATGCCAGCCACGGCGCCGCCCTCAACATGGGCGCGCCGGCTGCGCCAGTTCAGTGCTAGACCTACCTAGATCGGCCCACCACCAGCCCATCACACTGCTGCTGCTCCATGTCACATGTTTGGTGCTGCAGCAACTGCTGGCACTGGCTAGTAGTAAATACGCAACTAAGACATGCTCCTTCTGTAACTGCTCCACGATGCCCCCGGGCTGTGTGAGCGCTTTTAAAATGCAAATAAATAAAAAAGCTTTCTGTTTCAGTCAGTGTTGCAATGTATTTGACTCTTCCCCTTCTGCCCCATCTGACAGTCTGTTAAAGTACACAAAGTATTGTTAATCGGTTACCTCCAGAAAGAGCACCCTCACCTCAGCCCGTTCTTCAGTCACCTCATCCAGGTGTTTTGTTTAATCAATTTGCTCTCAAGCCCTTATCAGTTATCACATCTCATTAATGCATCCCTCTTCACCCTTCCTTGAAGCATGAGTATGGTGTTGTATAACTTGGAAAAAGTCATTTCAAATGGATTGTGTCCTCCCAGGTATTCCTCATCTAAGATATATCCTTACCTTTAGGTTTCGCCTCCTTACCTTTAGGATTCGCCTCGGAAAATGTTTTCTCTTGTCCAGCAGAGGGCGCTCCATTCGAGGCCGCGGCATCGATGTCCCTCGGCGGCATCCGTCGAGTATGAAAGTCATCTCTCGTATAAAAGCCTCGAGCGCGCCTGTTGGCCTCAGTTCCGTTTTTCCGTTAGCTACGCTTTGGATCGAGTAAAACGGCGCTTCAGTATTTCATGACAAAAAGCCATGTCGTCGTCTTCGAACCCTTCCATGTCGAAGACAGGCTGTAAAAAATGCCTAAAATGTGGAAAGAAAATGTCTTTGACGGATCCACATAAGAACTGTCTATGGTGCCTCGGCCCCGACCACCGAACGGAAGACTGTGGCTCGTGCCAGTCAATGACCCACAAAGCCCTAAAAGAGCGTAGAGGTAAACTTGCGATGGGGGAGGGTGTTTCAAAGCCTACTTTAAAAAAGAAAGACTCGGACAAGTCTTCAAAATCTCATCGTAAAAGACATTCGAAAAGTAGATCGAGGAAATCTTCTTCTTCGTCTTCGAAGAAGGCGAAGAAAAGACGGCATCAATCTCCCTCATCCTTTTCGGAAGAGGTTATAACATGCCCATCCAAACATGACTCTCCTGGGAAATGGGAAGCCTTTCGAGTATCCATGTTAAAACCTTTTGAGAACGCGGCCCAGAACCCCTCAAATATAGCTAAGGAAGACCATGCTCCTGCTCACGAAAAAGGTGACAGAGGAAGGTCCAAAACAAGAAAGGCTCATAAAAAGACGTTGTGAACGTCATTGAGGGATTCTTCTCGATCACCTCGTAAGACACATCCTTCGGTGCATAAATCGAAGGCAGAGGGAAACAAAATGGCATTGAAAGATCATACGCCATCGAAGTCGACATCAACGCCGTCGAAGACTTCGAAGCTCCTCGAGTCGACAACTCACTCGAAGGAATCTACGCCGAGCTCGCGCTCGAAGACCGCGAAGGTTCCTTCGATGGTTTCCACGGCTTCCTCGACGATTACATTGAGATCGTCGAACGTTCCTTTGACAATATCGAAGGAAATGGTTAAGACTATGGCGCCATCGATGCTTTCGTCGACGCCCAAGCCTATATTGAAGGAAAGACTTGTAATGCCTGAAAAGGTTTTTCAACCAGAGAGTCGACATGAATTTTTCAGGACCATGTCATCCATATATGAGGGAGACTCATCAGAACAAGAGGGAGTGACCTCTGCTGGTGTTAGATATGGCACAAGACCTGTCCCAGAGGAATTAATTGATCCTCAATCAAGAATTAAAGACTTGCAAGAATGTTTGCAAACAGCAAGTGGCCTGGATACTTCTCCAGAGTATGAATTTGACAAACCAGACCCATCAGAACAAGTGGATAAGTGTTATAGAAGACTCATGGGCAGAGTTACAGAATTTATGGGGTGGGGTAGGAGTTCACCAGTCAGTCATGATGATGACATGACAGATATATTATCTGGAACACCCCAACAAGACCCCATTTTACCCTTTCACATTGCATTACAAAGAAGGGTCAATTCTGCATGGGAACATCCTGAAGCCATAGGGGCTGTGAATAGAAAGTGTGCGGCAAAGTATAGACCTTCTACATCTGATCCGGAATACCTCAGTATGCTGCATACCCTACAATCCCTCCATATAGGGAATATAAAAAAGTGGATGCATGGTCCAGAAAAATCTTTACATCGGGCAGTATGGCTTTGAAGTCTACCAATGTAACCTGTACTTTAGCAATGTTCTCTTATACCCTGTGGGACAGTATGTCAGCGGCAGCTGAACACATCCCAGAAGGCGAAGAGCGTGATGGCTTTCTAGCTATTATAAGGGATGGAAAGGAGGCTTCGAGAGAATGCCTTCAATCAGGACTGGACACAGCTGACAGCATCAGCAGGTCCATGGCGACTAGCACAGTGCTACACAGATTTGCGTGGCTAAGAAAATCTGGGTTTGCTCCTGATGTGCAATCCAGAATTCTTAATATGCCCTTTGATGGCTCGAGGTTGTTCGGTAGCAAGGCAGATGAAAGTTTGGAGAAGCTACAGTCCTCCAAAGTGGCAGCAAAATCTCTAAGTACCGCTATAAAACAACCTCAGCAATGCCCCTACACAGGCTCATCTTCCTGGAGGGGTCGTCCTTTTCATTATTATTCCTCAATTGGAAGAGGAAGAAGGCAGGCCAATCAAAGAGGTCAAAGAAAATTTCCTTGGGGAAGAGGAAAAGGTGCTAGATCATCCCCAGCAATGGCATCTGTACCATCAGCCGCTGCTGCAGCTGCCGCAAAACCACTCTGAGGTTTTGACACACAAGACCCCGGTGGGAGGCAGGATCTCACAGCATCTGAAAGAATGGCGGGGCATTACTTCAGATGCTTGGGCACTGGAAACAGTATCCCAAGGTTACTGCCTTCCTTTCTAAAGAAACCTCAGAACCATCCTCCGGAATACAACTCTGCCAAGCATCCGGATCCGCTCCTGTTGCAGGAAGTTTTAACCCTACTACAGAAAGGTGCAATAGAACATGTACCTGTAGCGGAGAGGAACAAGGGTTGGTATTCCCCATACTTCCTTATTCCAAAGAAAGACGGAGGACTGAGACCCATCTTGGACTTGAGAAACTTGAACAAGTTCCTAAGGAAGGACAAATCCAAGATGGTCACACTTTCTCAGATCTTTCAGGCTCTCCAACTCCAGGACTGGTTGGTATCATTGGACCTTCAGGATGCTTACTTTCATGTGCCAATACATCTAAAGCACAGAAAGTACCTGAGGGTCGCGATTAGCAATTCTCACTATCAGTTTCGAGTTCTGCCATTCGGGTTGACCTCCGCCCCAAGAGTTTTCACCAAGTTGATGGCGATGGTGACGGCGAGTCTCAGAAGAGAGGGGATTCATGTCTACCCTATCTGGACAAATGGATTATCAGAGCACGTTCTCCAGAACAAGCCCTGGATCACCTGTCCAAGACTTGTCACTTCCTTCACAAACTAGGTTTTTCTCTGAATTTAAAAACGTCAAACATGATACCATCACAAAAGCTCCAATTTATAGGAGCAGTCCTGGATACCTGTTCGGGCAAAGCCTCGCCTCCCGAAGAGAGAGCTCACCACATTCTGCAGATGGTGACAAAGTTTCAGAATGCCCAGCATCTTCCGGCCTTCGATTTTCTAAGGTTGCTCGGTCTGATGGCATCCAGCATGTTCCTAGTGCCAGAAGCCAGATTGAGAATGAGATCTCTTCAATGGGCTCTCAGAACTCAATGGTCCCAGTTCTCTGGGGAAATGTCAGATCTACTGCAAGTCCCAGCCCAAGTAGCACAGGATCTTCAATGGTGGGCTTGCAGACATCATATCCTCAGAGGAAAATCTTTTTGGCAACCATGGCCGGAGATACAGTAGTGACGGATGCCTCACTCACGGGGTGGGGAGCCCACATCAACGATCTGACAATCAGTGGACGTTGGTCTCAATGGGAGTCCAAACTACATATCAATCTTCTGGAGTTGAGGGCAATCAGACTAGCGCTGAAGGCCTTTCTGCCCTCTGTATGGGGAAAGAATGTTCTGATAATGACGGACAACACAGTGGCCATGTACTACCTCAACAAGAGAGGAGGAGTAGGGTCACTACCGTTGTGCAGAGAGGCGATGCAACTCTGGTTCTCGGCAATACGAGAAGGGATCTCTCTATCAGCAATTCATCTAGCCGGAGAGCGAAACACAACAGCGGATGCTCTGAGCAGGCAGAGCACAGTCTCTCACGAGTGGGAGATATCTCAGGAAGTCATTCAAGAGATCTTCGCCCTTTGGGGAACCCCTCAAGTGGATCTGTTCGCGACCGGGGTCAACCGGAAGTGCGAACTGTACTGCTCAAGGGAATTTCCTCCGAGAGGAGCTCTGGGGGACGCGTTCATGGTGGAATGGGAGTTCCCACTACTGTACGCGTTTCCTCCAATCCCTGTGATCCCTCAAGTAATCAGGAGGTTGGGAAAGT
The DNA here is from genome assembly GCF_040938575.1 of Ambystoma mexicanum. Taxonomy (NCBI): domain Eukaryota; kingdom Metazoa; phylum Chordata; class Amphibia; order Caudata; family Ambystomatidae; genus Ambystoma; species Ambystoma mexicanum. The sequence continues at coordinate 249,838,750 of NC_090923.1, read as the reverse complement.
TCAGGAAGAGAATGATCCTAATTGCTTCGGATTGGACCAGGAGAACATGGTACCTGCACCTTCTCGACATGTCCATATGCCTCCAATACGTCTTCCAAGAAGAGAGGATCTTATCTCGCGACAGGAAGGTCATGTTCTCCATCCGGAGGTCAACACACTCAACCTTCACGCATGGCTTCCGAAAGGCTGAGATACAAGGATTGGGACCTTCCGGATGTCGTGATGGAGATTTTGCTTTCGGCCGAAGGCCAGCAACTAAGTCTCTTTATCGGTGTCGTTGGAACAAGTTCAGGAGCTGGTGCAGAGAAAAGAATGTGGACCCTTTTCAGTGTAATACCCCAAAATTTTATCTTTTCTGTTACATTTGGCCAATCTGGGGCTTCAGGTTGGGACAATAAAGGGATATTTAGCAGCGCTATCCATCTTTAAGCGCTCTTCTGAAGAAGAATCTTACTTTAAAATACCTTTGATACTTCAATTTCTAAAAGGTTTAAATAATGTTTTCCCCCCAATACCTTTCCAGGTTCCAGTGTGGGATCTAAATCTAGTTTTAAGATTTCTCACATGTATTCTATTTGAGCCCTTACATTCTTGCCCGTTAAGGCTCCTTACGTTAAAAACAATTCTTCTTGTAGCATTGACATCAGCCCACAGGGCAAGTGAGTTGCAGGCACATTCGAGCGGACCTCCTCACACCATCTTTTATAAGGACAAAGTAGTTCTTAGGGTTAAACCTTCTTTTCTGCCAAAATTGTTTCGGATTTTCATCTGTCATAAAAGATAACTTTGCCTACATTTTACCCTCCTCCTCATGCAAGCAAGGAAGAGGAAAGACTTCATAGACTAGATCCCAGGAGAGCTCTTAGTTTTTACATCTCACGATTTGCAAAGATTCGCAAGTGTGATCAACTTTTCGTGGGATACACTGGACGTAAACTGGGCCTTCTGGTAACAAAACAAACTTTATCCAGATGGATAATTTGAGCCATAACCGAATGTTATAGATTGGCAGGAAAAGAACCGCCTGATGGGCTAAGAGCTCATTCGACCAGGGGCATGGCAACTTCTACAGCATTAAAAAGGGGTGTCCCTGTGTAAGATATTTGTGCAGCAGCCACCTGGTCATCTATGCACACCTTTATAAAACATTATGCATTGCACTCGACTTCTTCTCAAGGGGGTCTGTTTGCAAAATCTGTACTACATTCTGTACATGATTAGAAAAGGATACTGTACTCCCACCTCCGAGACAAACTGCTTTGGGAAGCTATCTAAGATGAGGAATACGTGGGAGGACACAATCCATTCGAAGAACAAGTTACTTACCAACTGTAACGTTCTTTCGATTGGATGTTCCTCCCACGTATTCCTCATCGACCCTCCCATCCTAACCCCACAGTGCAGTTTACGTGTATTACACTCTAAACTCTTTTAGGGCTTGGGTCAAAAGAGCCATACCTAAAACGAAGTAAGATCCATGGACTATATTATACGAAAAAACAGAACTGAGGCCAACAGGCGCGCTCAAGGCTTTTATACGAGGGATGACGTCGATACTCGACGGATGCCGCCGAGGGACATCGACGCCGTGGCCTCGAGTGGAGCGCCCTCTGCTGGACAAGAGAAAACATTTTCCGAGGCGAAACCTAAAGGTAAGGAGGCGAAACCTAAAGGTAAGGATATATCTAAGATGAGGAATATGTGGGAGGAACATCCAATTGAAAGAACATTACAGTTGGTAAGTAACTTGTTCTTCTGCAAGACATTGTTGTGAAATCAACAGCCTGTGCTACTTCTGCTTTAGGGCCTCTTTCCACCTTAACACATATTAAAAAACTAAATATGTTTTGTCACCCAATATTCAGGAGCCAGAGGAGAATGCATATTCGGATATCTCCTTTCCACTGACATGTTCTTGACATACTTCACTAAACTGCGGGGTGTAACAGACACCCACCTCCCTATCTGAGGGTTCCTATCCGAGGATTGCATGTGCTCTCATTCGGAATACATGCTCGGAGCGTATTGTACCCAGGTTAAGGGGCCACATCTGGTGTATAAACCACACATCAGGATAGAAAACATGCGCTGGAATTATGTAAAAAAATGACAGCAAAAGACGGTTGAGAATTATACATGAATACTCAATTAGTGCTTTTATTTATGACGACAGATTAGTGGGCACGTGCACCATGTTTTTCTCCGTCTATTTTCCATGTGTGTATCTTTAAGCCTGAAATGGCATTTCAGAAGTTTGTCTTTGCATGGGCTTTTCTCGCGAAGTGCAGCCGGTTCGGTTTCGACCAAATACGTGCACCGTTCCGGGTCCCCTCGCTGAAGCTCGTTTGTGAACTAATGAGGCAGATAACATTAAAAAGAAGAACGGAAACACCCAGTCAAAAATTCAAAGTTCATGTTTCGCTTAGATGAATGCTATGATAGGGCATACAATTGTCTGGAGTCGGGCTCGGCACCAATGAAAAAGTGGCCAAAGTTGCAAACGACAATTCATTCCTTTTGTGACAGACACTAGTGGGACCACGCTGCTGCCCGTGCCCCGCCCAGTCCTGGGCTTTGCCCTGCCTTGCCTCAATCACTTAGGCTACCTTCCGTGGGGCGACCACTGCCATGGCTTTGCTGAGCCTGATGATAAACCACATCAAAAATAGGTGCACGGCGCAGCGGCCCCACAGAAGGTAAGATTTTAAAAGAAAGAATGTGTATTTGTGCGGATGGGGCCCATCATTTTCGAAGTGATGGTCCACAGCTGCCACTCAAAATAAGTTATTTCTTTTAAAACCTACCTTCCGTGGGGCGGGGCCCCGGCCACCGGCCCCACAGAAGGTCAGGTTTTCAAAGAAAAAAGTAAAAAAGATACTTTTGGGCACAATCCACAGGCCCGGCCACCCGCAGCAGAGTCATCCGACTCAGTCTGCAGCAGCCAGCAGCCCCTGGTCACAGAAATTGGCCTGGGCCTGGCACTGACTGCAGTCAGCAGCACACTGCACACAGGTCACACAGACAGAAGCCTGGGAGCGGACGGGCCCCTGGTGGGGTCCTGACTCCTGGCCAGTCAGGACACCACAAGGGGACAGTGCCGCCACCCGGGCCCCGACCTGGGCCTTCCTTGCCTGATCACTTGACTGTGACAGGCTCAGGCTGCAAATCATGCAACAACAAGTGACTTACCTGCTTTGCCGGCTGGGACTTGGTCTCCTGTCGGGGCCTCAGGGTGGGGGCGGGGGCGGGTGCGCACACAGACATCCGCACAAATGAAAAAGCAGGTAGAGGGGGCCCCGGGAAGCAACGAGGCGGCACCACGCAGTGCAGCAGGGCAGGCTCTCTCTCTCACAAGTCAGGACCGACGACGCAACGCCTCAACACCTTCACTTCACAGTAAATTGTGAAATGAAGGTGGCGCTGCACTCCCTTCTGTGGCAACAACAACACGTCACCATGTAATTTCACTGGCTCAGAACAACAGCCAATGAAAACTGCACATTCTGTGTTACTATACAGAATGTATCAAATACTGCATAGTAACAACAGAATGGTAGTTTTTATTGGCTGTTTGTAACAGTTTGTTGTTCATTGCTATTGCTGGCCCTTCCCAGGCCCAGCCAGCCATGGCCTGCAACCTGCAAGCACGAGAGAGATCGAGATCAGAATGACAAATCCCAATGATTTATAATCGAAGCAAAGTGAAGTGGAAGAACAAACAAAGCAATGGCATGTGCGCTGGCCCCACATGAGTTCCGCTGCCCAAAAAAGAGTTCCGGTGTTGGGCACCGGCAACCACCCCCACAAATTAAGCACTGTGTGCTGATGGTGCAAGAATCATCAACATGGCTGCAAAAGCCCTATGCGCGCCAAAACCTATGAAAAATTGCGCTTTGAAAAGATGGCTGCCAAATCTACATTGCCTGTTGTCAGTGGTGAAACCTTTCACTGGGCTACCTACCAAGGAAAAATGGAAACTGTGTTAAAGGCAGTGCTTTCTTGAAAGAAACCCAGAAATTGCTCTTAAATCCCTTTGTCTTGGTTGCGGAAAATGCAAAATAACGGTCCAAAACACTGCAAAACATCCAATATCTTTGCTGGGTGTTACCCGCCGCTTCTTTTAAGGAATCAATAGGAACACATGATGTCAGGAAAAGTGGAATCTATCATCAAAATATCCACAGTAAAATGTTTTCCTGCCTGTGAAAATCTGTCAAAATATGGGCGCATTACCAGCGGCCGCCTGTATGACACCTGTCATTAGTTGCATCAGAAGCTTAAACTTGCGCAAGTGAAATCAAATGTCTGGAAATTGAGTGACCTGTTATCAAAAGTAATATAGGTTGTAACTATTTAATCTCCATGGTTTAGAGACTGGAATTAGAGTTCTAGTTGCTTGTTTAAAAATTGTAAATTTTATTTTAAACCAAGAAAAATGTCAGAAATTGACAGTGAATTTAAGCTGAACTCAAAGTCACCAAAACCAGTTCCCCCCAGCTTCCCCCAACAAAAGGCATCTCTCCTGCTTCCCACCAAAGTCAGGAACTTAAACCTTTGTGTTGATTAAATCAGGGGAGGAGATTTTGGGCTGCTGTTGAAGGAGCAAAATTGACCTTCCTGGGCTGAAAGGATATGCAGATTGTAAAGTGTCAAAGTGGCCCCTGCCAGGAGGTAGAGGGCGGAGGTTGCTCTTTAGCTGCAAAATGGAGATGGAGGCGGGGACAGACACTTTTTGTTGATTCACAAAGCACAGCACACATATTTTTGAAAAAGACTGATAAAAGACTGCGAATTTGTAAAAATTATAGAATTAACAGCATTGTTAATGTGATTTTTTTTGTGCACATTTTAAATGGACCCAGAACACTGTGTGATGTTCTGAGAAGGCGCGGTAAAAATTCTGGTTTTGTAGCGATTGTATTTATGTCAGAAGCACGATTATGCCCAGATATCATGCACACATATGTACAAATATGTGGACAAATTAGATATGATGTCCTGGACAAAAAGTGCGAACATTTGTCAAATCCAGACCCAAGATCTCACAGCAACGAGGCTTGGAAGAGGGCTTGCTCCACTAAATATGTGATCTATGTATGTTATTGGTATAAAGATTGTACACATGTAAAGATGTATTATATCAAAAATAGATTTTATGTGCAAAAGGCAAAGGGGAGGATGTTTTGCCTCATAAAACCGCATCATCATGATGACACTCAGTTTTCTCTTCCAATCAAGGGAGAGAGCAGACGTTAGCCAATAGACTATCTAGGGGGTGACCCTAGGATAATTCAGCTTACCCACCCCTTTATCAAACACATAAATAGATACAGCTGAGGACTTAGAGAGGGGCACTGATCCACCCACCATCTCGAATTTGTTGAAGAACTCTGAAGGAGATACATTCTTACTCCTTGTTCCAGACTACAGAAACTTTTCAAGCAGAAAGGCTCAGAGCATAGCTGAACCACTTTCAGCTGGGCCTAACTTCCAGAACCCATCCCTCAATTTAAAGGGGAAACCACAGAAGCAGCCAGGCTGTGCTGTAACTGCTTGCCTGTCAAAGAATTATCTTCATAACCAGAAGGGCAGATTAAACCCCGTCTGGTGCCATGCTGTGCATCTAGTCCAGTCGTGCTGTGCAATGTAGACCAGAGCACCTTGCTGTCCAGTCCTGCCGTGCGGTATCCAGAGTGCCTTGTTGATCGCTGAACCAGACCAGTCCGGTGTGCCCAGCAGTCTGTCCCGAAAGAATCCCTGACCAGAACCAGATCTCTGACGGTTCCATTCAAACTTTGGTAGTGAGTATCCATAGTATAGGATTGTCACTAGCCTATGTACTTTCCATAGTCATCCCTATCCAAATCAAATCTATTTTATATCCAGAACTGTATTGCTAGAAATCCTTTTTGTCTTGCCTGAACTCTCTCTCTTATCCTATAGTCCTTCTGTAATAATATTGTTAAAATCATCTTTGCGTTGATGTACTGCATCTGAAGAAGGCAAGCATCTCAGCTGGTGGTTGCCTTGATCAAGTGGCTGCTGAGCATCCGTGTAGTTAGTTTCTTCATAGTCCATCCCTAGTGCAAAGAAACCTTGTTTGTATTTTAAAAGCGCATCCTTGTTTTACAATTTTCGAAAACATCCATAACTTCTTCATACTTTATGCTAGAAACAAAATGTAAGTGTCTACTTTTAGGTAACATCTGAATCTTTCTAAGGAACCCAAAACAGCATTTTATAGTTTTTCTGCTATCGCTCTTATCGCGTGGGGAAAAGTATGTCGCACCTTTTTCATTTGACCAAAAATCTATAAAGTGTAAAATAGCTTTTCATTGCACCCGACCTCAAAATTAAGTTTTCAACTTGCTTATTACTCTCAAATCACTGCTAGTGTGTGTCTGAATCAGATAAAGTGGCTCCCATTAGTGTTTAAATAATTTCAGTGAATTAAATCCAGATTTAGTGTTTTACCTATTCATTCAAAGCCAACTTTAAACCATTTTGACAAGTTTGCAATCTTTCCTGTTTCTCTCTTGTTTTTGCTGTGGGAAATTGGGATATTTTGTTGAATTCTGCATTCCTGAAACCTGTACTCTCTCCTTCTATTTCTTCATATTGCATATTGGGGGATTGACGGGTGTGCAGGGGGAAAGAGTAACCACATTGATATATGATTTTATTGAACATACACTAAGTATTATCTCTGTGCTGCATTGATTTTTCCCATCATTACTCCTTGTGATTAAAGAGATTGTTTAGTGTGGCATCATCCCATTGGTAATCATTGTATATCCATTAAAAATAGTGTGATATATATTGTGAAATACATAAATAAATATTTTACCTTTGCAAACCAGTCAGATTCCTGGTTCAGTGTGACTAGGGGGGATTCCAAGAGAGGGGCGTGATATAAGTGGTACATCATTCAGAAATAAAATAACTTGTATACACAAATAAATAATTAAGGGTTTCAGTTGTGCATCCCACGCTAGGCAATGACTTAGGTGAAGTGCCAGATTGAAATCAGTTACAGTAGCACATCTATTTGCTCCATAACCAATACCGATATAGGCTCAACTGTCACTTGGCAAAGGAGCCGCAAGCCAATTGATAACTTTCCAGGGTGCAGATCGCACTGTGGCCTTATCAGATTTTAAGTCCGTCTTCCCCCTATGTTCCTCAAAATGTGGAAGTGCTCCCCACTGAATTTCATCATTTCATGTCATGGCTCAGGGTCCTCAACTCAATCTTCTTCTGTTCGACCCATGCCTGCCAGCCCTCATCAACATCCTACCCTCTCCTGCTACTCCTCCTTCCTCTCAATATGCCCCTCCTTCACCACCTCGGACTGGTGTACCACCTCCCTGCATCTCTCCTCAGAACACTTTCAAAGGGTGTGACCTTCTACACTTAGTCACTCTGAACACTCAATCTGCTGTCAAACATTCTTCAGACATCTGCTTCCATCTTGAAGACTTTGCTACCACCAAAATGTAGTTAAATGCCAGCTCAGTCACTTCTTTTCACTCCCTTCTCCCTGGTGGCTACAAGATCCCCTCTAAGCCTCGTTCCAATTGACCTGATGTTGAAATAACCCTGATTTTCCCTGAGTGAGTGCCTACCTCTAGCATACCCACACAACCCTACTCCTCCTTTGAAAGCTTTGACTGCAAATCTTGTTGTTTCTCCGACTGTCTCTCTATCCCTTGCCACTATCTACAGGCCCCCTGACCCTGAGTGTGTCTTCCTGTCAGAATGGGCTGACCGTATCTCCTCCCTTCTTACCTCTACCTCTAAATGCCTCCTCCTTGGCTAATTCAACATCCATCTTTTCTCCAATGTCTCTGCCTCTATCTTCTGTGATCTCTGTACCTCTCTCCTCCAGCCCTACCCACTCTGCCGGACACACACTTGATGCCTTCATCCCTAATAATCTCCCACTCTCCAACACTCTAAGTAACCCTCTCTCCTTGTCTGACCACTCTCTCCTCTTTTCTCATTTAGGACCATTTAGCCCCCTGACCAAGCCTCCAACAGCACTGCCAGCCTCCTTCGTGGTCATCCTTCCGATGAAACAAGTGTCAGCTGCTGCGTTTGACTCTACTACTGACTCTGTTCTTTTTTTTGTTGAAACTTTATTTTCAATATAAAATAACATCAATGTATAAAATGGCAACATATTTAGAGAATCTATTTACAAAGTCACATAAACATCAAAAATAACAATAGCACAGTAACAAACCGCATCGAAACCCACAGTTCACATCTTATAATATACAAAGTCAGATTCAATACAGCTCCAAAAATTTCACCCAAATCTTCACAAATAATCCATTCTTGCCTTGTTTCCTATATAAACGTTCTTCCATATCTGCCAAAATATGCATTTCATTAAGCCAAACTTCTTTCTCTAATGTAACATTAGATTACCAATTTCTAAGGATGATTTTCTTACCCACTGCAGCACTCTAAATAACCATTTATTTTGGCACTGAGTGAGATCATCCAAGAATGAATCATTCCCCAAAATGAATGTCTCAAAGTTAAAACCATTCGAATCATGCAGGACCTTTTCAAAAATCTCACCAATATCGCTCCAAAATCCCTGTACCTTTCTACAATCCCAATATTCCGGATCATCCTTCAAAGCTCTCTTCCATAATATCTCCGGGGTACAATAAACCCTGTTTAGGATTTTAATTTGTCTCGTTCTTTCTGTCAAACCCAAGGAACAAAGTTTGTCATTCGCACACATCCTTGTCCAAGTCCCCACAGTAATGTCAGAGCCAATTGTTCGACTCCATTCAATTCTTAGCAAATCATTGCTATTGTATTCATGCACAATCTGCTTGTATACCCGGCTAGTTAAGCCACCCTCATTTACCAAAGAGTTTCTCTTAATAAAGTCCAGATTCAATCTAGCCTGGAAATCGACCTCACCAACAGCAATCTTCAATTTCCTGTAATCTGAAAACCTCAAATTCTCAATATGAAATTTTTGTTGTAAGTCTCGAGCACTCTTCCATTTCGTCTCATTAAAGAGGTAATCAATCAAGCTGACACCACCCAAAAACCATTCAGGCCTTAATAACATTTTGCCATCCAATTTAATAGAGGGATTCATCCATAATGATGCACCAGGATCTTTGAATGCATTTACACCCAACAAGCCAGTCAGTTTCTTCCAGGAATTTCTCAGACATGCAGTCAGTTAATCTTTCACACCTCTCGCTCTCAATTCTGTGGTCAATAACGCCCTCGGTGACAAAGGACCATTAAATAAGGATTTGGATAGAAGTGTGTCTGTAAATAATAAACAGAATGGTTGTTACTATCTTTCTCTGAGAAACCCGCTTGAGGAACACATATTGCGGCATTGTTGGAGGTTGGAACATCCACTTGCTAGAGAATATCATTTTTACTCAGGCGCACACTCGGTTTACTCTATACTGGATATGTTGCTGACAGCCGGGCAAATGACTGAGAATCATAAAACAAGTGAAATAGGCACCATGCTACTGACAGATCATGCACATGTAACTATGTGTATTAATATGGTCTGTGCTGTACAAAGACAATATACGTGGAGAATGAACAATACGTTCTTACTAATGGAAAAGGAAGTGGAGAAGTTGAGGACAGAAATTGATTTTTATGTTTCCGTAAATCACACAGGCACATTTTTATTTTTTATTTTTTTTATTTTGCATTTTTAAAGAAAAATTGAGACCGGAGGTTGTATGGGAAGCTTTCAAATGTACTATGCAGGGTTATTTGATTAATCTGACATGTGGATTGAATAGGAAACATGCTAGTAGACAGAGGGAACTTGAGACAAGGATTGGTGATTTATCTAAGAGGGTAATGGCTGACCCACATGACAGAGATGGTAATACTGAATTGCTGAAACTGAAGAGAGAGCTTAACAATATAATTGAGGAAAGGACGGAAAGGAAATACAATAACCAGAAATGTGAGTACTTTGAGAAAGGTGAGAAATGGGTTAGGTGGCTGGCCTATAGGCTGAAGATAAGGGAATCAGAACGGTGGATTACATTCATTCAAGATAAAGATGGAAGGATCACCTTTCATCCAAAAGAGATTAACAACATTTTCCGGGACTATTGTGTGAATTTGGACAAGGTTGATGCGCCAGTCGAGAGAACTCACTTTCTTGAGGAAGCAGAACTTACTAAACTTTCAGAACAAGAATCACAGTTACTAGAGGAGGATTTGACACGGGATGAGATCAAAAGGGCTATCAACGGATTGTCAGGCCGATTCATGGATTTAATGTGCGCCGAAAATCTCTGCACAAGCGTGCAAAAGCGTGAGAATCGCAGCCCAAGTGTGAAAATCGCAGCGCAAGCATGGGAAAGCCACGCACATCGATTCATGGAAGTCTGTGCGTGTGTAAATCCTGGGATGTGCGCTAAAATCGCGCGTGGTGCACACGGGTGCACTCGTCATAAAACGGCGTGCGCTACACGCACAGTGAAAGCACACGTAGTGTGGCGCACACAAAAAAAGTAGGCGAGACACGGGCGTAACACGCGGAATAGGGAACAACCCTTGAAAATGTGGGCGTTACGGGGGAAGTACAGGAGGTAAATGCGCGGAACGCCCACACGCGTGCCTACAACACATCTTGGAATCGAACAGGGGAAACGCGTGTGCCAAAAAAGACGCGCTAATCCAGAAACACGTATGCCTGCAGGAAGCAGGCGTATGCGGCCCCACTCAGCATAAAAGTGTGTGCAAACAACAAACAAGCTGAATATACCGTTCCTCGCGGCAGTGGTCGTGGGACACCGCAGGAGGAGGAGGATAGTCAGGTCCAGAATTTTTACACACAGGACCAGCCTTTTTGGGATGCCTGATGACCAGGTGTATGGGAGGTACAGGTTTCCACCTCACATAATACTCGACCTGGTGAGTGAGTGGGAGGATGACCTCACATCACCCACCCTGTGCTCCCAAGCACTAAGCCCCTTGGAAAAGGTGCTCAATGTACTGCACTTCTTGGCCACTGGTTCATTTCAGCAGACAAGTGCCATAGTGGGGGGGTATCACAGGCCACGCAGTCATGCTTCCTACACCAGGTGTTGGCCATCATGACTGCATGCTCTTCCGTCCGCAGGTACATATACCTACCCAGAACACCTGCAGAAAGGCAGACTGCAGTCCAGGAATTTTACGGGCTGGCACACTTCCCCAAAGTGCTAGGTGCCATTGATTGCACCCATGTGGCTCTACGTCCTCCCAGTTCAAAGCAAACAAAGGAATGCACAACACATGACACAAGTGTCACAAAATGCACTGTCCCAAATGGAAACAGGCCACAGACAATATGCTACCAGTAATCAATAACAAACAGCAAACATGACCAAATACTTACCAGCAACACAATACAGCAACACAGGATGAAACATTGCCAAAATATGACAGTACAAAATCAAAGTAGTGCAAGTCTTACAACCTGAATAAATCAGCACAGCGACCCCTTCCAACTGCAGAGGGTTGCTGTCAGGCAAATGTGTCAGTGTACTGCATACAACATGAACTGCATCTGCAAAGGAGACGGCCTTGTGAAGAAATGAAGAAGGTACCTGTGAATAAGGAGGAAGACATGTATGCACAAGCAGATATCAATACACCATGCAGTGTTCAATACAACAACAATCTCCACTACGGATGTCCACACAGTTTTGACTACCGACTGCCCACACAGCTCATGGGAGCCCAATGTCACTGTGTAAGTCACTGTCACTTGGTCACACCCTTTGCAAGCCCATGGAAAGGGGGAGCAGGAGGGGTGTGTGTGTCAGGAACCCAAGCATCTAACCCAAACACAGGACAAGCCTGCATGTGCCCAGCTGGAATACACAGTGGATGCCCATGGGAGCCACACAAAGCAACACACTGTAAAAACAAAAAAACAAAAAAAAACAAAAATGGCCATGTGTGTGCCAGGGGGGAGGCCACCCAGGAGGTTCAATGACAGGGTGCACACCCACACCCACCTGAGTGGATGTTGCGGAAAAAAAAATACCTCCATGGGCTCATGGCCTGCACGGCTACGCCAATGTGGGAGAACTGCTGTCGCTCTCTTCACCCTCTGCTGCTGCATCAGGAGGTGGTGGTGCGATGGGAGGCAGCCCATGCAAAGCCCTGGTATGGTCCTCCATGGCAGCAAGCATGCGGGTGTGGAAGGTCTGGTTCTGGAGGATGATAGTGCGGAGATCTCCATGCAGCACCTAACGGGCTGCCTGTATTTCTGCACTCATGGCCTCACGTGATGCCCGGATCTCCTCACAGGTTGCCTGCAGCTCAGCTGAGAGCGAACGTGTGAGCTGCTCCAGCTGCTGTTCTGCCCTAATATTTTGGGAAGCCTAATTTCAACCAGACTCTCCCTGAGGAAATGGAGTTCTAACCTCAGGGCTTCCCTGTGGCCCTGGGACTCTAGAGATATGGCTTCACGCAGAGTCTACAGTGCCACCCGTCGGTCCCTGTTGGACACCAACATGTCTTCCCTGTGTGATTGGCAAATGGAGTTTGTTGCCTGCTGTTGTTGCTCCATCTGCCTTTCAGGGTGGAGAATGGAAGTGGCCACCCTCTCCATTGCCTGAGCCATCATTTCAGCCGATGCTCCCTGTTGTGCTGCTATACTGTACATGGAGTTTTCCCATGCAGTATTGCCTGGAGGCATACGGCCACCGTGTCGGCGGGCACCACACCTGTTTGGGGCAAGGCGATCTGTACCCTGCTGTGCTGGCACTGCCTGAGGCTGCAGGACTGTATTCCCCCTCTGATATGCTGGCCCAGAAACAGTATCAGATGTTGTGGAGTGTGACCCTGCATCTGTAACTGCCAAAGGCGGACTTACCAACACTGACATCCTCATAGAGGGGTCTACCCCTGGTGCAGGTGGGTTGGACAGAACAGAATCCCTGCCAGAAACACTCGCCTGCAACAGCTCATAAGTCTCATCATCCGATTCAGCACCTGAATCATAGAAGTCTGGGGAGGTGCACCCAGAGACACCGCTGGACAGTGTGGTCTGCAGTAAGATTGGGTTTTCACCCACCACCACACCACATCCTCCACTGGTGCCCGGTCGTGGCTGAGATTCCTCCTGGGTCTGCACCATCTCCTACACCTCAACAGCATCAAGTGCGTCATCACCTGCAAAAACATGAAAGACATCAAATGGAAACAGGCATGAGCACCATAGCACACACATAGGCCTGACAAGCCAGAGATCCAGTACATGAATTACACATGTCCCACATGACTACAACCCTGGCATGCATGCACTGTCAATGAGTTGGAAGGGGAGGCAAAAAGCAGAGACTGAGGACACCAAGATGGAAAAGCAACACATTTGCTGCATGCTGGGTAGCAATTTCATCATACATTAGCCTGTGAGTGGCATGTCCAATACACATACATGACACATGCCAGCACATAGATGGCATGTAGCATAGCCATGGTACATTTGACAAGTACAGCCATATGTCAGTGAATGAGTTCTGTCACCCATCCATGTGAGATGGACATGATGAGATGAAAAATGCAAAATAGTGTGACAAAATATGCATGTGCCACTCACTGCAACACAGCCAGTGTACAATAATACAGTGATGGCATGCAGATGGATACATCAATGATTGGTCACTTCAACATGACAGGAAACAACTATCATGTTCCAAATTCAAACAGGCCCAGAAATGTTTGTGAGCAGGCCCTTACTCAATCAGCCTGAATGGTCTAATGATTCCCATAACAAGGTAATAAATGTGGCCCAATGTGATGTGTAATCAATGTCAGAAGCATGTCACATACGTGGCATTAGGGCTGAATAATGCATTGCAAAAATGGGAGAATTGAAACAATCAGGCTGAATGAACACTGAAAAATATAGAACAATGTTGTTGCAAGATGACACTTCAAGGGAAACTGCAGTAATGTGGCGCTAATTGGCTACTGTGGTCAGAAGGGATACTGTCATACCCAAATCCAAGGCCGCTGAATGTTTTGGAGGAAGGACTTGGGTGACCCATACCACTCCGGACTACACACCCTCACCTGGCACTCAATCTGAACATGTTACCCAAGCAACATACACATGGATTACACACACATGCATGGGCACTCACCGGACAATGCTTCGTAATCTGGTAGGTCTCCCACGCCTTGGATCTGTTCCTCTGTTACGAAGGTTCCAGCAACAGACTCATGTTCAGTGAGTTGATTGTACTCTGGTGGAGACCCACCGGCAGTCCCCAGAGAGGCATGATTGGAAGCCAGCTTGTTCTTTGCTCTTCATTTCAGGTCATTCCACCGCTTGTAGCAATCGTCAGCTGTGCGCCTCACAAATCCAAGGGCACTAATTTGGTCCGCAATGGTCTGCCAGTGTGCCCTACGTTGACCAGGTGTGGTCTTGCACCCTGCAGTCACCACCATGTGCCGACACATAGGCCACAAGTGCATCAAGTTCGGCGTCATTAAAGCTAGGCTTCCTTGACGTGCCGGAGTGTGTAGCCGTGTCTGGGGTCTCAGCCTGTAGTGCCAGAGCACCCTTCTTCTTCTGGTGGTGCGGATCCTGAGTGGCTTACGCCGCTCTGGTCAGTAGGGGCAGAACCGCAGGTGGACTGGGTACTAGAACCTGTAAAGGCACAATGACCATAGGTTTTGGTGCAGGCATTGATGCAGAGTGATGTTGGCAGGGCCAACGTCGGTGTGATGGACCTGGACCGACACTGTCCCGGCTGGGAGACTCAGAGCTGGGGTGGATTGAGCTGCAGCTGCCCCTGCAGCCTCCCCACCCTGGCTACTTAGGGCAGCAGATGACATTGCTTCCCCCAGATCCACGTGGCCTGGTGACAGCAACTTTCACTGCCACACGTGGCTTAGACTTGATGACCTGGAAGTCAGCCTGGGAGTCATCATGTGCCGATTCGGGTGCCAGAATAGGCCGGTCCAACAAGGGCTGAGCTGGGATGGTGTTAACTACGTTTCCCACAACCATTGGGGGGGCATGGGTGTCCCCGATTGTTCCTCCACACACGGGGCTCTAGGGGCACCTTTTGGAGGTCGGCCACCTTTTCCTCCCTTACTGCTTGGTCACCTCCCAACTATGGCACTGATGTTGTTGTGCGTATGCGAGTTGCAGTAAAGAATTGTCCTGGGCAATTGGGGTGAAAGGGGTAGGGTACTAGATGGAATTCATGCCCTAGTGCTCTAGCAAGGCTGTTTGTGACCCCTGGGGGAAGATGACGGGTCACGCAATGCACAGGCTCCCCAAAAACAAAAGCACACATGCACGCAACACCTGGTAGACCACGTGCGTGGAAAAATAAACCCGCACTACGCTGTGGCACCCAGAAACACAAAAATAAGCGTATGCGTGTTACATGCAGCCTGCAATGACCTCTGAAGGGGTACACAACACACTGGGGCAACCACAGTTGGAAAATATGTGCGCGACTCACCGTCTGCCTTGAAAAAGAATGGGAAAAAGATGCATGTGTGCGCGTTGGCAACACCCCCGCCAAAAGAAGAAAAGAACGCAGTCTGAGGAAACAGGGAGGACGAATTGGAAACATTGTGAAGTAATCGCGTGTGAACCGACAAGAAGTACAAGATACACCCGCTCGCTCTCCACAATAGCGTGATACTCGTACCTTGTAAGCCAGCCCACACCTGAAACTTCACTCACGCGCTTACTCGCTAAGGCCCTTTCCTCCGATAGCACGGTGACGTGCAGTTTTCTCACGTGCTGATTCACTATGCACCCGTGTTGGGGGCAACCCCCGCGCGCGTAACGTAACTTACGCGCTTACACGCTAAGGGCCTTTCCTCAGATTTCACGCTGACGTGCAATTTTTTCACGTGCCAAATCGTTCCGTATCAAGCTGGCTACGCGAAAACACATGGAAGACCATGCTCCTGCCCAAAAAGCCATTTTCCTTCCCCCAAGAGCCCCGAGCACACTCCCACCAGCCATCTACTGCTGCTTGCTGCCCACGTGCCCTGCTTTTGGTGCCTGCATGTCAGCCATCTGCAGGGGTACAGTTGCTGTGTCCACCCCTGCTGGAACAGAAGACTCCCGACTGGGATACCATCACTCCACAGCCCAGCCCCAGGACCGAATTGCTCATCAACGCCTGCCTCGGGGGTCGCCATGTCGGGGCAAGCACCACCTGAGACCACTGACGACCCCCAGTCAGAGAGGCAGAGGGCCACTAGCTTCACTGAGAAGGAAGTTGGTGTCCTGGTAGAGCTTGTCCTGGGGCATTATGATGCCCTCTTTGGAACATCACACGCCAACAAGGAAGGACGGTGGAGGATCTGGGAGGATGCAGTGGTTGCCATGAACGCGGAGAGGGAGGCAACATGCACGTCAAGAAGCGCTGGGAGGACTTGAGGTCCAGGACCCTCTACAAGGCCTGGCGCCTCACGGAGGGGGGCTGGGGCAGCATGAGCAACATCCAGATGAGGGTCCTGGAACACGTAGGCCCAGCGCTCAATGCCCAGATCCTTCGGAGTCAGACCCATCTGGAGTTGAGCGGTAAGTGGCCAGGTTTTGCTGTGTGAGACAGGGCATGTTGCAGTGTGCTGGTAGTCTGATACTTGCTTGTATGTGTGACATAGGGCATGTATGAATGTGTGTGTGCAGGGACATCATGGTCATGCATGTGAGACCAGTAATGTATGAACCACATGGATGGTGCATGTGTTCCGATGCAACATGGGGAACTGTATGCAGAATGCACACATGAAAGCGTACCAGTCTATATTCTTGGACATGGAGGGGGTGTGAGGGATGGGTGCTGCTATCATGTACATGTATGGTGCATGTGTGTGTGTGTCTGAGAAGTGTGTGTGTGACTTTGAAACGCCATTGATGCATGACACATGTCCGTGATGATGTGTAGATTCACTCATGCAGTGCCGTCACCGTTGTATCCACTGTGTCTATCCACTGTGTCTGTGGTGTACAAGCCATCATGCATGACCCTCCGGTGATGTGCGTGCATGGGATCAGTGTGAGCCATGATGCATGTGAGTTTGAAGACAACATTTTGTTTAACAGAGGCCCTTGTACATGGATGCTGATGTTGATTGCAGGCCCCGGGACTGTTTCTGCATATGCGTTACGTGTATTCACCTATGTGTTGTGGAGGGACAGGATGGAAGTGACATTTGACAGTGCCACTCATGTGTTATTGCTTCCTGTCTAGGGGAGTAGTGTACTGTACCATGATGCTTGTGTTCTATGTCTCCCTCTATGCAGCGTCAAGTGAAGAAGAGGACGGAGACGGCGCTGTTGAGTCAAGCGGCGGGAATGCCTCCACCGGGCGGCGACGCAAGGCCCAGCCACCCTCCCAGGAATTGCCATCATCCGGGAGCAAAGGGGCTGGTGCCACATCTGCCACTACGGCTGTAGCGGAAGGGCCGGGTGAGCCCCCACAGGGGCTTGCAATGGCGGAAGACGGTGTGGAGACATCCAGGTTGGTTGTCTCCACAGAGGAGGAGGAGCTCGCTACTGAGCCGCACATGGGGCCTGGTGGGGGTAGTACCACTGGTGCAAGTGGTGCAGTCCAGGGCCAGGATGCAGCATAAATCACCGCAGAGGGGCCTGTGCATGTCACTGTCCTTGACCCTGTGACTGCACCACCATGCACCAGCAGGGATGCCCCACCAGGCCCGTCCGCAGGTAGGGGGGAGTGCCACATCATCTGCCTCTCCACTACCTGCGGAATAGGGGCTCCCCGACCGTATGGGCTCCGTCCTGGTTGGTGTCGCATTGCGCACGCATGACATTCGTGATGACGTGCGTGCTTCCTGGGGGGAGCACGCACGCCATCACGAACAGCGACGTGGCACTGTTGGGAGGGGCCCTGGTCGGTGGGTTCCTACATGTGTTGCGCACTCTGACGGACCTCTCTTCCTCTGTGGAGACTATGCGCCAGTCATTCTCCCTTCCATCTTCTGGCCCAGATTCCACCAGGGCCCCCTGTGGACCTGGCCTTACCAACATAGCCAGCTTGATGGCGATCCCATCCCTGCCACAGTCGGGAGTCGGCAGTCCAGCAGGGGTGGACACCCCAACAACTGGAGACCAGCAGATGGAGGATGTGTAGGCATCGGGCAGGGCACATGGACAGCAGCAACAGCAGCAGGCTCTAGGTGGGAGCAATGATGGTTCGGGGCCATCGACATCAGAGGGGCAGGCATCGGCCAGAGGGCAGGAGAACCCTGGAATGGGAGGGTCTTCCATGTGGCTGCAGTTGGGGCAGCGCATAGATGCGGAGCGGCGGCGGGCGGAAGAGGCATTGCTCACCATGGTCAGGGCGGAGTTCTCCATGCGTCGGGCGTTGAGGCGGGCAGAGTGCCTCGAGGCAACTCGCAGGGAGTTGGAACAGGCCATGAGTGCATCCCTGCGAGACCGCGGGGCTAGGGCAGAGGCAGAGGCCTGCCTCCGGGACATCAACATGGAATTCGATGATGCCCTGGCCCGGGACATCACAGAGTGAGCTGAAGGACTTGCCCACCGCCATTGAATATAGTTGCATAGTGTTAGGTTTCCATTGTTTTTCTTTTAATTTGGAGTTAATGGACATTGCTCCACTTCGTGTGTATATAGTTTTTTCTCCCTAGGACTTTTTTGTAGGTTTCCTTTTGTTTGTGGATCATGGACCATTTGGACTTACATTGTATATAGTTGCAGACTTGTACATACTTTCGTTTTCTATATTCCCATGGATCAATGGTTATTTTTTATTTGGATTATGTTTTTATTATGGACATTGGCAATGGACCACTTTTTTATTCTACATGATTTTTCTTTTTTTTTACTTCATTGGATTTACAATATTTTTTTTCTATATTGGTCTTTGTACATTGATTTTCATTTTACTACAAGTCAGTTCTTTATGTTTTTAATACATTTTTTATAACTTCTAAATTGGCGTTGTGTTCTGTAATTGGTTTTGTGCATGTCTCATTGAACAGTTCCTCAGTCACGTGTTGCCACTGTGTGGCTACGTTGTGCATTCCTGCATGGGCATGGTGGTTCATTTTGACTATCATGGCATGGGTAATTTGGGAGTGGGTTCTGTGGATGGTTGCATGCTTGGATTAGGGGCAAGGGGGATTAGGGTTGGCTTTAGGGACATGAGTCTCTTTTGTTAGGACATGTTTGTTGGGACATGAGTTGGGGCCTGCTGGCAGGTGCCCCTCACTGCTGGGGGGTAGGAGTGCTGGGGGACATGAGTCGGGGCCTGCTGGCAGGTGCCCATCAATGCTGGGTGGGTGGGGGTGCTGGGGGACATCAGCCGGGGCCTGCAGGCAGGTGCCCATCAATGCTGGGGGGTGGGGGTTCTGGGGGACATGAGTCGGGGCCTGCTGGCAGGTGCCCATCAATGCTGGGTGGGTGGGGGTGCTGGAGGACATGAGTCAGGGCCTGCTGGCATGTGCCCGTCAATGCTGGGGTGTGGGGGTGCTGGGCGACATGCGTCGGGGCCTGCTGGCAGGTGCCCCTCAATGCTGGGGGCTTGGGGTGCTGGGGGACATGAGTCGGGGCCTGCTGGCAGGTGCCCCTCACTGCTGGGGGGTAGGAGTGCTGGGGGACATGAGTTGGGGCCTGATGGCAGGTGCCCATCAATGCTGGGTGGGTGGGAGTGCTGGGGGACATGAATCGGGACCTGGAGGCAGGTGCCCATCAATGCTGGGGGGTGGGGGTACTGGGGGACATGAGTCGGGGCCTGCTGGTAGGTGCCCATCAATGCTGGGTGGGTGGGGGTGCTGGAGGACATGAGTCGGGGCCTGCTGGCAGGTGCCCGTCAATGCTGGGGTGTGGGTGTGCTGGGGGACATGAGTCGGGGCCTGCTGGCAGGTGCCCCTCACTGCTGGGGGGTGGGGGTTCTGGGGGACATGAGTCGGGGCCTGCTGGCAGGTGCCCATCAATGCTGGGGGGTGGAGGTGCAAGGGGACATGAGTCGGGGCCTGCTGGCAGGTGCCCCTCAATGCTGGGGGCTTGTGGTGTTGGGGGACATGAGTCGGGGCCTGCTGGCAGGTGCCCCTCACTGCTGGGGGGTGCTGGGGGACATGAGTCAGGGCCTTCTGGCAGGTGCCCATCAATGCTGGGTGGGTGGGGGTGCTGCGGGACATGAGTCGGGGCCTGCTGGTAGGTGCCCATCAATGCTGGGGGTTGGGGGTGCTGGGGGACATGAGTCGGGGCCTTCTGGCAGGTGCCCATCAATGCTGGGTGGGTGAGGGTGCTGGGGGACATGAGCCGGGGCCTGCAGGCAGGTGCCCATCAATGCTGGGGCGTGGGGGTGCTGGGGGACATGAGTCGGGGCCTGCTGGCAGGTGCCCATCAATGCTGGGTGGGTGGGGGTGCTGGAGGACATGAGTCAGGGCCTGCTGGCAGGTGCCCGTCAATGCTGGGTGGGTGGGGTGCTGGGGGACATGAATCGGGACCTGCAGGTGGGTGCCCATCAATGCTGGGGGGTGGGGGTACTGGGGGACATGAGTCGGGGCCTGCTGGTAGGTGCCCATCAATGCTGGGTGGGTGGGGGTGCTGGAGGACATGAGTCGGGGCCTGCTGGCAGGTGCCCATCAATGCTGGGGTGTGGGTGTGCTGGGGTACATGAGTCGGGGCCTGCTGGCAGGTGCCCCTCACTGCTGGGGGGGTGCTGGGGGACATGAGTCAGGGCCTTCTGGCAGGTGCCCATCAATGCTGGGTGGGTGGGGGTGCTGCGGGACATGAGTCGGGGCCTGCTGGTAGGTGCCCATCAATGCTGGGGGTTGGGGGTGCTGGGGGACATGAGTCGGGGTGTTCTGGCAGGTGCCCATCAATGCTGGGTGGGTGAGGGTGCTGGGGGACATGATCGGGGCCTGCTGGCGGGTGCCCGTCAATGCTGAGGGTGCAGGGGGACATGAGCAGGGCCTGCTGGCAGTTTCCCCTCACTGCTGGGGGGTGGGGGTGCTGGGGGATATGAGTCGCGGCCTGCTGCTGACAGGTGCCCACCAATGCTGGGTGGGTGGGGGTGCTGGGGGACATGAGTCAGGGCCTGCTGGCAGGTGCCCATCAATGCTGGGTGGGTGGGGGTGCTGGGGGACATGAGTTGGGGCCTGCTGGCAGTTGCCCGTGAATGCTGAGGGGTGGGGGTGTAGGGGGACATGAGTCGGGGCCTGCTGGCAGGTGCCCCTCACTGCTGGGGGGTGGGTGTGCTGGGGGACATGAGTCAGGGCCTGCTGGCAGGTGCCCATCAATGCTGGGTGGGTGGGGGTGCTGGGGGACATCAGTCGGGGCCTGCTGGCAGGTGCCCATCAATGCTGCGTGGGTGGGGGTGCTGGGCGACATGAGTCAGGCCCTGCTGGCAGGTGCCCGTCAATGCTGGGTGGTGGGGTGCAGGGGGACATGAGTTGGTGATCACTAGTGGAAGGTGACATGTGGGCTGGCTGGGGGGCATGCCCATGGTGGATGGGCTGCCTGCGGGACATGACCAGGGGTGCAGGGTAGTCCCCTGTGGTGTGGGTTGCCTGCGGGGGCCATGGAGGGGGTAGAGGGCACACCTGGGAGGACCCACACTGCCAATTCACGTGTGGGACTCCCCACGCACCCCACTGGATACACGTACCCCGCTCTGACAGCGGAATCGCGTGTGAAACTTCCTGCGCACCCCAGTAATACACATACCCTGCTCGCACAGGCCCAAACATGTGTGAAACTTCCCATGCACTCCAGTAATACACGTACCCTGCTTGCACTGGGCCAATTGCGTGTGAAACGTCCCGCGCACCCCAGTAATACATGTACCCTCCTCGCACAGGCCCAATCACGTGTGAAACTTCCCGTGCACCCCAGTGATACACAACCCCGCTCGCACAGGGCCAATCGCGTGTGGCACTCCCCGCGCACCCCAGTAATACACGTATCCTGCTCGCACTGCGCCAATCGCGTGTAAAACTTCCCGCGCACCCCAGTAATACACGAACCCTGCTCGCACAGGCCCAAATGCGTGTGAAACTTCCCGCACACCCCAGTAATACACGTACCCCGCTTGCACAGGGCCAATCGCGTGTGGAACTCCCTGCGCACCCCAGTAATACACGCACCCTGCTTGCAGTGGGCCAATCACGTGTGAAACTTCCCGCGCACCCCAGTAATACACGTACCCCGCTCGCACAGGGCCGATCGCATGTGGAACTCCCTGCGCACCCCAGTAATACACGTACCCTGCTTGCACTGGGCCAATCGCGTGTGAAACTTCCCGCGCACCCCAGTAATACACGTACCCTGCTCGCACAGGGCCAATCGCGTGTGGAACTACCCACGCACCCCAGTAATACACGTACCCTGCTCGCACTGGTCTAGTCGCGTGTGAAACTTCCCGTGCACCCCAGTAATACACGTACCCTGCTCGCACTGGGCCAATCGCGTGTGAAACTCCCCGCGCAGCAGGGTACGTGTATTTGGAGGGGCGCGCAGGGAGTTTTACAGGTGTTTTCGTGGTTGGGGGGCTGTGCACCATGTACAGGATTTGTGCGCTGTACATGGTGCATGGGGAGGGGTTGGGGGCGTAACTGGCGCTGCTGCAGGGTTGCTGCGTCAATTTGCCCCACGGCTGGTAATGGATGTTAAAATCCATGAATAAGCTGTGCGCGGGAATGGATTGTGGCGCACGAGGCTGGTGCAGACTGTCGCACGCACACACTGTGCGCCAGCCGCGTGCCCCACTTGTGTGCTGAATTCTATGAATTAACCCCTTAATGACTGACTTGGCATCGCTGCTTTCAAATATTCCTAGATAACACGTTGCCATGAGCGCAGTTAGGAACATAAACCACTCTGTGCATTCATCTTTTGCGTTGTCTTGCCGACCTAAATTAGGGCTGACCTGTGGATTATAAAGAGCACAGAATTTAATTTTGGGCTCATTATATCACAGCATGTACTGAGGTATCAAGCGAATTCATGTGAGTTGTCCTTGAGAAGATCTTCAACCCTGAAATCGACACTTCCGGGGCCACGTTAATTTGTTGATGAAGCATAGACAACATGCATCAATGACGTTCATAAAACTGTCACTCATGCTTCTCTAGCACTGCACATTTTCACTAATTTGCATGGCAGAGGGGCACTGGCCATGTCTGCCACTTCCATTCGCTCAGTAATACAAAGGTACTAGCATTCACGCCAGCATTACATTTCCATGCGGTGTAAATGCTGTGGATTCCTAGGGAGCCCCCTTAGTTTCAACATCAGCTAAAAGCAGAGACATTCTATTGGAATCTGTTTTAAACACGGCATGCCTTGAGTGTATGGCATATGAGCTATATTAAGCTTGCACTACGGAGATTTTCAGGCAAGAGACCTGATTGTACGTATGTCCAAATGTGACAGGTCCTTTCCATGGAAAGCTTTCAAATAAAATGCCCCCCCTATCTGTTTTTGTCCAACCTTATCCAAACTGCACTGCATGAACTATACACGCAAGGATACACTGCTGTCACCACAAGACATTCAAGTAGTAAATGGGAAAAAAGGGGGAACACATTCCTTTCTTTGTTTTTCTTTGGAAATACCTTTATGTACAGAATAGCGCAAGCAGGTACGATTTCTTCTTGAAATGAAATATTGGATGATCGTGTAATTGAACAATAAAAGTAAATTGAGTTGTATCACTGGGGGCAGACCTCTCCTAAAAATCCCAGTGTGTATAAATAGCAGAGCTGGCTCGCAGGACCTCATATCTTGATTTCTCAGCAAAGAGATAAGCCCCTCCTTCTGACCGCATATAGCGAAGAGCAAGGCCGAGATTGGCTGGCGTCTTACGTAACGAGTAGTCCATTCTTAATTTCAGTGACAGACTACTCGTGGGGAAATAGGGAAGTGGCCGTGGTGCCCTCAAAGCATGTGTTAACTTTATTATATGGAAAACAAAAGACTAAATGACAACAATAAAAATTAACGAAAGAGAAGACAATTTCGGGAAATACATCTGCCTGTTTGTTTTAGTTGTCAATATTTTACATTAGAAAACTGTAAAATGGAAAACATCTTTCCCACTAATTCTGACGTTTGGCCTGGTACATTTTAGTCAGATCCTGGTGAAGACTCATGAAAACAGCTTTGTTGAAACCAGTCCTAAAATTGCACTGTGGCTGATTCAGGTCAATAAAGGAGAATGCAAGTGCATTTGGGACAATGGTGATTCTAGTATTCATGTCAGAGATTCAAATGATTGTGTTTGGGACTAAATGGGAAGAAGCTGCTTTGCTGCTGGGTTCCTTTTAGTTAGGCACCACAGGTTCTGACTCTCCAGCTGAGATTTCTTTGAGGCCAAAGGAGGAGACAGAAGTCACATTCAGTTTCTGCTTTAGTCTTCCCAACATTCTGGGGTATATTGGATACTGATGAGGTGGAATACTCAATGGGTTTCTAGATGCAATGCTTTCAACCATGGGGGTTTATGAGGTCAATGAGGGAGAGTGCTTAATTTGTGTCCCTGACAAACTCAGAAAAGAGCGGGGGTGGGGGGGAAATGTAGGAGGAGCTACTTAATGGTTTGGTGCCTTGAGGGGTGCCTTGAGGGCCATTCCAGGGCTAAAAAAGCGAACTTTGCTCCCTCACAGAGACTCTTCCCTTTCTCACTTTCCCCCAGAAGCTCACTTTCTCGGGGGCCCTCTAGGCTGGACTACTCCAACAGCCCCTTTCTCAATCTGTCATCCTCTACTCTCCGCCCCCTGCAACTAATCCAGAACAGGACTGCAAGACGTATCTTTGGCCTCAAGCCTAGGGACAGGATCTCTACAGCCCTGACATCTCTCCGCTGGCTCGCGGTGGCACCAAGGATCAAGTTCAAGACCCTTTGTATTGTCCACAAGGCTTTCTGGGGCATGGGCCCCCACTACATCCAATGATATCTTCCAAGATAACTTTCTTCTCGAGCCCTTCGCTCAGCTACCTCCAACTCTCTAAGTGTTAGATGCATCTCCAGACAGAGACAGAGAGTGGGGGGTAGATCTGTCTCCTCTGCGGGGTCCTCCCTCTGAAATGTCAAACTTGAGAGCTGGACCACCTAAAGTTCCGGATGCAGCTCAAAACATTCCTCTTCTACTCTGTTTTCTCCGTCTCCCTCCCATGCTGACCTACCTGTCTGCTGTACCGACTGGTTGCTTGGCAACCCTCAAAGTCTCACTCGGTATCAGGCTCTTTCTTTATCAGTCACGCTTGCACTGCCTCTGGGCCTACCAAGCATTTAGGGGCTGTAACTGTGACCCTACAGTCCCTTGTTCTCCTTGCACTACCCAGAGCCGAGCTGCCCTGACAGCACTTACTCAGAGCATTGCTGCCCTGTTTTACCCTACCCTCTACCTTGCACTCCCCTTCCCCCTTGCAATTCTCGTTCTCGCACTTGCATGAACTGAATGACACAAGGCCTAGTAAGATTGTTCGTCTTTTCCTCCCTCTGTCTAACACTTGTGTACAGGCGTGTTATAAATGACGGTGCATTTTTACGTCAATGGAGGTGAATATGTTAGCATGAAATCTGGTCAAAGATATTAATAACTTTTGTACAAAAATCATTTCGATCCAGTAGGTTGAATCCTGACTGTAGTCCAGGTGCACAAAGTCCTGTTAAGGAGTGCATTTGAGGCCCATGTGGGACAATGAAACTAGATGTGGCCTTGGTACTGTTTCATGATTTTGAGTGGGTGCATTTGAGACCAATAAAAAAGTATGTTGGCAAGTGCAGTGCTCTTGAGATCTGTTAAAACTGTGCATGTGGTGCATTTGTGGCCAATACAGGAGTATTCTAAATGACACCATATGGAATCTGCTAGTTTTGGCATTGGCATTTCTTGCCAATAGTGAATCAAGTGCGTTTCGTTTTGTTGCTCTCAGTTGCAGCTGTTCGTAATAGATGCCTACATTTCTAGGGAGTGGTAGAGAATATGTATCTTTGTGTGTCAAAGATTCCTACTTTCAGAGGGTTGTGTAATCGAATGATAGTGCTCTCAGTTTCCATTTTCCACAAGATTTGTTTGAGCCCAACAGGATTGAATGCTTGTGTGTGAAGTCTGGTATTAACCTTTGGCTACAGCTAAGGCCATTGAGGAAGAACACGGCTGTGTGTGATCCGAGAGTCATTGGTTATGATTTCTTGATGAGGCTATTTTAAGGCACATGTGGTACAAATGTGTTGTGGGCGCCATAGGTTGCAACTTGGGCGGTGTGCACTTGAAGCCAATGTAGGCGATTTTGAGTGCTGGAAGTCTGTGTGGAGCTGGTTCTGCCATTGGGCAGGTTTTTTTGGGGGACGATGTGGGACATTTCTAGTCCATTGCGCATGTCACAAATTTGACAGAAGGTTGCTGCAAACAAGTTGGTAGCAATGATGGTGTTTACTGTTTGCTGTCTTGAAGTCATTGATTCCTATGTCGGTTGGTTTGCATTTGATTTCAATGATCTACCTGGCCCTGCTCTGATTTATTTTTTGAAAAAAACACTATTTACCCGTGTCAGTGCTCGCCTTTGCACTACTGAATGGTGGTTGTGGTCAGTGTGCACTCATGCTCTTTCAACTACATTGTCACCGTTTTGCTCGGGTGGTGTCCACCAATTAGCAAAACATGTTTTCTCTCACCTGAAGCAGTTCACAAAAGTATTGCAATGTAGATCACACTAATTTAAGACCCTGAATTCCTTTATTTGTTTGTTTGTTTGTTTATTTATTGCAATCAAGGAAGAACATATATCATGCACATTATTTGGCTACACATATTTACTATCAATTACATTGTATTCTAATCCAACACCCCTGTCAACTCTCATGCAGATGTCTCAAATCTTTTCCTTAATCATTTGCAGCATAATGTTCCTATCGATGATTCACATGCGTTCCTGGATAATACAGTCCATTTACTTTGCTTTGTCTCCGGAAATGATACCAGAAATCCACAAGGTCATCTGACAAAAGGGTGTCTGCTCTGCAAGAGTATACATATGAGTAGTGATTTCGGTCCTGCACTACTGCTAAGTGGCAGCAATATCAGTCATAAATGTGAAACAGGCCAACATGAATGGCCCAGGGTACACTATAATCTTCAAAACAGTGTGAGCAAGTATGGAATCATCAACACAACAACGGTGCAGCAAGTACCAACATACATTACATGTCTGATCCAGGTTCTATAAAATACGTCTTTAAATTGAACTAAAAGGATAACAAACTATTTGCTAACACTTGGGAGAAGCAGTGATGTTGAAATCCACCAGTACAAACATTTTACTGGGTCTTGATGCATGACAGCAGTGATTAGACGTCAGCTCTGAGCTGGTTCACCTTGGTCCAACAACACAATGCAGTTCGAATATTGACAAAAGCTTGAGGAACAATGATGTGTGTGTCAGGAATGCGATGATAGGTTGGCTTTGCTTGATGGAACTTGAAGTCATTACAATTGTAGAATGTGAAAGGCAGCTGCATTCTTATGCCCTTCCAAGCCATGAAGGTTGTCCGAGATACTTGCAGGATTTGTCATGTTTACAGGCAGAACCCCGGTTACCAGTGTACAGCTGACATAGATCCTTTTCAAGTGCAGGTCATTTCAAATGTTCCCCTGAAGTGGTTGTGGTGAAGGTCTGCATCATCCTTGAATATCCCTACCTTGATTTCAGTGATTGGGGAATTTAGTCAGTATTTACCTCAACAACCTCCTGTGAAATCTTTATCAGGTTAGCCCAACGATGATTCAAGGATGATTCAATGAAGAAGGGTCTCAAGTCCTATGTACACATCTCTTTCTCAGCTATAGAAATCCCCCCTCATATCTGCCAGAAATCAAAATGACTCCAGTAATGGCCGCCTTGGTGTGCCTTCCCTATTGTGTCTCAGAGATCCCATTGATGTACCCAGCTCCCATTTTACCACCTTAAGGTATGCACTGTCCTCCAGAGAAAGTGTCAATCCTTCCTAGTAGAATACATAGGATCAAAGGCTTGGCCCAACATTTGTTATAGGCTTAACTTCACACCAAGAGCTTTGACAGCTGCAAGAGTCACAGGAAACCAGTTAATAATCCAATATCATCAGAAGAGTGTTGGCTGGTGTAATTGTATTTCCTCATAGAACACTATATACAACTAGATATACATTTCTTTTTTTGTCATTAACATTTACCTAAGTTTGCCATGAAACTATAGGGAAGTTAGGTTATGTTAAGTTATATACATTTCTAAAGCGCACATACACCCTGAGGTACCTTGGCACTAGGTGAAACAGTAACAGCAGAAGTACAGTGAGCCTAGTACAAATAGGTTTTAAGTGCACGGCGAAAAGACAGATGGTCATCAGCCATGCGAACGGGATACTCAGTTGTATATAGTTTGAATCATGTGTGACCAATTTTAGCAGCATCAAAAGAAAAGACAGTGGCTCAAAGTAGTCAGTGCCCATGTGAACCCTTTATGGTGACTACCATTAGCTTGCTATTTAAAAATAGTTCAGTATAGATCCACAATTTCAAGCATGTTTTTTTAAATTTGTTTAGTTGAACTTAATCAACCTTTCACATATTAAACAATTCATGAATAAAATCATTTAAAACAAACACAATTTAACATGAAAAAAGAATAATTGAAGCAAATGTATCGTTCAAAAGAACAGCATGTAGATTTAGACTACAAAGACTAACAATGTGCAGAGTCTAGCATCAAACAGTTCAAAAAGTTAACAGTGGCTATTTGTATTGCTGTGCAAGACGAATTTAAAATTGCTGCCCAACAGTCTCGAGGGTCTAGGTTACCTAGGTATTTACAATATTTTGAAAAGTGTGTTTCTCTTTCACCACGAAGAGGCACACATTCAGTGATCAAATGGATAAGGGTTCTCTGAGAATCAGGCGTCATACAAAAAGGACAAACGTTGCCCGTAGGTGGTAAAAGCTTGTGTCTCACTTGAATGTCTCTTGTAATCCAGAGGTTAAACCTCAGGCGAAGAATACCTAGGCGATATTTCGGGGTTGGCGAAAGCATCAAGTAATGAGCTAAAGTTCGAATTGTTTTATGTGGGAATCTTAAGCCATGCCCGTCTTTATATTGTAAACAAAGATCTCTTGTCAGAAGCCAGTCAATTTGGTACATTTTAAATTTGGCTCTGTCAGGGTTTGTTAGAAGGGTATCAATTGAGACTTCTGCATTTACCAAAATATGATAAGCTTTTGTCAACCAAGCGTATATAAAGACATGTGTGACAGAAAACATGGAATTAGATAGCAGTTTCAAGATGGAAGTATGAGTAGTTGAGAGCAGGCATGTCCTAAAGAGAGCACACATTCGCCAATTGTGAAGGGCTTGCAGTGAAACTATTCCCAACTCATACCTGATCCATGCACAAGGGGTACATGCGGTAGATGTAGCACATGCCTCCAAAATGTAGTTTCCCATAATACAAGTAGCGATGATAAATCATCATTAGTGGTTTCAAGGCCATAGAGTAGTGTGGGAGTAACTTTCATGTTCCAAAACTGTAATACGGGATTCACTGAGAATTTGCCATATTTGAACATTATGATGGAGCCCTCCAAAATGGCGGTATTCACTTTAGAACCTAAGTGTGAAATATGTCCAGAGGCATGTGACTTGCCCTCGAAAATCATTCCACGATAAGTGTACTGGGAGACCACAGATAAGGGGATCTGATTGATATGCCACAGATGCATTAAAGGTCTATGTTTCCTTGGACAAAATGATACAATTTGAGTTTTGTTGGGATTTACTCTTAATTCATTACAGTGACTATAATTATTGAAGGCATTCAGCAGATTCTGTAAACCGGAATGAGTTTTGGAGATGAGAACCAAAAATCGTCAGCATACATCAATGCTTTGATTGGGTGATTATTACATTTGGGGGAATCTGAGATGATGTTTTCAAAGGCAAGTTTCATGTCTTGAATAAATTAATTGAAAACAGCTGAGGCTAGAAGGCAGCCTTGTTTTAGCCCACGGGCCGTGGGGATGCTTGGCGACAATCGCCCATCTAGAGAGAGACGGATTTGAATGGAGGTATCAGTGTGTAACACAGAGATTATGTCAAAGAGAGTGGGCGGGGCAGTGATCACAGAGTAATTTGGCAAATAGAAGTGGTCTGCTGACAGAGTCGAACATAGCGTGGAGGTCTACAAAAACAAAGAACATTTGCTGTTTTGTGGCATGACATTGTGCTTTAAGTGCATTGAGACAAATTAAATTGATGGTGGTACCTAGACCAGCAACAAAACCTGACTGCTGGGGATCACGCAGATGGAAATTTTTGGTCCATGTGTTGAAGTCCCGGAGGATACATTTGCAGAATAATTTGCCTGGGGCATCAAGGAGCGCTATCGGGCGGTAGTTGGATGGTAAACTACGATCGCCCTTTTTGAAAATCGGAATGATTAATGATGTTTTCCAAGAGGGAGGAATTAATTGGTACTATAAAATATTGCAGAAAATGATGTATAGAACATGTGCCCATTCAAAGGGATAGGCCTCGAGGATCATATTGAAGAAGCCGTCTGGGCCAGCAGCCCGGGACGAACTTGCTTCATAATTTGATCTTGAAGTAAAGTAATTGTGAAATCGACTTTCCATGGAATGAGGGTATGTGTTTGATATTTATGGTTAGAGAATTCTGGGTCGGCATATAGGGCCAAAAATTGAGTCAGCCAAGCCGAATCTGAAACCCCATTGATTTGCAAAGCACCCTGCGAATTGGATGTCTGTGAGTGAAGTAATTGCCACATGGAGCTTGAGTTTTCATTCCTCATTGCCCTGAACATCACTTCACTGTCGTGTTGGTAAAGAAGGGCTTTTCTGCCTCTAATCCAATTCTTATGTCTGCTTTTAAGCATGGAAAGGTTGCGTCTGCATAAAGGAGAGTTTAGTCGCAAGATGGCTTTTCTCGCTCTCCGATAGTTAGCTTTGGCTGATTGAATTTCCGGATCGAGAGATTGCTTATGTCTACCACTCAACCGTCCCTGGATATTTAGGGTATTGGCAAAAGGGCGCAATAGCTCAGAGGAATGTGCAGGATGGCTCGATTGAGCGTGATGTTCAACACCATGTTTAAATGTTCACAAAGTTGAGAGGTTCCAGCACACTCCTGATCTTGCTGAATTGATGGATAATTCAGGAGAAAAGTAACGAGTTTCTTCATCGAAGAGGGACCCTTGGATATGCATAGATAGTAATTTATGATCACTATAGGCTTGATTGATGAAGTTATCAATATATTGAAGCAGTTTATCATCTACATAAATATAGTCAATGGTGCTCGAGCTAGATTCACGATGCCAAGTGCATCGGGGGGAAGGTCGCCTGGAACTGCACCATTCACCATGTGGAAATTACGTTGCATCATGAAGGAAGACCACATAGATGTTGATTGGTTGGATCGAGCTTGAATCCAGCAATCTAATTGAGGTCACCCAAGATGACTGTATGTGAAATGTGTAGGGTTACTAATACCATATCAAGAATGGAAGCTAAACCAACATAGAAAGATTCATCGGTTTGACCAAGCGGATTGCGATAAATGTTAACCAGTGCGATGGTGAAGATACGATGGATAATCTTCACCAATTGAATGTGGGCTTGCACTGATGGTGACACAGAGAGGCACATCTTCACGTTGGCCGCCACAAAGAGGCCAGAGGAGGGTCTGCCTTTGCTAGGTAGGGACGGAAGCAAGGTAGGATCAAAGCCATCCCATACAGGAGGAGTTAACAGCCAAGTTCCTTGTAAGGCTATGATATGATAGGTGTGGGATAGGGTAGACATAGAGATATGTAAGTGAACATGGCCTCGAGTGTTCCAGCTATCAAGTTTCAAGGGTAATAAAGTTGAGACAGTTGGTGGTTAAGTCTGGCAGCCGGAGGATGTGGTGGAGCAGCTAATAGATTTATTAACGGAGCCTTGATAGATGTTGACTTTGGTCTTGGGAGCTTGTGCCAGGTGCGGGGAAGACTCTGGATCTAGAGCTAAGAGAAAGCCCTGTTCGAAAAGTTGCATTTTGCAACGCCAGATTGAATTCCAGACTACATCAGAGGGGATGCGAAGTCTAACCACAGAGGAGCAAGTATCTGACACAAATTCAATCTGGTCTATGTCATGGGTGGTAATGTCGTGCAAGTCCTCAATATCTCCAAAGATGTTTAGAACGCTCAATCGATTTAGGTCATATTTGGGAAAGTTCCCTTCTCAACACTTAAGAATGAAGGAATGAGAAAGGGAACGAGATGACAGTGGAGGTTTAAGGGAAGGTTTAGTAGAAGAGCTTGATGTGGGCTATTTTGAAGAGGATGCCAAAGGAGTCACTCTAAAGCATTAGCGCAAGGCGTTTTCTTCATCTTGCATTGACAACACTGAGGAACTGTGTGTGAAATAATCAGAATCCTCATGACGAGCCTGTGTGGAGCCTAGACGTGAGGCTAAATAAGCATCGACACTGGCTTTGAGGTCTGATAATGCAGAGACAGTTGGAGTTTGTATTTGAGGTGTTGGTGAGATGAGCGGTGGTTGAAAGGTAACATTCTTTTTTGTTGGAGGAGCAGTCTGCACACTTTTCGTTTGATCTTGTATTGTAGGAGCTGGGTCAAACGTCCTAGAGGACGGTGCAACTAAATGACCTGTGGGAACCTGCAGATGACACAAACATGAAGCTAGGTAGGCATCGATACTTGCTTTGTAGTCAAAAGGTACGTCCATAGTGGTAGGATTTGTGTGAGCAATTGATAAATTGGGAAACATTTGGGAAGGCATGGTTTGGGTTTGAAATGGAACTGGCCAAGCGACTGATTGATGAGGGGGCTGAGCTTGTTCAAGGGATTGAACTAGTTGACTTAGTGGTGAGAGGGTCACTGAATGAGTAGCAGGGGGAGGGGGAGGTGGTTTTGAAGGAAGCGTTGAGGATACCTTATTGATGGGGACAGAAGGGGGTTGAGATTGAGGTGACACAGAAGGAATAGTGGAGGATGTGGTAGATTTGGAAGACTGCCCTAAAGCTTTAAAAAAGGCTGTGAGAGTATGTTTTGAGTTTTGGCCAGGTTTTTTGTTTTCTTGATTGCAGGGCGAGATCTTCGGTTTGATAATTTAACAATGGGGAAGGCTTTTGGAGCCATAGAGTCCACAGGAGGAGAATCTGGCAAAGTATGAGTTGGGGTAGAAGGCAGATTTGGGACATGAGAGGAAACATCTAAGATTGGGACAAGCAGAGGGATAAGCGCTGAGTCAGAGGGAAGAAGAGGGGCAGGCAAAAGATCGAGGGAGGACATTTGAGGTACAGGAAGGGACAAGGGAGTAGAAGAAGGCTCGTGAGCAGCTCCAGAAGCAATAGAAGGTGCAGAGTAAATAGAGGAATCCTGCAAAGATGGCACCGGAGGAGGAGAGGAAACAACAATAGGTCTAATGACACCAGGAATAGACGGGAGGTGACTGGTCAGGGGAACAATGAAACAATCCGAAGATGGGGACTTAGAAATGTTTACATCATCAGCAATGGCAACCAGACAGTTAGGAGGCCGGATTTGAGGATTTATAGAAATAGGATTGGTACACGGGGGGGGATGGGTGGGGAATCTTGTGCATGTAGCCATGTGGCAAGTTCTTCAAAAAGAGCAGACTGATTGGAAAGTTTGTGGTTGATGGTGTCATACAGTTTGCTTATAGTGGAGATTGCCAAGTTAATGGAGGTGAGGGCTTCTTGAATGAAGGCAAGTTGTTGGGGCAAGGCGGCTGAGGACAGTGCCTGTGGGGCTCTTGGTGTGGGCAAAGCAAATGAATGTATGAACGAGGATGAACGAACGACTGAGGAGTGAATAGAAATCCCAGAGAGATCTTCTTCAGACTTTGAAGAAATGGGTGGTTCACTCGAAGATGAATGAATGAAAATATCAGAGGCATCAGGATGCAAAGAAGGACATTTTATTGGTGAGGGAGCAGACCCTTGGCGTGAGGCCAAGGGATGGGGATTGACCGAGTTAAGCATAGTTACATCAGACAGTGGATGAGTGTTCACATGGACCTGTGGAGATTGACAAACAGGTGGTGAATTATTGACAACGGAGGATAAAGCATTAGATTTAGGTGTATGCGAGGTTGAAAGATGATTAGAATCAAGCGTATGAAGAGCTTCACTCGTTGCAGGTGGAAAAGGAAATTTGGAGGGTGCTATTGGCCCAAAAGTACGTGGTGCTAAGAGAGGAGTCAGTGCAATAGTAGAAAACAATCTTAGGGATTTAGCTGCCACCTGTCCACAAGCGGCTAGATTGAGGAGAGAGCACGTTAGGCATATTTGTGGTGAGTTTATAGGTGAAAAACACTATTCAACAGTTATCGAAGCAAAGTAGAATAATTGTAACAAACAAAGAGCAAAGTGAGAATGCTGCAGACCGCAGGTAACGCAGGTAAGAGGGAAAGCGGTGCTTGAGTCGGTACTTGGCCGTGTGCGAGCGCGCTGTGCGCGCACGCTAGCAATTGTAATTAGCAAGCAACCATAGGCTTAGAGTGGGAACCAATCCCTGCAAATCTAAGGCGGGATCAGCAATGCAAAATGTCAATCACTGTAGAAGCGATGAAATACACTGAAAATACGCTGAAAGAAAGAGAAAGTCAGCATCAGTGAGCGTCACTGAATTTGTGCCAAGCACTGGTGACT
Organism: Ambystoma mexicanum; assembly: GCF_040938575.1. Taxonomy (NCBI): domain Eukaryota; kingdom Metazoa; phylum Chordata; class Amphibia; order Caudata; family Ambystomatidae; genus Ambystoma; species Ambystoma mexicanum. Next base: position 249,804,030 of record NC_090923.1, on the reverse strand, counting down.
AGAAGCCACAAAAGTCACCTTTCTTTGGGTGGTGTCAGGATTCAAAGTCCAGTAGTTCCATCAGAGTATTAGCAGCGTAGCAAGTGTAGCAAGCAGGAAAGCGGTACTTGAGCAGGTACTTGCCCGTGTGCGCGTGCGCGAGCAATTTGTAATTAGCAAGCAACCATAGGCTTAGAGTGGGAACCAATCCCTGCAAATCTAAGGTGGGATCAGCAATACAAAATGTCAATTACTGTAGAAGCGGTGAAATACGCTGAAAATACGCTTTTTTCGGATGGTGCCAGGATTTAAATTCCAGAAATTCCAGCAGTGGATTAGCAGCGTAGCTATCAGGAAAGCGGTACTTGAGCCGGTACATGCCCGTGTTAGCTTGCTATGTAAAAATAGTTCAGTATAGATCCACAAGTATTTTATTACACATTCTACAGACTAATATGACTACCATAGTCCATGTTTTAAAATCAGAGGCTTTTTATTTTTCAGTTCGATCCAAAGTCCTTCTTCAGGGATCTGAATAAATCACAAATCAAAGAAATGTAAGATCAAACTCTATACGATGAATCTATCGAATATGAACTCCAGTAATGATGATATTACATGCCTGCCTGTATTACAACGTATATAAAGTCTGCATTTATTTGTTTGGTTGTCTTTGTTTTATAATGATCCGTGAGCTCTGCATTGTTTCTTGCACTAAGAATGCCACAGGCCTACATCTCTGTGCTTAGCCCTGCCCCGAGCCCCAGTGCGAGGGAAGATGTGCAGAGGGAGAGTAAGGCAAGGATGATTGCATTGTTTGGGCTGTGTGTTAACCCTCATTCTTGATGTTGGAAAAATAACTTGTGTTCATGTTCACAGTACCTGCTCCAGGGACTTCTTTGTTGAGCACTCCCTTGAAACATGACCTTCAGTACTGGTGACAAGTTAATTCAACCCACTGCAATGTCACAACATTATCCTGATTCCCATGCTAAGTAACAAGGTAACAAGAAGAATCTGGTGGCATCCCACTACTCCCTCTGGGCCACACATGCATTGACAGCCTTTATATTGCTTTTATGTATGACCTATGATTACAATATCCCATTACTCTTCTTGCCAGTCCCAGGGGAACCAGTAATTAAATGGAAAAAGAGAAAAGAGAGCTTTCTCAAATATCTTTGGTTGTTTATGGACCAAACCCAGTAACAAAGCTGATCGCGCTGAGCACTCACTGCTGGCATGTGTGTGTGATCTGCAGGTCGCAGGTTTGAATCCCGGCTTAGCCATCTCAGTATTTCATCTTTCTGAGGTTGATAAGTGAGTACCAACCTTGGTTTGGATGACAACGATGTATGTAAATATGTTCTATGTACTGCACTTAGGTGTAAAGTGCTATATAAATAACACATCATTATCAAATTACACTAATGCGAGGAAGGATGCCCCATTATTTACTTATCTTGGTCAGAGGGCAGAAAATATACTTAGCAAACCCACATAACCTTTTTACTACTCAGACCATATCATCCCAGCCTCCATCATTAAACAATTGATGAGTCTGGCATCCAACGCAATCCACAATATCATTGATTCCTCTGTGATGAATTGACCTTTGCCCTGCAGTTGTACAAGGATGAGTACAACCTAAAATGCCCACTCTGCCCTCACACTTCTACAAACCAAAATTCAACACAATCATACAAAGGTACAGTTAAGAGATAACACTCTGATCCTCATCCTCCTTTCGGGTAATTTCTTGGAAGACTCAGCTTTGGTAAACAAGATATATCTCCTCATTCAGGCATGGATGGCATCCCATGGCCTATGCCTGAATGACAATAAAACGGAGACTCTGATCCTCGGCACAGAGACAGCAAAAATTAAAAAACTTGACCCAAACTATGCCTTATTTAACATTGACAACAATGTCATCAAAGTGATGCCTGCAGTCAAAACCCTCGGGGTCTATTTGGACTCAGCACTCACTTTTAAAAAACAAATTAACTCACTAGCGTCCTCTACAGCTTATACCTGTAAATTGATCCGAGCATGTAGACCATTCCTAACTCAGGCTAGCTGCATCACCTTAGCTAATGCACTTATCATATCCAGATTGGACTATTGCAATTCCCTATATGCGGAATCTAACAAGTATATCCTCAACAAACTCCAAACACTCCAAAATAACGCTCTTAGAGTAGCTTTAAACATGCCTAATAGTGCCCATGTCTCTACCGCCAGAAGGAATACCCACTGGCTACAAATTAAAGACAGGATCACCCTCAAAACTCTCTCGCTCACATCCAAATGCCTCAATAACATAGTGCCTCCCTATCTAGCTAATAGAATTAACAAGAGAACTTCAAACCGCCCCACTAGAATGACTAATGCTTACACATTGATGGTACCTAGATACAAAAAGAGTACAGCTGGCGGCGCTAGCTTTCCAGTCATAGCTGCCCAAACCTGGAATAAACTCCCCTTAGAACTTAGAAAGGACCAACCGTACCCAAGCTTCAGGCATAAGGTTCTGTCATGGATTCGATCTAATGACATTTAGTGTTTACCCTCTTCTACTGGAACTACTCGCCCTGAGCAACGCTTCCCGACTATGCCCACTGCTTACCCGACCCCCTAGTCACCCATAGGAACCTCAGACCACCACTGCTCGGCATCTAGGAACTTCACTAGATCCTACCATAACTAAAACGGAGGCTGACTGTGACTTAGCTCCAGGCGGCCAACACCCGTAGTATTGCACAAGCTAACTCAGACTTTAACACTGTTGAATTATCCCTCTGTCTATCTCTATGTCACTGTAACAAAGTTCTTGCGTATCTTTGTAATGTTTGCGCCCGGCTACCTGCGGGTTTGGTTTTGCGCTATATCAAATAAACAAACAAACAAACAAACAGCTGTGAACAGTGGTGCAAGCATATCAAGCTCAGTTTGAGAATGTTATAACGTTTGGGCCCAAGAAGCAGCAGGCGCCGGGCTGTTTTAAATGTGATTGCTCTGTGAGTATCGAAGGCAGTGTTGTGTGGTGTATGGCAACATTCAGTGACACAGGTCGGGGCGCTGATCAGGATCTGTTTATGTTTCAGCTAGGTCGAGTCGGATTGTAACCACCTGCAAGGGTCGATGAGTGACACTCCAAAAGTTTGAATTGGCAGGTGGCAATTGTTGCAACATTGATCCTTTTTCTCCATGTGTAGCACAGTGAAGTGGTAGGCAAAAGAAAGAGTCGGGTCAAATCATGGCGTAGCCCTTGGTTCGAATTGGCAAGTGATTCTCCAATGATTTAAGTCGGGGCCCAGTGTCATGATGTGGATTTGTACCTCGCAGGTTATGGGAGCAAGGGCCTAATGCAGTGGCAAAAAGCAGCACCGGCACCATCCCTCAGCATTAAACATGCCTCAACATCAGTTCAACCCATTTTAAGGCAACAAGATATGCTCTTTAGGGGCTGGGGGACAGAATGAATCCTTTCAGGGCCTGCTCTCCCAGCCTTGGGAGATCCTGGTGTAGAGTGGGAAGTCCTGGTACACAGCAAGTGTCACCCCAATGTGCCCTGTGGTCTGGGAGCAGAGCTATCCTCTGCTTTGGACTCCCCCTCCTCATCTCAGTGGTTGAGGTCTTCGGAAAGTGCAACTCTCCCAAAAGAGGTACAATTAACCCTTCTCAGGTGTTTGCTCCAGAGTAAATCAAATTAGTTGGGGGAGACCCCTTCTTTTAGAGGTATACAATCCCCATTAGATTAGACTTAAGCTTACCTGCTTTAGGTGTCCGAATCCTGCACCTGGAATCAGGGGTCTTTCCCTCCAGACATCACACCCAAAGTGCTTTGTGCTAGAGGAAGTGGAGGAAATAGGGAGGAGGATATAGAGATAGAGAGAAACAAAATGGAGGAACAATCCACCAGTTGTCAAGAGCTCCCACTGCCTTCACAAACCTCAGCCCATTCCCATCATAATAGAATCAAAGGTTTATGAATATACAGCACCCTGGTTTGAGGCTAGCCTTGTATGAATGGATGCACTCCTTTGATCCCTCTCCCAGGCCAGCTTCCTGTGGAGTGTCTGTCACTCTGGGAAGGGGTTGCCTGCCCTCTCAAAGATATCAAAGACGGGCTCTCCCCAGGGCTACAGTCTTGCTACTAGTGCAGACGCAGCCCTGTCTAGAGAAAATAAACATAGATCCTTCACAGCTGAGACAAGTTGACAGGGGTGACACATGTGGGATATGAAATTGCTGTGGCTGTAATAACTATGAGAATACAATTCACAATACCTTAACTGAGGTATGACTTATATTTAGAGAGTATTCAGCTACACGTACATGGAACTCATAATTATGGAGTTTCGTACACAGGTGCATGATTTAAATGCAGCCCCTGGGCTGCAGAGACTTGGCTGTCATTGCAGCTGTAAAATGAGTGCTTGTGTCCTGAGAACCTGATGACAATTCTTCACAGCCTCCCACCGAGAAGGGCCATTTCTGGACACTCTGAAGACCAATCTCATACAACCTACTTTAAAAATAATGACCCTAGTCCAAGATGACCTAGCCAACTTTTAGCTCATTACAAAACTCCTGTGTATTGGCAAAATCTTAAAATAATTTTATCACTATACACCTACTCGCCTGTTTCGAACAACTGCAACTCCTAAACAGTCAGTATTCTGTCCCAAGTGTAGCATCAAGACAACCAAAATCAAGGTGGTAGAAGATTCCCTCCAAATCATAGATGGGGCGACTTGTGATTCATCATTTTCCTTGACACCTTGATTGCATTTGACACAGTCAACTAAATGCATCCTCCTTTTTCTCCTCGTCAACAAAATGGGATTCTCTGGCACTGTCCTGAATTGGGTTTCCTCCTACCCTTTGGGCAGACACCAGGCCATCTAGCAGAACCATTCTAACAGACTCCCAGCTTCCTGAAGAACCAAAAATCTCCATACCCTCACTGATTCTGTTTAACCTTTAAATCGAGCCTTTGAGTACACTATTTAAAGGACCACAATATAGCCGTCCACCAGAGTGAAGTGCATGGTGAACTGGTACTGAAGTCACAGGAGTTTTATGGGCTAAGCCAATTTGATGATGTGAGTAAGGTTGATTGAAATTGAGTGAGTGACAAAGGCAGCACTGGCTGGAACAATGACATATTGATTATTCATTGCTGCCCTTGCTCTCAGGATGCTCTGTAACCCCCCAGCAGGGACTCTAGAACAGAGTTAATTCTTTAGGGTTCTGATCTCCTACCCTACGGAGGTTTGGTGCAAAATTCCTACTCACCCCCCTTTTTATGGTGTTATTTTTCTGAATTGTGGGGAGCGGGAGAGTCATATTAAAAGTCACCAAAAAGTGATCAGACCAGATACATTGAAATCCCTCAACATTAATCTGGAGCTGTTCGGTTTGCATACAGAGGCTAAAATACCTGAAATTGCTTCATAAAAAAGGGGCATGTCCATATGCGGGCAATATAGGAGTACAATATTTATACAATTATTTGGAGTTTGTTGTGATCTTCAAAAGAATAATCTCACAACCTGTAAAGGTTATAGGTACTTGGATAAATTTCAGATATTCTCGTGCCAAACATGCCACTCCTCCCCTCTACCACTATCCCTATTTTTGCCATAAAATACATAGCCCCAGGTGTTCCCAAGTGATGCTGGGACCACTGTAATCTTGTAACCATGTTTCAGTAACACAATGATGTCGATTTCATGTTGCAGTATGAAGTCCCTTACATCTACTGCATGTCTATCCAAAGATCTAGTATTCAGTAGAGCAGCTTTGATGTGTTTGTGATTAGCTCTTAAATTTTATTTACACAAAATATGATCCATTTTAGGTGGAGGGACAAGGTGGGCTATGTTAGTGGTACACATGAAATCATCATTAGTGGGGCTGCAGGTGTGGTCTCGCCCTTTTCCATGGGAGCACATTTCCACGCAAGACTCTAACAGATCAGGAGCCCACATGTTCTCAGTAGGAGAGGGGAATTTATCTACAACTGTGCACCTTTGAGCCATTTGCTCGACGAGCGTAGTATCCTTGCGGGCCGTCATGCCTAATGTGAAGAACACATCTACAATTATTAACTAAGCTGTTCCCAATGACCAACGGTAAGAGACAGAAAGTGGGAGCAGTCAGCACCGGCGCATCACACGCAGCCTTGCTGGACCCTGATGCGCTGGCGCTAACGCGCCTGGCAACAAATATTGGACTACAAGTGTCGTGGGGCTTGTAGTTCCTAGCATGGAAGCGCAAGGGCTGAAATTAAGCCTTTTTCAAAAGCCTAGAACTATGGAGAAAACATCACAATAATAACAATAGTCAGGAGCACTAAAGGAACACTTCTTACAATTTTAAAAAGCTGCCAAAGCAATTTCTAAGTTTAAAAAGTAATGTTTAAAACAGGCTAATTATACTCTTATATTTACAAATGAATCTAGCTGTGCAAATAGACCAAGTGAGAGATCAGATTACCGATCAGTTCCTATCTAATGTCAGCACGCTAATGCTGAAGATTTCAAATGAGCTTTCTGGTGGAAAGCGAAGCAGGGTTTAAGTACAGCAGAACTGCTGGACCCTGATGCGCCGGTGCTGACGCACCTAGCAACAAATATAATGCAATAAGGGACTACATTTCTGGTGGGGCTTATAGTTCCTAGCAGAGAAGCACGAGGGTTGAAAGAAAGCCTTTTCCAAAAGCCTAGAGCTATGCAGAAACCAGCACAATATTAATATTAATAATCAGGAGCAGTAAAGGAACACTTCTTACAATTTTTAAAAGCTGACAATGCAATTTCTAAGTTTTGAAAGTATTTTTTAAAACAGGCTAATTATACTCTTATATTTAAAAACAAATCTAGCTGTGCAAATAGAACAAGTGAGAGATCAGATTACAGATCAGGTTCTATCTAATGTGAGCACGCTAATGCCAAAGATTCTAGCTTCAGGAGTCATCCAGGGGTCCCAGATTCATCTTGGATACTGTTCTCCTGTGACCTCTCAGGTACTTTGGGGGTGGTAGAAACTTTAAGAAGAAGGTAGGTTATTAAACATTATCAGACTGGGCTGTAAAAGCCAAGATAAGTTACTCCCTTACGTTTCCATTACAGTTTGCACAGGTGGCAGATCTTCACGCAAAATTGTATATCTAGTCTAAAGACAGCATGCTGCCACTGTCCACAACTAACCTGCATTTCTTCCCTATTCTATGCTGATACACATCACCTAGGAATTCAAATGCCTATTTAAATTGTCTGCAGTTAGTGCATCTATTACTGAATGTAAGTATTGTGTGGTACTACAACGAGTGTATATGTTTGTCATTCTTTGAATAAGTATTTCCAAGTGCAAAGTGTTATTATTTATATGTATATTATTTGGTAGCAACATTATTTTATATAAAGAAACTGTGTTTGCACCTAACATGGTGTGTGAACATTCCTTTTTGATGGTTTGGTGGTAACCCTGTACTTAAGAACCAGCCTGCATCACCTCCTGAACGCTTAAGCCTGGTTGCTTGCCCATTCTACCAAATTGAGAGCCTTGGGTGGAGTGTTCTGTGCCTTTACCGTATAGAGGGCTGAAGTACACATACCCCCGCTAGTCTTTACAGTAATGAAGACATAACAAATGGGAATAGTTCCTCCACCAAGAGCCCAAAGCACTGTGGCTATGAATTTACAGGACCTCATTAATTTAAAAGTAACATGTAATATGTTGCAGGTAGTATTGATTTATCTTTTCCCAAACTTGTTGGAGGTTTAGATCTTAAAGAAGTGAATTCCAGGGACATTGTTTTCTTTCTGGAAGATGAGTTTGGGAGGGATGTATTCCAAAAACAATGATTACAGAGAACAGGCAGCAATTTGCATCCATGCGCTTAGCAGATTCATTTGAGAGTCGGGGAGTTCATCATGTAGTGACAGTATTGTCCCATCCACAAAGGTAATAAGGTTGTGGAAAGATACATCAGAACGCTGATGGATTCCATTTGAATGAATGGATGTGCTGGCAAGGGGTTGTCATGGGTTATGTGGAACAATATAGAATGTCTTTGCATGTGTTAACTGAAATATATCCATTTGAAGTCATCAAGCTCTGTCTTCAATGTGCAAAGCCAGCTGTAGGGTGAGAGATAATGAGATGGTAGGAGAAAGAATAAGAAAGGGAAGGTAAAAAACACATTTGACATCAAGTAGAAGAATGCTGTAAAGAATCAGAGATTTATTTCAGGGATCAGGGTTAAAATTGGATTATCATGTATTGTTCTCATGAGAGATTCAAGGTTTTCAGAAATGTGTGTGGTGCTGAGAGGCATGGATCACTGGGTGATACAGCCAAATTGGCTAATGTGGAGCAAAGAGAGGGTAGAGCCAATCCAGTGAAGGCAGAAGGTGTATGGTTTAGATGGTGGGCTAATATATTGATGAATGAATTGAACAAGGTGTTGTTCAGTCCTAGTTTTAGTGGTGGTGGCTTCTCTCCAACCTCTTATGTTTTCTCTCCTCGGTTTCCCACTTTCCATGGAGTAGGGATCTATTTTTGTACCTTCCCCCGTGGAATCCACTTTCTCACTGAATGCATATCTGCTTTTGTGCCTTTTTCTATGCAGTAGTATAGACATGAGTAGGTAGGGGGAGGGTGCAGGTTATAGCATACACAGGCAGGGAAAAATGAATGGCAGCACATGCAAGACACAAAGAACACAACTTGATAGAGAATGAACACAAGTATTGCCACTGCTCAGACCAAACTGAGCAAGGCCTCAATTCTGAAATACTGCAGCCTGAAATAAAATTGCTTAGCACATGTTTCCAGGCCATACGATGCTGAGACAAGCCCCAGATACCAAGTTCAGTGTGCCAAAGGGATTTCTGCTAAGGAAGTTGAAACCACACAAGAGAAAGTTTCTGAGAACATACAGAATGCAATTATTTAAGTGAATTAGTTTTAATTGGTAGCTGTGAGAAATACACATATCCTTGAATTCCAGGTGCAAGTGCCTACCGTTCCAATTGATCCCATAGAGAATTAATACACAGCGCCCGAGTGGATGCCGAAGGAAAGTACACACAAGTTAGGATAGCAGAAAATCCAATAAATATATGATAGTGATCACTGAACAGTGGTCCTCTAAAACATGACTGAAACAATGGTTGTTCATTAGAGGCCTAGTTAGATAGTGCACCTGCCACTTCCTTAGGACACCTAGACAGAGAGACGACATTCCAAGGCCATGAACAGATTGGCAGATAAGGCCTCAGGCCTGGGAATGTGACAAGAGTAGCTTCTTTAAACTGGATCCTAGAGGTTCATCATCTCTTTCCTCGCCACATAGTTTGGACTGAATGAAAGTACAGAGGTCAATGAGCACATAACTGGACAATCCAACCCTGTTCCTCATATCAAATAGTTTATAAGAATGCCAACCAAAAGCATGGTAGATTGAAATGTATCCTTTGAAGAAGGTTGAACTCAGGAGGGGCTATTAGTTGTAAAAGAACCAATAGTAAAAAGTTTCACTTATAGATAACTATATGTTCTATACTAAACCAACAAATCAAATAAGAGAATAAAGGTGTTTTATGATTATACTGATTATACTAACTATGACTTCAGCTATGAAGATTTCTTTGCTTTAAAACTTGTTGTTCCTTAAGCCATTTTCAGATTGGTTTTGTACGCTCTTCCAGAAGTCATCTGTATTGTAATGAAGTTGGATTTTCTCATGCACTTGGAGTTACTCTGTTATTCGGTTTGTTCTTCTTATTGGTATATTTGGGCCTGTCTTAACATTTGGAGGCACTGCTGAGATACCCAGTGTTTGGTGGAGGGTCGAGGACCCTTCGCCGTGGCTCCATTGGACATCAGAGTGTGTAAAATAGATTATATTTGATGTTGATTGTCATTGGCATTATTTGTTATATAATCGGATAATAGGGGTGGTCTTTGTGTGTTTGTAGAGTAGCAGTTTGGATTGTTTTGAGGTAAGCATGGAATCGATTGAGATTGTGTATTGTTGATGTGATTTAGGGAGGGCATTGTGTTGATATAGTAAATCACTGGGAGGGAGGGAACATGAAAAGGAGAGAAACATTGAGTGTATGGTGAAACAGCGATTGTTGAATTTGTGGTAAATTGAGTTCATTTATTTGTTTTGATTTATTTATCATTTGTATAAGCACACCTGACCTGCAGCCATCTGGGTGCTGGTTGCATTCAGGCATAGGAGTGTGGGGGGACAGAGAGAGAATGCAGAGGGGCAAAGATGCAGGTAGTCTGTTAAATAGGTATGTTTTAAGCTTTCTTGTGAAGATGTTGTAGGATGGTTCATCTCGCAGGTGAGAGGGGAGATCATTCCAGACACTAGGAGCACGGACTGGGAAGCTACAACCTCCCGCTCTCTTACGGTTGAACCTTGGGGTGGAGAGTCAATTTTTGTAAGCCGATCTCTGGGGCCTGGCAGGAGAGTGCCTATGTATTTTGTTATCCAGGTAGGAAGGAGTCATTGATGCTTGATCGACAGGATTTTAGAGTTGATTCTGTCCTTGACTGGGAGCCACTAAGCAGTCAGTTGCAGTAGTACAATTTAGAGCAGAAAAGGGCATGTGCAACTTTGAGTCGGTTGTTGCAGGACAGGAAGGGCCTGCTGGCAGTAATGAGCTTTGTGTCGTAAGCAGATGCTGATGCTATGTGATTGACCTGCCTTGTCATGTTGAGCATAGTGTCCAGTTAAACACCTCGAGTTTTTGCAGCGGTGGTGAAGAGAATAGAATGCCCATTAATGGTGAAGGTTTTGTACGACTGGTTTGGCTAGGTGCAATGGGGATCCAACAAGGAGGAGCTCTGTTTTTCAATCATTCACGTACAGGCTGTGAGGGATCAGCCAGGTCTTGATGGCTTTGTAGGTAGAGTTAATCTTGAGCATCTCCTGTGTGTAGACACCTGTGAGGGGGATGAGTATCTGGGTGTCATTGACATAGTTTGTGTTTGATATGCCTAACGAGTCAAGGAGATCAAAGAGAGGTTTGGTGTATATATTATAGGGGTGTGGGAATGGAGGCAGCCTCCCTGGCGAACACTTGTAAGGTGCGGTTGGCTAGAAAGGATGCAATCCACTGCCATCATTATAGGGACCTTGGGCACACGTGTTGTGATGGAAATACAGCTGGAATCGTATCTCAGTTGATGTTTTGCAGTGGGCTTTGGCAAGTGGCCGGCTGGCTGGAGTTTTAATATGATAATGGCGGACACCCCCATTGTTCATTTGTGTAAGTCACAAAAGATTATTAAACGCAAGGTACAATAGGTCAAAGACACAGCTGGCAAAATGGTCCAGCCATGGCCTCAATAAGGGACACACTTGAAGTATTTGGTTTACAAGCCACACATAAAGGAGGGAAATCACATAGCGGAAGAAACATACTCAACTTATGGAAGATGTTTGAGGAGGAGGAGCAGATCACAAACGTAAGTATAAGAAAAATAGATGATGAGGGGTGTGTGCAGCCCACATCGCCTCCTACCCCTTAACAATGTGCTCCGTACTCGACTGTGCCAGGATTATATCCATTGCACGCTGCTACAGATTACAGTAATCCTCAATATGTGCCCCTGGAGGCGGAAGATAATAACAAGGAAAAGGGACAAGAAGGTGGTACAAAAAGCTCATTAGCAACATGAGTAAATGATGATAAAAGCAGTATAAAATCACATCTAAAAGAAGTGAAAGACAATTCGAGAAAGGCGAAAAGCATAAAGGGAGGAGAACAGGGAGCAGCAGCTGCACAAGAAAAAATGTGTGGGAGGACAGATCCTATTCAAAATGGACTGACACAAAACTGACAGAGACAATGTGACAGCTCTCGAAACAGAGGATGAGCAGGAGAGAAGGAGAGACGAGTACAGGATGGAAGTAAATGGTAGCATCAGTAGAAGGGTGACATAAGACAGAGAAAGAGATGAGAGCATACAGGAGACCACTGACAGTGTCAGCAGAAACATAATAGATGAGATTGAAAAATTTGTGTTTTTGAATGGAGGCATCAGCAACAAGGTGTTAGAAGAGGTAGAGTGAGAGGAATAAGAGTGAGAGGAGGAAGAGGAAGAAGAGGCTGCACAAGCACCCCAAACAGGCACAATCAAAAGAATAGAGTATACATTATTAGATTTGTGGGATGATGGGCTATTAGGGAGCAGAAGCCCATTCCTCCCAGAGCTTCTCCCAATCAATTCAAAAAGAAGAACACCATATGTGAGCAGATTAAGAAAGTTGCCAGGCCGTCGATCAAGCCGCCTGGTGATAACATTGAAAAGGATGAAGGGTGCTATTGCACACATATGTAGGGCAGGGGTAACCGTGTTACCATTGATCAAAAATGGCAAGGGAAGACTCAATATATACTGTGGCCACAAAGAGAAAAAAAAACAATTTGTTATCTAATTTACTATTGCTGACAGCAATTTATGAGCTCGAAAAAGAATGGCAGAAATGAGATTGGTGATAGGGAACCCAAAGAGTTTACTTGTTTTGACATTGGGAGAAAAATCAGATGGTGTATGGAAAAGGGCAGGTTATCCTGCTGTTACAGCGCAAAATAATGGATATGGCGGTTCGCTGTTTAACAATTGCAGAGCAATAGTTTTGAGGGAATTGAGGGTACATTACCCAGATACATCAGACATGAGTGCGATTATGACTTAGGGATTGTTGCCTCAGGGCTTGGTGCGCTTTACAAATAAATAAAATACAAATACAAATACAAAATGAGGATGGATGAGGATCCAGTGGCATATAAACAGTAAATACAAGAGAAGTGGAAGTTAGAAACACAGGACAGCTGGGACAGAAATATACCTATATTTCATCACATTTTATGCCAGAGTCTTCCTGAAGAAGTGCAGAAACAGGTAAAGAAAAGTGTTAGGGATTGAAATTAAACAGTGGGCCGAGGTACAGTTGAACATTGTCCATTATTATTGAATGAGACAAAAGAAGGAGAGAAACAAGGTAGAAGACAGGCAAAGAGAGAAAGTTAAATTAGTGCAAAAGTAATTGACAAATATAATGGTAGAGGAATATCAAAAGCCACACGGGGATATATTGGAGGAAGAAGAGAAAGTAAATATCTCCCAAGGGGGAGGGGGTATATACCAAGGGGAAGCGGGTCTGGATTTGGAGGTGGATACGCAATAGGTTTTGGCATGATGGGACCACCAATTTGAGGTTTTGGAGGTGTTGGAGCACAGTGTTGGACGTGTGGGAAGGTCTGGCATTATTCACAGGCATGTTATGAGCAGAATGAACGAAGGATGCAATCAATCCAGTCCAAGAGGAGGACCTGTATTTCCCCCACAATATTCTGCACAGACAAAGCAAGAAAATGGAACATTTAAATACACACATCAGCAACAATTCCAACAACAGACACAGCACAGGTGCAGCCACAGATGTATGAAATGCCACAGCAGTACATGCCACAGATTCAGCAGTTATAACAGCCACAGGAAGGACTAAATACATTGCAAATGCAAACACAAAAGCCCGTCAGTGGGACTAAAATATATTGCCACAAACTACAGTACCCATGACAATGAATGTGACAGTGGTGAGAGGGAATCCCTTCACAGGAACAGGGAAGAACATTTATCCACAACAGCCCAAAGAGAAGCTTGATGTGTCCAGTGCTATCAGTAACTCCCAATCTGCAAGAGGAGCCCTGGGTGGGGGTAAGAATAGGTGATAGGATGTCATATTTCTTTGTTGAAACCGGGCAGGAAGATCTTGTTTAAGGGAAGGAGGGTTTCCTCTGTCAAGAATAAAGATGGACGCACAAGGGTTCTATGGGGCTATGAGAAAGGTTCCATTCACAGATCAGCTACCTAGAACAGAGGGAAAAGATACAATGGCTGCACCATTTCTATATTCCCGAAAGACACTGGTTAACATATTGAGAAGAGACTTAATGAGTAGATTAATTATGAAGATTTAATTTACTGAGGAGGGGATAATATGTTCAACACCAGGCAATAATTATGCAAATGCGAGAGAGTTCCTATGGCCATTCTATGGCTAGAAACTATTTTGAGGGATACCCTTACATTAAGAATTATTCCTTTATGGGGTACAGGTGTTGTTAAGATGGCTCCATCAAATACAGGATAAATTGTTAAGATTACCCACATAGCTTTTGTTCAGAGGAGAGGTACCCATGGATGTGGCAGATGGAGAGATCATAACATTACATTTAGAAGCAGCAGTGGTGCCAGAGGACAGAGTAGTGTTACACAGAACACACACGGAAGATGATGATATAGATGATGAAGTACTTTTTTAGATACCCATTCTATACCAAAGTGCAACAAGATTTGGCAAAGTTACCAAGCATGCTATGGACTAGCAGCCCTCACGATGTAGGTCTGCAAAAAGGAATTGGACCAGTATTAATTAAATTAACAGCGGGAGAAATGTTCCCCCGAGTTAAACAGTATCCCATGTCAAGGGAGGCAGACAAAGACATTTATGAAATGATTGCCACCTTGATGCGACAGGGAATCATTGTGCCATCTAAATCCCCATGCAATACAGCAGTGTACTCAGTGAAAAAAATGAAAGGAGGGTCTTGGCGATTCATTCAAGATGTATGCCCCTTAAACTATATTGTGGAGGCAAAGTTTACTGCTGTGCCCAACTTCTCCAATTGTGTCTAACATACCACCCGCCACTGCACATTTTTATGTGATTGACCTAAAAAATGATTTATTTTCCATTCAATTGCACATTTATTCTCAAGATCTCACAGTGTTTACTCATTGCAGGGTTTCATTCCAACACACAAGGTTCCCACAGGGGTAATGTGTGTCCCCCAGTGTTCTCATCAGTGTGCTACACAGGGACTTGGGAAATGCAAGCACTCAGAACAATCATAAAATATGTTGCTGTATGGTGGTTTGCAGCACCACATAGGAAGAGTGCAGGACAGACTCAGTAACATTATTAACATTATTGCCTGAGAAAAGATAACAATGTCAACTAAGACAAATTGCAGTATTGCTAAGAAGTATTATATTTGGGCCAGATAATATCAAAGGATGGGAGGAGGGTGACACCTGACCGAGCAGAGGCAATTGCAAAAATAAAACCATTCAGTCACAGGGAACGACTTACAGAAATTCTTGGGGCTATGTAATTATTGTCGCATGTGGGTCTTTGTCTGTATTACATACGTTTGACCTCTTTGAGAGATACTGAGGTAAGCATAGAAAGAGAAAAGCCCCATTATGTGGACATGCTAGATGATCAATTTATTTGAGGCGCTGAAAGAAGCAATATGTACGGACCCATGTTAGGGATACCGGATTACAAGGAGGAATTGAAATGTATTCTCACATTCAAATGGATACGTGATGACGGCTGTCCTCATGCAAAAAAACTTTAATGGGGCTCAAACCCTTGGCATATTACAGTGGGACCTTAGATACAATGATGAGAGGACATTTTCCATGTGAACAAGCACTAGCTGCAGCATCCTTTGCAATAGAGAAATCATTAGAAATAACCATGGGCTGTGCAGTGATTTTGTATGTGGGGAATGGGCTGTGTACTGTTCTTGAGAAACCAAAATTCACTACACAGTAAGCATCTGGATACAAAATCATATTGTCCAATCCATCAATAAACATTGTTAGATGTCGCGCAGTGAATCCCTCAAAATGTATTGCTGAACCAGAAGAGGGAGGAGAATGGGTTCATGACTGTTCTACATGTACAGAAATACATATCAATGTACCCCCAGCAAATGAAACAAAGTTAGAGGTGGGGTGGTGGACTTCATTGATGGTTCATCAATAATAGATCAGAGCACAAGATTGAGGCATTCAGGACCAGCAGTGATGAGAAGTAAGGGTGATGATTTTGTGATTGTGGCAAGCATTAAATTACTAGCACTTTTTTCTGCTGAGGCAGCTATGTTAAAAGCAATGATACTAAAATGTGAACAGCACTAGGGCCAGGTAGTGACAATAAATTCTGACACCGTATGTGACATCTAAAGTACTCTCAGGACTGTCACGGTGGAGAACGAGGGGCTTCCAGCATGCAGACGGCAGACCAGTACAGCATGCCCTATTATTAGGAACAGCTACATTATCCAGCACACATCACAAGAGAATGTGTGGCATCAGATGTTTCCGAACACTGGTTTGTTCCAAACCTGCATGCCCCTGTTGTTAATTTCATTGTCAATTGTGCCATGTGCCAGCAATATTCTGCTGGGCATACCTCGAGAATGGTAAGAGTAGCAATACCCTGCACTACAGGACCATTTCGGCATTTGTACAGCGACTATGTCAATATGCTCCAAAGTTGTAATGGTTACAAATATGTGATCATGGTGGTGTGTCATTTTTCATGCTGGATAGAAGCAGGACCATGTACCTATGCTGACTCCAAGTTGGGTGCTAAGTTCCTCGTAGGCAATGTGTTTCCCTGATGGGGAGTGTGCAAAATGCTGCGGTCGGATAATGGACCACACTTTATAAACAAGCTATTTTCTGAAATGACATCCATGCTCGGCATCAAGCACAAACTTTGTTCTGCTTACAATCCACAGGCCAACAGCAATGTGGAATGTCTCAATGGGGTCCAAAAGGAACACATTGCAAAATGAAAAGATACATTACACAAAAATGAGTTACACTGCCTTCCCCTGGCTCTTTTTGCCTTACACAATCAGCCAGGTTCAGAGCACCACCTCATGCCCCATGAAATAGTGATGGGCAGAAGGTTGCATGTCCCCATTGGTCCTCCCACACAAACTCGATTAGATGCAGAGAGTTCTGCTACAGTGGTAGGTGATGAGATGCATTATTATTCAACTGCCATGGCTAAATGGTTGAAATGTATTTCTTGAAAGATCAAGGTGCAGCAGGAGGGCCAAGATGCAACCAACTACAACAGAGAGGGAGTTACAGATGTGATTTATGTAATATCCCGGTTGTCTTTGTTTCCAGGTGATTTAATGTATTTGAATAACTTTATCCAGAAAAGTGGCACAAGCCACGTTTTGAAGGCCCATTTACTGTCTAATATGCAACCCCCAACATGGTTAAAGTACATGGCGAGAAAGTGTGGGTACGTATAAGTGTTTGTAGACACAGCCCCCCTGTTGGATAAAGAGGAGCCAGAAGGAGAAGAAGAAGAGGTCAACAGACCCCAGAGGAGAGTGAGAGTTGACCAGCAACGCAAACTTGACTTCTCCCTATTGAACTATGTATTTCTCTGCAGGAACAGAGACTGTGGGTCTCCTTAAAAGTGTGGCGGCTGTAGAATGAATGGTGCTGGTAAGGTACCGGCACCGTTCATCCCGGGCCGCCACATTACAAGGTCTGCAGCGGGTCCCGCTCTAGACGCCTGGCCAGACCAGACATGCAGAGCGGGATCCGCTAGCAGTCCAGGATGCTAACAATGGGCCGGTCATTAACAGGCCCGTTGTTAGCATCCTCCCCTTTCCCATTGAGCCCTATGGGGGATCAAATGGGAATGGGGATGTACCGGGTCTGGGTCCTGCAAAAGGGAATTACTGGGCCCTCCAAGGTCGGAATGGCCTGGTAAGTCCCCTTTTGCGGGACCCAGACCCGAGTTTGGAGGTAGCCATGCCACTAAAAACGGCATGGCTACCTCCAAACTCGTAATGAGGCCCTATGGCCTTAAAATCCCCTTATATGAAGAGAAGGAGATATTTGGTGAAGATGAACTCCATTAACATCATGATTGGTGCTTTTTTCTTTTCTTTTTCTTTTTCTGTGCTATCTACACCATCGCAGTAAACATTTTTGGACATAATAGTATGAATATAACTGTTAGCATGAGCGAAGAAATGGCATCAATCAGCAGAGATGTGAGTGAGAACGAATATCTCCTAAAACAACACTTTGCGGGCTACACTCAAAAAGCTGGCAACTCATGGTATAGAAACAATACTACGGTCGGAAGGGAGAAATCAGATGAAAACTGTTTTGTGTACTAACTCCTACTGTTTGCCTTGGGTGTCTCAAGATTGTTCCTGGCCGAGGAAACACCAGTAAACAGGGTACATTGCTTAACTCGCATTACATTATGCAAAACAAGGGGACAATACCAGGGAGGTTCGGCTTCCCTAAAATGGGTGACAAAAGCAGAATCCCTTTGTGAAGATAACTAGAAAAAAGGAAAAGACAATGGTTTATAAAGTGATGAAATATACACTATACCCGGCTGCGAATTGGCAAAGTAACTGTAACTGAACAGCCATTGTTCAAATGTACTGACAACCAATGGAAACAGGTATTGTTTTTCTAGGAAAGAACACGGGCACACATAGCTGGAGAGATGTATATCCCTCGGCATTGGGTAAAAGGGATAATGGGATGTAGAGCAGAAGTGTTCATAGGATTCTCGTGGCATCCTGTAAAAAATGTGAATTAAAAGTATCTAGAAGATGGTAAAGAATATGCCAAACTGTTGACATGGGTGAAGGATGAAGAAGGGACAGAACACATAACAAGGATACAATATTCATCGCAGTGTTTCAGAAACAACGGCACAGTGCAATTAGGAAACAATGTAGGATGTAAAAAAAAGGCAAGAAAGTGGGCACCACAGTACTAATGGCCCACTATTGGGCTTGTGGTTCATGGGCTTATATGCAGCTCCCTCCAAATTGGGGTGGCATGTGCTCACTAGCAGTGTTAAATGTACCAGCACTGGTGGTACCTCAAAGTGATGAGGTGCAAATAGAAGATGACCCTATGGTGAAAAGAGAACAGATGTATGAGGTATACACAACACTACAATGCACAAAAAGAGAGAGTTATTTCTCGACCAAATCCAACGACGCACTGGACAATATGATATGATATGGCATTTATAACGTGCCTATACAGAAGTGTTTCAAGGCGCGACGAGGCAAGGGAGGGGGAACAGCGGGAAGACAGACAACAATCCTACTAGGCCAGGTGTCATTCAGATCGTGTAGGTGCATGGGAAGGAGGGAAGTGGGAACGTGTGGGGGGAATGGACAATGCGGTACATGGGATAATAGAATAATAAACAATAAGTAAAAGTACGGCCAGCAGGTGGCAAGTGCAAGGGTAACTGCAGGCATCAGGTTTCAAGTGCTGGTAGTGGGACTCTAGGATACAGAAACACTCCCCAAGTGAGGGGGTTGCCAGGAAGGCAGTGCAGGTGTGCAACTAGCAGTGGAGGGGACCTGGACCTGAGATCAGAAGGTGGCAAGGTAACCAGTGCAGTATCACTTTCAGCCAGGAAGTCAGCAGGGGAGAGGAGGAGTAAAAGCAGATGCAAAAAGAAAGGTTTTGAGGTGCCTCCGGAACCGTAAATGATTCTCCTCATGTTTCAGGGAGGCTGTTACAGAGGGAGGTCCCAGCCAAAGAAAGAGATTTCCCACCAACTCATTGCTTGGAGAAGCGACTGACCCTGAGGGAGTTGGAGGCTGATGAGCGAAGAGCTTGAGAAGGAAGATATTTAGGAAGAGAGAGTTGAAGGTATTGAGGCCCCAGAAGGTCTTGTGGACAATGCAGAGGGTTTTGAACTTAATCCTCGCAGCCACTGGGAGCCAGTGCAGAGATTTCAGTCCTGGAGAGATATGATACCTGGGCTTGAGGCCAAGGACAAGTCTTGCAGTCCTGTTCTGGATGAGTTGCAGAGCGTCAGAGAGTAGAAGCAGGAAGATTTACAAAGAGGCTGTTCCAGTAGTGTAGCCTAGAGAGAACCAGAGCTCTGGAGATAGTGAGTTTCTGGGGGAAGGAGAGGAAAGGAAGAATACCTCTGAGGAGGTGCAGCTTGTAATGTGACTTCTTAGAGACATCGGAGATGTGAGTAGAGAAGGAGGGTGTGGAGTCGAAGATGACCCCCAGGTTTTTAGCCTTGCAGGTGGAAGCAGGAAGAGATCCCATCTGAACAAAGGCTGTTCAGCAAGGCATCAATATTCTTCATGTATCTCCCTCTTCCTGAATGTCAGCAAATGCCAAATGGTTGCAGATAACAAGATGGGAGTTACTGTTGCCCATAAATGCCACTGAAAAAGGGCTGAACGCAATTAAAAAGAAGATGAGAGCGATCATATTGATGACTCACCAAAAAAGGTATGTCCTCAAACACCTCACTGCCATGATGGAGGGTGATGTCTGTGTAAACATCAAATGAAGCTGTTGCACATACACACCTGCACACAATGAGCTGAATAGAAGTGTGACAGAACCAATAATTGCACTGGAGAATTTGCACACAGAAATGGTCCAGGAAACTAGTGAAACTGAAGATGGGGACTGGTTTACAGATCTGTTCTCTTGGTTGCCACCTGGCCAGGTAATTCATTTATAATTCCAATAGCAGTCCTGATATTGGTACTAACGGTCTCTTCATCCTGCACATAATAGTAGCATAATGGAGGGAAATGGGGACAATGTTGTAGAGGAGCAGATGATGAGAGTGATATTGGGTAAAGATAACGTGGTGCAAATCCACACTCAAACTAATTAATCCCATGCCATGCATGTCATTGAAAGACCGATAGGGCCACCAGGTGCTATGTTTGAACCCTCTATCGACCCAGAAAATTATACTGAGCATTGGGTCGATTGTGAAGGTGATAGGAAAAGGAGCCATCCTGGGGGGCAGAGGGGGATTGTAAAATATGGATAGACAAAGATGGGTATGACAGGAGGAGGGAAGATGAAGGTGTGGTCAATACATTGACTAGAGGGGTGACTGTAATATTGGAGACGAGAGTTGAACCGGCAATGACTATGACTCCACCTGTTAACAATCACAAACAAAAGTATATGCTGAGAAAGGTCCAGTAAACAGTTAGAAACAAACTAGTGGTAGCCTTCATTAAGAGTAGAATTGCCTAGCATTTCGCTGCTGGACTGACCTTATGGGTGGGACAAGACTGATATGCAAATGGTTATTTCTCCTCTGTGAACGGTACAGTGAGCCAAAACGTGGTTGTAGAACCGCCTGAGTGGGCACCTTCCCATAGAACAGGTTATTTGACTGTGTTCCTCCTCAGACCTTTTTGTGCATTTTAAGAGCAGAGTAGGTTATGCGACACAAGTAGGGAACAAAGTAGTTTGCATTCACATAGGTAGGAAGGTTGCCGAAAACCTAGCCAGGGTTGCACAAGTAGTGTAGACATGAGTAGGTAGGGGGAGGGTACAGGTTGCAGCATACATGGGCGGGAAACAATGAATGGTGGCATGCATGCAAGACACGAAGAACACAACATGGAGAAGCATGAACAAAAGTACCGCCATTTGTCAGACCAAACCCAGCAAGGTATCAATTCTGAAATACTGTAGACTGACATAAAATTGCTTAAAACATGTTTCCAGTCTTCTCAATGCACCTAGGAGCCCCAAACACCAAGGTCAGTGTGCCGAGGGGTGTTCTGCTTAGCAAGCTGAAACCACAACAGATAGCATTTCCCAGGGCATACAGCATTCAATTATTAAAGTTAATTAGTTTTAATTGGTAGCTGTGAGAAATCCACATATCCTTATATGCCAGATGTAAGTAGCTACTGTGCCATTTGATCCCATAACAAATGAATACACAGAGCCCCCAGTGAGTGCTGAAGGAAAGCACACACACATTACGATAGAAGAACATTCAATAAATAAATGGAATTGAGCTATGAAGAGTGATCTTCTACCACGTGACTGAAACAATGGTCATTCATTCCAGGCCCAATTAGATGCACTTGTCACATCCTTAGCACACCCAGACACAGAGATGACATGATAAGGCCACAAACAGACTGGCAGACAAGGCTTTGGGCCTGGGAACGAGAGGGCAGTAGATTCTTTGAACTGGATCATGGCAGTTTGCCATCTCTCCTTCTTCACTACGTATGTTGCCACTGCATGAAAGTGCTGAGACCAAGTAGCAAATAATTGGCCAATCAAAACCTGTTCCTCTAATCGACTGGCGTATTAGCATGCCAACCAATAGCATGTTAGATTGAAATTCATCACTTGTAGAAGGTTGAACATCGGAGGAGTTATTAGTTGTAGAAGAAGAAATAGTAAAAAGGTTCACTTATAGATATCTCTGTGTTCTACACTCTACCAACAAATCATATAAGAGAATAGACGTTTCTCATGATCATATGATGTCAGATACAATGATTTCTTTGTTTAGAAACTTGTTGTTCCTAGCAGCATTTTGAGATTGTCTTTTGTACGCTCTGCCAGTGGCCATCTGTATTGGAATAAAGCTGTGTTTTCTCTTCCACTTGGAGTTATTCTGGTTTTTAGTTTTTTCTTCTTAGTGGTATGTTTGAGCCTATGTTAATAAAATAGTGCAGTGGGAGAGTAAGTGGGACATTTATAAGAACAATTCAGCAATGCACAGATGTCTGTGCTGTTTGGGCTGCGTGTTAACAACTCACATTCTTGATGTACCAGCTCAAATAAATTTGTTGTTCGGCGCTCCGGTGAAAGTTGACCTACAATGCACAGCTTTCGAAACAGCGTCTAAGTAAGAGTTCTGAAAAACAATAAAATGCCTGCAATTTGGAAAAGGAACTGAAAAACCTGCAAGAGTTGCACATTAACATGACAGAAGAAGAAGCCTGAAGCAGCAATACCTTCCTTATGAAGAGTACTATTACAACTCCTGTCTTTAATTGCAGATTAGATTCCAGTCTGAATCCCAGAATATACAAGGACCCTAGCTACAGACATCCCTAGGGTGCAGCCATATAGACATGCTAGCAAAGGGATTCGCGTCAGATGTCAACAGGTACTGGTTCCACAAAGGGGAAAGAAGAATCCAAAAGCTAAGTCTCATAAACAGCCTTCCCCAAACACCACTTCTATGATCTAATGAATGCAATATATTCTGAACTGGAACATGGGCAATTCCCTTAGCTGTTACAGATCTCTGCGCTTCCGATCGGCAGTACACATTTCTGGATGTTTACAGTCCAAACTGTGCTTATTTTAGAAAGTCATTGCAATATGCTACATTTTAAATTGCAGCCTGGAAACTATATAGATAAACAGAAACACATTATTCCTTTTACATGAAAATGTGTACAGCTTCATTAATTCACGAAGTTCTTACTAAAATGATACAAGTATCTTTTTATTATATATTTCCTCTCAGTATATCACTGTCCCATATCTAGCTGTAATGAGAGGGCCATGACAGTACTGTAAACTGCAAAGGAGCGTGCTTGACTTGTCCTGTACCGTAAACCGTCTTCCTTTTATCTAACAAACCATATGACATCCATGGCCGTAGAACGGCAAGTACTGAAATACCCTGACATACATATTGGAGAAAAATATACTGACCCCCCCCCCATATGATGGGAGCCGCCACTGGAAGGAAATTTACCCACAACTCTTGATTGCAGAAGCCAAAGAGAGGGCAGGAGTAAATGTATCGCAAGTGGGTTAACAAGACAGAGGGTATATATAAAGCTGGCCCAGTGAGCATGTTTACTAGGTAGAAGTCCATACATGGCGTACCATGAATTGTTCACCATAATAGAGAAACGTATATCTTATGTATGCCCATATTGTCCACCCGTTTTGTACACCTATTCTGAACAGTGTGAGTTTGTGACAAGTGAACTTTAATAGAATTCAATACAAATAGCTGTAATACATGCTACCATAATAAGCCCTTTGAACATTATAGACACAATCATACTTGTACTCTCTTTCAAATAGTCCCCCGCACACCTGGAGCTCATACACATTCAAGGTGAACCTCAACAAAATGAAGTACTGACGTTTACATTCCCTAGAGAGCGCCCACTGCAGCATCTCACTATAACACTATCCAATGGTCTCACCACTGAAGCAACAATTGGTACAGCCTACCCTGCCTCTACCTGGCCCGATGTCTGCCCATACCAATGACATAATGCGCAAACGAAGAGGAGAACTGCAGCTGCTTTGCACATAACCCAAAGGTATCTAGGCGCAGGTTAATCGTTTTGGGGACCTCTCTCTTCTAAGTGGACAAGACAGAGAACATAAGAAAATTGCTGTCTTCTTTGAATTCATCTTCTATACCGCGGGTGCATAAAGTGACCAGATCACAAATGTCCTCCAACACCCACAGGAGAGACAACTCAATTCCTAGCAACTGCCAACACCACACCGACTAGGCATGCAGGCCCACAAAGAACCGCATCTGTGGCAGTCAGCAACATCCAGTCTAGTGCACCCCACCCACAAACGACCTGGCCACGTTATGTACATTAGCATTACATAATTCACCCATCTTTGTCTTTTGTCACACATTTCATGTGAAGTAAATAAACTCTTTCCCCACACAAAGGGCATCTCTTTCTTTGACTCAGCATTGTCTAAGTCATGGCAAACTGTTTGCAACTCTATGGGCCTCATTACATCTTTGCCGTTATCCTGCCGTTATTACTGGTGGGATACCGGCAAACTGTAATACCTTTTCTGCCACAGGGTTTGTTGGATTTACTGGCAGATTCCAAGTGGTGGAAACGCTGGCAAATCCCCATTCCATGCAGTCCCACTCCATGGGGGTATTTGCCAGTATTACCGGCACTGGTATTACTGGGCCAGTAATGGCAGCAAATTCTTGCTGCTAGGGTGGCAGATATACCTCCAGCTCAAAGCTAGAGTTAAATCCACCATCCTGCCTGCAAACATAGAGTGTGCCAGTGCTGTAACGTGCACACCAGCACAATCATAATAAGCCCCTATGAGTGTATCAGATGTTTTATGCATCTGTGATTCATATTAATTCTGCAGAATGACACATCAATTTCAGTTTCTGATACATCATGCCCTCAGCACCTGTGTTCTCAAGCCCCATACACTCTAGATCAGGGGCCAGATTACAGAGTGTTGGCACCGGTGCAAGTGAACGTTTGCACAATATTCGCACCAAGGCAACGTTTGTCCTGTTCTAAAAACAATGGGGGCATATTAGAAAACGTTTACATCATAGAGAGTGCGATTTGGCATGGTATAAACACCAGGGAAAAACTGCCCTAGTGAAAAAAAGATACATTTGCAATGCATTTTTTTCAGCTGGGCAAACTTTTCCCCAGTGCAAATGCATTGAAAATGTATGTTTTTTGCACTACGGACATTTGTACCATTTCAAACTGCACTCGCCCGAAGTCAATATTTCCTAATGTGCCCATTGATTTTTTTTTTTTGATTTTTTTTTTAAATAGGACAAGCTTTGCCCTGGTGAAGAAATGCATTGAAAACGTTTATTTTATTTTTTTGTTGCACTAGGGCAATTTTTGCCCTGGTTCTTATACCATACCAAAATGCACTTGCCATGGCGCAAATGTTTTGTAATATGCCTCATTGTTTTTAGAAATAGGGCACACCTTGTCCTAGTGCTCACATGTTGCAAACATGCACTTACACCAGTGTAAGATTCCTGTAATCTGGAGCAAGGAAGCCCAATAATGCCCTAACAAATACTAATTTTCAAAAAACGGAAATGTATGCCGCAATATTGTTCTTATTTTGCTGTAATATTGTAATCAACACCCAATACCCATGATAGACTGATTGAAACAGGTGAGATCTAAATCTTTGCAGTTATACGAAGTATTTATGGCTCTCTCAACTGTCTTTCTGCTCTATTGAAGTTTTATGGGATGTTTTCTTAGAGCCATCTAATTACTTATTTACACAGTGCACAGAGTCATTTCAATTGCAAATGCAATGTTTGCCACACAGTGTGCTGAGAAGTCACCCTCAATGGTCTAAAATTTAGGGGCCCAACTCATGGAAAAGTTCACAGAAATCCTGCAACGCCCGCATGTGCGAGCCTGCACAGAATTGTTTCTGTGCGCTCCGCGTGTTCATGGAATTGTTTGCGCGAAGTGCAAGTCACAGTCGGAAGGCCCCCGACACGCCCTCACATAAATCAAAAACATCCAGAAACAGCTACCTTTGCATGCTACCTAGGAGCGACTACATGCACCTTCAAAACAGTGTGTTGGGGTACCCCGCAATCAGGCCTGCCTTCCAGGAACCCTGAACGGAGTCCCTCGTAACTGTTACGGGCACCCTGACAACATGCGTACAATTTATCGTAACTCAGGTAAAACTCAGAAAATCTGATTACGAAAGCCCATAAAAAGTTCCTGCACCCTGCTCAATTTGTACAAGCACCCCTAAGTTAGATCGGATCCCCGGCTTGGTGCACGCACACCTAAATCAGACACCCAACCTGCGCTGTGATTCCTATGCGCAACTGTCTGTACGCCTGCCTTCGGGTGGCGGATAGTATGTGGGCTTTGTGTAGCCATTTCCTAGCTGGAAGGTTGCGCGGTTGGATCCCAGAATATGTATTCCGTGCAATAGTGGGTGTGCGAAGCACTGCCTGCGGGCTGTCCTTCAAAACATGCACTTTTTCAAATTCTCTTCCCCATTTTCGGTGTTCAGTCCAATTCCCTGACCGCTGCGTAAGCCATGCTGAAGCTCTGCATGGTGTCTTGCGCATGGCTCTCAGCCGCTGCCAGGGGTGCGGCTGGCCAATGCGAAATCCATGCAAGTCCAAAGAAAATCCCACGCATTTGATTCCATGGATCAACGAACGCGATTCTGCACAAAATTTGGCACGCAATTTCCCTCTTTTCGGAGCAAATAATTCCATGAATCGCGCCCTAAACAGAGAGTTTATCATGAAAAATCTTGAATTGATATTTTTTTGTGCCTGACTGTATGTCTTGGGGATTGTGACCACACATAGATGTGTACTTAAAGGGCTTGAATGGGAAAGCTCCAGTATAGAAGACTTTGTAAATCAGGCCCAAAGCGTCTTATAAAGCCAACTACCTCTTTGTTTTATCATCATATATTATCACCATTGCGTGTCTGATGTGACAAAAGCGTCTCTATATGTATCATAACATTATTTATTTTAAAAATGGATGCTTTGTTATGTAACAGCAAAAGGTAATCGGTTCTGATAACTTCATGCGTGGATCGTGAGAAGTTTCCCTGTAGGGCTGATCTGCATAGCTCTTTTAGCAACATTCATGTCCATATCTGGAATTAACTTTCACCTGAGCAGTTTTCTACGGCTTTTCTTCTCTCTCGAGAAATAAATAGATAACGAGCTTTTATTTCTGTAAACAAATGTGCTTACTGGTTCGTATAGAAGCTCATAAAATGTCATGGTTACTGATGCTCAATTTGTAGTTGTTTGCTAGGTATTCAGTTCCTAACCGACTCATAGTTACTGCCTGGCAGCAGTTTACAGTTTTTTTTTTCGCATTTAATTTTTACATTTTTTTTTAACTGCCCAGTCAATAAAAAACACAACATATGATGGAATTAGGCCAGCCGGTTAGCTCGTAGTAAGCGAAAGCTCTGCAGAGTAGCCGTTTTTGTGTGAATTTAGACGAGGCGCAGACGGCTTGGGATTCCTGGGAGATCCCCTCTGGTGTGAGCCAGGGAAGCCGTGCTGCTATTTGTGCAGGATCAGCTGTTGTTGTGCTCCATTGAGACTCGGCTGTTATTCTGGTACCTGTGCCAGAAGGAAATAGATGCTGCAGGGGAAGATCTGTTCCCTGTGTTTCTTGCTCTGGAAATTAGTGCGGTGTAGTGGCATCTGGTCCATCTTTTCAGTATTTGGATCAGTACCTCTTTTCTAGTAACGCATACTGGTGAGGATGTATTACTAATAATGTAAAGGTTTCTGAATAATTACTGCAACAAATTATTGTAGTGTGAAAACGTTTGAGGACAGGACTACCCCCTCGTACACAGTACCATCTTTTCAGTTAGCCTATGGCCCGTGGTCCGCGGTTATTCATGAAGATAACGAGGTAGTTTTCAGCCAAGATGTAATGTAAAATGGAAAGAACTTTATAGTGGACCAACGAATGGGCAAACGTCTCACAATCCATCCAGGCAGTACACTAATACCTTTCCAACCACGATTGTGCCTCGATGCCTACGGGCTGCAGTGCTCTCTACAAATCCAAAAAATAAAAATAAATAAATATAATGTACAAACTACCCTGGGAAGCTTGATCATTTCCCTTGGTGCCCTCGTTCCACCGATGTCAGCGAAGGAAGTCAGGCTACTGTAATAGACCAGGCCAGACAACTGGGCTGCACGCCTGGAAGGAGTGGGGTTACAGATTTCAGACAGCTTAATGGAGGATGCCCCACCCTCACATCGACGAAAACATTCCTTCTTCTAATCGTCTGTTCCTGGCACATTAGTATCTCTGCCAGGATCAAATGTGTGGTGTGTTTGCCATTCAAAGCAGCCAGTTGGTAGGTCATCGCTATGCATATGCTAAAAAGAGAGAGAGATGATTGCTCTCCTAAAGACACCGGTTCCGGGGAAGTTAAAGATAATGCTCCTTGATTGACATGACAACATCTCATGTCAAGCACACATGATCCCTTCTTTGGTCAGCTATGTCGGCAGATTATATAAACTGGTCACATGCCCACCTCATGCCGCCTGCTGCTGCAGTGGCTACCTGGTCAGCAAGAGGAGACTTATCCTGCGTCTCATCAGCCTCTCTGCTTACCACCGCCCTGCTTTTGTCAACAATCTTTTCTAGTTCTTAATGCTGTTGGGCTCAAATACTGGTGCCCATACTTCGTTAGCATTGCTGTGGCTGGCTGATTTAAGTGTGAATAACATAGTCATATTAATATTTGTTGATTATACCTCATTATAACTAGACTAGTGTGAAAGCCTGTGTACACGGGCCAAAGTGCATAAAGAAAGACATTTTCAGAGTGTTAATATGTCATGTGTTATATGTGATTGTAATTCATGTTAATAGAAAAAAAAAAACATGCCAATAGGTATTGGGATACAGAAGATACTGTAGGTTTTCATTCACTCATTAGGACCGCTATTAAGCCTGATGCAACAGCTCCCTCTAGCAGTAACAAAAAATGAAGCAGGCAGTCTCTACTGTGCATGACTGCATCGGACTAACATAGACCTGGCCTTTTATTATATGGGATAGTATGCAAGTGGTCAATAAGAAGAATTCTGCTGCGCATATTGCCAATAGAAGTATTTTGCTCCCTGTGAGGATGCTAAAGCACAGCCATGGAACATGAGCCAAAAATATATTTCATAAACTAAGACAAATTAAACTAAGGCCTGGCCTGTGATCAGGAACTATATCACAGCTACATAGCAAGAATAAAGTTTGAGATACTGTTTTGGAAAAACCAAAGTTTAAATTATTATGGATTTCTTTCAGTCAGTTAAAAAGAAAATCTAGTATACATATACCTTAATATCATATAAAAAAGAATCCATAAACAATAAAAAAAAATGATACCACCTGTCCTTTCCTTCAAATGATTCTATCCAAACATATCTCAAAATCTAGGAATCGTGCAAAGTAGAATATCAACAAGTGGCACAGCAGAGGAGGCTCCTTCAAAATCAGCGAGGGGTCGCCGACCCACCTGAACCCTCGCCTAGTATGGATGCGCTTTGCCAACTCAGTGTAGTCACTGAGCGCCCCTCCATTGGCTTGTTGCAGAAAAGAGAGAGCTCTTGGCCTGGCTTAAAATGTCAGTTCAGTTCCCAAGCTTGGATGCTCCATGAGCAAGGAAAGGCTTGTGGACGTTTTGCCTCTGCAGCCTTGCATGGCCCATTGGGGATGCAGGCTGGGGAACAGCCTGCATCCCCAGCGTGGGGGGGTACTGTGTAGGGGGGTACTGCTGTACCTCCCTGTATATACACGCGGATTGGGGAGCCATGCCATCAGCTCTCCAACTCCTGTGCATGTGCAGGAACCAGGGAGTGCGCTGTGCTTCCTTGTTTCAGTTCATGTTTGAGGGAGCTGAAGACTCGTTGTCACAGGAGGCCACGTCAGAGAGCAGCAGAAACCGGACAATGTATATTTTGTATTGGTATGTTGTTATGCATGTTTGTATGAATGCGTGTGTGTGTGACAGATTATTTCATATATGGGTGGTTAGGTGCCTGTGAATGAGAAAGTGAATGCTGTGTGTGCCTGTATCATAGATACCCAATAAAAAATGTCATGCCACATTAAGACATGGCTAAACTTGCTACACCAACATGCAGTTATAAACGCATAATGACTGTTATGTTGTTGGGGAGGTGTGTTATATTGGGGAATAATTAGTAATGTTACCAATTTTACCAATGTTAATCTAGGTGTCTGCAGGCAGTGGAATCCGGTGGGTGCCATCAAGGGTGGTGGCCTGTGAACATGGAACCTGTGTGTAGAAATTTTGAGTCAATATCAGGGTGTTCCATGGACAGTTGCTGAGTGGGAGAGGCAGAGCCAGGCGCTGGTGGAGGCAGGGGGCCCACATACCCATGTACTTCTGGTGGAGTGTGTCTGTAATAAAGTAATAGACTTGAAGACCCAGCTAGACTCCCTGTGGTTCAGTTGCGATGAGCTGTATTAGCTCCCAAGTCACGAGCTAGCTGTGGAGTGACGAAGTGAGATTTCAACTGTGTACAGGGAACTATGGATTGAGGCGCCTTCTCTGCAATGCATGGTGCTTTGGACGTATGACTGGGTACAGCTGTGCTGTCTTATTGTTGCTGCCTGAGTGTTACTTTGCTAACTGGAGCGCTGCAGACTGCTCTTGGGATACACTATGTGCTGCTCGAGCTTACCGTGCATGGTCTCGTTGGGGCTCAGGACTGCGGGTGGAGATTCAACAGGTAAGGAGCTTCATCAGGTAAGGAGCTTGTGGTGCATCAGGGGAGAAGGCTGTTACATGCGAATGCCGGCGGATGTCACGCAACAGCCATCTTGGTCCTCCATAATCCTTGAGAGAACATCGTAAAGTAGGACACATGGAAGGAGCATTTTCAGGTAGCATTCCTGGCAGTGGAAAAGGTGAGGGTCACGCTATTGTCGAGACATTAAATCCTTATGAGGTGATTTTACACAAAATGAATCTACACTTTGAAAATACGCCTACTATTATTCTGGAGAGATATTATTTTGGCATTCGGGAAAAGGATTTTTGGGATTCCATTGAAGATTTTCTTACAGTCTTACCGGAAATGCCCAATAAGTGCAGTTTGGCAAGACTTAACATGAACATCTGAGAGATCCGTTCATGTTGAATGTGTGCAAGAATAAGATGAGAGAGGAGGTTTGGACTAACTGTGATCCCAGCCAGGAAGAAGAGCTTGAGTGAGCTAAAAAGATGGAACACGTGATGGTGCGTGTTAAGGAGTTGTAGAAAAAGCCATGTGCAGGGTCAGAGAAAGTAAGTGCCATGGCAGATCGCAAGTACTCAAAAGAAGTGTCAGGGAAGAAGTGCATTGAGACTCAAAATGCTGAGCCAATGAGGAAAGGAGGATCCGCAGAGGGTCAGTCCATAACCTTTAAGAGATGCTTTTGGTGTTGTAGCACTTTCCGTTTTGCAAATTCTGAAAAGTGCACAGGGATGAAAGTAGAGTGCCACAAATGTGAACAGAAAGTGTATTTTGCCCGGTGCTGTCAACATTTTTGACGGGGAGCAGTGCCAGAAATTGTGGGACTCCCAAAAGAAGACGAAAAAGAAGATACGTTGGGAGGAGTGTGCTGGTCAGTCAGTCAAGTGGGTTCAAGACCAAGGAAAGGAAACAAACATGTTCCGATGTTGTGGGACACTGAATCTGACTATCCTATTATTGAGAGTAGTTTGTGGGAAGAAAAACGTGCAGGGATGCAACTGAAGCCACCAGATGTGAGAGAGAATGCCTGTGGTGGAGTGCACATTTAAATTCTTGGGTGATATGAAGCGCACCTGCAGTGTAATTTGACAAATACTGTAGTTAAAGTGTCCCAGAGAATCTAGTAGAGTGGCATGAAGAGAGTGGAATGGGTTTTAGAATAGGTGGAAATCTTCTTGGGCATGTTGCTATTGTGGAACGAGAGCCGAATACAGAAGACCAGATTGAGACTGTGTTTTGAGAAGTCTCGGGATGTCTCAAGGGAAACCACCATAAAATACAGTAAAGAAAGGGTAGACGCTGATTGTGGCACAAGTCAGAAATATCCCTATTTTCTTGAGGCAAGACATTAAATCAGAAGTCTGCAAGTTGTTGAAGGATGGATTGATTGAAGAGGTAAAAGCGATCAGACTGGGATTCTCCCATAGTTGTGGTGAGAACATGTTATTGAGGTGAGGGGAGGTTCTGTGTGCCTCTCAGGGGGCTCAACAACGTTGTGATGGTAGATATATTTCCCCTTCCAAATTTTGGAGAATTAGTGACGCTAGATGCCGGGCCAAAGTGTTTAGCACACTTCACTTGGCCTTGGACTATCACCAAGTTAGACCTCATCCAGACTTGAAGGACTATACCAGTTATGTCAGCCATGAGGGTATCTTTAAATTTAGGAGAATGCATTTTGGGCTGGTGTCTGCGGCTTGTTAATTGCATAGTCTCTTGAAAGACATCAAACAGGTAGTTTATTTTCAAGATTATGTTTTGATCATGGGGATCAATGAAACAGAACCTGATTAGAGTTTGTGTAGTGTTGGAGGTTTTGTCGCAAGCAGGCCTTGTCCTTGGGAAGGAGAAGTGTCATTTCAGGGCAGGATCTTTTAACTATCTAGGCCACTAGTTGAGCAAATGGGGGCACAAACAAGGAAAGAAGCTTAACTCTGCTATAATGAGGGCAGAGCCTCCTAAAGATAAACAAGGAGTTCTGTCCTTTTGAGACTGGTAGAGTACTAGTCGAGGTTTGTGCAGCATTTTACATCGAGATGTAAGGCAATTAGATAGATGTGCAAGAAGGGCTGTGAGTTTGTGTTGAGAAGTGAGTGACAACAAGAATTCCAAGACATCAAGCGGACCATGATATGATATGATATGATAGTTTATTTATATAGCGCCTATACACAATGTGTTTCAAAGCGCTTCAAGGCAAGGAAGGGAACAAGGGAAAATAAAACGACATTCTTACAGGCCATGAACAGTAAGGATGTGAAACTAACTATCGTACTCGGCCTGACAACATTTCAGATAGTGCAAGAGCTAAGACATAGATACGGAAGGGAGGGGGGGAGTGGGAAGGAAATGGAAACAGGCAACTACCGTACTAGGCCTGACAACATTTCTGGTAGAGCCGTAGGAAAACAAATGGTGAGGGAGAGGGGTGAAAAAAGGGAGGGGAGGAACAAAACAAGTGACTATCGTACTAGGCCTGACATGTCCGATAGTGCTGGAGGGAGGGGGGCAACAGTAAGGGGATAGGGGAGCGACAGACGAGGTTGCTATTATAGTAGGTCCAGGGACAATTCTGATAGAGTAAGTGCATAGAAGAAAGTAAGGAGAGGAGGGGAGGAGATGGGAAAAGGGAGAGGGGAGGGGAGGAGAGAACAGAGAGTAAGCAGTCAAAAAGAGTGGAGAAGCAAGAGAGGAGAGTGAATACAATTGCAGAAGTCAATAGTAACACATAATGTTGCAAGCCAGGATACAAGATGAAGATGGAACAGCATGATTCAGAGCCAACATGAGTACAAGATGCAAAGGAAGTCCAGCATAAGAGTTGAGAAAGGGTGACGCACCGTGAATCAATGAAACCCATAAAAGTAAAATCCAGCATTGGCCACAAGACAGTGATGGTGAAACCAGAATGTATCAGGACAGACTCCTGTGTGCAGGAAGGGGGGGCGCACAAGGGAACAACACAGGGGGACCAGAGAGGGTGGGGATGGCCTGTTGGGACAGAGGGTGTAAACACATGTTGGTGCATGCTTACCTGCTGTTTTAGCAGGGGGTCAGACCTTGGATCCTCCTGGTCCGAACAGGTCCAAACAGAATAGCACTTTTCTTTGACTGCCCTTCACTTTGGACGCCTGGGCGAGAGACACCCTTCATCTAATAGTTAAGAGCAGGAAGGAAGAGGCAGGGCTAAGAAGGTGGGCAGGACTTAGGCCAGGTGACCTAGATCCACTTACAGCTGCTCCCCAGATGCAAAGGAAAAGAGGCTGGAGGGCTCCTTAAGTAGGGAAAAGAGCAGCAAGCAGGAAGGCACCAGGCGACAAGGCCGAAACAAGGCCGAAACATGTCTGGGGTTGCTTGGTTTTCTGTGCAGAGGGGACCTGGCCCAGCAGTTCGGGCTGGCTTGTCCCCTTTTGCAATGGTGCAGACGGGCTAAAAAACTGTGGTGTGGAAGGTTGCCCAGAGCAATTGCCAGTGGTTTAGATTCATTCGAAACCTTCCACCCATCACTTTTGAGAGTAGATATTCTCTGATTGAAATGGAGGTGCTAAGTGTGGTGTGGGTGGTAAGGAAATTTGGAGCATTTCTGTGGGGTAGATCTTTTACAGTTTATACTGTTCACAAGCCCCTATAGGGTTGTTCATGAATGAAGGACTAGGAGTCTCTAGAACAATAATCCATGGGCATTAATTTGAAATAGGAATGTGCATGGAAAATGGAACATTATTGCTGTATATTTTTCAAGAGCGAGTTGCACGATTCAGGGTGATCAACATGATAGTGAACCTGATTGGGTTGAGAACCAGGTGTTTATGGCTAGGGAAGGGACAATTGCAGAGCATGAGTGGGCGGAGGCCAAGGTTCTGGGACAGGTTGTCAACTATGTAAGGACGGCATGGAGTTGGTGGAGGTCTGAACAGGTTTTGTTGGCCAAGGTCAAAGATGGTCAAAGATGATTTGAGTTTGGAAGGTATGTTATATGGGTGTGTTTGTTTACACTTGGACCAGCCTAGAACAAGCGCACACATCTGCAGCTTCGTATTTGTTTGAACTCACTGAGCACAAAGGAAAGCGCTTAATACTTTGCATTTATTTTTACAATAAGTAGATAAAAAGTAGATAAAAAGTAGATTAAAAGTAGATAAAAAGTCAAATAATCACTGCAAACTGCACATGAATTTATGCTGACTAATTGGTAAACACATAAATCACATGAGCACAGGTTTTACCATACTTTGTTATTTAGGCTGCGCAAGGGATCATCAATGGACCTGGACTGTATAGCTCTTCTCCCAGAGGCAGGCACCCTCTATGCCACAGCAGACAGGAAATATCACTCAGAGGCTTTCGGTTCCAGGATGCCCTGAATGTACTGCTTAGCTTGCTGGTAAATCTCCTCTGCTCCTATTTTTTGCTCAAAGCTTTTATTAAGTGAGCCTGTCCATCACATACATCCACCCTTCAAGAAGCTTCCCCTTACCTTCTTTTTGATGGAAAAGTACTTTTCTGCACCCGGCTTCACCCCGCTTCTTCTCCTTCCCTCGCAGCCACTGGGCAGCTTTTGGAATGTGGTTTTATCAGTAACTCAGAACATTTTGAGCTTCTGCTGCAAACATGCCCATACACTTGTTTAGATTGAGAAAATCAAAATCTGAAATCTGTAAGCATTTTGGTGCGTGTTCTGAAAATAAGTAACCTTATCAAAACTCAGACAGGCTGTGGGCTAATGCACTTTTCTGTCCATACATGACAGCAGGCGAGTACCTGTGTACGGCAGGGCGGTTGGTGCTGCTGTGTGGTGTGATGAAAAGATTGCTTGAGATGGGGCATAGTGGCCATTTGGGTATGACGAAACATATAGTGCAGATTATTGGTGTCCTGGTGTCCTTTACGAGACACCAAAAATTGAGCAGTTGGTCAGGGAGTGTAGCATGTGTCGGGAGGCGAATAAGACTCTCAGAAGCTTTGTTCAGCCGTTTAGTCCTATTGAATTGCCCAGCATGCTGTGGTAGTTTGTTGCAATGGATATTCTGGGTGAGAATAGCAGTGAGAGGGGAATGAAGAAATATGTTATTGTGTTAATTGACTTGTTCTCCAAGTGGGCAGTAACTGGGGCTTTTTGGTAGGCAGACCCTAGAGCGGTGGTTCAGTTTTTAGACACTGTGTTTTATAGGGTGGGGTTTCCAAGGTAGTTACTCACTGCCAATGGAGTCTAATTGACATTGAGGCTAATATAGTCCTTTCTGGAGAACATCGGGGTAGAGCACCACCATATCTCATTGTATCACCCTGAGACAAATGGTGTGTTTGGATGATTCAATTGCACCTTGATGCAAGCTATTAAAATGGTGACAGAAGCCGGGAGGGCCTGGAAAGAGCTTTTTTGACAGGCAGGTATAGTTCCTGCCACATAGCACCACATGCTACGGTCTTATTCCATTTCAGGTACTGACAAGAAGAAAACCTCACACAATGGTCAGTTCACCGTGGTTGGGATGATCTGGATTTGTGGAGTGGGATGATCAGGATTTGCGGATCAGAGCTGCCCAAAGGAATATGTCTATGAAGGAGAGTTTTGATGTGAAGAAGCATGCAAGGAAGGAAGATAAGCAGTGGGCGACAGAGTGTGTATGTCGAAGCCAGTACATGTACCTAAATGTGAGCGTAGGTTCTGGGGGCCACATATCATGATGTGAGTTTTTAGAGATGCTGTGGAGTCAGAGGATGACCAAGTGTGGAACAAAGTAAGGTTCATTCTGGCTGGAAATGGGCAGTGTTGAGGATGAACTAACCTGAGGACCTTTCCTTGGTGTGGGGAGATTCAAGAAGGGGGTCAACTGAGGTAACCTTCCCTAGTGTTCAACCTGCAGGGTTGTCTTCAAATGTTATTGAGGTGGGAGTGTCTTTGTGGGGTGTGAAATTGTTGGGGAGGAGAGGAGGTATGTTATGTTGTTGTGGAGGGGGAGGTGTGTTATACTGGGGACTAGTTAGTAATGCTACCATGGCTACCAATGTTAATCTTGGTGCCTACAGCCAGTGGAATCGGGTGGGTGTCTGCAAGGGTAGTGGTTTTCCAACATGGTACCTGTGTGTAAAATGTTTGGGGTCACGGTCAAGAGATTGTACCTGGGAGAGGACAGTTGCTGAGAGAGAGAGAGACACAGTTAGGTGCTGGTAGAGGCTGGGGCCCAAATACCCATGTACGTCTTGTGTAGTGTATCTGTATTAAAGGAAGGAATACACTTGAACACACTGTCTGGACACCCTGTGTATCAATAACGCGTATGCTTACTTTAAAAGCATGATACAACAAGCATGATAAGTGTTATTATGTGGTTAGACTGGCACATTGATGCAATCATCGTAGCTATTTCTTATTGTGGCATGTTCTTTTGTATCGGGCATCTATGATAAAGCAGGCATGATACGTTTTATTGCAAAGCTAGAATGGCATTTTGTTGTGGCCAGTCTAGCCATTTCTTATTGTGGCGTGGCCATTTTTACTAGGCCTCTTTGATAAAGCAAACATGATAAGTGTTAGGTTGCTAGACAGGCATTTTGGTGTAGCCAGTCTACCCATTTTATTCTGTGGCATGACATGTTTTCTGGGCATCTATGATAAAGCAAACACAATTACCATTATTACATGGGTAGACTGGAATTTTGGGGCAGCTGGACTAGCTATAGTATCTTAATGTGGCATAGCACGTTTTAATGGGCATCTATGATGAAGTAAATAAGATAAGTGTTATTCCTTGTCTGGACTGGCAAGCATTGGAGCAGCCAGTTTGAAAACATTTGTTAATGTAGCATGACATGTTTAATAGTGAAGCCATCAGGAGTATGTTCTTATGTGCATGTACTTTTATATATTGGCAGAGACAGTTTCTTATGATATCATTACTGGCTTTATGTGAAATGCAAACATAAGTATGTTCTATGGGAATAATGGCATATATAGGTGCCACAGGCATTGAAATGTATAGGCACAGCAAGCATGCAAATGTTTTCTTTTTATACTAACATATATTGTGGGAAAAGCTATCATGAAAAAGCATTGGGAAATGTTTCTGTGCACTGTTAGTGACTTGCACCTATTCTAGTTTTTCATGAATTACCCTAAAAAACTATTGCAAACTGTATAGATGTTCTCAATTTCTTACAGAAAAAGTGCTGCATAATGTACAATTTGCATCTATGAATTCAAAAGAAATTCTCGGGGTGGAGGGGGTGAGTTGACCCCCCACATTCACTTTGGTGGTTCAGGCTCCCTTGATATACTTGGTTGCTCTTGAACATGTGTGGCAAATATTTATACCCCCACCAACTAAACAAATCCCAAGCTGCCACTGGGCAACTGGAGGAAACATGCCAAACCAGTCCTCTTGCCCTTCAGGACCCTTGAAGACCCAACATCGTGTAAGGTTATTTTGGAAAAACAGCTGACACAGAATGTTTGTGATAAAGGGGCACTGCAAAATAATTTAAAAGAATATGAATTACATTCTAAGAACCTCAATGTGTCAAATATGTTCTCCTGCAGGACATATTCAGATGAGTAAGAAAGGCACTCCCCTGTTCCACACTCCATCTGTACCAGGATTGTTTCCTGTAAAAGATGGTGGAGGATTTCAAAGAGCAACCTGATGTCCTATGTCCTATGTTTGCATAATACTTTCATGTTGACTTCATAAGAGCCTATACATGACTGTGTGAAAAGGTCTTGAGATAGAATGTGTTGCTGCCATTTTAGCTTCTGACAGTAGACCTATATGCTGGAAACTGACACCTTTGAGACAACATAAGGTGTGATGTTCCTTCAGAGTGAAGCTACATCATGAACAACTGACAATGTCACTGAGTCCGAATATTAAATGCATTCACTAGCCATCTATTATTTTGTCAGAGGTAATGAGGCTAGGCTATCCTAAATGTGAACTGAGCATGTGTGAAAAGAAAGGGCCACACATCCAGCATGGATCAACTTCCATATACTTTTGTGACCATAAAAGTGTTGCAGTCAATTCTTAATGTGTGATGACTGTTTCTGTTAAATATTTGTGTCATCTGTAATGTATTATTGAAGTGTAACCATCACTGTGCTCAGCAGCCAATGTAAGATGCCTATGCATGCAAGGCAGTTATTACGCAAAGCTGGGTGGAACTTTTGCAAAAGAAAGTAGAACTTCAGCCTCAGAAGGTGGGGCTTCTAGTTGAGACCTAATGGATGAGTGCACATGATAGGAAGGTATAAGAAAGCTTTCACCAACACACGTTCAGCCTGTGCTTCAGGTGGGCTGTTCTGAACAACACTTACTGAGCAGCAATATGAAAGACAGCCAAGGGACAGAAGGATGGAGCATGGACAATCAAAGTATTTTAGAAGCCTATACCAGAGGAGGAAGGCATCACAGACACACTCTGCAAGCCCCAGAGGGAGACAGACTCTCCACCAGCTCAAAGGTGTAAGAGACCACTGCATCAAAGGAGATGTGTGCCATGGGCACTGGCACAATCACTGGCCATCTTGTGGGGAGAATCAAAGCAAGAGGTGCTGAAAAGTTGAACCGCTTCTTCAAGTGAGACACATGATTTAACACGTTGGAGAAATGCTGTATTGATAAAGGAGCTGAATAAATGACACCTTTTGTAATGCACAATACAAGGCATGGAGAATTGTTTAAGTTTGAGTGCGAGAGGTACAGAAGAAATGCACCCCTTTAGCTATGATTTCCTCCTCTTACTTGCTACAATGACAAGGGTGCCCCTGCTTGATTCGGTTAATGAACTGTGAACCCGAGACACAGCACGCAACATATGATGCAGGTTTTGCCATGACCTTTGAACATTTATGGAACTGCCTATGCAAAAATGAAATGCAGCAAAAGAACCAGTGCCTATTTTACATTACCTGGAAAACACTGCCAGGTTTTGCCATTATTATTTAAGACTGAACAATCTTGTTTAAAGACTATACCAACCCATGTCTTTTTGCTGTTGTTTTCAAAACTAATGTGCTATTTGCTTTAAAAGGGAGCACAGCTAATTGAAATGTGGATTGCATCCTGCAATGCATTACATTTAAATCATGAGAAGTAATGCTGAATGTAAAATAATACAATTATAAATGAAGAACAGAAATCTACTGATTTAATAAAAACTGTATTCAATTAAGCAGGACATTTTGCTGACTGCAAGTGACCTGCATTTTAATTGGTACTGAAATCACTCAGAGCTTTTTAAGACTTCAAGTGGAAGATGTTAAAAAAAATAACTTAAAATTCAAAAACATATGATACGATAGGTCATTACTGGAAGGTTGGTGCCTGTGCTATTATATGGCTAGCATTAATTGCAAATAACTTGACATGCTGAAACACCCATCACCATAAAAAAACATGCGCGAGCAGCACACAAAGTGCCCTGTCAACTGCATTTCATTAACCTCTAATAAAGGACTCACTGAACTCAAGATGGGGATCTGTTTACCAGACATCTGATTACAAGACTATGGGATGAATTACAGGGCAAGGTTAGAAATGTATATTTTCCTTGAATTTAAAGCAACACACATGTTCCATCGATTTTACATGCAGATGGTGAATATCTCTATCTCCGTCTCTCTCTCTCTCTCTCTCTCTCTCTCTCTCTCTCTATATATATATATATATATATATATATATACATATATATATATTCAGTAAAATCTTTGTTAAAGGGACGTTATGGTTATGTTGCGCTACTAAAAACCTATGAAATTCAGTAAAAAAAAACGTTGCTAAATGGACGTTACGGTTCCAAGTAAAACCGAAAAACCCCTGAAATTTGCCAGTTACGGTAAGTTAAGCAACCATAACTTGCGCCACCACTGTGCACTGCTAAGACTAACACCCAGGACATCAAAGATGACATCACAAATGTCATTGATGACATCACTGATGACATCACATGTCTGCTCCCCCTTTATTTCCTTTACTAACATATCTAGGCCACATTGTTTTCTTCAGTAACAGTCAGGAAATAAAAATTGAAAAGGTACTATATTTGTAGACTTATCCCGCAAGTATGTTCTAACACTAATTCCCTTAGGATCCAGTCACGTCATATGAAACATATACATAAGGGAAGACACAGGCTTGAAAGACAACAACGGTTTCTGTGCATGAAGATAATCAGTAGGGTTATCAGCATTTTCTGGTAGTTGGTATTTTTATTACTGTACAATCCCTGTATATGTTCATATTTGTATACATTGTACTCGCAGAACTTTCCTTAGGGTCCAGTCACATCATGTCATACATATACATAGGGTAAGTAGCAGCTTTGAAACAGAGCAATAATTTCTCTGCATAAAGATAATCAGTTACTTTCTGCTACTACTGCTGCTTTTTTGCTAACTTCACTTTCCGTGTATATAATCATATTTGTATGTGTTTTGTCTCTTTGTGTTTTGTCTGTAATAATGCAATTATGCAGTAAGTAGGTTTTATTAGCTACTTATTATATGTTTCACAGTACGCAAAACTGTAATAAGAAAGTAGTTTCAGTATTCAATATAGCAAAATTATGAATATTGCACCTCCATCATGTATGCTGCACACAATGCCTCCTATGTTTCTACATGAGTAGCTTAGTATACTTGATAGAACTTCATAATAGAATGCTATTTATATCAATGCATTGATTACTGCACTAATTACCTCATGATATTTATTCGAATGATCCTTGACACTTTTTTGTCAACATTATAATAAGAATCCCTTGTACAGATTTTTCATGAAAAGTAAATGCACATGTGATGTCATCAGTGATGTCATCAATTACATTTGTGATATAATCTTTGATGTCCTGGGTGTTAGTCTTAGCAGTGCACAGTGGTCTCGCGAGTTATGGTTGCTTAACTTATCATAACTGGCGAATTTCAGGGGGTTTTCGGTTTTACTTGGAACCATAACGTCCCTTTAGCAACGTTTTTTTAATGAATTTCATAGGTTTTTGGTAGCACAACTGAACCATAACGTCCCTTTAACAAAGTTTTTTTACTGAATTTCATAGATTTTTAGTAGCATAACTGAACCATAATATCCCAGGCTTTATGTACGTTTAACATAGAAAATACTGCACCCCCAGCTAGTGGTTTTGTTGTCCGCAGACTCTTCGTATGTCCACGGACTCTTCGTATGTCGGACAGACGCAGACAACAGCAACACTACCCAATAACTCAGGGGGTATCCTAAATTGTTATATCATGCCATATTTACACTGCACAAGTTCACAAACCAGGACACAAAAATATTATATGTAGTAATACATAAGAAGTGTAACCTATATATGTAACACATGAAAAATTCATTTAAATACCATATGTACTAAAATGGAATATACCAAAAGAAGAAAGATAGGCTTCCAACATAATTACCTCACAGAAACTGCACAACTAGGAGCAACAGCAGAGCTGCAAACCAGTAAGAACACAACTTACCAGAAGCTAGTAAGTAAACTTCATTTTTCTTACATATTTCTAAAATTTCTGTATTACATACAATAAAAGTGATATCATTTTCTTTTCTCACAGAAATGTCCAGTACTTTCGAGTGGCTTGAGGAGAACTTCCCATGTGAAGAAATGGCTGAAGGTAGTGAGCCTAATGGTAGACACTTCTCTATATAAGCCAATTAAAAAGCATTACTTTATATACACTTAACATATATATCTTTTTTTTGTACAGACCATACAAACATTGAAAATATTACACGAAAAGATATATTGGATAAGACTCTCCAGCGCATGGAAGAAAAAATGGACATGCTCATGGCAAATTTCAACAATTTTAAAAACTTTGTGGAGGATCACATGAAAGAAGAAAATGAGATACCGTTGTCCCACATGTACCTGTCCCCCCTCTCCATACCCCAGTCAATTATCCCCAAACCATCTCCACGAGGAAAAACATTTTGATGAGACTTCCATCGGTTCATCTACTCCTATCAATCCTCTTGAAACCCCAATTCCCCTGTGTTTTTCTCAGTTTCTGCTTCCCCTTCTCTTTCATAAATGTTACATCTATATATAATAAAGCAAAATTATGTTATGTGTCCTAATTCAGTTCTTTTTTAAAAACATTTTTTTAAAGGCAGTTGAGGTGTCCGCGGACAGTGCGGGTGTCCGGGATGTCCGTAATCAAACGAAAATGGGGGCGTCCTAAGGACACTATACCTGTCCATACTGTTCGCAGGCAAGTTGAAACTGTTCTAAGAACACACTGTCAGAATTCCGGGA
Source organism: Ambystoma mexicanum (assembly GCF_040938575.1). Classification (NCBI taxonomy): domain Eukaryota; kingdom Metazoa; phylum Chordata; class Amphibia; order Caudata; family Ambystomatidae; genus Ambystoma; species Ambystoma mexicanum. The sequence goes on along the minus strand of NC_090923.1, from coordinate 249,761,015 downwards.
ACCTGGTTCCGCGTTGACCCGTCGTGAAGAATATATTTCTTCCTACCAATGTAATTCTCAGGAGTACGAAAGGACAGTCTAAGAATCCAATTGATCGGAAGATGGTGTAGAGTCGTTGGGATCGTAGAGCTGAGCGGCCCGCAACTTCCCGGTAGATGATGGTTCCAGGTTCCAGCCAACGACTGCAGAATATTATACTGATTACAATCAAATACACCCCTTTCAAGAGAACACGTAACAAAATCTCAACAGACTAACCTGCAGAAAACGGTTTAACCAGAAGTGTTTCATGCAAGAATGTCCTCTATACTGGGGTACTCTGGAGACCAGAAGAAGAGAAAAGACAATCAGTACCAGAGAATGAGTGGAAGAAATAATGGTAAGGAAAGGTAGGTTTCTTACCCTTTTTTCCCTGGAAGTGAACGTCCCTGGCAAAGTCCTTCTTCTTTCCTGTAGGAACAGTGTGATGGTATCTGCCCTCTGTTCGGTGGACCAAACAATCCAAGGTGTAAGAAGTCACTAGTCCAGCAACCACCTATTCCCGCCGGCACGAGGACGCCTAAAAGGTGCTCAGGAAGTCTCTAGTCCAGCACCAAGCCTGTACCCGCCGGCACGAGGACGCCTACAGCACCCTGGGGAAGGACAGGGAAGGGATTGGAGAGGGAAAAGGAAGGAAGGAAAGAACGAAGGTAAGAGGTCTCCCAAGCTTCGAGGTCCGATTTCGACAAAACCAAATCACTAGGCAAGAATAATCCATAAACAATCCGAGGTCAAGATACAAGAACAGGTAAGGATAATCCAAGAGCAATCCAGTAAACGTAATCCGAGATCAAACAAAACCACTAAATCTGAGCAAGAAAAAACCGCTGTCACTATTGGATCAGAAGCAGCGAGAAGTGGGCGCCAGATCATTAAGTACTTGAAGTACCGGCACCAAGATGGTCACGTGACCCAACACGTTTTCTATCACGTGGAAGATGCTGCGTCCACTGACGTAGTCTCCATGGCAACTTCCACGTGAGGCGTCGGGAACGCAGTTCCCGACGCAAATGTGTTCCGTGCGTAGAGCGTGGATACCGCAAGCCCGCCTTCTGTATGGTGGTATAACGGGACAGAAGCTTTTGGTGAGGATGAGACACGTGAACCGCAGGGGTGATACAAGACCTGGAGCGTTTTCTGACAGTATCCTCCCCCAAAGGACCCCCATGCCCCCGAGAGGCCAAAAATTGGGAAACCAACAACGGGGCATGCACATTCTGCTCCGGTTCCCATGTCCGTTCTTCCGGACCGTAACCCTTCCAGTCCACTAAGAAATACCTGGTACCACGAGAAACCCTGGTATCAAGAATGGAATTGACCTCATACTCCTCCACCCCTTGAACCAATATCGGAGACGGAGAAGCCGGTATCCTGGTGCTGTCTACACAAGGCTTAACCATGGACACATGGAAAACCGGATGTATCTTCCAAGAGTGCGGAAGTTCTAATTTGACCACCAATGGACTCAAGACGTCCTTTATAACATAAGGACCTACAAAACGTGGCAACAAGCATCGTCGACCTGGAATGCGTAGGTTCTTAGTGGACAACCATACCCGTGTACCTGGAATGTAGACGGGTGCAGGACGGCGATTCCGATCCGCGTACTTCTTCGCCTGTTCTTGTGCTTGTTTCAGATGTTCCAGCACCCTATCACGGACCAGAGACAAATCTTTGATACAAGATTGAACTGCCGGACAATCCTCAGGTAGATTCCAATCAAGAGGAAGGGTGCGTGGGTGTTGCCCATACAAGGCATAGAATGGCGATGTTCCCGTTGATGAATGGCTGGAATTATTATACGCGAATTCCGCCAAAGGAAGAACTGCTAGCCAGGATTCCTGATGTTGAAGGATGAGACACCTGAGGTACTGCTCCATGGTAGCGTTAACCCGCTCTGTTTGACCATCCGTCTGGGGATGGAACGCTGTGGAACACCGTTCATCTACCCCCAAAGAGAACATTAGATGCCTCCAAAAACGCGACGTGAACTGGGACCCCCTGTCAGAAACCACAATCTCAGGCAACCCAAAAAACCTGAAAACATGTCGCAAGAACAACTCTGCCAGCTTAGCAGCTGATGGCAGGCCTTGGCAAGGCACAAAGAGAGACATTTTAGAAAAGCTGTCAACCACCACCCATATGGTATCAAACCCATCAATCAAAGGCAACTCCACCACAAAGTCCATGGTAATCATCGCCCAAGGTCTGGCTGGCACTGGTAATGGTTGTAATAACCCCATAGGTTTCGCTGAATGGGACTTACACTGGGCACAGATGGCGCAGGTCAAGATATATTGCGAGACGTCTCTTCGCATGGAAGGCCACCAACACCAGCGTTTGAGGAGTTCAAGAGTTTTCTGGGAACCAGGATGCGCTGCGATAGCAGCGTCATGACACAAAGAAATAGCTGTACACCGGGTATCCTGATCAGGCATATAAACTCGACCCTGGACATAAGGAAGACCATGCAGAATATCCATGTTATAGTCTGCCAGTTCTGTGGGCTCTTTATCAACCCAGTTCTGGAGCGTTGACTTCAAAGTGGGTTGTAGAACACAACTACAGACCACTTGTGTAGGTAATAACAAAGACCCATCCTGTGGACGTGAACCATCATTACCCAGGCTTCTGGATAGCGCGTCCGCCTTGGAATTCAAGACACCTGGGCGGTAAGTCAAACTAAAGTTGTACATGGAAAAGAATTCATGCCAACGGGCATGTCTCGCAGTGGTGCACGTCAGGGACTGCAACGCCAACAGGTTTCTGTGGTCAGTAAAAACCTGGACCGGTAATTCCGTCCCAAGGAGATGATGACGCCAGATCATAAATGCGTCTCTTACGGCCAACAATTCCCGTTCAGTAACGGTGTAGTTACGTTCATAGGGCGTTAATTTGCGCGAATGGTAGGCGACTGGATGCAACTCCTTGGTATCAGCGCAGGTTTGGGACAAGACAGCCCCTACCGCGACATCCGAAGCATCAGCTTCGACAACGAATGGACGTTTGACATTTGGGTGTAGCAACACCGGGGCTGTAGTGAACGCGGCTTTTAAAGACTCAAACGCTATTTGGGCGTTATCGTTCCATAAATAAGGTTTCTTGTTACTGGTCAATTCGGTGAGGGGTGCAGCAATCGAAGAGAATTGTCTAATGAACCGCCTGTAAAAGTTCGAAAACCCCAGAAATGATTGTAACTCCTTCCTTGAAGTTGGTACAGGCCAGTTTAAGACAGCTTTCACCTTATTGCTACTCATCTGCACTCCTTTATTGGTGATGTCATATCCAAGGAACTCGACCTCACTCGCATGGAATACACATTTTTCCAGTTTGACAAAAAGACGATGCTCCCGCAAGCGTTGTAAGACTTGTGAAACATGACGTACATGATCTTCCATGGATGGAGAATAGATGAGTATATCATCTAAATAGACAATAACGAATCTGTCGATCATGTCGCGTAGAACGTCGTTGATGAAATTCTGGAATGTGGCCGGGGCATTGCAAAGCCCGAATGGCATCACCAAATACTCGAATAGGCCATATCGTGTCTTAAAGGCTGTTTTCCACTCATCCCCTCGACGTATCCGGACCAAATTGTACGCACCCCTTAGATCTAATTTGGTGAAGAATTCTGAAGACCCTAACTGATCCAGCAAGACAGAAATCAACGGGATTGGGTATTGATTACGGATAGTACCTGCATTGAGTTCCCGATAATCAATACAAGGTCTTAAGTCCCCCTCCTTCTTGGGTACAAAAAAGAGCGGTGAAGCAAATGGAGAGTGAGAAGGCCGAATAAAACCTAACTCGAGGGCTTTATCCAAATATTCTTTAAGGACGACTTCTTCCTTTTGTGTAAGGGAATAGATACGTCCCGAAGGTGTCTTGGCATCCGGTTTGAGAACAATGGGGCAATCATAGGGCCGATGAGGCGGCAGGATCTCTGCTTTCCCCTTGTCAAAGACGTCCTTATAACTTGTGTATTCGACAGGTAATACGGTGTTAACAACAGCTCCGATTGTAACCACAGAGTTCAACAACGCCCGACTAGGAGCTTCAGGTACTTCATACATGGACTCTAGGGAACTGCAGGATCGAGGGCGTTGCTGAGCACTGAAAGCTATAACCCCGGTCTCCCAGTTAACGACCGGGTTATGAAGCTTGAGCCACGGTAAACCCAGGATGAGTTTGTATTGCGGTGCCATAATGACGTCAAATGTGATGATTTCCGAATGCTCGGCGCCAATAGTTAACAACAACGGAATGGTATGTTCAGTAACAAGCCCCGAAAGTAGGGTTGAACCGTCAACCGCATTGACTACCTCCGGAACACTTTTTGACAACAAGGGAATACCCCATTTCCGAACGTATTGGGCATCAATGTAGTTACCGGTTGCCCCTGAGTCAAGAACAGCTGCAGAACTCCAAGGAGTGACCTGATCGTAACTCAACATGACGTCAATGTAAAAAGGCGTGGACAACGAGGAACCCTGCAGGGAAGAGCTCGGCGTAGGGGTTCCTTCTACGACCGGGCCTTGGCGTTTCCCGACTTGCGGGGTCTCTTTGGACATGCACTAAGCAGATGAGTAGAGGAACCACAATAAAAGCACAGATTGTTCCGTCTACGATGTTCTCGTTCTTCTGTCGTTAGCGGGCCCCTAACTGCCCCAATTTGCATAGGCTCGTCACCGCCAGAAACAGGGATTGGGGATATAGTGGTATTGACCGTAATCATTCTCTTCTCCCCCTTTCTTTCGGTACGTCGGGCATCAATCTGGAGTACTAGATCCAAGAAATCAGAAAAGGACGTAGGAACCACCGGAACCGTAGCTATGGTATCCTTTAACGTATCCGACAGTCCTTTATAGAACAGAGCGGCTTTCTTATCTTCCGGCCAACCAGTTTCAGCCACCAACTGATTGAACTTAGCCAAATACGATAATAAAGGAGTGTCCCCCTGACGGAGATTCAGCAATTCCAGATCCGTGGCCTGAGTCTTGTAGCGAGTATCAAACACCCTCGTCATAGCACTGATCAATGCATCGCAGTCGAACAACAGCGGACTGCCTTGTTCCAACAAAGGATTCGCCCAAACCGCGGCCATACCTCCAAGGTTAGATAAGACAAAGGCTGCTTTAGTAGTCGCATCAGGAAACGAGGTAGGCCGACACAAGAAATGCAGTCTGCATTGGTTAATGAATGTCCGAAAGGATTTTGGATCCCCAGTAAACCTTTCTGGGGGAGCAAGCGGGAACTGAGCGGCCATGTACACATGCGTAGAATCAGGTCTGACCGAAGGCCCTGCCTGACCTGAAGCGGAAGCGGAGGCCAAAGATGGTATTCCTGTAACCACTTCCCTGATACCGGCTTGCATTTCATCAATGCGCCGGTGGGTGTCAGCCTGGGTGGCCGTCATATCGGCACGTAGGTCGGCCACTAACTGAACCAAAACGGCCAACGGGTCATTCGCGGCATCCATAATAAGGCTTCTGATTCTGTCAGAATTCCGGGAACCTGGTTCCGCGTTGACCCGTCGTGAAGAATATATTTCTTCCTACCAATGTAATTCTCAGGAGTACGAAAGGACAGTCTAAGAATCCAATTGATCGGAAGATGGTGTAGAGTCGTTGGGATCGTAGAGCTGAGCGGCCCGCAACTTCCCGGTAGATGATGGTTCCAGGTTCCAGCCAACGACTGCAGAATATTATACTGATTACAATCAAATACACCCCTTTCAAGAGAACACGTAACAAAATCTCAACAGACTAACCTGCAGAAAACGGTTTAACCAGAAGTGTTTCATGCAAGAATGTCCTCTATACTGGGGTACTCTGGAGACCAGAAGAAGAGAAAAGACAATCAGTACCAGAGAATGAGTGGAAGAAATAATGGTAAGGAAAGGTAGGTTTCTTACCCTTTTTTCCCTGGAAGTGAACGTCCCTGGCAAAGTCCTTCTTCTTTCCTGTAGGAACAGTGTGATGGTATCTGCCCTCTGTTCGGTGGACCAAACAATCCAAGGTGTAAGAAGTCACTAGTCCAGCAACCACCTATTCCCGCCGGCACGAGGACGCCTAAAAGGTGCTCAGGAAGTCTCTAGTCCAGCACCAAGCCTGTACCCGCCGGCACGAGGACGCCTACAGCACCCTGGGGAAGGACAGGGAAGGGATTGGAGAGGGAAAAGGAAGGAAGGAAAGAACGAAGGTAAGAGGTCTCCCAAGCTTCGAGGTCCGATTTCGACAAAACCAAATCACTAGGCAAGAATAATCCATAAACAATCCGAGGTCAAGATACAAGAACAGGTAAGGATAATCCAAGAGCAATCCAGTAAACGTAATCCGAGATCAAACAAAACCACTAAATCTGAGCAAGAAAAAACCGCTGTCACTATTGGATCAGAAGCAGCGAGAAGTGGGCGCCAGATCATTAAGTACTTGAAGTACCGGCACCAAGATGGTCACGTGACCCAACACGTTTTCTATCACGTGGAAGATGCTGCGTCCACTGACGTAGTCTCCATGGCAACTTCCACGTGAGGCGTCGGGAACGCAGTTCCCGACGCAAATGTGTTCCGTGCGTAGAGCGTGGATACCGCAAGCCCGCCTTCTGTATGGTGGTATAACGGGACAGAAGCTTTTGGTGAGGATGAGACACGTGAACCGCAGGGGTGATACAAGACCTGGAGCGTTTTCTGACACACACGAGGTGTCCGGGATGTCCGCAATTAACTAAAATGGAGGTGTCCTAAGAACACTATACCTGTCCGTAATGTTCACAAGCAAGTTGAAACTGTTCTAAGAACACATTCGGTGTCCGGGATATTGACAATTAACCAAAATGGAGGTGTCCTAAGGACACTATACCTGTACCTATTGTTCCAGGCAAGTAGAAAATGTTCTAAGAACACATTCAGTGTCCGGGATGTCCGCAATTAACCAAAATTGAGGTGTCCTAAGAACACTATACCTGTCTGTAATGTTTGCAAGCAAGTTGAAACTGTTCTAAGAACACACCTGATGTCCGGGATGTCCGCAATTAACCAAAATGGAGGTGTCCTAAGAACACTATACCTGTCCGTACTGTCCGCAGGCAAGTTGAAACTGTTCTAAGACTCGGTGTCCGGGATGTCTGCAATTAACCAAAATGGAGGTGTCCTAAGGACACTATACCTGTACCTATTGTTTGCAGGCAAGTTTAAACTGTTCTAAGAACACACTCAGTGTCCGGGATGTCCGCAATTAAACAAAATGGAGGTGTCCTAAGGACAATTTACCTGTCCGTATTGTTCGCATGCAAGTTGAAATTGTTCTAAGAACACACTTGGTGTCTGGGATGTCCACAATTAACCAAAATGGAGGTGTCCTAAGGACACTATACCTGTCCGTACTGTTCGCAGGCAAGTTGAAACTGTTCTAAGAACACATTTGGTGTCCGGGATGTCCGCAATGAACCAAAATGGAGGTGTCCCAAGGACACTATACCTGTCCGTATTGTTCGCATGCAAGTTAAAATTGTTCTAAGAACACACTCGGTGTCCGAGATGTCCAATTAACAAAAATGTAGGTGTTCTAAGGACACTATACCTGTCCGTACTGCCTAAAGAACATCTATGCACATGCGCACCACACTCGTAAGTTCTCCGAACATTGCGCCTGTCTGTTACTGTTTGCATCTCTTCTGTCGCACTTTTAATTAATTTCAGGACCCGAACACTGTCCGTAGAACTCCCATGTACATGCGTACAACCGTTCCTGTGCATTTGATGTCCTGTGAACACCTCTTCCCTTTGCTGACATATTCGCAACGCCATCATGTGACCGCACCCACACTCAGCGTGTGTCCTGAATTGCGGACACTGTCCGGGTCCCCTAACATTTTAGAAGTACCTTTTCGGGCAATCCACAGTATTTAATACAAAAAACGCACCATAGCACATGTCCCAGACAATAACTCTGACTCTCTACATACTTTTTAGAACTTTTTGAGCCCTTTTGGGGTGTTTGATCTGTCCGCAGACAGCACGGGTGTCCGCTAACTATGCACCAGCACCCATATAATAGGCCACACCCCAGAGCTCCTCCTAATAGTGTTTCTGGCTACCTTACAGAACACAGTGTATTTTGCTGCCAATTTTCCAGATTTATTTCGGAAACCTGATGGCATCCATGGCTCCACTACTGCCACCTGGTGCTACATCTGCCTCAGAACCACCCCCACTCCCTCCACCACCACCACCTCCCCAAGGGCATGAAGAGGGGAACAGGCGTGAGGATGTAGAGGAGGATGAAGAGGATGGCGAGGATGAGGTAGTGGAAGTCCCTACTACCAGCATGAGTCTTGGATATGGCGGTTATTTACCATTCATGGTAACATATCCAAGGAGCATGTGAACAAAGTTACCTGCAACCAGTGCAAAATGGTGCTGAGTGGCAGGAAGCTTGGTTCGTACAGCTTTGGTACGACTACTATGAAGCGACACCTAAAGTCGTTCCACGGTAGGGCCGTTCACAAGGTTGTATCTTGCGAGGAGCTTAGTAGGTTGAGTTCCTCTACTTCATCCTCTGTTTCCACTCCTCTCACCACAAGAGACACTCCTGTGGGAGAGCGCATCCCTCCAGCTACCTCACAGGCCATTCACAATGCTGATGACCATTACCTTTCGAGGGTCACAGTTTTGTGTATGTACTGTGACGCAGTACTCTGCAGGGGGGAGAGACTTCGAAGTGCTTTTGAGACTCTGGTCTCAGAGCACGAGAAGACCTGCTCACTACTTAAGCAAGGCCCACCCTCCATCTTCCTCTCTCCATCCGCCCTTTCTTATCTCCGTGGTTGGTGTCCCCCCTTATCCACCTTTCCCCTTCTCTCCTAGTGTGTCGTGTGTAAAAAAACAAAAAAAATACAAAACAACAAAAATAAAAAAGGGTCTTTTCAGAGCCGCCTTTCACAGTCTAAAAATAGTGACAAATAAATGGTGCAGGGCCCTGTGCTTTTTTTTTTAGAAGTCTGCGGATAGTTCACGAACATCTAAAATTTTGGGGTGCTGCCCTATCAAAATCATTGCACTTTTGTCTGGGAGGAAGATGTGGCTCTGAAAAGAGCCTTTTGGTGATTTTTTTTTGTATTTGAAAAACTTGAAATAGTGAACACCTACTGAAAAATGCGTAGCTGTAATTCCACAAAAGGACGCAATGCATTTTGTACATTTCTCTGAAAAATCTGATTACCAGCATAAATAAGATGGACTCCATCTCTCCAAAAAATGTATATGCTACGAAACATAATATTTTCATTGTGAAAAGAGGACATGCTAACATCTCTTAGAAAGGCACAAACAGCCTTAATGACATTGCACCTCACTTTCTCCATTTGTGAACCAAATGAAGAAGAACGCAGCCACATTTGTCTCTGCGCAATACGAGAAAATATTACTTGGGAATTCGGAAACATGTCCATGACCTTCCCAAGTCCTTCTTTCATCACAAATTACACAGAAATTCCTGACACATGTCCCAAACTGTTCCCTCCACAATGAATTATAATTATGTCTGGATGATGCTCTTTCAGCAAACTAGCACAGAGAGGTAGCAAGTCTAGCCACTTCATTCCACGTACTCCATGCCAGTGCACTTCCACATGAGGGAATCCAAGATCTGCACCCACTCCACAGCGTTGTGCATGTACCTCCAATCAATGTGTAAATGAGTTTCCCAAAATCCACACAATCTGTTTTCTGAAACACACAGCCATAGTTAACTGTTCTTCTCTCTGGAAAAAAATACCTTCTGACAAACTGTCTCCTTACACAACACACCCACCAAACTTTACTGACCAATCAATTCCTCCGCTCATTCCCATTTGCATGCCTCTCCACCCCAAATTCCCCGTATGTAATACGCGGTGTCTGCGGACTTCCGTTATGTCGTAGGACATATCGTAACCTATACAGAACTTCTACCATTTCCACTTCACTCTCTGTGCCATTCCCTCATTGGATACAGCTAAACAGTTACACAACCATCCACCAATTACATCCAAGACCTCTACATCTAAATGCATCATCAGAGTTCAGCACTTCAAATGCACTGTAGATTCATTGGAAAGCACCTACTACAAAAACTACTGTACAAGTCTCCAAGATTTCTACTTGCAGCTGCATGCATATCCACATGCATGAATACAAACTACAGGTATGCATATTTTCTCCACAGTACATGTACAACTCTTGTAAAAGAATATAAACAGAGTAAGTACCACTTAACCTGTATAGCCTATAAAATTAACTTATTGTCATTTTTGACATCTACTATAATATCTGTCACTTCCAAACCTATCTACTTTCTAAAAATGTTTTTATAAACAACAGTATAATTGTAGAAAAACACTAAGTAGTGTATTATAAAATTACACACAGCCAGGATAAAGTCATGCACCTTCATACACTCACACAGATAGACACTATCATTGAAAAACTCCCAACTGCAATAACACCACTACGTGTAAATCGCATCCTTCTTATTTATTACCCACTCCTTCACAAATGCATACATTCCATGCTTTTCTATACAGTATCTGCCATTTACCTTTTAAAAATTGCAAATAAGTATATCAATATTACTTAACATTCAATAACACAGCCTTAAAAAAACAAGTGAGTTTCATACACTTTCTATTCTACTCATTTGCAAAGCATGTTGAACTAACACATTTAAAATAAAATATAAAGACTGCACATAGTCAAAGGAAACTGCTTACTATATACACACAAAATTACTAACTTCTTTCCTTTACAATTACAGTGAAGACCACTCTCCTTAAAAGTAGCAGAAACCGAAGTACAAACAACAACTCAGAAGAAACCTGATCATTCCACACAACAAAGTAAGTACAATACTACCATAATATTCTTACTGTTACTCAAACACACCTTGCGCTTGATTCATGGTATTTGTGCACCAAAAAAAAAGATTAGTGCACCATTCTGCCCACAAATTCCCATTTGTTAAACAGGGATTTGCAGGCAAAATGCCGCACGAATCCCCGTTTTTTTCGGCGCACAAATGACATAACTCAGCCTCTAGAATGTTAGTATTGCAGAACAAAGAACAGTTTTTTTATTCTATACCACTAGATTTAGTATTTGTGCTTCTCCTCACCACTAGCTTACTTTCTACTATCATCTGAACCCCAGTATAGTAACACACAAATACAAGAATAGGCTTCCCAACTAGTTGTATCTGCCCAATGCACAATCACAGACCATCACATACATCTCTACCATCATACTCAGACACTCATGCACACAGCACACATGCATCACATGCATCGCAGAAAAACCCAACCCATACCTTCTTTATTTTTATAGCAGACCCCAAAGAATGCCTACCAAAAAGCAAGTCCGTAGAAAACAACGTAGAAGTAGAGAAAATGAAAAAAGAAGTACCCAAAATAAGCATCCATCTGTAGCAGAATTTGTACAAAAAGTTCAAACAAAACAGCAAATACAGTCATTTAGCAAAACAAAACATGCTTCAAGTACAGAAACTTTGCCTCCTCTATCAAAATGTAAAACGAAACAGAAAACGATTATCAAGAATTCAGCTACCACTACTGCTAAAACTGCTCCTATAAATCTTGATATAATGGCAAGTAAGCATACCAAAAAAAATATTTTAGCAAAAATGTTCCGCCACAGAGTCCTTCAGAATCATATAAAAACAGGAGTGAAATCATACACATCCATTAAAACCTACCGTAGAAAATTAATCTTTGATAGACAGTGCAATCCTTCTCAACATTTTATTTTTATTGTAGTGTTAAACAGAATGAAACCACTAACAAAACTAATTACGAAATTACAAAAAAGACTTCTCAATAAACGAAATATCAACAAAAATAACTTCTCAAATATCTGTGGAGGTGAATGGAGTCACACCACGAACCCAGAACCATATTTTAATGAAGAAGCATACAAACAAAAGCAAACACATACAATTGGTATGCATAGCAGTGGACAAGGTTATGAAAAAAATAATAATACCATAATGGAAGAAGACATACTGCTTACAAAAATATCCCCAGAAAACTCAGAATTACCTCTCCATTCAACTGGACCAAAACATCCAGTATAGAAATGGCCGTGCACGTCAATGTGTAACATTCCCAAAAAATCTTTCAAATCTTTACATCAATTCCTCAATCAGTATGTGAAAGGCAAAGACAGAATCAAAATGAAACTGCTGCAAAATCTGGATACCTGTCCAGTGCGTAAATACGCAGGGCTACAAGGACATTCATTAGCCTGCAATTCGGGACCTATTTTCAAAAGCACCTTGGAATCATATCAAAATGATATCAACACATCATCCAACTATAAGAAATTGAGTCTATAAACTGTACTATACTAAAAGTCCTGCATTAGCACTAGCCAATTTAAATAACAATCTTCTACAGGTTACAGCCAAAGAACTACTTGAAGAAATTGACCATATCCAGAAAAAAATATTTTGGAAGTGAAAGCCACTTACAAAATGCAATACCTTTACAACAGACTACCAATACTTGTACAGATGGCAACCTTCTACTACACACATACAAAAAAGAAATACTAAAATTTAAAAGTACATCCGCTGAAATACCAAACCATGTGTGTGTGTGTTGCCGCAGAACTTTTTATAAAACTAACACAAAAACTATAGACATAACATACAAAATAGAGGAGAATGAAGATTCTAATTGGTTTGAATTAGCTCTCTACCTTATAGCAGAAAACAAATAACGAAATAACTGACCCCTTAATACTTTGCAGTTACTGCACTACAAAACTTGACAACAACCAAACTCCTTCACACGCTATCACAACTCAATGTATATGAGAGCATCATAATTCAAACAGTACACCCATTTCAAGCCATAATAAGCCTTCAACCAAAAACAACAAAATTACCTCCCTCTGAATTGGTCAAAGGCATTTGTGGCAAAGTAGTTTATTTACCATTAGATCTGACAGAAAATGTGCACACTCTAAAGACAGCATAGATGATGCACTAGAAATGTTCCAAATGCAACAAACCAAAGGATCACCAATGAGCATATGGGAAAAAAGTATAGAAGCACGTGATTTTCCTGTACTATTTCCTACTGGCAAAGGAGGAAGATACGATGATAGACCCACTCAAATAACAGCATCAGAATACTGTTCATTACAAATGAATTCTGAAGATCCCAGATTTAGACAAAATGTGGAATACATATGCCACTTACTCTTTGAAAGTAAACTAGCAACTCTATGTTACGGAGTTGCACACATATTGAAATCGGGAACACACTTTCAAAATATGTCAGCTATGCAATTAATACAAAAAGTGCAAGAAAAAGATGAGGTTTTACAATCAAGTATTACAAATCTGTTTGCAAACATGCATGGTACAAAAGAATACTGGTTCCAACGTCACAGAGATGTACGTTATATGATCAGAAACCTTGGACCACCTACTTGGTTTGTTACATTAAGTTGTGCAGAATATGCATGGGAAGATATACATGATTTCCTACGCATATCAAACAAAAACAAAACAAACATAGATATACTAACACCTGGAGAACTTTGCTCTCTAGATCCTGTTAATGTTTCAAGATATTTCCACCATCGTCTCATTGCTATGCTACACTTTGTTTGTAATAAAACTGTTCCTCCACTTGGAGAAGTGCAACACTACATTTGGAGAAAAGAATATCAATTTGGTCAGGACAATGATGCCACTGTTTTGCAGTTCATCCAAAAATATGTCACTTGTGAAATCCCTTCACAAACGACAAATAGTGACCTTCATGCACAAATTGTACAATTTCAAAGACACTTATGTTGCCATTTTGTATTTGTTGTCGCAAATACAAAAAGAAAGGGAAATACTACACCAAATGCCGCTTTGGTTTCCCTAGACAAGTTACAGAAACAGGTGAAGTAAACAACTTCATGTCTTCAGTTAGGCATAGTGTTAAAGGTAAATCACCTAAGAACACGTATTACATAAAAAGAACAGAAGAATCAAAATATATCAATGATTACAATCAAATCATTGCCCACTTATGGAATGCAAACATAGATATGCAGTACATTGCAGACAATTCCAAAGCAGGTGCATGATATGTTACAGCATAATTAACACAAGCAGAAAAAACAGAGCTTCAAGACCTCTGGAATGACCTATCATCAGACAAAACACATCTCAGAAATTGTACAGCATAGGCATAAAAATGCTCTCTCATAGAGAATGCAGTGCCTATGAAGCTGCAGATTGTTTAACCGGTACTGCTTTCTATGGAAAATCTGAAATATAGTATGGCTAAGTCTTTGTCCTGCTAAATCTAGAAAAAGAGTTCTCAAATCATATGATGACATAGAAACAATAGCCAAAAATGATCCCAACAGCCAAGACATTTTGAAAAACAATTTACTAGACACATACTACCCGAACAGGAGTACCACTTTGGAAAACATGTGTCTATACCACATAGCACAAAACTTTGCATACACAAATAATATAAAACGTGATGAAAACAAAGGTAGATATAGAGTGACAGATTGTGAAGGCAGCTTAGTGAAACTTGCCAAACAAAGCTTAATTAATCATATCAAATTGTCATTAAAAACTCCTCAACAGAAAGAACTATATTATATGTCCCTGCTACAACTTTTTAAACCATGGAGAAAAGAAAAAGTGTTACTAGATAACTATGACTGCTATGAAGACGCTTTCAAAGCAAATGAAAGCACTAGCACTGATGTGAACTTTATGCAGTACAAAACAATGTTGCAAAATGAACAGCAACATGAAGAAGAACTCCAGGCCCAACTAGATAAGGACATTCCCGACAGTAGTCAACCTTCTGTAACAGGAAGCCAAGAACCACTGGGACAACCACTAATAGCAAATGAGGCAGATTTAGCTATGACAGAAGTAGAAAACACCATGTGTCACTAGGAAGAAGATACAGAAGACTTAACTGCACTACAATCAAAACTAAACAAAGAGCAGCGCACAATTTCTGAAGAAGTAACAAAAGAAATTGCACATGGTGTACAACATGAAAATAAAGAATGTAGCAGCCAAAATTACAAACCTATACTACTATACGTCAGTGGTGAAGCTGGTTCAGGCAAATTATTCTTAATCAAAATCATCAGCAAGTTCATTCAACAATTAACAAACAACAAACTGTCAGTTGTTGTAACTGCCCCCACAGGTTTAGCTGCTTACAATATAGGCGGTATCACTTTACACCGATTACTCCTCCTTCCAGTAGAACACCAAAACAAATTAGATTATTACACATTTTCTACAGAAGCTGCAATGGAACTACGCAGAGTTTTGAAACAAATGAAAATGCTACTAATAGATGGAGTGAGCATGGTCTCCATCCTAATGTTGGCGTTGATTCATCTCAGATTGCAAGAAGTACTTAAAACAAACTACGAAGAACTCTTTAGAGGAAAAAACATTATTGTTTTCAGAGATCTTCTTCAATTGACACCAGTGAAAGGTGAACCTATTTTTAAAATTTTAGGACACAAACTCTGCCGTAAAACTATTGGCAGCATAGGAAATATCAACCTTTGGCAACATTTCCAATACAAAGAATTAACAGAAAACATTCACCAATCGGCAGACCTCACCTACGCCAACATTTTAAAAAGTATTAGAGTTGGTGTATCTCAAGAAGCACAAACAATATTAAAAACCTGGCACATCCATGCACTTTATGGCGAAAACACATGTGCTGCTGATGTTATGGAACAATTAGCGCAGAAAAATGTCAGTTGTACGGCCTTAATGCCAACTCTTACAAGCTGTTCCAAATTCAATGAAACAATGTTAAAAAAAGAAATGAAACCAATAATTGAAATTTGCTCCAACGACAAACTGGACGTACATGGTATTACACTACCAATGTGTCAACAAGCCACAACAAGACGAAATACCTTAGAAAATTACATCTCCAGCACAGCTGGTTTGGAGAAAATATTAAAATTATCCTTAAACTGTAGAGTAATGCAAACTAAATTTTAAGGAACCTGGGATTGGTAACCCTAGGTCTCCTGGGGGCAACCAGACGTGGTCTCCCTCTCACTGTGCTTAGAGAGGCGTCAGCTTCACCTCACTGATGATCCCCAACAAGGGTGAAACACGTGTATGGGGTTGCTGGTGGTACTCTTGTTCAGGTTGGAATTGCCATTGCATTTCGGTGCTGGACTGCCCCTGGGCAGGACAAAGACTGATATGCAAATGGATATTTCCCATCTGTGAAAGGCACAGTGAGTAAAAGCAGTGGCTGCGAACTCTCAAGTGGTTAATAACCACTGAACAGGTTATCAGGCCTTGTTCTGTCGAGAGAGGGGCGCCCGCTACCTTTGCAAACTAAATTTCAAGGAACCTGGGATTGGTAACCCTAGGTCTCCTGGGGGCAACCAGACGTGGTCTCCCTCTCACTGTGCTTAGAGGGGCATCAGCTTCACCTCACTGATGATCCCCAACAATGGTGAAACACGTGTATGGGGTTGCTGGTGGTACTCTTGTTCAGGTTGGAATTGCCATTGCATTTCGGTGCTGGACTGCCCCTGGGCAGGACAAAGACTGATATGCAAATGGATATTTCCCATCTGTGAAAGGCACAGTGAGTAAAAGCAGTGGCTGCGAACTCTCAAGTGGTTAATAACCACTGAACAGGTTATCAGGCCTTGTTCTGTCGAGAGAGGGGCGCCCGCTACCTTTGCAAACTAAATTTCAAGGAACCTGGGATTGGTAACCCTAGGTTTCCTGGGGGCAACCAGACGTGGTCTCCCTCTCACTGTGCTTAGAGAGGCATCAGCTTCACCTCACTGATGATCCCCAACAAGGGTGAAACACGTGTATGGGGTTGCTGGTGGTACTCTTGTTCAGGTTGGAATTGCCATTGCATTTCGGTGCTGGACTGCCCCTGAGCAGGACAAAGACTGATATGCAAATAGATATTTCCCATCTGTGAAAGGCACAGTGAGTAAAAGCAGTGGCTGCGAACTCTCAAGTGGTTAATAACCACTGAACAGGTTATCAGGCCTTGTTCTGTCGAGAGAGGGGCGCCCGCTACCTTTGCAAACTAAATTTCAAGGAACCTGGGATTGGTAACCCTAGGTCTCCTGGGGGCAACCAGACGTGGTCTCCCTCTCACTGTGCTTAGAGAGGCATCAGCTTCACCTCACTGATGATCCCCAACAAGGGTGAAACACGTGTATGGGGTTGCTGGTGGTACTCTTGTTCAGGTTGGAATTGCCATTGCATTTCGGTGCTGGACTGCCCCTGGGCAGGACAAAGACTGATATGCAAATGGATATTTCCCATCTGTGAAAGGCACAGTGAGTAAAAGCAGTGGCTGCGAACTCTCAAGTGGTTAATAACCACTGAACAGGTTATCAGGCCTTGTTCTGTCGAGAGAGGGGCGCCTGCTACCTTTGCAAACTAAATTTCAAGGAACCTGGGATTGGTAACCCTAGGTCTCCTGGGGGCAACCAGACGTGGTCTCCCTCTCACTGTGCTTAGAGAGGCATCAGCTTCACCTCACTGATGATCCCCAACAAGGGTGAAACACGTGTATGGGGTTGCTGGTGGTACTCTTGTTCAGGTTGGAATTGCCATTGCATTTCGGTGCTGGACTGCCCCTGGGCAGGACAAAGACTGATACGCAAATGGATATTTCCCATCTGTGAAAGGCACAGTGAGTAAAAGCAGTGGCTGCGAACTCTCAAGTGGTTAATAACCACTGAACAGGTTATCAGGCCTTGTTCTGTCGAGAGAGGGGCGCCCGCTACCTTTGCAAACTAAATTTCAAGGAACCTGGGATTGGTAACCCTAGGTCTCCTGGGGGCAACCAGACGTGGTCTCCCTCTCACTGTGCTTAGAGAGGCATCAGCTTCACCTCACTGATGATCCCCAACAAGGGTGAAACACGTGTATGGGGTTGCTGGTGGTACTCTTGTTCAGGTTGGAATTGCCATTGCATTTCGGTGCTGGACTGCCCCTGGGCAGGACAAAGACTGATATGCAAATGGATATTTCCCATCTGTGAAAGGCACAGTGAGTAAAAGCAGTGGCTGCGAACTCTCAAGTGGTTAATAACAACTGAACAGGTTATCAGGCCTTGTTCTGTCGAGAGAGGGGCGCCCGCTACCTCTGCAAACTAAATTTCAAGGAACCTGGGATTGGTAACCCTAGGTCTCCTGGGGGCAACCAGACGTGGTCTCCCTCTCACTGTGCTTAGAGAGGCATCAGCTTCACCTCACTGATGATCCCCAACAAGGGTGAAGCACGTGTATGGGGTTGCTGGTGGTACTCTTGTTCAGGTTGGAATTGCCATTGCATTTCGGTGCTGGACTGCCCCTGGGCAGGACAAAGACTGATATGCAAATGGATATTTCCCATCTGTGAAAGGCACAGTGAGTAAAAGCAGTGGCTGCGAACTCTCAAGTGGTTAATAACCACTGAACAGGTTATCAGGCCTTGTTCTGTCGAGAGAGGGGCGCCCGCTACCTTTGCAAACTAATGCTTAAATGTAACCTTGACTTGGAGCACAGACTAGTTAATGGGGCACTGGGTACAGTTGTTGGCTTTCAAACATACCCACGTGACAACAACATTCAGTTTGTCAATATTCTCTTCCACAAACGTTCAGAAGTGAAAAGGATAGAGTGCTCAACAGCTCGATTCCTTCTCTTCAAAGATACGCAGAGAACAATTTTCTCCAACTCTTGCATATGCAGTCGCCATTCATAAATCCCAAGGTAAGTCTTACCCTAGACAAAGCATTGATAGATATTGGTAACACAGTCTTTAAAGAAGGCATGAGCTACGTAGCACTATCATGCTTACGTACACTTGACGGTCTATTTATAATCAACTTTGATGCAAGTAAAGTCAACGCTGATATTCCTTGCATTCTAGAATACAATAGACTACGTACACTATACATCCCCCATCTAAAAGCATATCCTGTTCCACAAAAAGAAAAACGTTGTAAAAGAAAACTAATTCAAATTGAAATGCAACAGAATCTGACTCCAAATCCACCAAAGAGAGTAAAAGAAGCTAATACTTCATCATTTACCATAAGTAAAGAAGAACATATTAGTCAAAGTAACTCAGGTACTTCTTCAAAGAAGCAACGCACACTCCGAAAAAATGACTTGGACACAGAACTATCTGGTCCATTCACATTTTCAAATGTAACTGGTGTAAGTTGTTACGCAAATGTAGCAATGAATATTCTATTTCAATTTCCACCAATTGTTGACAACATTTACTTACACAGTACAGACCAATTGTGTTTGCAAATGTTAGTCCTTCATAGAAACGCAACAAACAATCCTGACACCATGTATAGTGTTCACGGAATAAGACAAGAATTGGACTACTGTGCTGGAATGGTGAAATTCACTATAAATACACAAGTAGATCCACAAGTATTTCTAATATACTTACTACAATTATTGGAAAACAAAAACATACCTATAAATGAAATCTTCCAGATTTCATACATGTGGAAACATTCCTGCACTCTCTGCAACAATGTTACACAAGAAGAAATCCCTAACGAGCGCTTCATGTATGTATCTATACCAAATTGTGAATCCATTCCATTTCAGCAACTTGTAGAACATGCAAACCATGGCAGATGATGTACTACCTGCAATTCAGATAATCGCTCCAAAATTACTAATACTATTTTACAATGCAGATGGTACCAAAAACAACTGCAAGCTGAGTGGATTCACACATGGTCCAGTATCACTTGGTAAGAAAACCTTCACAACAATAGGTATAATCTACCATGGAGGTGCCACAACCAATGCAGGTCACTACACTGCATATATAAAAAAGGCATGTGGATGGTTCGAATGTAATGATAGTACCATTACTCTAAAGCAGAGATTACCAGCAAATCTTACAAACGCTTATTTCATCTTCTTAAAACCAAAATTTAAAAATTAATCTGTACTTCAGCATTAACAAAAATTCAATGAAAAAACTATAAACAGTTAAAATACGCCAACAGGTATCTAACTAGCCCAAGTTTCTATAACAACCTACGAGATAATTGAATACCACTAAATTGTAACAAAAAATAGACAGTTAGAATACGCCAACAGGTATCTAACTGCCGCAAGATTTTGCAACAACCAAAAATATAAATCAATACCACTAAATTATATCAAAATATAGACAGTTAGAATATGCCAACAGGTACCTAACTGCTCCAAAAATCTGCAACAAGATCTATGGGTGTGATATGCTGCGGTGGTTGCGGCCAGGCCCCAGAGTCTTGGGTGCATGGCCTATGACAACCAAACAGATAAATGAATATCACTAAATTAAAAAAATAATAATTACAGTTAGAATACGTCAACAGGTATCTAACTGCTTCAGAAATCTGCAACAAAAATGTGGATGGTTCGAATGTAATGATAGTACCATTACTCTAAAGCAGGGATTAGCAGTAAATCTTACAAACACTCATTTAATCTTCTTAAAACCAAAATTTCATAACTAATCTGTACTTCAAAATTAACAAACATTCAAATAAAAAACTGTAAAAAGTTAGAATACGCCAACAGGTCTAACTGTCCAAGATTCTATAAAAACCAAACAAATAAATGAATACCACTAAATTGTAACAAAACATAGACAGAATATGCCAACAGGTATCTAACTGCTTCACAAAACTACAACAAGATTACCAGCAAATCTTACAAATGCTTCTTTAATCTTCTTAAAACCAAAATTTAATAATTCAGCATTAACAAAAATTCAATGAAAAAACTATAAACAGTTAGAATATGGCAACAGGTATCGAACTAGCCCAAGATTCTATAACAACCAAAGAGATGAATGAATACCACTTAATTGTAACACAAAAGACGCCTACAGGTATCTAACTGCTTCAGAAATCTGCAACAATCCAAGAGATAGAACATTAACCAGAAACAAGAAATAAACACTGAAAAGAAACAAACAAATAGACTGTAGCATAACAAAAAAGGGTTTTTTAATCTGACAAGGATTTTTTTTCCCACAGACCGAAAGATTTTAAAAACAAACACAGAAAAAGAGCAAAATGTACAGTACACTGGTTTGTAAACCAAATATGAGGGTAAAAAAAAAAGCTGAAATATCTATTTAGCAATGTAATAAGTCTTTATAAAATACATACACTAAAATGCTCTTTTCTTTTATCACAGAAATTGAAAAAGAATACTTCCTCCAGATACCAAACTCATGTAAAAAATGTATTGAATCTCAACAAATCAAGCAGTAAGTATAATTGAAACCATTTGATAGATATTCAAATCTATAGGTTTGATCTATGGCTGTGATATGGTGCAGTGCTTGTGGTCAGTACCTAGAGTCTTGGGTGGATAGCCTACAGCCTACGGTCTTCACCCATGCACCCTGCCACAACCACCACAACATATCACACCCATAGTAGGTTATAACTTCAGTACTTATAACTTCGATCTTGGGAACACTCTGGCCACAATTCTGAAACATATCACACCCGTACATCACACCCATGTTTGATTCTATGGGTGTGATCTATGGGTGTAATATGCTGCAGTGGTTGTGGCTAGGGCCTAGAGTCTTGGGTCCATGGTGCATGGTAACTATGATCACACCCGTAGTATCAACATTTTTTAACTAGGCCTCCTGGCATTTTATATGTCCGCAGACTCCTTGGGTGTCCTTAGAACAGTTTCTATTTGCCTGCGAACAATACGGACAGGTATAGTGTCCTCAGGACACCTCCATTTTCATTTATTTGTGGACATCCTGGACACTGCGTGTGTTCTTAGAACAGTTTCTACTTGCCCACGAACAATACGGACAGGTATAGTGTCCTCAGGACACCTCCATTTTCATTTATTTGCAGACATCCCGGACACCGTGTGTGTTCTTAGAACACTTTCAACTTGCCTGTGAACAATACGGACAGGTATAGTGTCCTCAGGACACCTCCATGTTCATTTATTTGCGGACATCCCGGACACCGCATGTGCTCTTAGAACAGTTTCTACTTGCCTACCAACAATACGGACAGGTATAGTGTCCTCAGGACACCTCCATTTTCATTTATTTGCAGACATCCCGGACACCGCGTGTGTTCTCAGAACAGTTTCAACTTGCCTGCGAACAATACGGACAGGTATACTGTCCTTAGGACACCCCCATTTTCGTTTCATTGTGGACATCCCGGACACCGTGTGTATTCTTAGAACAGTTGAACTTGCCCACGAACAGTACGGACAGTTATAGTGTCCTTAGGACATCCCCACATGGGTCTATTGCAGACATCGAGGACAGCGCGGCTGTCCGCGGACTCAACGAACACAACAGCGGTGCCTACCACCTAAATAGATACAATATTTGAACCATCTCTTACCCCCCAACCATCCCCAGACAGTCTTCCAGACCAACACACTTGCCAAAATTGTATTTCCTCACCATTTGTCACCACGCTGTCCGCAGACGTCTGTGGATACAAGATGGCGGTAATTTCTGAAAATCTGACGCACGGCCACGCTCTCCACCATCCAATCAACGAACATGCTGCATGTCCGCCGACATGACGCAAGTCGATTAGCCAATCAGGACACTGTCTGCGGACCAAACAGGGAAGTGTGGATATGTGTGTGGGTCTGTTTGCAATGTTCAGAATATTCTCCAACATGCATGTAGGTTGGTTCACCACAATGTAAAAAGTATGAAATATATATTTTTCGAATTTTTGCCATCTGCAATGCTTGGATATGTGTGTGTGTGTCTTTACAAAATGTTCAGCATACTTCCTAAAAGGCTACACATTTGACATTTGGGGTGTGGGTAGGTTCTCTAGTGTAGACAATGTTAAAAGTATAAAATATAAATGTTTCTATTTTTTTTAAACAGGCTGCAATACTTGGATATGTGTGTGTGCATGTTAAAAATTTGCAGCATACTTACCAACATTCTACACACCTGAAATATGACATGTGGGGGGTTACATGGCTTAGACAATGTCAAAAGTATACAATATACATTTATCTAATCTTTGAAGTCTGCAATACTTGGATATGTGTGTGTGTGTCGGTTTGAAAAGTTCAGCATACTTCCCAACATGCAATAAACCAGAATTTTGCCATGTGGGGAGCTTCCATGATGTAGACAAAGCAACAAGTATACAATATACCTTTTTTGAATTTATTTTTAATATGCGGTCTGCGATGTTTCCCCCTGCCATATGGCTCTTCACACCATTGTTTTGCAGTAGTTCCACATTCAGTAGTTCATGAAAACTTTAGCATTTCATTATTCCTAAACTTTTCAGAGTATCAGCATTCTAGCTGACATTATCGGCACTCACTTTTGAAGTCATGCGGGTGACACAAAACAGTGCTTGTCTGTTCAATAGTGTCCGCAATGATGCTGTCTATCACATTGTGACAAATCTCTCATGATAATTACAGGAACTTCATTTCCAATAGATGAATGTATGCCATCTAAAGAGTAAGAAACTTACATGCATCAGCCGTACACGTATGTGTACAGCACTTCAAGCTTACACGCTTCAGCCCTAGGAATTACCATGCAAAGCACAGGTACAACTGCTAGTTACTCATAAGACTCGAATTGCAGGAGTTAGACACATAAAACTAAGTGGGTATAACATGTCAAAGCCACCTCATCACTTTGATACTGCATTCAACTTGTCTTTGATTTTTAATAATTAATACATGCATTAATAGTTCATAAAGTCATAAGCAATATACCACATAGTTGTGTCATATCTTTATATATGCATCTTCAAACATTGAGTCCAATTATTTAGTTTCATTAAGTTTGTATATTACTGTCATACATTATTGAAGACAATCTAAATAGTTGTCAAAGATACAAGATACATTTTTGTCCCCTACCTTTTCCTGACCACAAACATAGAAATAATAATCATGCAATGGAGACTGGAGTGTGTATTCAATAGGAGTGTCTAACTTTGAGCTAGTCCAATGAAGGAAATGGGCCTAAGAGATAGTGAGGCATATTTATGACATAACTTTAAAATAGAAGAAGTACAAGGAATAGGAATTCTGACACTGATAGAGCTGCAGTAGAGAACACCACTTGTTCCTATCAAATAGATTAAAGAGGGACACCATCCTAAGGACTGCATAACAGAAGGCTCCTATTCCAGGGGCTAACACCTGCCCACAGGGGAACCAACCAAAGGGAACCCGACAATGACTCCCCTGGGAATACATTAGCATTTCTCCTGGCTTCAATCTTCTAAGTGTTAACCAAAAGTGAGTATGAGATTTCCCCAAGAGAACTGATGTATTCACTCTATAACTATTTTCCTACTAAGTCATGAAAAGGGTGGTGGTCTGGGAAGGTGTTATCTAAATACATTGATTTGCATGGAAAATTAAATGCACAATGCTCCTGCATGTAAATTTAAATAAGATGTCAATTCAATCCAACTTAAAATACCTTTCTGAGTTTTATGTGTAATGGTATAGGTAGCATATCCGAGCACTATCAGAATCCAAGTTATTAAAGTTTGTGAATTGAAACTTCCAGGGGCATAGTTGGACATGCAGACTGTGAATCAATCAAGTAGTTTCACATCCTGGCAGAGAGTTATTGATAATGTTCAACTTTTGGAGGCCATAGTTATTTAAACTGCCATAGTTATTTAAGCTAAAATTGAAAATGAGAGCACGGTTTTTGGTGTCATTCATATTCCCATAATAATATTGTGGATATACTTCTCATGAGAACCCTCCTTCTGAAAGGACACAGTGCGATTCATCTGTGGTATGAAAGTGGAGGGCTATTTACATTGTTACAATGCAATCTGAAACAATTTTCTCAGGTTAGGTGGGTGAGTCAAAACAGCCTGTGAATTCTAAATTGAAAACATTATTTCTCTAGCCCACGGATCCAGGTTATTGTGAGCATATTATAAGTTGTATAATGTTCCTATCCCATAGCACCACATTTATGTGAGAAGTAGGAAACAGTTATTTGACTATAGCTTGTATATATGTTATTGGGAATAGCAGTGTTTGCAATATTCACTAAAGTACATTCATGTATAATTTGGACATGTTTTATAGAGAAGTCAAGAATTGTGATGTATTGAACGAAGAGCGGTAGAAGTGTAATTAAAATGTTTTGTGTTATTCATAACTATACATATATTATGACTGCCTACCTCTGTTTGTGGCTTTGAATGATTGAAATAAGGTATGCTATCACTAATATTTTTGCATTCGTCACATTTTGTCTGGGTACGCTTGCGGTCTATGGTATGTTGGTACCTCACAGATTTCAGATATATACTGTAGCCGGCGTAACATATGCCATACTAGCATATATTAAAGGTCAATATCCGTCAGCAGTACATAGGTTCACTTCTGTCCCCCTTATCAGAATTACCACTGTTTGCTCCCAGGATGGGGGGCATAGGTCCCTGAGACTTATTAATAGTCATTGAAAAAGCTAAACGTATCAGATAGAATGAGAGGTATGCACAGTATAAGAACAGTATCTAAGTTCGCTCAATCACACAGGCCTCTATGATGTGTGCAATCCATCACGCAGGCCTCTGTGATATGTAGACGCATAATTCTCAACATTGTTCCATTGCAGAATCCCCGTGATGGCATAAGATTGTATAGTTGCATAATTACAGCACCTACCTTCAGTTTTAGCTTGTGAGGAGACATTTGTCCTACAGCGTTTTGCTCTAGAGACTGAGATGTTGAGACACTATGAATTGTTCTCTGACACCAGACCCCTGTGCCCTATGTGAAGAAAAGTGGGGTGGAAAGATGGAACTTCCAAAGGGTTGCAATAGTGGAAGGAGACTGTGAACGTGTTGAACCATGCTCATTCTGTTTGTTGAAATGGTAGTTGTTGTTGAAATGTGTGCACTTTGCCATTTGGACAGCAGAGGGCAACCTAACACTGATAAATTGCATCTGTGTGTTGAAATGATAGAAGTTGTTAAAGTGGGTGCACTTTGCCATTTGAACCGCAGAGGGTAACCTAACACTTAAAAAATGGCATCAGCTGAAAAGCGTTTTATTTGTAGGGATATATTCAAGGGAAGATATTTGGTTGCAGGTACAGTAAGGTGAGAACTTAATGCACCAACACCCATGAAATTCAGCTAAAGCCTCCTTAACTTTGCACCCCCTTTTGTGCAGCCTATGACCAAAATTATGACATCAGAGATGGCATCCCTGATAACATCACTGATGACATCACTAATTACAAATTCTAGGTGTGAGTGGGCACCGCTATAAGTAGGTTCAGTATTCTCAATTGTTTATAGGTTATTCTGGTTAATGTCAAGGTGAGGGTTGCTTTCCCATTGGAAAAGGCCTCTCTGCATGGGGCATTCAAGATAATTACTGGACTGGGGACTTTGGCTAGTGAAAGCCAGCTGTGTGGGTTGCTAACCCTTAATCTAGCTAAAGAGCCAGTCCAATGTATGGTAATGGTGTCAGTGATCGTGTTGTATTTGTATGTTATGATATGATATGATATGGCATTTATAACGTGCCTATACACAAGTGTTTCAAGGTGCGACGAGGCAAGGAGGGGGCAGGGGAGGACAGACAACGATCCTACTAGGCCAGGTCTCATTCAGATCGAGCAAGTGGATGGGAATGAGGGAAAGGAAAAGTGCGCAGGTGGAAGGGAGAGGGGAAGTGCAGAGCATGGGAAGTGGAATAAATATGACACATAACAGCCAGCTGGCAGCAAGTGCAAGGAAGTGCAGACGTAAGTGCTAGTAGGGGGACTGAAGGGATACAGAAAAACGGTCCCCAAGTGCAGGGGTTGCAAGGGAGGCAGAGTGGGTGGGTAATTAACGGGGCCTGGGCCAGAGATCAAAAGGGTGGCCAGGTAACCAGTGCAATTTCGGTCAGGAATTCATCAAGGGAGAGGAGGAGAGAAAGCAGAGACAAAGAGGAAGGTTTTGAGGTGTTTCCGGAACCGGAGATGGCTCTCCTCGAATTTCAGGGAGGCAAGAAAGCTGTTCCAGAGAGAGGCCCCTGCTGAAGACAGTGATCTGCCACCAACTCGTTGCTTAGGGAAGCGACTGACCTTAAGGGAGTTGGAGGAAGATGAGCGAAGAGCTCGAGAAGGGAGATATTTAGGAAGAGAGAGTTGAAGGTATTTTGGTCCCAGACCCCAGAAGGCCTTTTGTACAATGCAGAGGGTTTTGAACTTAATCCTTGCAGCCATTGGGAGCCAGTGCAGAGATTTCAGTCATGGAGAGATACGATCCCTGGGCTTGAGGCCAAGGACAAGTCTCGCAGTCCTGTTCTGGATAAGTTGCAGAGGGCAGAGAGTGGAGGCAGGCAGATTTAGATAGAGGCTGTTACAGTAGTCCAGCTTGGAGAGGACCAGGGCTCTGGAGACAGAGACCTTCTGGGGGAAGGAGAGAAAGGAAGAATACCTCTGAGGAGTTGCAGCTGGTAGTGTGACTTCTTAGAGACGTCAGAGATGTGAGGGGAGAAGGAGAGTGCAGAGTCAAAGATGACCCCGAGGTTTTTAGTGTTTAGCCTTGCAGGTGGGAGTGAGAGGAGGGCCGAGAGAGGCCGGCCAGAGAGCTGCAAGGAAGGAGGGAGTGGGTGTGCCGATGAGTAGAATCTCAGTCTTACTGGCATTAAGGCAGAGGTCGTTGGCGGCACACCATTCCTGGATGACAGACAGACAGTCAGAGATGAGGGAAGGCGATGAGGAGGCTGAGGGTAGCCTGAAAATGAGCGGGTATCATCCGCATAGCACTGAAAGTTGGGACAGAGAGCGGCGATGCGGTGGGCAAGGAGTGCCAGGTATTGGTTGAACAGCCAGGGAGAGAGGTTAGATCCCTGGGCGACACCACAGGTAGAGAAAAAGATGTCGGAGAGGAAGGACCCAAGTTGGACCTGGGAGGGTCGGTCAGAGAGTAAAGAAGTCAGCCACACCAGAGCCTGACCAGTGATACCCAGGTTATCACGGAGACGGTTGAGCAGGATGGCATGGTTGACAGTGTCAAAGGCAGAAGAGAGATCAAGCAAGATAAGAATGCAAGGGGTGTTAGAATCGAGGTTGGTGAGCAGGTCTTCACGGATGTGCAGGAGAGCAGTTTCCGTGCTTCTGGCAGCTCTGAAGCCAGACTGATGGTCATGAAGACAACCAACACATTCAGTGTGGAGATTGAGCTGAGAGATGGCCAGTTTCTCCAAGAGCTTGCCCAGGAAGGGAGTGATGGAGATTGGGGATCATTAGCAAGGCAGGAGGGGCTGGCAGAGGGTTTCTTAAGAAGAGGGTGCACAAGGGAGTGCTTCAGGGGGGAAGGGGAAACTCCAGTGGCGAATGAGTGATTGCAGGAATCTGCTAGGGCAGGCGTCAGGGAGTCGATGTGATCCTTGATAGTTTTGGAGGCACAGGGGTGAACCTGTTTCGACAAGACTTTCATAGATCGGACTTGTCTACAAACCTCGTCTGGAAAGAAAAGGGGAAAGGCATAGAAGGAGGGAGGAGGGGTGGCTGCAGAAGGGCCGGGAATAGCGGGAGGGAGGTGAGAGAGGGAGAGTGATGACAGGTTGTCCTGAGTTTTTGAAATAAAGTGAGAAGCCAGTGCAGTGCAGAGGGCCTGAGAAGGGACAGGAGAGGTAGAGACTGCGGCAGGATTGGCCAGTTCCTTGCAGATTTTAAAGAGTTCAGCCGAGTTGTTAGATGCCGCAAAGACGCGGGCTTGGATATGGGCTCTCTTCTTGGTGAGGACGGAGAGCCGGTATTGCCTTTGCAGCAGGTGGCATGCCAGTTTGTCAGAGGATGAACCTGAAGCATGACCTTTCCTCTCGGCAACCCTACACTTGCGTTTAAGGGTGACGAGGTCTGAGTCATACCAGGAGTTACACTTGGCTTTGGGCTTCAGGCGGATTCTCATGACAGGGGCAAGGATATCAAGAGTATCAGATATAGAAGAGTGGAGCGTGGAGAGGGCTGTGTCAGGGTGGGAGTCAGCCAGAGGGGGAGGAGGGAGTGAGAAGGTGGCGGCGAAAGCCTCAACTGACACACGCTTCATGGGTCGGGTGACCGAGAAGGTGGGTGGCAGTGACGGAGGAGGCTTGGCCTGCGGGGTGGGGAGGGTGAGGTGGGAGGATAGGAGAAAGTGGTCACTCCAGGAGAGAGGAGTGGAGAGAGGGACAGAGAGGGGAAGGTCTGTAAAGATCAGAACATCGACAGTGTGCCCTGCAGAATGAGTCGGGGCAGCGGGGAGAATGGTGAGTGAGAGAGAGTCGTAGAGGTCGTGGGAGAATTCAGAGGGGGGACAGGAGGCATCCAGGTGGATGTTGAAGTCTCCAAGAAGGAGGAGTTGAGTGGTTGAGGCCAGGAGTGAGGAGCAGAGGTCCGCCCACTCAGAAAGGAAGGAAGAAACCTGACCAGGTGGCTGATAGATAGTAGCCATAGTGAGAGAGTGGCTAGGCGAAAGAGAGAGCCTGCAGATGAGGCATTCAAAAGAGGAGTAGGCCTGCGTAGGATGACTAAGGCAGGAATCCACTCAGGGAAGATAAGGGCTACCCCTCCCCCAGAGCGATTGGGCCTGGGCGCAGAGAGGATCTTGTAGCCGTCAGGTAGGAGCGTGCCAAAGCTGGTGACAGAGTTGGCCGTAAACCATGTCTCAGTGAGACCGAGGACATCGACCTCAAGTTCTTCAAGAAGGCGGCAGATATCAGAGGAGTGTTTGACAGCGGAGCGGGAGTTAAGAGTGGCAATGTGGAGAAGGTTTCCCACCTTGAAGGACTTCCGGGGAGGGGTAAAGATCAGAGGTACGCCCTGCGGAAGTGTAGAGAGCACCCGAGAGGGGCCAGAGAGGGAGGGAAGGCAAGGTAGCCAAGGAAAGGGAGGAGGGGACAGCAGGAGAAGAAAGGAAGTTGATGGGGCACGGAAAGCATCTATCAAAGAGATGAAGATTGGCCTGAGGGTCTTGGACCAAGACGGTCCCATTAGAGTAGACATTAATGATGACTTTAGAGGATAGGAAGGAGGCCAGGAGGGCGTCCCAGCGGGTACCACCATTAATGGGAGAAGAGGAGAAAGGTGAGAGAACAGAGACCATATGAGGGGTCCATAGATCTGGTGATGGAACGACAAAGAGGATGTCGGTGAGAGTTTCCTTGGAGGAGGCACTGATGCAGGTGTCGGCGATAGGGAGGCCTGGCTTGGAGACCAGTATGTCCTTTTTAAAGTTTTTCCTACCAGACTTAGTGAGGAGAGCAGGATAGTCAATAGAGAAGCAGTTTGAAAAGATAGGGGAGACAGAGAGCACCATAGAGTAGGTTGGATGTTTGGGGGGTCTATATATAAAAAATATATATAATAAAGGCACAGGACATTCAAGATAGGAAAGGAGACATACCTAAATTTGAGAATCCTAGAGAGGGAGAAAAGGCCTAAGTTTCAACAATGCAGTTTCAGTGGTGGTCGCAATACAAATAATTTAGCGCCACCTAAATTTGAGAATCCTAGAGAGGGAGAAAAGGCCTAGGTTTCAACAATGCATTTTCAGTGGTTGTCGCAATACAAATAATTTAGCGCCACCTAAATTTGAGAATCCTAGAGAGGGAGAAAAGGCCTAGGTTTCAACAATGCAATTTCAGTGGTGGTAGCAATACAAATAATTTAGCGCCACCTAAATTTGAGAATCCTAGAGAGGGAGAAAAGGCCTAGGTTTCAACAATGCAGTTTCAGTGGTGGTCGCAATACAAATAATTTAGCGCCACCTAAATTTGAGAATCCTAGAGAGGGAGAAAAGGCCTAGGTTTCCACAAGGCAGTTTCAGTGGTGGTCGCAATACAAATAATTTAGCGCCACCTAAATTTGAGAATCCTAGAGAGGGAGAAAAGACCTAGGTTTCAACAGTGCAGTTTCAATGGTGGTAGCAATACAAATAATTTAGTGCCACCTAAATTTGAGAATCCTAGAGAGGGAGAAAAGGCAAAGGTTTCAACAATACAGTTTCAGTGGTGGTAACAATACAAATAATTTAGCACCACCTACATTTGAAAATCCTAGAGAGGGAGAAAAGGCCTAGGTTTCAACAGTGCAGTTTCAATGGTGGTAGCAATACAAATAATTTAGCGCCACCTAAATTTGAGAATCCTAGAGAGGGAGAAAAGGCAAAGGTTTCAACAATACAGTTTCAGTGGTGGTAACAATACAAATAATTTAGCACCACCTACATTTGAAAATCCTAGAGAGGGAGAAAAGGCCTAGGTTTCAACAATGCAGTTTCAGTGGTGGGAGCAATACAAAAAATGTAGCGCCACCTAAACAAGGATTTGTGCATGAAGAACAGCAGAGGTTAACAGCTAGTGGGAGGAAGGAGGGGTGAGCAGGAGATCGAAGGGAGAGGGCTGGCGCCTGGCGTCCCCTGTGGACACCTGCAGACACAACAGGAGATGCAGCAGTGGGAGCCGCCCTTTGCCTAAGGTGCCCTTAGCCGAGGGGTTGCCGGGCAGGGGGGCTGCCCAGGAGGGTCAGTTAAAACCAGAAGGCACCCAATAGGAAGGGGGGGGTGGGCGGGCTAGGTAGGTGGGAGGGAGTGAGGACCAGGAAGTGGCTGCAGGGGGAGGGTGGAGAACAAGCACTCGGAGCACGGCACAGATATTACAATTCAATTTCCAACAAAATCACCCAAAAAAAAAAAGTACATAACTACAGATTCTTTTTTAGACAAAACCATGTTGTATTTAATGCATTTAATGCGAATCAGCATTCTAGCTGCATGTGTCAAAATTGTAAGTTTGATTTGAATGAAGAAAAATGGGAACAAAAGTGACCTTTCGCTGAAGCCGGGCTTAAAGGGACTGAATTCTGCCCGGCAACGACCCCGACAGGAGTTGAAACTTGCCCAGCAACTGTATTCACAGGCCTGGCCTCCCTTCTGCTGCCCCACCAAAAGGAGATCGCACCTATCTGATTGAATCAGGGGAGGAGTACCTGGGACTGCAGGAAACAGAACAATGAGCTTTTCTTGGCTCAGGCAAATGTTAAATCAGGGGGTCGTAAATGGCTTCCTCTTGGAAGGAAATGGGAGGGGCACAGCCTCTGTGAGCCAGCTGAGCTTGGAGGAAGGGGACAAACCAGAAATTCCCCCATGTGCTTTGGGAAACCACACCCCTCTGGGCCAGAGCATCATTTTAGAAAGATGGATAATTCATAGTACATAATTGTCAAAATGATATCAATAATATCATGATTTCTGTGATTTTTCTGTGCACATTTTAAGAGGTGTTAGGACTCTGTGGTATGTTCTGGGGGGTAGTAGCGGAAAATAGGGTATTACTCCAAATGTATGTATGTTAAAAATCTGACACTTCATCATCTGATGCCCATATTCCTTGTGCACATTTGTGTAAATTCTGGAAAGGTTTAGAGGTTGTGTTCTGGATGAAAAGGGCAGAATTCTGTCAGAAGTGGACACAACATCTTAAGACAGGGATTGGATGGTTTGGTGCTACAGAAAATATGTTAACTGGACATTTAATATTAGAAAAATTGTACATAGATAAATATGCATTTGGATCAAAAATAGATTTGTGTGCAAAGTGACAAGGGGAGGATTCTCTGACCCATAAACATACCTCATCACGATGACACTCCATTTCGTTCCTCCAATCAAGGGAGAGAGGAGAACTTGGCCAATGATAAGTTGCGAGGGGCAGGCTTAGTTATGCCCACGCACACACCCATTTTCAAAAGACATGAAAAGAGCCACTGAGACCCAAGGAGGGACATTCACTTTCCACTTCAAACTGATTTCTTGCGAAGTGCTTTACCAGAAGACTCTATAACCAGAACTTAGAATCCAGACTTCAGAACTTGCAGCAGAGAGGCCTAGTCCAAAAGCTGAATCCTTCTCAGCAGGCCTCAGAATCCAGCCACCTAACCAAACTATTCAACAGCCGGGCTGTGCTGTTCGCTTCTGGCTAGAACTTTTGCCGGAACCAGAGACCCAGACAAGACCGCAGTGCCAGTACCAGACCCAGAAAGCAGAGCTGTATCCAAACCGCAAACCAGACCCAGACCAGACCGCTGTGCAGTGCCAAGAACTTTTGCCAGAATCAGAGATCCAGACCAGCGGAGCAGAGAGAACCGCAGCTAAACCTGTTGTCCAGATCTGTGACGAGGCCCATTCCTTCCAAAATTAGGAGTGAGTATCCAGCCAGAGCTGTACAGAACCAATCTCTTAGTTTAAAATAATCTAATTGAAACCATTTCCACCTATTTAGAACTGCATAGAAATCGTGTGTCCATTCTGTGATTTCAAACCTGTGAAAGTGTCATTTGTCATCATGAGCTTTACTTTATTTCTGAGAATCTACCTCCACTAAATCCTTATCCTCTTTCCGTAATCACACTCGACGCACTCGAAAAAAGTGTTGCGAATTGCAATTTGACTCAAACTTCTTCACCTGTCAAAAATAGCTGTCTTTTGCTTCCATTGCTGAAATTCGTTTTCAACCTGATAATCCCTCATGAATCATTGCTAGTGTTGACCTGAACTAATTCAAAGTAGCTGTCACCCACCCTGAATCTCCTATAGGGAATGAAAATCATTTTTAGCATATTTTCACTTCATTGCAAACCACATTTAAAAGTATTTTTGACTGTTTAAAAGCATACCGGTTGCTCTAAGCTTGCTAGGGGGGAACTAGGATTTGTATTGCATTTGATTATATTCCTGAAAATTGTGTGCTCTTTTCCATCTCTTTATATTGCAGAGGGGGGGAGTGAATTGTCAAAAGTGATCATATTATCTCTTGTTGAAACCATATCAGTTTATTTCTGTGCTGCATTCTTTCCATCATTGCTTTTCCTTGAAACCATAAAAGTAGTCTCTGCTACCTTATCCTTTCTATACCAACTCCTCACTGATTGAAAAGAGTGTGCAATTGTAACATTACCCATTGTTGATTAACATTATATTCATAAGTGTGCTATCAAATATTAATGTATTCATAAAAGGTGATATATATATATATATATATATATATATATATATATATTGTAGGGGAGGACTGGCCGCGAGGCCCTCCTCACCTGCAGCCTTCTCCCCAGGTGAGGACCATGACTCGGTGGCCGTCCCCTCATGCCACCCGGGCCCAGGTGGAGGAGGGGTCACCCGCCGACACATTGCCCACACATATCCGTTCCCTGCATATACCAAAATTCAGTTAGGCCTAGAAGCCATCTTGTTTAGCAAACATGGCGTGAGTTCAGCACACTGTAACGAGGCCCCCACCTTTGGAGGGCCTTTCATGCATCTCTGCCGCCGCAGTAGCCCTGGTAGATCCGCTGCGAGCGCGTTCCCATGAGAAAGTCGGATATGAGCTAACCCGAGATGCTAACACTGCAACATTGTATCATCCACAATGTAATATTGCACCCTGCATGACCTGGTCCGCGAGGCCGGGGTGACGGGAAAAAAGCTGAAGCATCACTATCTGAAGAAAGTAGAAAATAATTCAAGTATGGTATTAACGAACTACCTCGGTTTAAACAGATCCTGTAAACTGTGAATAAACCATAAAGATGTAACGTTACATGATACCACCCCAGGTCTGGACTAGTGCTGCTACAACCACAGAGAAAGATGTCGACCAAATGTATAGCCTTTATTTACTCATATATGTTTTCTTAATCACCTAAAGCAGCGAGCATCAATTTCTGTAGGCCATAACCTAGAACGACCTCGTGTAACGTTTAATGTACATAAAATAATCACATCATGTAGTAAATATAATGTTAGGTAACGAAAAGGTACTCGGACCGACTGTATTAAAGAAATGTGTAACGAAATGGAGATATATATGTGTGTTTAAATAACATCAAAATAAGGCGGAACATTATAAAAGTTCTGCATTCAAAAGTTAGCAACGCACGAGGAAAAAACCTTTGTGAGTATATGCAAGGCCATTCTCCCTCCCACCCTACCAAGCCTGCCAGATAAGGAAGCTAAGGCCTGTGCCGCGCTCCCTCACCTCCCCCAACCAAGCTGGAGCCGCTTCAGAGAGTCAGAGGCCCCGGTACCGCACCCAAGGCCACAGTCCACCACCTGTGTTATTTACAGCACGGTAATAAACCCACGTTTTGAATCCACTGATCTACCAGCACCCTCTCGTAAAGTCCACAACCCTCCCCCTAGACCACCCCAAGAACGACCCCCATCACTAGGACAAGACACAGAGACCCATTTATATAATAACTTCTAACGCGGCAGACAGGCATGTACCAGTCGGCTCAAGCCCCAGAACTCAGCCCCTCGACCTAAAATACCGGTCAATAGGACACAGGTAAATCTCACCCCAACCGACAATCACCGGACCTCTCAAGAGGTGCATTCCTCATGTGTTGCGTTTATTTTATAAGACAAACTGCCGAGCGATTTATTGATGAACTTAGATGTCGTTTCTTGAATAACTGCAGTGTGCATGGCCTAGGGCAAACGAGTCAGGAAAGGTATTCATCTTTGTCACAGGCTGCCCCAGCATACCAACACCGCTCGGATGACCTCAAGCTGGCCTGCCAGGCCCAACCCAACCCACGAGGCTGACCAGTGACGT
Organism: Ambystoma mexicanum; assembly: GCF_040938575.1. Classification (NCBI taxonomy): domain Eukaryota; kingdom Metazoa; phylum Chordata; class Amphibia; order Caudata; family Ambystomatidae; genus Ambystoma; species Ambystoma mexicanum. Next base: position 249,725,284 of record NC_090923.1, on the reverse strand, counting down.
CCTCACGCCAAGACCAACCACGCTGCAGCAACACCTATAGTTAGTCGACGCCACCCAATCCCAATTAACTTGTGCCCCCTATAGTGTGTAGGTTCTGATGACGTTTTTTGTATTAGAAATACGCCTGTCTTTGCTATTGTCAGACAGAGCGCTCTCGGAGGTTGCAGAGTTCTTTGCATGCCCTATTCTTTGGATAAACTCCCACTTACGCTCACCCGCACTCTGTCTTGGTCTTATTCCCACTACGGGAGAGTCCCTTATTGTCTCTCATTGCGGGGAGGATCGTGCTGAAATTGGGGGCGCTTCCTTTCAGTGGTGACCCCGATAGCGTGATATCTCCAAATTATTTTTCCTAACTCCTTTCTAACGACCCCCTTGTGGCACGAGAATCTCCGGTCGAGAAGGGATACGCACGGTGAGCCGGCTCCGGGAGGCTGCCCGCCAACGGCGACCGGCACAATAAGAAGTGCGCACTCAATGAGAAAGGGTACGGGATCCCGATTGGAAAAAAATCCCCTTTGAGTGCCGCTCGCCGGAGCCAGGGGCTGACCGTTGAGTTACCGGTGACACCGCCTGGACGGACCCAGTTTCGGAGACTATCGGTTCAAGACGGGCACGTGAGTACTGAGTGCGAGCGATCGTAAAGGGGAAGGGAGGGGAAACTGTGAACAGGAGAACGGGGACAGGTAGAGGAGAAGAATAACGGGGGTCTACTAAAGACGGGTCTTGAAACTTTCTTTATCTTTTCTTTGCATATGGCCATTAGGAGTAAGAAATAAGTGAAGTGGTAGAAGTGACGGAAACCTAGCTCCGAAAGGGGGTGGAAGGCGGCGCCGCATAGTGCTATCTAAACTAGTACTGGGAATATATGAAGAAGTAAGAAATAAGTTATTGGTGTCTGGCAAAAGGAGACACCGGGAATATTTTTTAGCGATTGCTACTCTCTCTATTTCTTTTTTTCCATTCCACGGGGCAGGGGAAGAAAGCGAAAAGGGTATAAGATAAATATACTTGTAGAAGAACTATAAAATAGGGAGCACATTTTGAGGAGTGGGGACTAAGTAGTGGCACGTACAGACGTGAACATAGCAACCTTAGCAGAAAAACAGGGACAGCTGGCCAGGGAGGAAAGGGAGGAAATAAGACGAGGTGTGAGTGGAAAGGCATTGTGATGGGTGCGCGCACCGTGTGAGTGTTGGAGACGACCGGTTGACCGCGAGGTGGCGCCAGAGAGTGTTGACCATAACCAGTACTTGATCAGTTGCAAGCGGAATCACATGAGAGTGTATGGGAATGGGAAGGAGATGAGCTATGGTGAGTGCGAAAGGATTTGCGCAGTGAATAAACTTGGGTGATAATATTTGAGACGTCCGCTCTTGTCTGTGCCATAAAGGTATACATACACATATCTACACCTAACTAAAAGTAAAGAAGGTGGACACGGCTGTGTTAGTGATTTAGAGGATGGGGGCCGAAACTCCCTTGTCACATATTTGTAAGAGCTTACCGGGATACGCTGAACGAATAAATAAATATCACGATCAATGGGTAACAGAATTGAAGGGGGAGGGTCTGCCCCAGATTTGGCCCGAGGGAGGGTCTTTTGACAAAAGCGTTCTTGATATGGTACGAACATGCATTAGCCTCAAGTATAAGGGGAAACAATGGCAAAATAGGAAGGAGATATTAGACCTCTGGAGATTGTTTGAGGAGGTACCCCCACCCAAAGCTCCGGCACCAAATATTGATCTACCTTCCACCACAGATAATCCATTGATGATTCCAAGAGAGGAAAAGGAACAGCTAAGTACAGCACAACCTGCGGAGGTGATTAGTTTGTACCCGATATTACCTAAACCAGCCCCCGCAGCAGGATACAGCGACCCTACGTATGTGCCTCCCCCCACAACTGGTACACCACAAAGACCAACAGCCCCCCCGCCATACGAAATCACCAGAGAGCGCGCCCAGGGAAGCACACAGAGGGTGGATATAGAGAAGCTAACGAGTGACTTAGAGTCGAGGCTTACTGTGGCAAGGGACGAACTCTCAAGAATAAAAGACATATGTGAGCGCACAGCGTGTGCCCCCACACAATCAGGACGCACGTCTAGAGCGTCGAGCGAAGGTAGACAGATTGAGGAAGGATGGAAAAAGGGGGAAATACTGTTCAGGATTGAGGAAGAGCCGACACGAATAATAGAGGTAGGAGCAGTAGAAGGGAGCATTGGTGATGTATCACGAGAGAGAGGGATCAGAGAGGACTTGTTATGTGATGTCAGAGGAGGGTTGGATGACAGTGATAGGTTGAGTATGGCAGTGGGAGGGGAAAGCGAGGAAGTGGACGGTGCATGTTCGCTAGGGACTATAGACGACGAATGGATGGGACGACTAAGAAATAGGGTAGGGAAGATGGCGTCATTGGAGTCAGCAGCAATTAAGGAAAGGGAGGGTGCAACTGCAAAAGGGAAGTTACAACTTCCATTGATACACAGAGGGGAGGGGAGACCAAACTATATACCATGGGCTCAGATGGATAAGGCTAATTTAATGAAATTATTGCCCCAGCTGTCAGGAGGGGCGAGCAAGTGGATATATGCATTTGAGAAACATACCGCCGGCATACCGTTGGCAGTAGGCGATGTGAAAAGCCTACTAGTAACCGCAGTAGGAGATCAAGCGGACAGAGTATGGGCTAAGGCTGGTTTCCCGGCCGTGACGTTAGATTGTGATCGTCATGATGGGGCTTCCTTTAATACAGTACGAGCAAGGGTGTGGGACGCGCTGCGGGAAACATTCCCAGATACCCCTGATTTACAGTCAGTAATGCAATGTACAATGAATGACGGGGAGGATGCTATGGATTACATTCTCCGGGTGCAGGAGATGTGGAGAGCGGAAACGGGCACGCCCTGGCACCAATCCACATCTCTATTTTATTTTATCATTAAGAGAGGGCTCCCAAAAGAGGTGCAGAAGGCACTCGATAAGATAGCGGGCGTTGAGGCGAAGGGGTGGCCAGAGATCCAAAGTATAATAGTGCACCATTGCAAAAGGATCAAAGAGAGAGAGAGGGAAGTAGCACAGAAAAGGTTGGCAGACGAGGCAAAGTTGGTACAATCAAAACTAGTGAAGGTTGCAGCAGCGGTAGCAGGGCTCCCACTCATGAGGGAGGGAGACGAAGGAGAGGAGGGGCAAATAGCAATACAAGGAAGAATAGCAGCAAATTGGGCAGGACAAGGACAACGACAGTGGACTGAGCAGGAGCAGAACGGAGGTCCAACGTGGCAAGAGTGGGCCCCAAGAGGGGGAAGAGGTGGGTACCGGGGCCGAAGAGGAGGACAAGGGTATGGAGGAATGGGAGGTAATGGGTGGCAGGGTCCCAGAGGTCCACAGGGGAGCTGCTGGAATTGTGGGAGATGGGGGCACTACTCAAGAGAGTGCAGGAGCAGACAAAACAACGGGTTCCAGGAGACAGAACAGTACGGTCACCCCCACCCAGGAAGCCCCTACGGCCTCCCCATGGGACAATACCAACAACCAGAAAATGTAGGACAAAGAAGTAACGCACAACTACACGGACATCAGTACAGGACACAAAACCACCCACAGAATAATGACAATATGCAATACACGCCAGGTAACACTTTCGCCACAGTAGCTAACGGAGCACCTGCTCCCGCACCTTACAGCGGGGTGTCAGTAGTTTCGGGGAACATTTTTGATCAAGGGGGGGCAATGAGACACCCCGCATAGGACAGCCCACAGAGAGCACTTGCGTGTCCAGTACTATCTACGACCCACAATGCATCAGAGGAACCATTGATAGGAGCGCAGATAGGAGACAAGCAGTTCATATTCATGGTGGATTCGGGAGCGGAGAAATCATGCATTAGAGAGGGCCGGTTCCCGTTATCTAATAGAACGTTAGAGACGCAGGGGTTCTCTGGGGCTGTAATTGAAGTTCCTTACACAGAAGCATTGGATGTGACAGTGGGGGGTAAAACAGTGAAAGCACCCTTACTGTACTATGAACACTCTCCCATTAATTTGCTGGGGAGAGATCTCTTAAGCAAACTAAATATGACAATATCATTCACAGGGAGCGGTATCGTATGTTCGACGCCAGGCATATGCCCCCTCCGCATATTAGCAGTAATACACGGCCACACAATTATGCAAGAAATCAGAGGGTTACCAAGAAACGAGGAGATGTTTGTTGAGGGCATGAGAACATTGGCTCTCATAGTACCAGAACTAAAAAGGATGGATTGGAGGATTCCAGCCGAATTCCTCTTCCGCCCCATAGCAAGCCCCGACACTGCTCTCGGGTCAGTGATATCGTTGGATTTACACGCAGTACACGTGTCAGCAAACAGAATATGTGTGATTGGCGTTGACATGGAAGGATGTGAGTGGCGGACAGTACTGTGTACAAATGCAAATATCCCACTGAGGGAGCTCTCGGACGAGGAGCTATTTTCAGACACTGAGACAGATGGCGAAATAGTGATGGAACTAGCAATGCCGTGTGACATTGTAGTTACAGCCAGAAAAACTCAAGTTGAATTAATGGCAGTAGTAGGAGCACCACATGCATTTTTTGATGACGACATGAGGTTAGTACCCTCTAACATATGGACAAATGGCCCCCATGACGTGGGGTTATTACATGGGGTTCAGCCTGTGGTAATAAAACTGAAACCGGGAGCAATTATACCCCGGGTAAAACAATATCCATTGTCACGCGAAGCAGAAGAAGGGATCAGAGAGACACTAGATGCACTGCTAGCACAAGGAATAATAGTGCCCTCAAACTCCCCATGCAACACATGCATTTACCCGATTAAAAAGGCGAAGGGAGGTTCATGGAGGATGATACAGGATTTACGCCCACTCAATGATGTGATTCAGAAGGAGTTCCCTTTAGTCCCGAACCCATCAACAATACTGTGCAACATTCCGAAAACGGCATCCCACTTCACAGTTATTGACCTAAAAAATGCATTTTTCTCAATTCCCTTAGCAGAGGAGAGCAGGTACTTAACAGCGTTTACACTAGGGGGGAGGAGGTTCGAACACTGCAGACTACCACAAGGATATTGCGAGAGCCCAAGCATATTCAACAGGGTACTACATGAAGATCTGGGGAATTTGTCTGTAGAAAGCACAGTGATTCAGTACGTTGATGATTTATTGATCTGTGCACAAACTGAGGAAGAGTGTAGAAAGGACTCAATAACACTCCTGACATTATTGGCCAATAAAGGGTACAAGGTGGACAAGGGGAAGTTACAATACTGTCTGACAGAGGTCCTATACTTGGGACAGCTGATATCAAAGGATGGCAAGCGGATCATACCAGACAGGGCACAGGCGATTAGAGCAGTTGGGGAGCCCAAAACAGTAAAAGAGATGCAGAAATTTCTGGGTATGTGCAACTATTGCCGAGCATGGATATTGGATTATGCAGCATACACGAGGCCCTTGTTACAGGCACTAAAAGAGGCACAGCAGGAAAACAAACACATAGAATGGACAGAAGAGATGAACACAGCATTTGACTCACTAAAAGAGCTGATATCAAGCGCTCCAGTACTGGCAAATCCAGATTATGGGCGCGAATTCTTCTTATTTTCACACTGCAAAGGAACACTGATGACAGCAGTATTGACACAAAAGACATCGTTAGGGCACAAACCACTGGCTTACTATAGTGGCACCCTAGACGCAGTAATGCAAGGTCATTTCGCGTGCGAGCAATCTCTAGCTGCAGCCGCGTTCGCGATTGAGAAAAGTGCCACGATAGTGATGGGCTGTCCTGTGACACTGTTTGTGGAACACTCACTCTTTGCAATATTAGAGCGATCAAAGAGCACATTGACAACACAACGCGCCACAGCATATGAAATAATACTGTCCAGCGCAAACATCCACATAGTAAGATGTAAAACAGTGAACCCAGCCACATTCATCACAGAGGCATGCACCGTAGAGGACATGCAAAACCACAACTGCGCTACGTTCACAGGTGACGAAGGTCAGGATCAAGTGATTTTTGAGAATGCCCTGAACGAGGGAGAGGTGTATTTCGTGGACGGGTCAGCATCAATAGATGTGGAGACAGGAGAGAAACATGTGGGTATGGCAGTTGTACGATTAGAGGAAGATGAATACGAGACACTAGTGCAACACCGCCTCCCATCCCACTATTCAGCCCAAGCAGCAGAACTAATTGCGCTAATAGAAGCATTGCATGCCGCCAAGGGGTGCGCAGTGACGATATATACCGACTCAGCATACATGACAACGACAGTACACGGCGGGTTGGCACGATGGGGGCGGAGAGGGTTCCGACGAGCAGATGGAACACCAGTTCAGCATGCAGAACTATTGAAAGAACTGATTGAGGCTCTGCAAGACCCCACGGCAGTGGCCATTGTAAAATGCCAAGCCCACACCACAAATACAGATTTTATATCTTTGGGGAACGCGGCAGCAGACGCCGCTGCCAAAGAAGCTTCGTATTTACAGAAAGGTGTAGTAGGAGAGTACATGTTGCACCACACAGCAAGCCAAGAGGTCCCCACAGGTTACAACATGATGCCCACACAGGAAATAATAGAGCTGCAAGAGGGAGCTAGTGCAGAAGAAAAATTGCTGTGGACTAAAAGGGGATGCAGCAAATCGCCGACTGATTTGCTGTGGCGACAAAAAAGTTCAGGAAAAGCGGTAATGCCAGTAACATTGTTAGAAATAGCATTTCAACAACTACACTTTCCCGCACATAACGCAAAGCAACACATAATGGCAGAGATACAAGAAGATTGGTTTGCACCTTGCCTCCATGAACACGTCACAAGACTGGCTTTAGAATGCACGACATGTCAGATTTACAACTCAGGTATGACATTACGCACACTGAGAGGAACGATACCCAAACCAAATGGCCCATTCAGAGAGCTCCACATTGATTATGTAGACATGGGAGAAAGATGTAACGGGGCTCGCTACATGATTGTGGTTGTATGTCCATTTTCGAGATGGGTGGAGGCAGGCCCCTGTGCGCGCCCTGATGCGAAGGGCGCCGCGAAGTTCCTAGTGCGGGAAGTGTTCCCGCGCTGGGGGATTTGCGAAGTTATTCGCTCAGATAACGGCACGCATTTTGTTAATGAACTATTCAAGGAAGTGACTACCCTATTGGGAATAAAGCACAAATTATGTTCGATTTATCATCCTCAAAGTAATGGCGTAGTGGAAAAGATGAACGGTCTGTTAAAAAGCAGATTGTCAAAACTGTGTTTTTCCCTTAAAAAGACCTGGATGTACTGCCTGCCTTTGGCCTTGTTCGAGTTACGAAATCAGCCAAGTAAAGACCACCACTTGTCCCCGCATGAGATCGTCACGGGAAGGAGAATGCACACAGCGCATTCACCTCTCCGTGAACGTTCTGATGCACACAGAAGTGCAGCGATATTAGGAGAGGAGTTCACAGAGTACTTGAGAAAACTGACACGGGCAGCGCGCGTAATTGCAAAGCAACTAGCCCCCCCCTCTACAAGGGAGGAGGGGAACACAACAGAAACAGAGACATTGCCTGAAAAACCATTACAACTAATGCCTGGTGACCTTATATATGTCCGAAGTTTTGTGCGAAGGTGGAATGCACCACGTTTCCATGGCCCTTATGAGGTAGTGTTTTGCACACCCACAGCAGTAAAGGTAAAGGGCCTACGATACTGGGTGCATTTGACAGACGTACGCAGAGCTTATAGCACCGTGGAAGGTGAGGTACAGGACGAGGCACAGACAACTGCGGACAATGAAGTTGTGCAGAATGGATGATGGGAATTTTGTGTGCATTAAGTGATGAACACTGAACGCGAATGGCGCACGACATGTGTACTGAAATAAACCTGTGTATATACATATATATATAATTTTTTTTACAACTTTTGAAGGTTTTTGTGGTCCTTTTTGGGTTTTGGAGAAGTTTTCTTTCTCTCTCTCTCTCTCTCTCGACTTTTCTCTTTATGAATGAAATAATGTACTGATAGTAATATTTGTAAAGTTACCTTGTCTGTGGACATACCCCCTCCCTCACCCACTCCCATACTTTGCCGAAAAAATTTCACAACGTTCTAAATGTTTACATGCTTGTACTTAATGCACTTTTATGTCTCAAACAGGATTTACTATGGCATCGAATGGGCAGCCTGCAACTAATAGATTTGTTAGATTTAGAGAAATGTTAGTAGATAGATTGACATATTCATACGAATGCGGTTTATCAATGTGTGTTATCGTGTTCTTCATCTCAATATTTTGCCTAATGACACATTGGGTCATAGCGTTCATCTCTACTGAGATGAACGAGGGGGGAGGGGAGAGTAACACCACCCTTGCCCCTGGCACGAATTCAATTACAAATATGAATATTAAAGAAGGTGATTTTTTGATCTGGGATGGATCCCGCCTTGTATGGGGTTACTACACTGCACCACCCACTGCTGCCCCGTCACGATCAAAAGATAAAGATATGGAAAATGACACAATGTCCCTACCTGAAATATATAACAGCCCCACTACCCTTCCCGCCCCGATACAAAACAGCGATTTGTTGTTTATTGAGGAAAATGGAAAAGTAATTACAATGACAGAACACAAGTCCCTATATGAAGAATTGGAAAAGGGGGGAGGGAATGAGAAAGGGGGGCCTATTCTTTCACCTATCGAAACTATAAGGTATAGGAGGGGGGAGAGAAGTAGGCGAAGAAGAGAGACAAGCAGGAGGGGGTATGATGAGTATTATGGGTTAGGATTAGACAAGATGGAAGACCCACGACACCCCCACCAAGCAAATAAATGGTATGCAGATATGAGTACAACAGCTAAACAGACAACTAATGAAAGCTGCTATGTCTGTTCGCTCATCCCCCATGCATCAGGTACACCCAAAGTGTTGTTGCCAAGAGAATTGCCCATTGTGGATGCCCAATGTCTCCTTCATCTCACACTGTGTAGAATAAAGAACACCTTTCAAGCACACGATGTCTCTTTCAAAATAATACAGGACAACAAAACGTGCTATTCAAAAGCGTCTGGAGTGGTCTGTCCTAAAGAACCTTTCTTTGTAATACAAGGGACGCTGTTTTCAGAAAACAAATGGAAAGATGAAGAAGTACTGTGCAAAGCGGAAGCACTGAGAGGTGTCCAGCCAGACAAGCTGCGATGGATGGAAAAAACGTGCTTACCAATATGGAAAGAACACATCTCTAAACTAACATGGGTAACAGCGATGGAGAAACCCTTCAAGCTACAAAGTGAAATACAAAACGAACTATGTTTCAAGGGAGAAGGAAAAGTGGCAATGGGAACGAACAAAAACTGTAACAAAACTCTCACCATCCCAGACATGAAAAAAGGAACAGCAGCACTAATGGACACATACTGGGTATGCGGGAATCAGGCTTACTTGCACCTTCCCCAGGCATGGAGTGGCAGCTGCTCAATGGCCACTTTGCATTCGGCCCTAATGGTGATTCCAGAAAGCCACGTCGACGAAAATAAAAGGACGCAAGGAAACATGAACAAGGACGAGACGTCTCCCACTGCAGAAGCACACCTCTATGTCCTGTCCTCCGGAGGGGAAGAAGAGGAGCTATCACGGAACAAGCGAGCATCAAACTACATATCACAAGCGTCATCCGATTTATTGGCACAGATCCCAGACAGGTATCGCCTGTTCAGCTCCGTGGAAACATTTTTTGCCTCACTGGTTTCAAGTGTCCAAGCAAGAGCAAATGCAAAATGGCTTCAGATCACACGGTGGGAACTGATTCAGCTGGCCAATGACACTGAAGAAGGGTTCAACATAATAAAGGTGGAACTACGAGCTCTGCGACTAATGACCATGCAAAACAGGTATGTTCTGGACCTGCTAACAGCAATCGATGGAGGTGTTTGCCGAAAAATAGGAAGTGCGTGCTGCACGTTCGTACCTTCTGAAGACGCAGAAAATGGGTCCCTGTCCCACGTCATTGAAGCAGTCCATAACCTGGGAGAGAAAATGAAGCTGGAAGGTGGGGCTAAAGACAGCTCATGGTTCGACAATATCTTCTCCTGGGTTCCCTCCTGGCTTGGAATGACGATGAAATTATTGATACCAGTTGCGGTGGTCCTCCTCGTGGTGTTCTGCCTGTGCCAGGTGGGCCTTCGATGTTGTGCTAACGCAGTCCCTAACGGTGCGATGATGATGGTGACAATGGGCAACTCTGGTGGTACAATTAAGGCGACACAAGAAGTACATGTACAGACAGGATCAGATAACACTCCCAGATACCAGTTAGTGCCTATGTGCCGTGATAAGTACATAGTAGATAAACTATGGCACACCACTATCAAAGAACCCCGAGATGTGGAACTGGAATGGTATGAGGAGGTCTGGGTAGACTTGGAAGGGACGGGTGACTGTATATATTTAACATGTACCCCAGATGAGTATGCTAGAAGAGGTGAGAACTTGAGGGGGGTATGCAGAGCCTGGATGCCTAGAAAAGGAACACCTGCATGGGATGACGCAGTGATAGAGGAGCAAGAATGTAGAAGATTAGAAGAGCTAAAGAATTCGTTACTTTAGTAACGAAAGGGGGGAAATGTAGGGGAGGACTGGCCGCGAGGCCCTCCTCACCTGCAGCCTTCTCCCCAGGTGAGGACCATGACTCGGTGGCCGTCCCCTCATGCCACCCGGGCCCAGGTGGAGGAGGGGTCACCCGCCGACACATTGCCCACACATATCCGTTCCCTGCATATACCAAAATTCAGTTAGGCCTAGAAGCCATCTTGTTTAGCAAACATGGCGTGAGTTCAGCACACTGTAACGAGGCCCCCACCTTTGGAGGGCCTTTCATGCATCTCTGCCGCCGCAGTAGCCCTGGTAGATCCGCTGCGAGCGCGTTCCCATGAGAAAGTCGGATATGAGCTAACCCGAGATGCTAACACTGCAACATTGTATCATCCACAATGTAATATTGCACCCTGCATGACCTGGTCCGCGAGGCCGGGGTGACGGGAAAAAAGCTGAAGCATCACTATCTGAAGAAAGTAGAAAATAATTCAAGTATGGTATTAACGAACTACCTCGGTTTAAACAGATCCTGTAAACTGTGAATAAACCATAAAGATGTAACGTTACATGATACCACCCCAGGTCTGGACTAGTGCTGCTACAACCACAGAGAAAGATGTCGACCAAATGTATAGCCTTTATTTACTCATATATGTTTTCTTAATCACCTAAAGCAGCGAGCATCAATTTCTGTAGGCCATAACCTAGAACGACCTCGTGTAACGTTTAATGTACATAAAATAATCACATCATGTAGTAAATATAATGTTAGGTAACGAAAAGGTACTCGGACCGACTGTATTAAAGAAATGTGTAACGAAATGGAGATATATATGTGTGTTTAAATAACATCAAAATAAGGCGGAACATTATAAAAGTTCTGCATTCAAAAGTTAGCAACGCACGAGGAAAAAACCTTTGTGAGTATATGCAAGGCCATTCTCCCTCCCACCCTACCAAGCCTGCCAGATAAGGAAGCTAAGGCCTGTGCCGCGCTCCCTCACCTCCCCCAACCAAGCTGGAGCCGCTTCAGAGAGTCAGAGGCCCCGGTACCGCACCCAAGGCCACAGTCCACCACCTGTGTTATTTACAGCACGGTAATAAACCCACGTTTTGAATCCACTGATCTACCAGCACCCTCTCGTAAAGTCCACAACCCTCCCCCTAGACCACCCCAAGAACGACCCCCATCACTAGGACAAGACACAGAGACCCATTTATATAATAACTTCTAACGCGGCAGACAGGCATGTACCAGTCGGCTCAAGCCCCAGAACTCAGCCCCTCGACCTAAAATACCGGTCAATAGGACACAGGTAAATCTCACCCCAACCGACAATCACCGGACCTCTCAAGAGGTGCATTCCTCATGTGTTGCGTTTATTTTATAAGACAAACTGCCGAGCGATTTATTGATGAACTTAGATGTCGTTTCTTGAATAACTGCAGTGTGCATGGCCTAGGGCAAACGAGTCAGGAAAGGTATTCATCTTTGTCACAGGCTGCCCCAGCATACCAACACCGCTCGGATGACCTCAAGCTGGCCTGCCAGGCCCAACCCAACCCACGAGGCTGACCAGTGACGTCCTCACGCCAAGACCAACCACGCTGCAGCAACACCTATAGTTAGTCGACGCCACCCAATCCCAATTAACTTGTGCCCCCTATAGTGTGTAGGTTCTGATGACGTTTTTTGTATTAGAAATACGCCTGTCTTTGCTATTGTCAGACAGAGCGCTCTCGGAGGTTGCAGAGTTCTTTGCATGCCCTATTCTTTGGATAAACTCCCACTTACGCTCACCCGCACTCTGTCTTGGTCTTATTCCCACTACGGGAGAGTCCCTTATTGTCTCTCATTGCGGGGAGGATCGTGCTGAAATTGGGGGCGCTTCCTTTCAATATATATATATATATATATATATATATATATATATATTGTTTAATTTTCAAATAAATCTTTTAATTTGCAAAACAAACCTACTTCTTGGCTCAGTGAGGTCAGGGGGATTCAAAGAGAGGGGCATTATACAAGGGTTTATCATCCAGATCTATGAACTTGTCATAAAAATATATAAATAAGGGCTTCCCTTGGGCATCCCAGACTAGGCATTGACTTAGTTGGAGTGCTGAATTGAAGTCACTTAACAGAGTAGGGGCTCAAGCCGGGACATCTGGATTAGAACTACCACTTGTGCAGCTTAATACAGTGTGCTAACTGACAGGGTACATAAATCCTGTTGGATCACCACGCTGTGTTACACTGTAAAAGCACCCCTCAAAAGAAGGACGCTCTTAAGAGACTGTTAGGGAGAATTCTCTGTTTAGGCTGAATTTCCTAACCTAGTGAGTCCCTCAGCGGCTTTGCTGGATTTCTGGAGTTTGTTTCTCCATCCTGCCAATAGTGAGACTCTTTATCTCCCACTCTTGGACGTGAATGTGTGTAATTCCTTTGAATGTCAATGTGTTCTATGGGCTATGGGGTCTTTTACTCCATAGGGTCTCATATGTTTTTCTATGTGTGTTACACCGCACCCTCCGTGCCGTAGCACTGGGGCGTCCTAGCGGACCTCCATCATAGACTCCATACCCGGGGACAGACTACTGTCTCCCCGGGCATGTAAAGTCACCATTGGCTTTACTAGACTTAAATTTACTAACAGAACTAGTACACACCATCCTATTGTGGACGTACTAGTAGGGGTAATTCGATTACTCCTAGGTCTGTTATTCATGGGGGCACTGTCCCGTCCCCCCTTGTCGAGTTTTGGCTGGTGGCAGTGGAAACTACTTGTTACATTCGACCCCGAATATAACTCTATGGGTTTCTTCCCATTGTTGGAGGTTAATACTTTTCCTCGTTAATCTCTAACATGCCACCGGTTTATTTATCTTAAATAAATCTATCGGTTGGTATTTTCTGCCAGAACTTGGTATTTAAAATGGGGTCTGTGTTCGTCTCTGTGACTCCTAAAACAAAGGTTGAGCCCTTTGTTCCACTTTTGGCGGGCCTCTACACAGAGGCTCTTCAAAGTGGTGCCATTCTGTGTGGGTACCACAGGGGCTGTTGGAGGGGGTTTAGGCACCCTGGACTGAGTTGCCTTGCCAACTCAAGTCGCACTCTGGTGTGATTGACCCAAGTGGTGAGCCACCCCGCTCACCACTTAGTGTGTTTTGAGTGACAGCTAGGCTGAATGAATGGGGTTTTTTTGCATAAAAGCAGGGCTTTTGGGACTGAATCTTCAGAAGTCGCCACAGGACCTAAGAATCTGACGAGGGTAAAGCTGAGCCGACCTGCAACGACGACACCTCAGGTGGAGCCCTGCTGAACCGACTCACCACTTCCCGACGGCAGAGGCGATCTCAACGCCGGAGAGTCTCTTCCCCTGACTGGTGGGAACAACCAGTCCCCTTTGCTTTTTCTTCGTTCCAGGACGTAGTGGTCGAATTGCCCGTGCTGAGCACCCCGGCAACCGGATAGCCACTACCCCTGTACCGCAACCAAAAGGTGGTGCCATGTGACGGAGCACTCCGCGGCTGGTCTCTTCCCTGGTGGTGCAACGATCTTCAACTTTCCTCCGACGACAAGATCATCTCTTCTCTTGGCAAAGACCCGACGTGCATCCACCACCAGGAACAACTTCCCCCGCCGGAGCTGTCTCTCCACAAACAAGGTACCGTGTCTGCCTGGCTTCCCTTGTGTCGGTTAGCAAGAGGTGTCTGAATCCTCGCCTCTCCATTGGGTCGCCTCCAAGCGTTCTCATCTCTCTGTTCTGAACTGGTCCCATCTTTCTATAACAATTTGCGACAAAGACTCAAAGTGCATTTCCACTGTGATACTTTCTGGGACATATCGCCTTGCCTCTCTCCGAGTGGGCCTGGCCTCTGAACTTTGCAATCTACAGTGAACCCTGCCTTACTTGCCTTGCATTTGTTCGTAAAAGTGTTGGTACCAAGTTGATTTCATACCCTGCCTTTCTCTCCCGTCCTAACGAATACTAGAGTGCCATCTAGGTTAAAGCATTCACCTCTGTCTGCAAATAAGTGGTGCCGTTGAACCTACACTTGTCGAACTATTGTTAGGGGGATTGTTTGTTCTTATAGTAATTGTGCTTGAAGTGTTTACCATATTAGTGCCCAAGTGTTTTTCATAGATATGTTTTATAAATAAATAACTATACATCTTTACACCGAAGCCTTGTTCCGTGTTTGCTTGTTCTACTGTGTAAATTGACCTATTTTGTATACTCCACATACTGCCTAACTCTTCTTGAGGGAAGTCTGACTGCTCAGCCACAGCTACCAAGTGAATCTGTGTGGTACAGACTGCTACCAAGTGGGTTTACTGCCAAACACCTGTAGTCCTAAAACTTTTGCAGTGGTCCCAGAGGGAACTGCACAGGTTTCCGCCTAACACTGGTGTACAGCGGTGGGATTTGTATCGAGTATACAGTTTAGAGTACTTTTCAACACTTTAGGATAACTAACCACAAAGCTTAGCACTAAAAAGCAACTTTCAAAAACATGTCTACTATGGAAGTTTACAGTCAAGAATCCTTGTCAGGTGAAAATACTGAGAGTTTACGAGCCCTCTGTAGACAAGAAAATGTTTCTGTAAAAGGCAAGAAAGTGGAACTGATAGGGAGATTGCTGGAAAACCAAAGCTTGGGTACGGGTTCAGAGGAACCAACTTCTCCAGCGAATGTAGAAAACAGTAATGGTATTGATCTGAATTAAAGTCTTGATAATGAATCAGATGAGGAAAGTTAACCTAATGAAGTTAGCCACTCTGAGCCTCTGTCTGCCTTACCTACTGTACCTACGGGGCCCATATCAGGTCCCACATGTAACCCTGCTTATTTTGAACTTGAAAAAATGAAGCTTGAATTAGAATACAAACGGTTCTTGGCTCAATCCGAAAGAAACCAAGAGCTCGAGTTCAGACGGATGAATGCCCAGGCTGAGCAGAAGCAAGCTGAGTTAAGACTCAGAGAAATAGAACTTAATCACTAGTTATAGATGAAAAAGTTGTCTGTGGAAAATGCTTCTCTCTCCTCTGGTTCCCCTAGAAGCTCCAGTACCAAAAGACCCCGGATGCCGAAGAATTTAGTGGGTATGTATGAACCGAGAATGGATGTTTTGGATTGGTTAAAACTGTTTGAGTACAATCATGGGCTCCAGGACCTCACCGGGAATGATCTACTTCCCTGGTTGTTCTCTAGGCTCCCCCCTGTTGCGACTGATGTGGTAATGGAGTTGGGGGAGGCGGATAAGAAGGATTACGAAAGTGTGAAACTAGCTTTAATAGCTAGATTCGGGAAGACCCCTTCCCAGTATCTTAAGAGGTTTAGAACCCTCAAAAAGCATGATGGTACCCCTTGGGCTACCTGGGTGAATGAAGGGTTGAAAAACTTAGAGGGATGGATTAAGGGTTACAAAGTGAACACTTATGAGGGTATGAAGAATCTTTTTATGTTGGAGTCTATTTATCATGCCTGTTCTCCGGAGCTCAGACAGCACTTGGCTGATTCGAAGGAATTAGATTCCAGGAAGCTAGCTAAGGCTGCTGACTTGTGGGTTGCCAACAGGGCTACTCATAAGGATTCTGGGGCAACTCAGAAAAAGGATGAGGGAAAACAGCCTAAGAAAGACTCAAAAGAGAATTCGAATAACTCAAATTCCAAAGAGGGCCCCAAACAAAACCAAAAGGGTAAGCCACAAGGAAAACCGCAGCAGAATAGTGTGTCTTCTGGTGCCAAACCGGAAGGAGGCCAGAACAAGCCACCATTCCAGAAAGCATTCGGTAAATGCTTTGTTTGTGGCTCGAAAGACCACGTGAAAGGAGATCCCAGATGTAAGGGTAAACCTTCAGGGGTCCAGCTTGTCTCCTTAGCCTTCGCTCCAGAGGAGGAAGTCCAAATGGCAAGTGGAAACTTTCTACTGCTAGCTGATGAACCCATTGGAGTCTCAGCCAGCGTTTAGTGTCTCTGGGGTTGTGGGAACAACAGAATTTAGATGTCTATAATTCTATCCCCGATAATACTAAAGAGTATTATAAGGACAGTGTCCAGGTGAATGGTCAGGAGACTCCTGACATTAGGGACACTGGGGCCAGCATAACTGTGATGGATACATCGTTATTTCAGGCTGAGGATTTTGCTAAGGCACCCAAACGCCTCACCAAGTTAGCTGGAGGGCCTGTGCAGATGCTTCCCCAATTACCAGTTCTCATCGAGTGTAACAACATGACTGTGAAGATCCTGTCAGCATACAGAGTGAGGTACCAGGACGCGTTCTGTTGGGTAACGATTTGAAAACTCTCGGAGTTGTATCGCATACCCCCAGACCTCCTAGTAAATGGTTACAGGAGCTAACCAGACCTGCAAGAGAGAGGACCATGCGCGGTACTCTCCAGGAGATGGTGAAGAAAGAAATCACTCCTGTTCCACTGGAATTGTCGGCCGCTGTCTCGAAGAAATCAGGAGCAAAAGGGAAACCTAAGACTTCTACCCCGAAACCAGCCGCCAGCATTCCAGTGCAGCCAAAAAGGACTTCCCCGCGGTTGTCCAAAGTTACACCCGTAACTCCACCTCCAGCTGAGGCTGAGAGGGAGGTACAACCCTGTGTGGTAGAATTAGACTCTGACGAAGAGCTACTGGAAGGCCAAGAACTCATTGGAGATCTGGATCCTGTTGACCATCCTGAGCTGCAGTCTTTACTGGCAGAAGGTGGACCCAGCAGGGCAGACTTCAGTAAGGGACATAGAGAATGTCCAACTCTGGAAGGTCTTCGCCACCAGGCAGAAGCTCAGGCTGAAGGTCAAGAACCTGGGAAATACAGGTTGCACTGGGAAGATGGCCTCTTCTACAGTGAACCGACCGAGTCTGCACCTGGAGACTACAAACGACTTGTAGTACCCCAAGAGAACAGACCACAGTTTTTGCAGTTAGCCCACGAGATTCCTTTGGCTGGTCACTTGAGTTTCAAGAAGACTAAGGAAAGGCTCTCCCTCTACTTTTATTGGCCAAAGATGGGGGCCGAAGTAAAAAAACACTGCAGGAGCTGCCACACCTGCCAGACCTCTGGTAAGGTTGGCTCCAAGAATGTGGCACCTTTAATGCCTCTCCCAGTCGTGGGAGTCCCATTTGAGAGAGTAGGGATTGACATTGTTGGTCCCCTTGATCCTCCAACCTCCTCAGGCAACAGGTTTATACTTGTTGTAGTAGACCATGCTACTAGGTATCCTGAGGCCATTCCTATGAGGACTGTTACAGCTCCGGCTGTCGCTAAGGCCCTCCTTGGTATTTTTACTAGGGTCAGGTTTCCTAAGGAAGTAATCTCTGACAGGGGGTCAAATTTTATGTCCCACTACATGAAAGCCATGTGGAAAACCTGTGGAGTTACTTACAAGTTCTCAACAGCTTACCACCCACAAACAAATGGGTTGGTAGAACGGTTCAACCGAACCATGAAGAGCATGATAGGTGCTTTAGAGGAACCCCTTAAACGTAAGTGGGACCTTCTACTGCCATGCCTTCTATTTGCTTAGAGAGAAGTCCCTCAGGAGGAAGTAGGTTATTCTCCCTTCGAGCTTCTCTATGGTCATCCCATCAGAGGTCCATTGGCCCTGATTAAGGAGGGGCTGGAGAGTGCTCCTTCCCCCAAGCCAGTCAGAGTGACTGACTACGTGATAGGTCTCCAGAGGAGAATGTCACACATGATGACAGAAGCAAGCGATAACTTGAAAGATGGACAAGCATTGGTCAAGCACTGGCACGATCAAAAGGCTAACATGTTTGAGTTCACTCAAGACCAGCTCGTTCTCGTTATGATCCCAACAAGGCAGAGGGCCTTGCAAGACAAATGGATGGGACCCTTCAGAGTTGTGGGTAAACACGGAGAGGTCAACTATCTGGTGGACTTGGGCAATCCCAAGGAGGCTCCAACAGTCTTCCACACCAACCGACTCAAAGCGTATGTCTCAAGACCTGATGTAGGAGCGTTGCTTCTCGCATCATCCGAGGAAAAAGAAGAGAGTGAAGCTCTTCCGTATCTCCTCAGAGGCTTACCTTTAGACAAAAAAATTGAAGGAGTAAATCTCTCTTCAAATCTGACACCCGAGCAACAAGAAGAGTGCAAATCTATGTTGAATCAGTTTGCCTCCCTGTTCTCGCTTTCGCCAGGCTTGACTGCTTGGGGCCAGCATGACATACTCACTGGTGACTGTCTGCCAGTCAAAAGCAGAGGATACCGAATGTCAGAAAATGTACAAACCCACATCAAAGGTGAGATCAGCAAGATGCTCGATCTCGGGGTAATAGAGCCCTCTACTAGTCCATGGTCTAGCCCAGTTGTGTTAGTACCAAAGGCCAGATCTAAATAACTTAGATTCTGTGTGGATTATAGAGCTCTTAATGCAGTCACCAAGACTGATGCCCACCCTTTGCCAAGAACAGATAAGTTGGTGGACAAACTTGGTGCAGCCAAGTTCCTCAGCACATTTGACTTAACGTCAGGCTATTGGCAAATAGCCTTGATAGACCATGCCAAGGAGAAAACTGCCTTTTCTACCCCCGTTGGCTTATACCAGTTTAAGGTAATTCCTTTCGGATTGAAGAATGCACCTGCTACATTTCAACGGATGGTAAACCAGGTTATGAATGGGATGGAGGACTTCTGCATGGCATACTTGGATGACATAGCAGTGTTCAGCAATTCCTGGGAAGAGCATGTAACCCACCTGAAAGATGCTTTGCAGGCTCTTGGACGAGCCGATCTGACCATAAAGGCGAGTAAATGCCAAATTGGACAGAGTAAGGTAGTCTATCTTGGACATGAGGTAGGAGGTGGAGAAATAAGGCCTTTGCTCAGTAAGATTGAAGCTGTGCAAAATTGGACAACACCTACTACTCAGATCCAAGTGAGAGCCTTCCTAGGCCTCACTGGGTATTACAGGAATTTCATCGAGAACTATGGGGCCATAGCTTCTCCACTGAATGTCATCTCCTCGCCCAAATTCCCTAAAAGGGTTACATGGAACGAGGAGTGCAATCAGGCTTTTGAAAACCTGAAAAAGGCTCTTTGCCAAGCCCCAGTACTCAGAGCTCCTGATTACCGCCAAACTTTCATTGTGCAGACAGATGCTTCAAATGTAGGGATAGGTGCCGTACTCAGTCAACTGGATGGGAAAGGTAGGGAGCACCCCGTTTGCTTCATCAGCCGCAGGCTGAAGGATCCTGAAACAAGGTGGGCAACAATCGAAAGAGAGTGCTTTGCTATCGTGTGGGCTCTGAAGAAGTTTCGGCCATACTTGTATGGTTCTACTTTTGTCATTCAGACTGACCACCAACCCTTGAGATGGTTAATGCAAATGAAAGGGGAAAACCCAAAACTACTGAGATGGTTGATCTGCCTGCAAGGGTTTGATTTCACCATTGAGCACAGGTCAGGGTGTCACCACCAAAATGCTGATGGTCTCTCTAGGATGTATGTCATCGACTAGAGGTATGAGATTCATCCAGGAGTGGATTAAATCCTCCTGTCCCTTAGTCTGGGGGGGGCGAGTTTTAGGGAGAATTCTCTGTTTAGGCTGAATTTCGTAACCTAGTGAGTCCCCCAGCAGCTTTGCTGGATTTCTGGAGTTTGTTTCTCCATCCTGCCAAGAGTGAGACTCTTTTTCTCCCACTCTTGGACGTGAATGTGTGTAATTCCTTTGAATGTCAATGTGTTCTATGGGCTATGGGGTCTTTTACTCCATAGGGTCTCATATGTTTTTCTATGTGTGTTACACCGCACCCTCCGTGCCGTAGCACTGGGGTGTCCTAGCAGACCTCCATCATAGACTCCATACCCGGGGACTGACTACTGTCTCCCCGAGCATGTAAAGTCACCATTGGCTTTACTAGACCTAAATTTACTAACAGAACTAGTACACACCATCCTATTGTGGACGTATTAGTAGGGGTAATTTGATTACTCCTAGGTCTGTTATTCGAGGGGGAACTGTCCCGTCCCCCCTCGTCGAGTTTTGGCTGGTGGCAGTGGAAACTACTGTTACATTCGACCCCGAATATAACTATGGGATTCTTCCCATTGTTGGAGGTTAATACTTTTCCTCGTTAATCTCTAACATACTACCGGTTTATTTATCTTAAATAAATCTATCGGTTGGTATTTTCTGCCAGAACTCGGTATTTAAAATGGCGTCTGTGTTCATCTCTGTGACTCCTAAACCAAAGTTTGAGCCCTTTGTTCCACTTTTGGCGGGCCTCTACACAGAGGCCCTTCAAAGTCGTGCCATTCTGTGTGGGTACCACAGGGGGTGTGGGAGGGGGTTTAGGCACCCTGGACTGAGTTGCCTTGCCAACTCAAGTCGCACTCTGGAGTGATTGGCCCAAGTGGTGAGCCACCCTGCTCACTGCTTAGCGTGTTTTGAGTGACAGCTAGGCTGAGTGAATGGGGGTTTTCTACATAAAAGCAGGGCTTTTGGGACTGGATCTTCAGAAGTCGCCACAGGACCTAAGAATCGGACGAGGGTAAAACTGAGCCGACCTGCAACTACGACACCTCTGATGGAGCCCTGTTGAACCGACTCACCACTTCCCGACGACAGAGGAGATCTCCCCGCCGGAGAGTCTCTTCCCCTGACTGGTGGGAACAACCAGTCCCCTATGCTTTTTCTTCGTTCCAGGACGTAGTGGTCGAATTGCCCGTGCAGAGCACCCCAGCAACCGGATAGCCACTACCCCTGTACCACGACCAAAAGGTGGTGCCTTGTGACGGAGCACTCCGTGGCTGGTCTCTTCCCTGGTGGTGCAAGGATCTTCATCTTTCCTCCGACAACAAGATCATCTCTTCTCTTGGCAAAGACCCGACGTGCCTCCACCACCAGGAACAACTGCCCCCGCCGGAGCTGTCTGTCCACAAACAAGGTACCGGTCCGCCTGGCTTCCCTTGTGTCGGTTAGCGTGAGGTGTCTGAATCCTCGCCTCTCCACTGGGTCGCCTCCAAGCGTTCTCACCTCTCTGTTCTGAACTGGTCCAATCTTTCTATAACAATTTGCGACAAAGACTCGAAGTGCATTTCCACTGTGATACTTTCTGGGACATATCGCCTTGCCTCTCTCCGAGTGGGCCTGGCCTCTGAACTTTGCAATCTACAGTGAACCCTGCCTTACTTGCCTTGCATTTGTTCGTAAAAGTGTTGGTACCGAGTTTATTTCATACCCTGCCTTTCTCTCCCGTCCGAACGAATACTAGAGTGCCATCTACCTCTAATAATAATAATAATAATTTGGCACTTATATAGCGCTATGAACCCTCAGGTATCTGAGCGCTGCTTATTATTACCCACGGTGTGTGGTGCTCATTTATCGACCTCAGAAGGATGAAAGGCTGAGTTTGGCCCTGCCGGGATTCGAACCTGCATTAGCAGGCTCTGCACGGATGTCAAAGCGAGCGCTCTACTCGCTGTGCCACTTGACCGGCTCTGTCTGCAAATAGGTGGTGCCGTTGAACCTAGACTTGTCGAACTATTGTTAGGGCGATTGATTTTTCTTATAGTAATTGTGCTTGAAGTGTTTACCGTATTAGTGCCCAAGTGTTTTTCATAGATGTGTTTTATAAATAAATAACTATATATCTTTACACCGAAGCCTTGTTCCGTGTTTGCTTGTTCTACTGTGTAAATTGCCCTATTTTGTATACTCCACATACTGCCTAACTCTTCTTGAGGGAAGTCTGACTGCTCAGCCACAGCTACCAAGTGAATATGTGTGGTACATACTGCTACCAAGTGGGTTTACTGCCAAACACCTGTAGTCCTAAATCTTTTGCAGTGGTCCCAGAGGGAACTGCACAGGTTTCCGCCTAACAGAGACAGTATGTTTTGCAAAATAAAATACTAACTTCTGTAAGTCAGGAAGGAAATCAATTTCCAGAATGACAACCTTGGTAGATATCAAAATAGCCAGAGAGCACCTCTTACATAAGCTATTTGTGAGAGGCGAATAAACGGAACAGGACCAGACGGTGTGGTTGCAGGCAATCGCACCACATATCACTGCAACAGGGTCAGACAAATGGAGAGATCAGGGTCCATTACATGTGGCCCTGAGTGAACTATATATGGCCCCTAAAGCCAAAGATGAGCATGACAAGATTGTCAGGATAGCGGCATATTTATATTTATATATGGGAGCCATACAGGACAAATATGCTGAAGGCCAAGACCTGGCAAATAGGCAAAAGGTGACATTAGAGAAGGCCCAACCTGACCTGGGCTCTTCTGAGCAGAGGCTGCACAGGAGCCAGGAGTCAGAAAATGAGAGTAGACAGTATCTCATTGAAATCAGAGAGGATATGGGTATCCTGCAACAGGAAAATTCTGACCAGGATACCAGATTTCTGGCCTTGCAGAACGAGTACCAAGAAGGTTTGGACACCCTACTGCAGAGCCAGAAAAAGCTGGAGCAGCAACTTGAATTCAATAGGGCATGCGCAGAGCAGGTAGTCACCCTGCAAAGCCACCTAGATAGGGAGAAGGCAGAGAGCAACAAACTGATTCTGAAAGAACTGGATACCCAGACAGAATTTGAGGAGGAGCGCCAGAAATCTGGTGCCTTTCAAAGGCAGAGGGATGACCTGGCGGCACAGATGCAGGCTCTTAGTCAGGAAAGGGACACCTTAGGCCAGGAAGTCTGCCACTTAAAAAGAAAAATGGAAGAAAATCACCTGGCCCTCCAGGGACTGGGTGACCTCCAAAGAGAGCATCAAAACTTGTTGGAGCGCACCAGGAGGGTGGACGACGTACTGGCAAGAAAGGAGCAGGCCAGTAGGGATGGGACTCAGGAGGTAAACCTCCTGCAGCAAAAACTGGCCCAGTACTCCAAGGCTAACCAGGAAGCACAGAGAGAGAATGAGGCTCTCTGTCAGCAAAATGATAGGCTCCAGCAACAGGTAGCCATGCAGAAGAGACTGATAGACTCTAGCAAGGCCTTGACTGAGGAGCTGAAAGCACAGGCTCTTGCATGGCAACAGGGAGTAGGGGCTGATAGAGATGAGGTTCGCTGGGAAAGGGAAACACCTGAGCATAACCTCAGGAGCCCTAGTACCAGAGGCCTTCATCTCTCCCGGTCCCTGGACTCTGCCACCCCCATGTCCCTGGCGCACATGAGCACAGGGCCACAGGGATGGCAGATTACTATCCAGCCAAAAGTACGGGGCTCATAGGCCAGTACCACCCAGGAATGGATGAGCGGGCATCCGGGTATGGGCACCTAAGTACAGTGCAATTTAGTCTGGAACCCCATGAGAGTGGGCCCCCTAAGGGTATCCTAAAAACCTCTGCCCAGTTAGGTCAGTGGGGGGGTACTCATCAAATCCTGGCAGCAAGGAGGATTTGAAGACTCCTCTGAACATCACAGGACACAGGAGACCAGGTCCCCACATCCTGCCAGCCATTCCAAGGCTTGCAGAATCGGGGAAAACCTGGAAGATCAGACGAGCACATCTGGGAGCAGTGCTTCTGAGTCAGAGGATGAATGAACCAGGGTTACCCGAACCAAAAAGGCCAATAAGGCAAAAAGGGCCTTGCTTAAGGACCCCTTAAAACAGATTAAGGCAATAAGAGTGTCATCACCCCTTATCACAAGAATGCCAAGTATTCTGTTTGGGAACACTTGGAGCTTTACGAGCAAATGATGGAGACTTTCCATTTGAAGGACAGCAGTAGCTGCATTCAGTATGTCAATGGACATTCTCCCCAGAATACTCCAGTTTCTTTGCGGGGTTGGAGGACCAACACCATTCAAGATGGTCCACAAATAGGGCAGCCATCTTGAAACATTTTTCTGTTCACAGAAATCCCCAAGAGGCTCGCAAGGCAGCCTACAATTTGCAATGTGGGGAGGATCAGGCCCCACAAGAATTTGTGCAGGAATTGAAGCGTGCCTTCGCGCAGACTACCAGAAGGGTGCACATGGACAGCAAAGAATTTGTTAACACTTTTTTCCATGCCTGACCCAAATACATAATGACCCAGCTAGTGAGAGATTTTCACGAGAAAAGGTCACTAGACTGGGTCATTGAACAGGCTACACGGATCTAGGAGGTGCAGAAGCCCATAGAAAATAAAAATAACGCAGAGAAAAGCCCCAAATCAACCAGCACCCCTGCTGCTGCCAAGGTGGCAGAGGTAAAGGTTGCCCCCATTTTAGATTTGGAGATGGGGGGGGCCTAAAAACCTGCCTACACCAAATAATTCTCAGCCCAGAAGGCCCTTGGGCCAGTCACAGACAGGGAGTCAAGGAGGTAGTCCCACAAATGGGGTCCCTCGCTCCCCTGACTATGTAAGTCCCCGCTACAAGGGAAGCCGACCCATCCTGCGGTATGTGTGGACTCCTCCAGCCCAAGGAGGGGATCCAACCAGGCACCCAACCCAGGGAACTTCCCTCCTAACTTCCCACAGGAGGGCAGAACATCCCCAAATACTGGGCAGAATTTTTTCCCACATATCCACCCAATTTCTAACCCCAACATCATCCATCCTTCTTTCCGCAATTCACTGAGCCCAGACCACTTAATCCGGGAGAGGGGAGGCCAAGGGTGGAGGGGTACCCAAATCTTCCCAACCCGGGGAACTACCAGAGAAGGGATAGCTACCCTTCCCGGGATCAGCCCAGGGGAGAAAATAGAACCCCGTATCAGTCTGAGCGGGTTTCACAGTTAGAGCGCCAGGTCCAAAATACGGCACGGGATCTGGGTCACATGCTGAGGGCTCAGCAGAACCCTCAGATAAGTATGCCGGCGCAGAATGCCCCGAACTCTGGGCCTGGTGCCCCAGAACAATGACGGGGGCAGCACCCCGATAACCCATCGGTTCCCAGGGAGGAGGCACAAGGGGAAGGGGCTTGTAAAGCCTTGGAGGAAGCTTCCTTCCCCACTTGTAAACAGCCCCTGGAAACCCAAGAACCAGAAACACAATCTCCTACCCCTGAAAATCTGCCAACCAAGGAGCAGAGAGGAGGTAGGAGAAAAAAAGGACCCAAACAGACACAGTTTGTGGAGGAGGTACAGATCTTCCAATTTGAGGGAGAGGGATCCTCAGAGGATCCTGGGAAAAGGATCTTCTCCTTCAGAGATGGGGGAACTCCTCCCACAGAAAGATGGGTCCCAAGGGATTCACATCCCGACTGGGGAGATGTGGGGACTGAGCTAGCGCCGCCCATTATCTCATCCCAGAACCAACCGCATCAAAATCCCCTGGTTGAAACCCATCCAGTTGACTGCCTCCAAAAAGGGGGGGGGTGGCCCAGAACCAGGGGAAACCACAATGGCTCTGATTTCCATTTGCCAACTTTTTCTTGCAGATTCCCAATGACTCTCCTCAGAATTCTTCACAAATCTCTTCTCTCGTAATGTCCAAAACTAAAGAATTAGCCCACCAGTTGTCCAAAAATGTGCATTATCTGTGCCTCCTTGAGGAGAAGGAGGGAAGATACTATTCCCCGGAACAAGTGCAGGGGCAGGGTACAATTTTGGCACTGGTGGACACTGGATCCCAAGCTACTCTTCTGTCCAGAAGGGCCTTTGATGAACTAAATGCAGGAAGGGGGGAGAATTACCGTATTCCTCTCAGCTCTCTTCCTGGACAACTTCAGAACTTTGACGGGAAGGAAATTCCCGTCGAGGAACTGCGGATTTGGACATTAAAATTGGGCGACACAAGGTGAAACACCCGGTCATAGTAGTGACTCCACAGGGCACCCCTTGTTTACTAGGGAATGACCTCCTGAGAAGGTTGTCACCCCTAATAGATTGCGTAAACAAGGTCCTCTGGACCCAGACTAGCCAACCAATAAAATTAAAACAGAGCGTCAACCATGTTAGTTTAAACGGCACATGCCACATGGTTGAACAAAAATCTGACCAAGTAGAATTTCACTTCCAGAACAACCAAATTCCAATCATGACAGTAATAGCAGTAGGACAACAGACTAGTGATGGGGGGTCCTCTCTATTTCTGAAAATCAACCTTCCATCCAGTTTAAGGTGGTATTCCACACTGGAAGGAAACACTCTGAAATTCTTTACTAATCCACAATTAGACATTCCCAATCCAATAGTCCATAAAGATGTGAAATCAGCTCAGAGCCTGGCTGATATTCAGCAAATTGGAGAGCAGTTGTTCATCCCTGTTCAGTTAAATGATGGGAAGGACTCTGTTCTCACCCGAGTGTGTGTGAACAATGGAAAGCCATGTTCCGCCAACTCCCAAAAGATCCAGCCATTGCCACATTTAAACTGATAGACAAATGGGAAATGGACCTGGAAGCACCCAATTCCAAACATCTCCGGCCAAGCAGGTGTATGCTCAAAATCTGCATTGGCAACAAGAGCATAGTCCATAATTGTTGGGTCGTGCGAGACATCACTGCTGCCTTTTACTTAGGCAGTAATATTCTCAATCGCTTTGCCATTAGTTTGTACCTAATAAACTTCAAAGCTTGGTCCCGATTAGCGGATAATCCCATGGGCTTTGATGAGCCAGAAAAAGCATTTAGGTCAGCTCAATTGCTACCTTATGCAGTTGAAATTCAGATTAAAGAGGAAGTCACCATCCCAGAAAGGACCCGACAATTCTCCCTGGAAGTGAAAGTTAAAAGAGGACAAAAATTGAAAAACCCTGATGCTTATATTCATCTAAATGCTTCTCTCCAACAGAAAGGGTTGGGGGTAAACCCAACACCATTAGTCAACATAGAACATGACACCTTTCCAATAGAGATGGATAACAGCGACTTAAAGAGTATTACTCTAGCCACAGGCACCATTATTGGAATGGCGGTTGATGACCGACATTTCTCCATTGATTTAGGACTGTTTTTACAGTGACAGTGAGAACAATACAACACCAGACAGGATCTTTACCCGGCATGGGGGGAACTTCCTGGCGTTCACACCTGCCCTTATGGTAAGAAAGATGTGACCTGTGACTTCAGAGGGGATGAGGTGATTTTCCAAGTCCATGAGGGCTGTCTTTCCCACCTGAAGCCTCCAGTCCAAATCAGCACCCTGACCAGGGAATTCTCCACCTAGCTGGAGGAGGCCGCTGAGATAGCAAAACCAGAAGTCTTTCCAGGCTTCAGGCAGATGGTGGAAGAGAGAGTCAACCTAGCTGATGCCTGTGTGACTCTGGAACAGAAGCAAAAGTTGAAACAAGTTTTCTTGGATTTTCAAAATCTCTTTGCGGTAGACTCATATGACTGTGGTCGTACCGACATCCACACAACAACAATTCCCACGGACCCTGGCATGACTCCAGTGTTTGTGAAGGAATACTGCTTGCCTCTCGCATCCATGGAGTCCCTTACTGAAATAATTAAGAACCTTGAGTCCCGGGGAATAATCTGTCCAGTCCACAGCACCTTCAATAATCCGGTGCTGGGAATATTGAAGCCAAACGGCCTGTGGAAACTCTGCGCCGACCTTAGGGAGCTCAACAAACAGGTCCATACGTCCCGATGGCCGCTTCCCTACATTGAGCAAGGGCTGGCACAGATCCAGGGGTCACAGGTATTCACTGCAATAGACCTGACCAATGGATACTGGACCGTGCCTGTCAGTAGGGAGGACCAATACAAATTGGCTTTTACCTTTGGGGGCCAGCAGTACACATGGACCCGAACTCCCTTCAGATACCTCAACTCCGGCAATGAATTCAACATTTTCCTACATAAGGCCATGCCCGACCTGGGTGCGAGGGGTAACCTGGCTTATGTAGATGATGTCCTCATCAAAAGTTCATCTGTGGAAGAACACATAGCGGAGATCCGTTATGTTCTGACACTGTTGAGGGCCACCGGAGCAAAACTTTCCTTTCAGAAAGCACAGTGGTGTAGAACCCGTGTTAATTTCTTGGGGGATGAGATTGCTCCTCAGGGTCTCTGTCACCAGGAAAAGAAAGTGGAAGCACTTCAGAAACTAAAAGACCCCACAACTCTGCGGGAACTACAGAGCCTCCTTGGTTGACTAATTACAGCAGAAAGTTCATTGAGGGCTACGCAGAGATCACCAGACCCTTGATTCATCTCTTAAAGGGGTGGGGTCAAGTGGGAATGGGGTCCAGATCAATCCGAGGCAGTAAGACAGCTCAAAAGAAGCCTCTCACAAGCGCCCTGCCTAGCTTACCCTGTCAGAAACAAGGAGTTTTTCTCGGAGACAGTGTTCTCTAATACATGCTTGACTGCAGTATTATATCAAAAGCATGACAAGGTCAATAAAGTAATCTCCTATGCGAGTAAAACTTTATCCTCCGTGGAGGAAAAATTCAACGATTGTGAGAAGGCACTCCTGGCAACGGTGTGGGAATTGAAGAATTACTACCCGTTTATCCAGGGGGAACACATCATAGTGCAGACCCCACACCAGCCTCTGCAATATCTCCAAAGTGACAGAATCTCGGCCGGAAATTTGAGTAATTCCCAGATTACGTCCTGGATTCTGTCAATGCAAGGCTTTCCTGTGGAGGACAGATATGGCCAAAACAAGAAGAGTCCTCTTGCGCAAGGTCTGGCTGACTTGCATGATTGTGCCAGAGAAAACTGTCTCGAGGACGAAAGTCTAAAAATCAAGGACAACATGGAGGCATACCTTAATTCCCCCCACAAAGTCTTTGAAGAAGACAAGTGTGAGGGAATGCCCACTGTCTATTTGGATGGATGCTCTTACCATGTTGACAACAACGGGGAAAAAGAACTTGTGGCCGGCGTAGGGAATGCATGGGTGAATGAGTCCCCAGAACCCTCCGCTGGGTACAAGATTGGTCCCCGAATTAGTCAGGTGGCAGAGTTGATGGCTGTGCATCAGGCCATCCTCACTGCTGTCCAACATCAACTGCGCGAACTTGTCATAATCACAGATTCAGATTATGTACGGAACGGCTTTGTGGAGCACCTAGTTAATTGGAAAACCAGAGGCATATTACGTGCTAATAACAAACCCTTGAAACATGGGAAGTTAATCCAAAATATTGATGATCTGGTCACCTCGAATGGGATGACCATCTACTGGAAAAAGATCAAGAGTCATTCCAAAGTAGAGGGACCAGACAAAACTGGAAATGACCTAGCTGATCAGCTGGCCAAAACCGGGGCTATCCAAGGGGATCTAATAGAGATTGAGTCCCTGTTGGGGGAAATCCAGGTCACTGCTATCACTAGGTCCCAGACAAATGCTCACAATGATCTTTCAACTGCACAATGGAGTAAGGAGACCCCAGATGCTGATTTAATTACGGCTCAGAAAGGGGATCCAATAATTGGTACATTTTACCAACACATTGAGGACCCTGAGAACTTTCCCCTGATGGATACCGATTACATTGGGAAAGAGGACCTTAGAGTGTTGATGAAATGTCCAAAAATGTTCCGAATCCAAGATGGTTTGTTGGTAAGGAAATCCCAAGCTGGCCATGATCAGTGGGTGGTTCCTACCTCATTCTGAAGCCTGATGTCACGCCCATGATGCAGCCACTGCCGGTCATAGGGGGTTTCATACAACACTTGAGATCTTAAGAGAGGTTGCATACTGGCCGCACATGGGGAAGGACCTCGACCAATACTTGAAGGGGTGTCTTGCGTGTGCACAATTTCAGCCAACATCCCTCACACACTGTGCGCCTCTCCAAAAGAGGGGGGTGACACTGCCATGGTCAGATTTGCAAGCCGACTACATAGGGCCCGAGATTCGCTCCTCTAGAGGGAATACGTACATGTTGACGGTGACATGCTTATTTACTAAATGGGTGGAATGTCTCCCGGCCCCAAACTGCAAGGCAGAAACCGCAGCTGCCCTGATGATCAACCACATCTTTTCCGGTTTTGGCCTACCCCAAAGGATTGAGTCAGACATAGGTAGCCATTTTACCAGCGAAGTAATGACTAAGATGTGGGAGATACTGGGGGTTAAAAGGAAGCTACACATTGCTTACCGGCCAGCCTCTTCTGGTGCAGTAGAATGTTACAACCGAACCATTGTGAGCATATTAAAAACATTTGTGGCAGATTCTGGGCCAAGTTGGGATATCCGATTACCTCTGGTCCTAATGGCCATCAGATCTACCCCTTCATCTGCAACCGAAATGTCACCGTTTGAGTTGATGACTGGACGCAGGATGGTGCTTCCCCAGCATTTGCTCTACAGGACCCAAGAGCAACCGTTGATCAATGCCTCCACAACACATGAGTATGTTGAAAATTTAAGGAAACACCTCCAACATGCTTTTGCCTATGCTCAGCGAAACCTAGAAAGATCAGCCGATAGCATGAAGACTCACTATGATTTGAAGACTACTAGGAAAGATTACAATGTAGGGGAGCGGGTTTATCTATACAATTTCCAAAGGAACCAGGACAAACAGCGGAAATTTCTGCCTACATGGAAGGGACCTTTTGAAATTGTAGGCAAGATCTCCCCAGTCGCCTACAAGATCCGCATCCCCAAGGGTAGTTTGGCGAAAAGGGGAAGACAAGTGGGTCCATATAAATCAGCTAAAGTGTTGCCATCCCTGGCACACTCTGCAGCAACTGGAGGAGTCCTCTGCAATCCCAGAGGGGGCCGCTCCAGAGCAAAACAAGTCCAACCCTAAAATATTCCACATATAGCCTATAAAATTCTATGATTCTGGAATGCAAATGTCTCCTGATGTATAAAATGTATATGTTCGCCCCACCATTAATAGTGGTCGGGAAATGTCTATGAATATGTTTCTGCCGCTTTTGCTTTGTCATCCTAGTTAAGAAGAAAGAGAGATAAAACATGGAGACTGCCCAAGAAGGATGACCCGGGGACCGGGAGCAAAGACCCGAGGGGCCCGGGGTACCGTCCGAAACTCCCATCAGGACCGGCGAGGAGATCCGATCGATCCACCTCAATGAAGGAAAAGATGCTGAACTGTGCCATCTGCGGAATTGGAAGAAGATGATGCGGACTTCCTAGCACGTGGGTCAAAACATCCTTTGCACCTGACTCCCCCTCGACTAGAAATCAAAGTGCAGTCAGGCGGGGGGCTTGTCAGGTTTATCGACCCACGTTCAAGTTAATATGCTGCAACATTTGGTGCTGTGGGCTTAGAAAATCCAAGATGGCCGAAAAGCCCACATCTGCGCCAGAATCCAGGAAAACCGTCCAGTTTTTGCGCACACCAAAATGGTAGCCTGACCCGCCACCCACCAGTGCGAGCGTGACGGGGCAGAAGCGCCACGAGTGAAATGTGGTGCCAAAGGAAAAACAACAGTGCCTGTTAGCTCAAAAAGCGCTTTGAAATCACCTTTGTTTCTCTGAATGCAAGCTCAAAATGCCTATTTCAAACATTGCAAAATATTCAAAAATCTTACTGAACACCAGCAGACGTCTGGTAGAATGAAGTATTGTGTGCATACAAAATTTGGAAAGATGAAGAGCCTAAAATAATGTTCATAACAAAACTGGCTGAGCTGTGGATGTCAGCAGCTTTAGTGAAATGGGATTTAAAGTCACTAAAATTGAAATGTTTAAAATAAATGAGTGACCTACTTTTGAGTGTCACATAGGTTGCAACTGTTAAATGTCATAGTTTTGAACTTAGAATCAGTGTTCTAGCTGCATGTGTCAAAATTGTAAGTTTGATTTGAATGAAGAAAAATGGCAACAAAAGTGACCTTTGGCTGAAGCCTGGCTTAAAGGGACTGAATTCTGCCCGGCAACTACCCCCAACAGAAGCTGAAATTTGCCCAGCTGCCCCACCAAAAGGAGATCACACCTCTCTGATTGAATCAGGGGAGGAGTACCTGAGACTGCAGGAAACAGAACAATTAACTTTCCTTGGCTCAGGCAAATGTTAAATCAGGGGGTCGTAATTGGCTTCCTCTTGGAAGGAAATGGGAGGGGCACTGCCTCTGTGAGCCAGCTGAGCTTGGAGGAAGTGGACAAACCAGAAATTCCCCCATGTGCTTTGGGAAACCACACCCCTCTGGGCCAGAGCATCGTTTTAGAAAGATGGATAATTCATAGAACATAATTGTCAAAATTATATCAATAATATCATGATTCCTGTGATTTTGCTGTGCACATTTTAAGAGGTGTTAGGACTCTGTGGTATGTTCTGGGGGGTAGTAGCAGAAAATAGGGTATTACTCCAAATGTATGTATGTTAAAAATATGACACTTCATCATCTGATGCCCATATTCCTTGCGCACATTTGTGTAAATTCTGGAAAAGTGTAGAGGTTGTGTTCTGGATGAAAAGGGCAGAATTCTTTCAGAAGTGGACCCGACATCTTACAAAGACAGGGATCGGATGGTTTAGTGCTACAGAAAATAGGTTAACTGGACATATAATATTAGAAAAATCGAACATAGAAAATATATGCATTTGGATCAAAAATAGATTTGTGTGCAAAGTGACAAGGGCAGGATTCTCTGACCCATAAACATACCTCATCACGATGACACTCCATTTCCTTCCCCCAATCAAGGGAGAAAGGAGAACTTGGCCAATGATAAATTGCGAGGGGCAGGCTTAGTTATGCCCATGTACACACCCATTTTCAAAAGACATAAAAAGAGCCATTGAGACCCAAGGATGGACATTCACTTTCCACTTCAAACTGATTTTTTGCGAAGCGCTTTGCCAGAAGACTCCAGAACCAGAACTTAGAATCCAGACTTCAGAACTTGAGGCAGAGAGGCCTAGTCCAAAAGCTGAATCCTTCTCAGCAGGCCTCAGAATCCAGCCACCTAACCAAACTATTCAACAGCCGGGCTGTGCTGTTCACTTCTGGCTAGAACCTTTGCCGGAACCAGAGACCCAGACCAGACCGCGGTGCCAGAACCAGACCCAGAAAGCAGAGCTATATCCAAACCGCAGACCAGACCCAGACCAGACCGCTGTGCAGTGCCAAGAACTTTTGCCAGAATCAGAGATCCAGACCAGCAGAGCAGAGAAAACGGCAGCCAAACCTGTTGACCAGATCTGTGACGAGGCACATTCCTTCCAAAATTAGGAGTATCCAGCCAGAGCTGTGCAGAACCAATCTCTTAGTTTAAAATAATCTAATTGAAACCATTTCCACCTATTTAGAACTGCATAGAAATCGTGTGTCCATTCTGTGATTTCAAACCTGTGAAAGTGTCATTTGTCATTCTGAGCTTTACTTTATTTGTGAGAATCTACCTCCACTAAATCGTCCGTATCCTTAGAACTGCACGTGCTAGCAATGAGGTTTAACTGTCTTCTTAAAGCTAAGAATGTAAGCTTTCCAACAAGCAACATTCTACTCCTTACAGTCTTTCCGTAATCGCGCTCGATGTACTCAAAAAAAGTGCTGCGAATTGCAATTTGACTCAAACTTCTTCACCTGTCAAAAATAGCAGTCTTTTGCTTCCATTGCTGAAATTCGTTTTCAACCTGATAATCACTCATGTATCATTGCTAGTGTTGACCTGAATTAATTCAAAGTAGCTGTCACCCACCCTGAATCTCCTATAGGAATTAAAATCATTTTTAGCATATTTTCACTTCATTGCAAACCACATTTAAAAGTATGTTTGACTGTTTAAAAGCATACCGGTTGCTCTAAGCTTGCTAGGGGGGAACTAGGATTTGTATTGCATTTGATTATATTCCTGAAAATTGCGTGCTCTTTTCCATCTCTTTATATTGCAGAGGGGGGGAGTGAATTGTCAAAAGAAAAAGTGATCATATTATCTCTTGTTGAAACCATATCAGTTTATTTCTGTGCTGCATTCTTTCCATCATTGCTTTTCCTTGAAACCATAAAACTATTCTCTGCTACCTTATCCTTTCTATACTAACTCCTCACTGATTGAAAAGAGTGTGCAATTGTAACATTACCCATTGTTGATTAACATTATATTCATAAGTGTGCCTTCTTGGCTCAGTGAGGTCAGGGGGATTCAAAGAGAGGGGCGTTATACAAGGGTTTATCATCCAGATCTATGAACTTGTCATAAAAATATATAAATAAGGGCTTCCCTTGGGCATCCCAGACTAGGCATTGACTTAGTTGGAGTGCTGAATTGAAGTCACTTAACAATAGCCTGTCTTCCATGTGGGTTGACCAACCCCAGGTCCAGTGGTTGTCCTGACGGCATCCCTGTCCCATACCTCATTGCAGCTTTCCACTCCAGAAGGCGATGTGTACAATGCCGGGGCTCCCAGGGACAGCTGTTGAGCTTGGGTACTGTCCACCCAAATGGAAGACAGGCACCCAAGGCCTGAGACATCAACCCCCATCAACTTGGAGCTCTGGCTGCACTGCATTTGAGCTTTTCCCTCTGGGCAGGGATAGGGACCCTGCGTGGCTCCCTGGGAATGATGCTGCACTTGGGGATGGTCATCACCCCCAACCATCCCGGAGCTCTGGCTGGGCTGTTTCTCCAGGAAGGGATGGGGACCCTGACGGAGCTCCCTGGGACTGAGGCTGCACTTGAGGATTGTTGACCCACATGGGAGGCAGGCACCCAAAGCCACAAACATCACCACACACCCTCCTGGAGCTCTGTCTGCGCTGCATTAGAGTTATTCCTACAGGGTAGCAATGGGGACACTGGCCGGGCTCCCTGGGACAGACACTTGACTTGGGGGTGATCGATCCACATGGGAAACAGGTGCCCATGGCCAGAGACATCACCCCCAACCATTGTGGAGCTCTAGCTGTGCTGTGTTATAGCTTTTTCCTTTGGGTAGGGATGGGAACCCTGCCGGGGCACTCTGGTACTGCTGCTGGACTTGTGGACGGTCAATACTTTTTCTTTTCTGCCCAGGCCAGTGCACCTACAAATGTGAGGTTCCATTTTTGTCGGGACACATGTGGGGAGGTTGGACATGTGTTGTTTCTAGCATGTTTCAGTGGTTTCCTGGTGGCAAATGTCTGAACATTTCGTTTTTTTGGACACTTTTTGGAGTTTGCTGGGCCTTGTGGGTAATACATTCAAGGAAAATTCATGCAAGTCAGACCTCTTTGAATTCCCACTTGTGTCTTCTTTTTAGAAATGCATGGGGTCCCCTATTTGTCTTGGTGGCTGCGACACCCCAGGCCCAAATCTGTGGGTTGTCCACAAAGCCAAATCCAGTCTTCCCCTGTGCTTCTGATGTACCCGTGGTTCAGCCTTTTCCCTTTGCGTGCAGGTAGATGCACCCACACATGTGAGGTACCGTTTTCATCGGGATACCTGTGGAAATGTGGGAAGGTAGGACATGTGCTGTTGCCTGCATGTTTCGGTGGTTTCCTGGTGGTAAATGTCTGACAATTGAGGTTTTCTTTCCACTTTTTGGAGTTTGTCGGGCATTGTGGGTAATACATTCTCGGGCGATTGGTAAAATTCAGACCTCTTGGGATTCCTTCAGATGTCTTCTTTTCAATAATGTATGGCGTTCCCTTTTTTCCTTGGTGGCTGCGTCGCCCCAGGCCCACATCTGTGGATTGTCCACAACTCTAAATACCATCAGAATGTCCTCTTCCTAGGTCCTTTGGTGTACCAGTTGTTTAGCCTTTTCTCTTTGCGCCCAGGTTTGTGCACCCACACATGTAAGGTATAATTTTCACCTGGATACCTGTGGGATTGTGGGCAGGTAGGATATGTGTTGTTGCTGGCGTGTTTCAGAGGTTTCCTGGTGGCAAATGTCTGAAGATTGTGGTTTTCTCCCTACATTATGGACTTTGCCAGGCCTTGTGGGTAATACATTCTAGGACGATGTGCACACGTCAGAACTCTTTGGATTCCCACGGGTGTCTTCCCTGTTTTCCTTAGTGGCTGTGACACGCCAGGGCCAAATCTGTGGTTTGCCACGAGACCAAAACCCTAAAAATATCATCTTCCCAGGCCTTTTGGAAAACCAGTGGTTTAGTCTTTTCATTTTGTGTCTAGGGGAGTGCACCCACATATGTGAGGTACAGTTTTTGTTGGGACAACTCTGAGAACGTGGGAAGGTAGGACATGTGTTATTGCTGGCGTGTTTCATTGTTTTCTCGTGGAACATTTCTGAAAATTGAGCGTTTTTTGCATTTGTTTGGAGTTTGCCGGGGCTTGTGGGTAATACATTCTAGGGCGATTGGTGAAAGTCAGACCTCTTTGGATTCCCCCAGATGGCTTCTTTTCAGAAATGTATGGGGTTCCCCATTTTCTTCCTCGGTGGCTGTGACACCCCAGGCCCAAATCTCTGGGTTGTCCACAAAGCCAAATCCAGTCTTCCCCTGTGCTTTTGATGTACCCGTGGTTCAGCCTTTCCCCTCGCGTGCAGGTAGATTCACCCACACATGTGAGGTACCGTTTTCATCAGGATACCTGTGGAAATGTGGGAAGGTAGGACATGTGCTGTTGCCTGCATGTTTCGGTGGTTTGCAGGTGGTAAATGTCTGACAATTGAGGGGTTTGTGCCACTTTTTGGAGTTTGTCGGGCCTTGTGGGTAATACATTCTCGGGCGATTGGTAAAAGTCAGACCTCTTTGGATTCCTCCAGATGTCTTCTTTTCAATAATGTATGGTGTTCCCTGTTTTCCTTGGTGGCTGCGTCGCCCCAGGCCCACATCTGCGGATTGTCCACAACTCTAAATACCTTCAGAATGTCCTCTTCCTAGGTCCTTTGGTGTACCAGTTGTTTAGCCTTTTCCCTTTGCGCCCAGGTATGTGCACCCACACATGTGAGGTATAATTTTCACCTGGATACCTGTGGGAATGTGGGCAGGTAGGATATGTGTTGTTGCCGGCGTGTTTCTGAGGTTTCCTGGTAGCAAATGTCTGAATATTGTGGTTTTCTCCCTACATTTTGGACTTTGCCAGGCCTTGTGGGTAATACATTCTAGGACGATGTGCACACGTCAGAACTCTTTGGATTCCCATGGGTGTCTTTCCTGTTTTCCTTAGTGGCTGTGACAGCCCAGGACAAATTTGTGGGTTGCCACAAGACCAAAACCCTAAAAATATCATCTTCCCAGGCCCTTTGGAAAACCGGTGGTTTAGTCTTTTCCTTTTGTGCCTAGGGGAGCGCACCCACACATGTGAGGTACAGTTTTTGTTGGGACAACTGTGAGAATGTGGGAAGGTAGGACATGTGTTATTGCTGGCGTGTTTCAGTGTTTCCTCGTTGAACATTTCTGAAAATTGAGGGTTTTTTGCATTTGTTTGGAGTTTGCCGGGGCTTGTGGGTAATACATTCTAGGGCGATTGGTGAAAGTCAGACCTCTTTGGATTCCCCCAGATGTCTTCTTTTCAGAAATGTATGGGGTTTCCCATTTTCCTCCTCGGTGGCTGTGACACCCAAGACCCAAACCTGTGGATTGTCTACAATACCATCAGAATTTCCTCTTCATAGGCCCTTTGGTGTAAAAGTGGTTTAGCCTTTTCCTGTTCGCCCAGGTAATTGCACCCACACATCTGAGGTACCGTGTTCATTGGGACACCTGTGGGAATGTGATAAGGTAAGACGTGTTGTTGCTGACGTGTTCTGGTGGTTTCCTGGTGCCAAATATCTGAAAATTGAGTTTTTTCTGTGCATGTTCGTATTTGCTGTGTCTTGTGGGTATTAAATTCTAGGGAGATTCGCATCAGACCTCTTTGGATTCCCTCGGTTGTTTTCTTTTCTGAAATGCATGGGGTTCCCTATTTTTCTTAGTCGCTGCGACACCCCAGGGGCAAATCTGTGGTTTGTCCACAAGTACAAAATCTTAAAAATGTACTCTTCCCAGACCCTTTGGCATACAAGTGGTTTAGCCTTTTCCCTTTGTGCCCAGGTAAGTGCACCGACACATGTGAGGTACTGTTTTTTTTTGTCAGCACTCCTGTGGGAACATGGGAAGGTAGGACATGTGTTGTTGCTTGCGTGTTTCAGTGGTTTCCTGGTGGCAAATGTCTGAAAATTGTATTTTTTTTGCCACTGTTTTGGAGTTTGCTGAGCCTTGTGGGTAATACATTCTAGGCTGATTTACACAAGTGAGACCTCTTTGGATTCCCACCAGTGTCTTCTTTTCAGAACTGCATGGGTTCACCTTTTTCCTTGGTGGCTGCGAAACCACAGGCCCAAATCTGTCGGTTGTCCAGACGGCAAAATGCAGTCTTCCACATGGCGCTTGGCATCCAATGGTTTAGCCTTTTCCCTTTGCACCCAGATAAGTGCACCCACACATGTGAGGTATCGTTTTTGTCAAGACACCTGTGGGTATGTGGGAAGGTAGGACATGTTTTGTTGCCAGTGTGTCTCAGTGGTTTCCTCATGTCAGATGTCTGAAAATTGTGTTTTTGTTTCCACTTTTTGGAATTTGCCATCCTTGTGGGCAATACATTCTAGGGTGATTGGCGAAAGTCAGACCTCTTTAGATTCCCCCCCCCGGTGTCTTCCTTTCAGAAATGTATGGTGTTCCCCATTTTCCTTGGTGGCTGTGACACACCAGGGCCAAATCTGTGGGTTGTCCAGACGGCCAAAACCAGTATTCCTCAGGGTGCCTGAAATACCAGTGGTTTGGCCAATTCTCTTTGTGCCCTGGTCAGTCAGTGCACAAACACATGTGACGTACCGTTTTAGTCGGGACACCTTTTTGAATGTGTGAAGGTAGGACATTTGTTGTTTTCTCTTGGTTTTCAGAACGGTTTCACACATTTGCTACTGCACTTTGTTACTGGCCCCTTTTATTTCCCAAATGTGACCTACATTTAGTCGCTGCTTTGGGCCCATTGCGCTTTTATTTGCTGCACAAGTCAACTATCCTTCAAAAGGTCTGCCTGTCCTCTTTCAAAAAATGTATCGTTGCAATTCTTCACCACATTAATTTTCCTTATTTCCAAATGCTAAGTATGTCTGTTTAGTCCATCAGCATAACAATCCTGTGTGTCATGGTTCCGTTTTTGGCTAACGGTAATGCTTGTTTTGTGAAACATTACAACAAATGTATGATTTCCTTTTCACTTTTCCGATTTGTTCCCAAATTATAGACATAGGTATATAATTGTTGCCTGACCTGTGCAAATCACTCCATCCTGAACTTAGAATGTTGTCTATTTTTCAGAAATGTATGCCTTTTTTGGGTTCCCATCGCGCTTTCCTACCCTCTCGTTGCATTCCTTCCAAGCAAGTCTTATTTAAAAAAGGGGAAAAATTGCCAACTTTGCAGAAAACTGATGGTAACCTTATGAAAAAAAGTTTTTTTGTTTCCACTCAACCCGTTCTTGAAAGCTTGGAAAATGGAGTATTCAGAATGGCAAACCATTTGTTTCGAGCTCTAACAAGGAAAGAAACATCAGTTTATTGGCATTTTCTGAAAAAACACAAAGACCCTGATTCATGGAATTGGGTACAGAAATGGTGCAAGGGCCCGGCAAAACCGTGCGACAACACCTCGCAATCCCCGGCCGCACCCTAGAGAAAACGTGTGCCCTCACATGGAAGGCCAGGCCGTACCCCAGCGAAATTGCATGACAACACCTCGCAATCCCCGGCCGCATCCCAGAGAAAATGCGTGCCCACCCACGCAAGGTCAGGCTGCACCCCAGCAAACTCACGCATCCGCTGGAAAGTGTAGGCTACACCTGTTACAAAAACCTGAGTCCCCCCTACACCCTCGGCACCCACCCTGTCCACATAGCCCCACTGCACATGTACCACTGTAGTACAAACACCACCCTCAGGCCCCTCACCTGTGACACCCCCTGCAGGCAGCCCACTCACAAAGGGACACCACACCCAGGCAGCCCCCTCCAGAAGGGACACCAGCTCAGGCCCCTCACATGTGACACCCCCTGAAGGCAGCACACTCAAGAAGGGACACCACCCCCCTGCACCACTCACTATAATGCCCCGTTTAGGTAGCCTCCTCTAGACAGGACACCACCCTCCCAGCACCCCTCACCTGTGACACCCCCTCCAGGCAGCCCCTTCCAGGCAGCCCCTTCCAGAAGGGACACTATTCCCAGTATCTCCAGCCCCCTCACCTGTGACACCACCTGCAGGCAGCCCCCTCATGAAGGGACACCACCCCCAGGCAGCCCCCTCCAGAATGGACACCCCCAGGCCCCTCACCTGTGACACCCCCTTCAAGCAGCCCACTCATGAAGGGACACCGCCCGCAGGTAGCCCCTCCAGAAGGGACACCACCCCCCAGGCAGCCATCTCCAGAAGGGACACCCCCAAGGCCCCTCACATGTGACACCCCCTGCAGGCAGCCCCCTCATGAAAGGACACCACCCCCAGACAGCCCCCCCAGAAGGTACACCACCCCTCAGTCCCCTCACCTATGACACCCCCTGCAGGCAGCCCATTCATGTAGGGACACCACCCCCAGGCAGCCCCTTCCAGAAAGAACACCAACCCCCAGGGCCCCATCCCTTGTGACACCCCCTGCAGACAGCCCCCTCCAGAAGTGACACCACCCCCCAGGACCCTCACCTGTGACGCCCCATGCAAGCAGTCCCCTCCATTTGTTCCTTGCTCTTACAAGGAAAAAAACAGATGCCTCTTTGAACATCATTTTATTGGCATTTTCGGAAAAAACACAAAAACCCTGATTCATGGAATCAGGTGCAGAAGTGGTGCAAGGGCATGGTGAAGTCGCGCAACAACACCTCGAAATACACGGCCACACCCCAGAGAAAGCGCATACCCTCACATGTAAATCCAGGCCATACCCCAGCAAAATCGCGCAGCAACACCTCGCAATCACCGTCCTCACCCCAGAGAAAAGGTGTGCCCTCCCACATGAGGCCAGGCCACTCCTAAGTGTAGGCTACACATGTTACAAAACCTGAGTACCCCACTACACCCTCAGCACCCACCCTGTCCACATACCCCCACTGCACATGAACCACTGTAGTACACACACCACACCGAAGCCCCTCACCTTTGAAACCCCCTGCAGGCAGCCCACTCATGAAGGGGCACCACTCCCAGGCACCCCTCTTTGAAGGGACACCACACCCAGGCCCCTCACCTGTGACATCCCCTGCAGGAAGCCCACTCATGAAGGGACACCACCCCCATGCACCACTCACCTATAACACACCCTCCAGAAGGGACACCACCCCCCAGGCACCCCTCACCTGTGAAACCGCCTGCAGGCAGCCCCCTCCAGAAGGGACACCACACCCCAGGCCCCTCACCTGTGACACCCCCTGCAGGCAGCCGACTCATGAAGGGGCACCACCCCCCAGAAGCCCCATCCAGAAGGGACACACCCGCAGGCCCTTCACCGGTGACACCACCTGCAGCCAGTCCACTCATGAAGGGACACCACCCGCATGCAGCCCCCTTCAGAAGGTACAACACCCACCAGGCCCCGTCATCTGTGACACAAACCTGCAGGCAGCCCCCTCCAGAAAGGATAGCACCCCCAGGCAGCCCACTCCAGAAGGACACCACCCCCCAGGTCCCTCAACTGTGACACCCCCTACAGGCAGCCCCTTCCAGAAGGGACACTACACTCTATCACCCCTCATCTGTGACATCCCCTGCAGGCAGCCCACTCATGAAAGGACACCACCCCCCAGGCAACCCCCTCCAGAAGGGACATCACCCCCAGACCCCTCACCTGTGCCACCCCCTGCAGGCAACCCCCTCCAGAAGGGACACCACCCCTCAGGACCCCTCACCTGTGACACCCCCTGCAGGCAGCCCCCTCCAGAAGGGACAGCACCCCCAGGACCCTCACCTGTGACATCCCCTGCAGGCAGCACACTCCAGAAGGGACACGATGCCGAAGCAGCCCCTCTGCTTACCCTACCTCTCTCCATCCTGTCTAGCACCACCCACTCTTTCATCACACATTTTTTTGACCTCCATTGGCAAAGGTATTTTGTTTGCCACTCTGCACAAAGCATTGCATAGAATCCTGTAGAACTGTAAGAGAAGCGTTCATCTTCAGTCGAGAGAAATGTCAGGAGGAGAAGCAAACATACAGTCAGCTAAAGAGAGATTAAAATAAAATGTATGCACGCACGTTCATAACAAAAACAGAGACTGTACTAAAGACACAATCCCGTACCCTGTTTAACATCCCCTCCCACCTCACCACCCCCTCCCCTCCTGTTCCTAGCACGGTATCTCTGCAGATTCCGCCGTACTTTGAGGATTAAACATGCCACATCGGGCTCTTTTTAGGATGGTAGCTATGGCATTGGCACTGTGGAGGCGAAGCCATTGCACAATGTGGTTGCTGGTTGTGGTGTGTACACAAACACTGTGGCAGAAGGTCTGTTTGGACAGAGAAATGTAGGAGGCTATGGTGAAAGTGTGCAAAGTAAGGGGCAGGCATCCTGTTTGTTTGCATGCACTACACGCACTTGCTTAACGTTGCTAACATACATTCCGTGCAACTTTTGTGGGATCACTTTTCCGACATTTGTAGTACATACATTACACTGGAGAGACCATTGTGTGAAGTGTACACGGTACGTGGCAGGCATCCTTTTGTCATGAATGCAGTGTGTGTATCATGTGTTATGATGTGATATGGTATTCTGTGGTATTTGTACACCGCCTACAAACAAGTGTGTGAAGGCACGACTAGGAAAGGGAGGCCGCACAGAGACATTGATCCCACTAGGCCGGTGAAAGAGTCGCAAGTAAATGGGAAGGGGGAGGGAAAAGTGGAGTACATGGAAGCAACAAAAAATAGCAACTACTACGGCCGGTGCTGGCAAGTGGAAGGATAAGTGCAGAAATAAAGTGTAGACATCAAGTGGTGGCTGGACTGTTAAGGTTGCAGAAAACAGACTCCAAGTGTGGGGGTTGGCAGAAAGCCAGTGAAGGGGGCGAACTGTTGGGAGGGAGGGGGCCTGGGTACAGATTACAGGGTGGGTAGGAAACAAGTGAACAATGATTTTTAGGCAGGACATGAGCAGGGGAGAGGAAGGGAAAAAGAAGAAGCACATGGAAAGGTTTTGAGGTGCTTCCAGACCCTAAAATGGTGCTCCTAATGTTCCAGGGAGGCAGAGAGCGTGTTCCAGAGGGAGGCCCCAGCAGAAGAAAGACATTTACCACCAAGGGACCAGACGGCCTTCTACTTAATGCACAGGGCTTTTATTTTATTATACATAGCCACTGGGAGCTATGGTGCAGACATTTTAGTGCAGCAGAGATATGATCCCTGGCATTCAGGTCAAGGACAAGTAGCACAGTCTTCTTATAGATGAGTTGCTGATGGCGCAGAGTGAAAGCTGGAAGATTAAAAAAGAAGCTGTGGCAATAGTGAAGTACACAAAGAACCACTGTTGTGCACAAACTGACCTCTTGGGTACTGATTTTAGGTTGGTAAGATAAATAAAGTGGTGACTTTGGTGCCAACTTTTTACGATTTATATGTAGGAGGTGGGTTAGTGGGGAACACATTGCGTAGCATTGTTGGAAGGAAAGAAGAGAGTTCCTGTTTTGCAAATACACTGTATGATATCGGTAAATGAAAACATTGCAAGCAAATACCATTAAATTGCCACTTCATGGTAGGAGATGGGAGGAAAACCAGTATGCTTTTGAAACATGGAGTAGTCGCTAAGAGGCAGATAATGTGTGCAGAGGAACATATAACAGTCACAGGAAAGGGCGGGCATATTTTGTTTTGTTGCTCTGTGTAGTGAGGCTGGAAGAGATGACGAGATGTACAGTTTTCATACTGGGTGTTCTCTTGTGCTAGATCTGCTCCAGTATGCCGTGGAAAGAGACTTTAATGGCAATTTGAATTTGGAGGAAGTGGAGGCTTTGTGGTGCGGTATCGCTGTCCGTACTTCGACCATTGGCTTGCAGAATGTCAACGCATGGCCACTTTTGCTACTGTACACGTTGTTGTTGTGCACTATAGAGCATTACTTTTGGGTTACATAGTTTGTTCAAGTGTGTAACATCAACTCAAAAAGATGATGAAAGCAGTGAAGCACATTTTCCCACTGCAAAGGTGCTTTCCTCATGTATACCACTAAGTCCAGTGTATAACTATTCCAATTAATGTTGTCGGCAGCCAGAGGTCGGAAGACGTCTTATAACAGAACCATGTGTACATTTTTGCATGCTGCTGGGATGTACTCCTGTGAGATTGACAACATTGGTAATCGATATGTGCACCTTCTCAATGGAAATGGCATTTCATTGTGGTCCAGTGGC
This sequence comes from Ambystoma mexicanum, assembly GCF_040938575.1. NCBI lineage: Eukaryota > Metazoa > Chordata > Amphibia > Caudata > Ambystomatidae > Ambystoma > Ambystoma mexicanum. Next base: position 249,680,523 of record NC_090923.1, on the reverse strand, counting down.
AATTACATTTTGTTTTCCAATCTACGGGCTGCACTGAACACTTATAAAAATGTGATAAAAAATAGTTTCTATGTTAGCACCTTAAACAAAAAAACCCTAAAAAACTGCTCTTTTGAGAGCCACCACTGCAAACGACATCCCCTATCCTGGTTGACATTTATTCCCCTACTCCCACGCACACACACCGGGAAAAGTCAGCGGATATCGCGACAGTTGCAGGGTTGTACGTGTGACATGCGCTTCTTTTGCAGATGGCCACCATACAGTTGGGCCTGTGGAGGACACAGGATTGGTCAATAAGGTGTCTGGGTGTGGAGTGCATGCACAGCCTGTGGTACACAGTATATTTGTCGAGCAAAATGCAGAGGGTGCGCTTATGGCTGTGAATTGCATGAGCCACAGCGTATGCTTTGTTGGGGAGTTGTACATACATTACAACTCCCCAACATAGTGAATTCATAGTGAATGGAAACCAGAGTCCAGTGGGAGCGCATTGTGGATTTTATCATGTGGATTTGTACACGTATGGAGTATCTACAATGAAGTGATTGATTTTGGTTTGTCTGTGTGAGACTTTGGTTATGCGCAATCATACCGATATTACTGTTGTTTATTGTGGAGGGAAAATTGCATGTAACACAATTTTCAGTGCCGTTTGAGCTGAAGGAGGCACTTGGCCAGGACACACATCGGTTTTTAATCTCCTGCACATTCTTTTACCTCATTACTCAGACACCCATGTCGGCACGTTATTTTGCATTTGGTCCGGAAATGGTGAAAGCACTGTAAATTGTGAAGTATATTTGTGCCTTTTTACGACTTGAGCCAATGTCGTTTCACAGCACAAAGAGTTTTCCCCACAAATAGCGTTCCTCTTAATATTACTGCATTTCTGTTTTCTGCATGGCCTACAATCTGTAGAGGGTATACTATGTGCAGCCCCCTGCCACCCTTCATTGCCACTTACATTATTTCACCCTGAAAGGAGGTTTCTTTACTTACCTTTTTCCTTTTCCAGTTCATTACTATTTCTTTTGCTCTTGTAACACACGCCACCGAAGGACCAAAAGGCAAGGGCCGGTACGGAAGGGCCACCACCTACAGGGATATCATAGGGGACATGCACAGAGAGGGTAATGTTGGGTGGCCCTCACTTAAATAGCTGCCACTGATTGTCATGCTCCCGGACACACTCTTCCCAAGCACTTCAACGTAGTTTCCCTCTATACAGTACCGGGTTCCAGTACATGCACACTACAATGCCCTTTGGCAGGTAATGGTCATTAGGGCAGCATATGGTGCACAAGGGTCTTTTAATGCTCTGATGCCGTACAGGAGTGCCCCTGTTGTACGCCTCAGTCTATGTGGAGAATGCTGTAAACGAAATTACCCTAATGAATTTTTGGCAGGGTAGTACCCTGCCAACTGGTCCTTAATGCTTGCATTGCTGCTCTTATCACATACGGTACGGACAGTTCATGGTACGCCATTAGCCGTAGGACTAACATGCATGGAAATGAATGAATTGTAAAATAGAACAATGCTTACAACAAGGAGAAATGCACTTTCACTACATGCAGGAGGAAGATATTTATTAAACGTGGCCCATGAGGCTACAGTACTGTTCTAACTACCAGTGCTATTCTTTGCTCTCTGATGCTTCCATTGTTTCCTTACTTTTCTTAATATGCACTACTACGTTAGTGACGAAGCCTTACCAGCTTTGCCATTTTACAGACTCACTGTAAAATGTCACACCTGCAGTTAAATGTTATCTCCAACTCTAAGAACCACAGGGAACCCTTGACACTTTCCGGAACAGTGATCAGTGCAGAGATGGTGTCTGTTTTACAGGTCATGGAAAGGCCAGCAGCACATTAATCAAACTGTTGTGACATTTAGCATGCCCACTATACACGCAAAGTTTCTGTTCCTTGTTTTCCAGTGGGCCTCATACAGGCAGGCGTGGTGCAGCGACAAATTGGTAGGTTTGCAAAGCAACCTGCGTAGTCGTGACCAGTAGTTGAAATTCGGTAGCCTACCATATCAATCCGTAGAGCTGGTGAAAGAGGAGCTCTTACCAGCACTCAGAAGTTTCCCTACGCATGAGATAGTTCTAAAACAGATAGAGGTGCGCTACCACAAGTAATTAAAAGAGCTTTACAAAATGCGGCCTTGTGGGTAGTACTGCAGTGGTACGGATACCTGCATTGTGGTTGCACATACGCCGGCCACTTGCAGTGTGCATGGGAAATCTCAACATTACTAACCTGCAGCTATCTTGGCTAGTATGTGCGGCACAGATTTACCATGCTATGTTAACAGAAAAAGAAACACCACTCTCAGTGTCACCAACCCTTAACATGTACACCTTTCATTTGTAAGATACACTGAGACTATTAGGAAAGGGAAGGGGTAGCACAAATGGATAGATACACAGGTTAACTTGGCCATTCCAAAAGTTTGTGAGTGGGGCAGCCAAGCTATCAGTGACAAAACGTTCTTAACGGTACATTATGGTTTAATTGTGGTACCAAAGCCATATTACCTTAACAGAAAACAGAGATATGATCCCTGGCATTCAGGTCAAGGACAAGTAGCACAGTCTTCTTATGGATGAGTTGCTGATGGCGCAGAGTGAAAGCTGGAATATTTAAAAAGAGGTTGTGGCAATAGTGCAGTGCACAAAGAACCACTGTTGTGCACAAACTGACCTCTTGGGTACTGATTTTAGGTTGGTAAGATAAATAAAGTGGTGACTTTGGTGCCAACTTTTTACGATTTATATGTAGGAGGTGGGTTAGTGGGGAACACATTGCGTAGCATTGTTGGAAGGAAAGAAGAGAGTTCCTGTTTTGCTAATACACTGTATGATATCGGTAAATGAAAACATTGCAAGCAAATACCATTAAATTGCCACTTCATGGTAGGAGATGGGAGGAAAACCAGTATGCTTTTGAAACATGGAGTAGTCGCTAAGAGGCAGATAATGTGTGCAGAGGAACATATAACAGTCACAGGAAAGGGCGGGCATATTTTGTTTTGTTGCTCTGTGTAGTGAGGCTGGAAGAGATGACGAGATGTACAGTTTTCATACTGGGTGTTCTCTTGTGCTAGATCTGCTCCAGTATGCCGTGGAAAGAGACTTTAATGGCAATTTGAATTTGGAGGAAGTGGAGGCTTTGTGGTGCGGTATCGCTGTCCGTACTTCGACCATTGGCTTGCAGAATGTCAACGCATGGCCACTTTTGCTACTGTACACGTTGTTGTTGTGCACTATAGAGCATTACTTTTGGGTTACATAGTTTGTTCAAGTGTGTAACATCAACTCAAAAAGATGATGAAAGCAGTGAAGCACATTTTCCCACTTCAAAGGTGCTTTCCTCATGTATACCACTAAGTCCAGTGTATAACTATTCCAATTAATGTTGTCGGCAGCCAGAGGTCGGAAGACGTCTTATAACAGAACCATGTGTACATTTTTGCATGCTGCTGGGATGTACTCCTGTGAGATTGACAACATTGGTAATCGATATGTGCACCTTCTCAATGGAAATGGCATTTCATTGTGGTCCAGTGGCAATTACATTTTGTTTTCCAATCTACGGGCTGCACTGAACACTTATAAAAATGTGATAAAAAATAGTTTCTATGTTAGCACCTTAAACAAAAAAACCCTAAAAAACTGCTCTTTTGAGAGCCACCACTGCAAACGACATCCCCTATCCTGGTTGACATTTATTCCCCTACTCCCACGCACACACACCGGGAAAAGTCAGCGGATATCGCGACAGTTGCAGGGTTGTACGTGTGACATACGCTTCTTTTGCAGATGGCCACCATACAGTTGGGCCTGTGGAGGACACAGGATTGGTCAATAAGGTGTCTGGGTGTGGAGTGCATGCACAGCCTGTGGTACACAGTATATTTGTCAAGCAAAATGCAGAGGGTGCGCTTATGGCTGTGAATTGCATGAGCCACAGCGTATGCTTTGTTGGGGAGTTGTACATACATTACTTCATAGTGAATGGAAACCAGAGTCCAGTGGGAGCGCATTGTGGATTTTATCATGTGGATTTGTACACGTATGGAGTATCTACAATGAAGAGATTGATTTTGGTTTGTCTGTGTGAGACTTTGGTTATGCGCGATCATACCGATATTACTGTTTATTGTGGAGGGAAAATTGCATGTAACACAATTTTCAGTGCCGTTTGAGCTGAAGGAGGCACTTGGCCAGGACACGCATCGGTTTTTAATCTCCTGCACATTCTTTTACCTCATTACTCAGACACCCATGTCGGCACGTTATTTTGCATTTGGTCCGGAAATGGTGAAAGCACTGTAAATTGTGAAGTATATTTGTGCCTTTTTACGACTTGAGCCAATGTCGTTTCACAGCACAAAGAGTTTTCCCCACAAATAGCGTTCCTCTTAATATTACTGCATTTCTGTTTTCTGCATGGCCTACAATCTGTAGAGGGTATACTATGTGCAGCCCCCTGCCACCCTTCATTGCCACTTACATTATTTCACCCTGAAAGGAGGTTTCTTTACTTACCTTTTTCCTTTTCCAGTTCATTACTATTTCTTTTGCTCTTGTAACACACGCCACCGAAGGACCAAAAGGCAAGGGCCGGGACGGAAGGGCCACCACCTACAGGGATATCATAGGGGACATGCACAGAGAGGATAATGTTGGGTGGCCCTCACTTAAATAGCTGCCACTGATTGTCATGCTCCCGGACAGACTCTTACCAAGCACTTCAACGTAGTTTCCCTCTATACAGTACCGGGTTCCAGTACATGCACACTACAATGCCCTTTGGCAGGTAATAGTCATTAGGGCAGCATATGGTGCACAAGGGTCTTTTAATGCTCTGATGCCGTACAGGAGTGCCCCTGTTGTACGCCTCAGTCTATGTGGAGAATGCTGTAAACGAAATTACCCTAATGAATTTTTGGCAGGGTAGTACCCTGCCAACTGGTCCTTAATGCTTGTATTGCTGTTCTTATCACATACGGTACGGACAGTTCATGGTACGCCATTAGCCGTAGGACTAACATGCATGGAAATGAATGAATTGTAAAATAGAACAATGCTTACAACAAGGAGAAATGCACTTTCACTACATGCAGGAGGAAGATATTTATTAAACGTGGCCCATGAGGCTACAGTACTGTTCTAACTACCAGTGCTATTCTTTGCTCTCTGATGCTTCCATTGTTTCCTTACTTTTCTTAATATGCACTACTATGTTAGTGACGAAGCCTTACCAGCTTTGTCATTTTACAGACTCACTGTAAAATGTCACACCTGCAGTTAAATGTTATCTCCAACTCTAAGAACCACTGGGAACACTTGACACTTTCCGGAACAGTGATCAGTGCAGAGATGGTGTCTGTTTTACAGGTCATGGAAAGGCCAGCAGCACATTAATCAAACTGTTGTGACATTTAGCATGCCCACTATACACGCAAAGTTTCTGTTCCTTGTTTTCCAGTGGGCCTTATACAGGCAGGCGTGGTGCAGCGACAAATTGGTAGGTTTGCAAAGCAACCTGCGTAGTCGTGACCAGTAGTTGAAATTCGGTAGCCTACCATATCAATCCGTAGAGCTGGTGAAAGAGGAGCTCTTACCAGCACTCAGAAGTTTCCCTACGCATGAGATAGTTCTAAAACAGATAGAGGTGCGCTACCACAAGTAATTAAAAGAGCTTTACAAAATGCGGCCTTGTGGGTAGTACTGCAGTGGTACGGATACCTGCATTGTGGTTGCACATACGCCGGCCACTTGCAGTGTGCATGGGAAATCTCAACATTACTAACCTGCAGCTATCTTGGCTAGTATGTGTGGCACAGATTTACCATGCTATGTTAACAGAAAAAGAAACACCACTCTCAGTGTCACCAACCCTTAACATGTACACCTTTCATTTGTAAGATACACTGACACTATTAGGCAAGGGAAGGGGTAGCACAAATGGATAGATACACAGGTTAACTTGGCCATTCCAAAAGTTTGTGAGTGGGGCAGCCAAGCTATCAGTGACAAAACGTTATTAACGGGACATTATGGTTTAATTGTGGTACCAAAGCCATATTACCTTAACAGAAAACAGAGATATGATCCCTGGCATTCAGGTCAAGGACAAGTAGCACAGTCTTCTTATGGATGAGTTGCTGATGGCGCAGAGTGAAAGCTGGAATATTTAAAAAGAGGTTGTGGCAATAGTGCAGTGCACAACGAACCACTGTTGTGCACAAACTGACCTCTTGGGTACTGATTTTAGGTTGGTAAGATCAATAAAGTGGTGACTTTGGTGCCAACTTTTTACGATTTATATGTAGGAGGTGGGTTAGTGGGGAACACATTGCGTAGCATTGTTGGAAGGAAAGAAGAGAGTTCCTGTTTTGCTAATACACTGTATGATATCGGTAAATTAAAACATTGCAAGCAAATACCATTAAATTGCCACTTCATGGTAGGAGATGGGAGGAAAACCAGTATGCTTTTGAAACATGGAGTAGTCGCTAAGAGGCAGATAATGGGCCTCATTACGACCCTGGCGGTAAGTTACCGCCAGGGCCGTGACTTTACCGCCATGGTGCTAACTACGTTAACGCCATGGCGGTAAGGGGATTTACCGCCCCATTCCGACCTTGGCGGGGCGGTAAATCCCCAATCCCCATTTACCCTTCCCCATTCCCATTTTTGCCCCATAGGGCATAATGGGAGTGGGGAAGGCGTTAATTACGCCACCGTAAATTACGGTGGCGTAATTAACACCAAGTTCCCTTACCGCCATGGTTTTTTACACCCGCTAAAAGCAGGTGTAAAAACCGCCATGGCGGAAAGGGAACTCGTAATTGGCGGTAAGGGGTCGGCGCAGCTAACGCTGGCGCTAACCCCTTACCGCCAGGGTCGTAATGAGGCCCAATGTGTGCAGAGGAACATATAACAGTCACAGGAAAGGGCGGGCATATTTTGTTTTGTTGCTCTGTGTAGTGAGGCTGGAAGAGATGACGAGATGTACAGTTTTCATACTGGGTGTTCTTTTGTGCTAGATCTGCTCCAGTATGCTGTGGAAAGAGACTTTAATGGCAATTTGAATTTGGAGGAAGTGGAGGCTTTGTGGTGCGGTATCGCTGTCCGTACTTCGACCATTGGCTTGCAGAATGTCAACGCATGGCCACTTTTGCTACTGTACACGTTGTTGTTGTGCACTATAGAGCATTACTTTTGGGTTACATAGTTTGTTCAAGTGTGTAACATCAACTCAAAAAGATGATGAAAGCAGTGAAGCACATTTTCCCACTGCAAAGGTGCTTTCCTCATGTATACCACTAAGTCCAGTGTATAACTATTCCAATTAATGTTGTCGGCAGCCAGAGGTCGGAAGACGTCTTATAACAGAACCATGTGTACATTTTTGCATGCTGCTGGGATGTACTCCTGTGAGATTGACAACATTGGTAATCGATATGTGCACCTTCTCAATGGAAATGGCATTTCATTGTGGTCCAGTGGCAATTACATTTTGTTTTCCAATCTGCAGGCTGCACTGAACACTTATAAAAATGTGATAAAAAATAGTTTCTATGTTAGCACCTTAAACAAAAAAAACCCTAAAAAACTGCTCTTTTGAGAGCCACCACTGCAAACGACATCCCCTATCCTGGTTGACATTTATTCCCCTACTCCCACGCACACACATCGGGAAAAGTCAGCGGATATCGCGACAGTTGCAGGGTTGTACGTGTGACATACGCTCCTTTTGCAGATGGCCACCATACAGTTGGGCCTGTGGAGGACACAGGATTGGTCAATAAGGTGTCTGGGTGTGGAGCGCATGCACAGCCTGTGGTACACAGTATATTTGTCGAGCAAAATGCAGAGGGTACGCTTATGGCTGTGAATTGCATGAGCCACAGCGCATGCTTTGTGGGGGAGTTGTACATACATTACTTCATAGTGAATGGAAACCAGAGTCCAGTGGGAGCGCATTGTGGATTTTATCATGTGGATTTGTACACGTATGGAGTATCTACAATGAAGTGATTGATTTTGGCTTGTCTGTGTGAGACTTTGGTTATGCGCGATCATGACGATATTACTGTTGTTTATTGTGGAGGGAAAATTGCACAAAATGTAACACAATTTTCAGTGCCGTTTGAGCTGAAGGAGGCACTTGGCCAGGACACGCATCGGTTTTTAATCTCCTGCATATTCTTTTACCTCATTACTCAGACACCCATGTCGGCACGTTATTTTGCATTTGATCTGGAAATGGTGAAAGTACTGTAAATTGTGAAGTATATTTGTGCCTTTTTACGACTTGAGCCAATGTCGTTTCACAGCACAAAGAGTTTTTCCCACAAATAGCGTTCCTCTTAATATTACTGCATTTCTGTTTTCTGCATGGCCTACAATCTGTGGAGGGTATACTATGTGCGGCCCCCTGCCACCCTTCATTGCCACTTACATTATTTCACCCTGAAAGGAGGTTTCTTTACTTACCTTTTTCCTTTTCCAGTTCATTACTATTTCTTTTGCTCTTGTAACACACGCCTCCGAAGGACCAAAAGGCAAGGGCCGGTACGGAAGGGCCACCACCTACAGGGATATCATAGGGGACATGCACAGAGAGGGTAATGTTGGGTGGCCCTCACTTAAATAGCTGCCACTGATTGTCATGCTCCCGGACAGACTCTTACCAAGCACTTCAACGTAGTTTCCCTCTGTACAGTACCGGGTTCCAGTACATGCACACTACAATGCCCTTTGGCAGGTAATGGTCATTAGGGCAGCATATGGTGCACAAGGGTCTTTTAATGCTCTGATGCCGTACAGGAGGGCCCCTGTTGTAGGCCTCAGTCTATGTGGAGAATGCTGTAAACAAAATTACCCTAATGAATTTTTGGCAGGGTAGTACCCTGCCAACTGGTCCTTAATGCTTGCATTGCTGTTCTCATCACATACGGTACGGACAGTTCATGGTACGCCATTAGCCGTAGGACTAACATGCATGGAGATTAATGAATTGTGAAATAGAACAATGCTTACAACAAGGAGAAATGCACCTTCACTACATGCAGGAGGAAGATATTTATTAAACGTGGCCCATGCGGCTACAGTACTGTTCTAACTACCAGTGCTATTCTTTGCTCTCTGATGCTTCCATTTTTTCCTTACTTTTCTTAATATGCGCTACTATGTTAGTGACGAAGCCTTACCAGCTTTGCCATTTTACAGACTCACTGTAAAATGTCACACCTGCAGTTAAATGTTATCTCCAACTCTAAGAACCACAGGGAACCCTTGACACTTTCCGAAACAGTGCTCAGTGCAGAGATGGTGTGTCTGTTTTACAGGTCATGGAAAGGCCAGCAGCACATTAATCAAACTGTTGTGACATTTAGCATGCCCACTATACACGCAAAGTTTCTGTTCCTTGTTTTCCAGTGGGCCTTAATCAGGCAGGCGTGGTACAGCGACAAATTGGTAGGTTTGCAAAGCAACCTGCGTAGTCGTGACCAGTAGTTGAAATTCGGTAGCCTACCATATCAATCCGTAGAGCTGGTGACAGAGGAGCTCTTACCAGGACTCAGAAGTTTCCCTACGCATGAGATAATTCTAAAACAGATAGACGTGCGCTACCACAAGTAATTAAAAGAGCTTTACAAAATGCGACCTTGTGGGAAGTATTGCAGTGGTACGGATACCTGCATTGTGATTGCACATACGCCGGCCACTTGCATTGTGCATAGGAAACCTCAACATTGCTAACCTGCAGCTATCTTGGCTAGTAATGTGCGGCACAGATTTACCATGCTATGTTATCAGAAAAAGAAACACCACTCTCAGTGTCACCAACCCTTAACATGCACACCTTTCATTTGTAAGATACACCGACGCTATTAGGCAAGGGAAGAGTTAGCACAAATGGATCTATACACAGTTTAACTTGGCCATTCCAAAAGTTTGTGAGTGGGGCAGCCAAGCTATCAGTGACAAAATGTTCTTAACGGGACGTTATGGTTTAATTGTGGTACCAAATCCATATTACCTTAACAGAAAACAGTATAGAAAAACAAACATTTACAATGCCCTACTAAACACATTTGGAAATAACTAACAAAAAATATTGCTAAAGGGGCATTATGGTGAAGGTGGGGTAATACAAACATATCACCTTTACTGGAAACACTATGTTAAAGCAACGTTCACGTTACAGTGCCCTGCTAAAAACCTATGAAATTCACTAACAAAATATTTTGTTAAAGGGATGTTATGGTTAAGTTGCACTACTAAAACTGTGCACTGCAACAACTAACACCCATCACCTCAAAGATGACATCACAAACATCATTGATGACATCACTGATGACATCACATATCTGGTCCACTTGTTTTTGTTCACCGACATATCAAGGTCAGGTAGTTTTGTTCACCGACAGTCACAATCTTAAAATCAAACGGGTGCTGTATATCTAGACTTTAACCTTGTCACATGTTCCTAAAGTACTTTCCTTAGGGTATGGTCTCAGCTATTGGTGCACATACATGGGGCAATAGGCAGGCCTCAAACATACAATTCATTTGTATACATGAAGATAAACTTTCATGACTACTGATATTTTCTGATGATACTGTTTCTTTCTTCCTTACTTTAGTCTCCCTGTATGTGCCTTTCATTTGTATGCATTGTGGGTCTTCATATGTTTGTACTAGCAGAAGTGTGCAGTAACTCTTGAATTATTAGCTAGTTATTACATGTTTACCATTAACATTCACACCTGACATCTTGTTACCAACATTATTAACACAACCCCTCATAGGGCCTTTTCATCAAAATTATGTTCACATGTGATGTAATCAGTGATGTCATCAATGACATTTGTGATGTCATCTTTGAGGTCATGGGTGTTAGTCCTTGCAGTGAACAGCTGTAGCGTGAGTTATGGTTGCGTACCTTACCATAACTGGTGAATTTCTGTGGTTTTTCAGTTTTACCTGTAACCATAACGTCCCAGTAGGAACGTTTTTCCAATGAATTACAATGGTTTTTTAGTAGTGCACCTTAACCATAACGGCCCTTTAACAATATATAGGTTGTATACTTTGATAACTTACCAGAGATGAGGAAAGTGTAAACAACACTGTTTATATCGGCGATTGTGCAGGAGTACTGGCGTTGCAGAGGAGCAGTGATCAGGTTCCTGGTTACTAAAGAACCACCAAGAAAATATTTATAGACTTGATAGTTAGTCTGGAGTTTTCAACAGAGATGACACTATAGAGCGCTTGCATGTGATTGGTGGATGCGTGTGTTAGTGTTCAACAGTAGCCAATGAGGGAGTGCTGAACAAAGAGTTCTGGAAAGGGAAGAAAGACTGCCCCTGCTTGACTGGGGCACGGCCCTCGCAGTAGTTGGGAAGCGCACATGCTACATTCTGTACTTTTCACAATGCTTGGCATGGAAATGGGACTGTGCATTATCCAGTCAGGTGTTCAGGGTGTGTTTAACAGGAAGGGTTGGTTATATTTTTTTAAATTGCTGTGTTCTGTGATGATGTCAGAGATGCAGAGAGTGAGAGTGCTCATTTTCAGTGATGCGTTTGTGGGTCACCTGTACACATATGCACAGGGTTGTAGCGTTGATATCAATTTTGGTGTCAAGGGACTGCATGCTTAGTGGCACAATGATGTTCTAACGAGTATGCAAGCTGTCATTGCAGATTGCAGAGATGTAGTCACTTGGAATTGTATTGACATTATAGATCTGCATTGTGGAGCACTGCATGGAGCATGTCGCTTTTCGCACTGCTGCCAGTTTACTCAGTGAATTGAAGCAGGTGCTTAAAGCAGTGATGCACATTTTTCCCACTGCAACATTATTTCATGCATACCAGCACTACCAGTCTGGAACAATCCAGATGTACTTTCTTCTGAGTTAGAGAAGGAAAGGTGTCTTGTCAATGGCTGCATGTGTCCATTTTGTTCGATGCTGGGATGTTCTTCTGTGCCCATGACAACCTTAGTGCTTCCAATGTGAGGTTTTTCAGTGGAGCTGATTTTTTTTTATCCCTTATTGAAAATGCGATTGTGTTTCAGAATGTAAAAGACATTTTACAAAGTTTGTGTAATAATGTAAGGAGGAGAAGAAGAGAACAATCCCCAACAAAAAAAACAAAAACATTCTTTACATGCAGGTCTTTTATGATATGATATGATATGGGATTTATAACGCACATATACACGAGTGTTTCAAGGTGCGACAAGGCAAGGGAGGGGAACAAAGGTAGGACAGACAGCGATCCTACTAGGCCAGGTGTCATTCCGATCGCGTAAGTGCGGGGGAAGGGGCAGGGACAGTGCAGTACATGAAAATAGATAACAATAATAAGTAAGTAACGGCCAGCAAGTGGCAAGTGCATGCATAAGTGCAGACATCAGGTGTCAAGGGCTGGTAGGTGGACTGTAGGGATAGAGATACATTCTCCAAGTGCGGGGGTTGCCAGGTGGGCAGTGCAGGTTTGTGCCGCTGGCGGGAGAGGGACCTCAGCCTGAGATCAGAGGGTGTCCAGGTAGCCAGTGTGGTTCACGTTACAGCCAGGAGGTCAGCAGAGGAGAGGAGGAGAAAAAGCAGACGCAAAGAGAAAAGTTTTGAGGTGTTTCCGGAACCAGAGATGGTTCTCTTCAAGTTTAAGGGAGGCTTTTCCAGAGGGAGGCACCAGCCGAAGAAAGAGATCTACCAGCAACACGTTGCTTGGAGAAGCGACTGACCCTGAGGGAGTTGGAGGTGGATGAACGTAGAGCTCGAGAAGGAAGATATTTAGGAAGAGAGATTTGAAGGTACTGAGGCCCCAGGCCCCTAAAGGCCTTGTGGACGATGTAGCGAGTTTTGAACTTAATCCTCGCAGCCACTGGAAGCCAGTACAGAGATTTCAGTCCTGGAGAGATACGATCCCTGGGATTGAGGCCAAGGACAAGTCTCGTAGTCCTGTTCTGAATAAGTTGTAGATGGCAGAGAGTTAAAGCAGGAAGATTGCAATAGTCCAGCCTAGAGAGGACCAGAGCTCAGGAGACAGTGAGCTTCTGGGGGAAGAAGAGGAAAGGAAGAATACCTCTGAGGAGGTGCAGTTGGTAGTGTGACTTCTTAGAGACATCAGAGATGTGAGGAGAGAACGAGAGTGTGGAGTCGAAAATGACCCCAAGGTTTTTAGCCTTGCAGGTGGGAGCAGGAAGAGGGCCAAGAGAGGACGGCCAGAGAGCTACAGGAAAGGAGGGAGTGGGTGTGCCGATGTCATCCACACCAGAGCCTTACCAGTGATACCCAGGTTGTCACAGAGACGGTTGAGCTGGATGGCATGGTTGACAGTGTCAAAGGCAGAAGAGAGATCAAGCAGGATGAGGACGCGGGGGGTGTTAGAGTCCAGGTTGGAGAGCAGGTCTTCACGGATGTTCAGAAGAGCAGTTTCTGTGCTTCTGGCAGCTCTGAAGCCAGACCGATGGTCATGAAGAAAACCAACAGATTCAGTGTGGAGATTAAGCTGGGAGATGGCCAGTTTCTCCAGGAGCTTGCCCAGGATTGGACGATAGTTAACCGGGCAGGAGGGGTTGGCAGAGGGTTTCTTAAGAAGAGGGTGAACAAGGGAGTGCTTCAGGGAGGATGGGAAGACTCCAGTGGTGAAGGAGTGATTGCATAAATCAGCCAGGGCAGGAGCCAGGGAGTCAATGTGGTCCTTGATAGTTTTGGATGAACAGGAGTGAAACTATTTCAACTAGACTTTCATAGATCGGACTTGTCTAGAAACCTTGTCTGCGGAGAACAGGGGAATGGTAGAGAAGGAAGGAGGAGAGGTGGCTGCAGAGGTGCCAAGGAAGAGCAGGGAGTAGAGGGAGGGAGGGGATAGGAGGGTAGCTGCCATGGATATGGGACTGTGCAGGCATGGGGATTGGTCAATCAGGTTTCCTGGGTGTGGTGTGTAAGGACAGATTGTGCGAGAAAGTGTGTTTGCTAATAGGAGTGCACATGGTTACAGTTATGGCTGTGCCGGCGTCCAGGAGGCAGAGTGTATGGCTTTTGGGTGACTCCTGGATACGTTGGGTGAAAGTGTACGCACACCACTGTTGAGTGGCTTCACACCTTGGGTTCCATAATGTCGATGTCCACTGGTACGGAGTACGTGGGATGAAGTGGCAGCATGTCGGTTCTCGTTGTGTCACTTTGGTGACACTGGATCATCCCGACATTATTATTGTTCATTGTGGAAGGAACAGTTTAGGACATGTTACTGGCATCTCACTGCAGTTTGCGATGATGGAAACATTTCTGCAAGTCATGGAAATGTTTCCAAAGTCGCACGTAATTTTTTCTCGCATTGCCCAGAGACAGAGGTGGCTGCGTTCTTCCTTATTTGGGCCACAAATGGAGAAATCGCGCTGCAATGTGAACAAGGCTGTTTGAGCATTTTGGTGCAATGTTGGCATGTTCTCATTCCACAATGAAAACCTTACGTTTCGTAGTACCGCAATTTTTTGTGCAGATGGCGTCCATCTCACTCATGCTCCAACTGAGCTGTTTCTGCGTAATATCCAAAATGCAGTGGAGCGCTTCTTGCAAGTCTAGCAAGAGTTTCCCCACTGGGTGTTCACCACATCACCCCTTTCAAACACAAACAGCACAAAAAGGCTCTTTTCCAAGCCACCACTTACTTTTGGGAATGCGTGCAATCTTTGTGACAGGGCTAGGCAGAGTTTATAGGTTGCGGAATGGCCTGCATCCTTTCATTGAAATTCTATTTTTGAACTGTAAAAGTTGGCTCTGAAAAGAGACTTTTTTTATTCCTCTTTCCAGTTGTTTTCCCTTTCTACTATTCTTGTAACACACGGCACAGAAGGAAAGGAAGGGAAGGGAGGTTAGGGAAAGGGCACCAACAACAGGGATAAGAAAGGACAAGTGGAGAGAGGAAGATGTTGGGTGGCCCTTACTTAGGTACGGGGCACTGCTTGTCATGCTCCCAGACCGCAGCCTCGCAAGCACTTTGAAGTTGCTCTCCCCTGCAGAGTACCGCATCACAGTACATGCACAATACAGTGACCTTAGAAAGGTTCAGGTCTGCTGCAGTGCTTTTGGCCTGCAAGGCTGGTTTAGGGATCCACTGCCCCACTGGAGTGCTCCTAGTGGTGGCAAGCACAGATGCAGAGGATGCTGTAGAGGAAATTAGCCTACTGCTTTGTTGGAAGGGCACAACCCTCAGAACTGCTGCTTTGTGGTGTGATTTCAGGTGCCGCCTCAAGGAGGTGGTGCCGTAGCTATACAAGCCAGGTTTTCCAGGACTGAGTACTATGTTGCACTCTGTGCATTTCACCTGGTTCGCTTGAGATTTGGGCACGCCCCATACGGTGGTAAATGGGTTCCACACCAATGACTCACGCTGGGTGTAGGCAATGGGGATTTCCTCTACTTCATCCTCCTTCTCCTCTTGATCTCCATCTACAGTACAACACCTGTTCCCTTCTCCAGGCCCTTCAGAACATGGTGGATGTGGTGAGCGTGTTGGTGCTGATGAAAGAGAGGCAGAAGGAGCAGCCATGGTTGGGATTAGTTGGAAAGGTAATACAGTTGAACAGAATTGGTCACAAAGCAATTTCATCACCAAACAATGTGCACCGCTGCTACGTTACGGAAAGCCAAACACAGAATGCAGAGCAGCTGTGGAGTGTGCCCTTTTAGAGGGCTGCTGTTGAGTATTTGCAACGAAACTCGGGTGTAAATCTTTCCCAAAAATAGTTAGATGTCGAGGGCTGAGTGCAGTACCTCAGTAAGGGTGCACTTCCATAGTAACAATGCATACATTGCAGAAAACAGTACTTTGTGTATGTGCAGGGGCCCCAATCGTGGCCAGCAAGGGTGCAGTTTCCATTGTCACGTTGTCATTGTTCTCGATTGGGATACCTGTCTTCAGGATTCATACTCGGCGCAGTACTTTGTGCGCATGTTTATAGGTGTCCTACGGACACCGTTGGGATCCCTGGACAACTTGAAAGTATGACATAAGTGCGCCGAACATTTATGAACAAGCTGGGTGTTTGTACGTACAACAGGAGGGAGGTTCGGGTGCTCAGGTACCCGCAGGACGTGGTTGGCCACCTCTAACTATTAAACGTACATCACACGTTTCTTAGCTCGCGTTGCACTAGGGCACTATTGCAAGGACACAGAGGAAGAGATATGCATGCACAAAGTTGTGGTACCCAGAAATGTGTGCTCCTATAACGAATTACAGCTGGTTCACAAGATGTGGACTTGCAGCCCGTAGTGGTGTCCTACGGATGCCTCCATTGTAATTGAAGATAGGGGGGCAGGTGTGGTGTTTATTTGCGGTCATCCCCAGCAGTACTGTGTCACGCAGAGTCATAACAGGATTTTAAAAAGAAAAGAAAGGAAAATGCTCATATAAATGCAATACCAATTACATATTAACCTTTATTTGCACACATTCATAGATACCACTAGTAAAGGGAAGGGGGACCAGAAATTGATACATATATAGGAGATTTGTGGATGTCTACAGGTTGGTAGTAGGGGAGGAAGGGATTGAGGTCTCATCAAAACGTCTCTCATGACACAGAATTTGCTGGGATGGCGGACTGGGAAATGGGGAAGGGGTGCACGTGCAGGTGGGGCAGTGTTATTTTATTTTCTCCATAATATGTCCTTGTACGAAGTCCTTTAAGGTGGCAAAATTGTTCACCAATTCCTCCATTTCGGCATCCAGGCTGTCCAATTTGATGTTTATAGCGTTTCCTTTAGTTCCTGTGCCATTATGCTGCTGTGGAAGAGGTGCCGCTTATGGTGTATTCTTTTCATTTCCTGTATGTTCTGTGAACGAAAAAGAAATGTGTTTGGTGTACATGAAGCAATACACAGTAATTGTTGTACTTTTTGCACGGTGCTGCCTACCAATCATCACTTCGTCATCCGAAATATTCTCTTCCAGCCATTCAAGGGTGGTTGCCATTGCAGTAATTGTTTTACTTTCCACACTGCGGTACAAAGGAATGGGGTTAGTATCGTCCCTCATATTGTCATGCAGGAAATTCTCTTCCAGCCATTCAAGGGTGCTTGCCATTGCTGTGCACAAAAAATAAAACAACATGGTTTTGTACTATTGTACACTGCACAAAACTGTGCAATTATAATACAAACTTGCATGTACTTACCACATTGCAATGACGCTCTGCCTCATACTTTCCAGTCCTAACTGTGGCAATTCGGTCTTCATTCCTATGTTCAGCACCAGTGCGGTAGGCTTGTAGAAGTTTATTTCTCTTGTTGGTGCATTCCATTATACTGCATACCCTATGCCTTTGCTCTGTTTTCTTCAAAAGCACACATTTGCAGACCTACTGCATGTTCCGTTCCAATTCCCGTACATGGTGCTGTCTGTATATCTTCCTTGAGTTTGGTGCATCGTCCCACTATTTAACCGCACCCCAGTATTTGTCGGCACGTTGGATGCTACCCAATATTCGCAAACAGACGCTACTCTGCGATCACTGTGGCCATTAACATGGAGCCACCGGGTTAAGTATGATGTACAGTACATCCATACAAACTAAGAGTATCCTGGTAAAAACCTATGAAATTCAGTGAAAATAATGTTGTTTAAAGGGACGTTATGGTTAGGTTGCGCTACTAAAAACATATTACCTTTACTGAAAAAACTATACTAAAAGAACATTACAGTTAAGGTGCCCTACTAAACACCTATCAAATTCAGTGAAAACACATTGCTAAGGGGACATTATGGTTCAGTTGCCCTAAGAAAAACCGACCAAATTCAGTGCACAAACTTTACTAAATGGATGTTATAGTTACTTTGCGCTAACGACAACCTATACATATTATGCTTACAAGTACAACCAAAAAACCCCAGAAAATCACAAGTTATGGTAAACTAGACAACCATAACTCAAGCCAACACTGTGCACTGCTTACACTAACTCCCATGACATCGACGATCACATCAAAAATGTCAATGATGACATGACGGGCTGGACTTTGGATCATGAAATCTTTCATTGTCCTCGGGATGTCTTTGTCGGTTCAGGTGGTGGGAAACCCACTGGCAGACTTTCCTCGGTAGCCGACGACCTTGACTTTCTCTGGCAGGACAAAGCAGTCGATGGTGATGGCATGGGAGCCCTTCATTCAAATGTTCTTAGACAAGGTGAAGCTTTGCGGCTTCGGTTGTCCAGCAGCAGAGCATTAAGCTTTCCCCGCTTCAGGGAGACATGACTCGACTGGCTTTCAGTAGTTACGGAAATCCTCTGAACCATTGTCGACGGCAATGGACTTCCATGGCCTTGATGTCCCGGCACTTCACTTCAAGATTCTCAGCAGACCCCTTCTCAGGTCGACAGCCTTTTGGGACTGGCTTCCAGGGAACCTCGATGAAGAGCATCCGTTTTTCAGGGAGAACAAATTGGTAAGTGAGCAGTCCCCAGATATCTGTCCCTCATTCACTCTGGCTGAGCAGTCAGCGAATCACACAGAAGGGCATTAATGCAGGCAGGCAGCCAATCGGGCTCACAGGTATTCAGACCATTGACTTCCAAACAGACACCCATAAAAAGGAATGTGGATTCGGGCAAGCACCCAGCCTTTCTGCCACCACAGTGCATTTGTGTCAGTTTCAGGCAGGCCTGTCTCATTCATTGTGTCACATACACAGACATCTGAAACACATAACATAGAATGCATATTGGTCACGCACTCTATTCACACAGGTCCCACCCAAAGGGTGTACCCAAAACATACAGTCACTGGGAAGGCTCCAGCCAGTCTGGCCTGGACTTCCCCACAATACCATATATGATTCTTCCACCCAACAGCCAGTCACAGGAATGGACCTGGTAAGAGTAAAGAGAGGAAAGAGAAAAAAAAGTTGGACTGACTATTTGGATGTTTTTGTACATATTTCATGTGCCTATTTATTGTAAACTTTTTCTGTTCTTAGATAACAATTGTTCTTATTTCTTTGGAACTCATTGAAAATGTGTTTGTTTGTTCTTTGATAACAATTTTTACTTTTTTGGTAACACATCTTTAACTTGACTATTTGTATTTTGACGATAACAATTGTGTTTTTTGTTGTGTTTGATAACTTATTCATGTTTCACACGCTGTATGTTTTACAAACAAATTTCTAAAAAAATTTCTATTTTTTTCTTAATCATATTTATGTTTACATTCAGGTTCACAAAAGGAAAAATTGTGTGAGGATATCCATCCTTTGGAAACCCATATTAGAATCATTAGGATTGATTTCTTCAAAACGTTTTACTGCAGCTTTTTGGAATTACTTGTATTCACTTTATATGACCCCCACCATAGCTGCACCACATTTGGGGCTCCCCTTCCATTGCTAGTAGCAGAAGGGACAGAGACAGGGCTTCCCAGTACTTTGGAAAAACAAGGTAACAGGCCCCAGGAGCCATCTTGCCTTCTATCAAGAATCCACTGATTCATATGGCAGGGCCGGGATATCCCAAAATGGAGGATACTCAGAGCTCCTTTCCCATTCAGCATGGAGCTGCCACCAGCCCATACACTGCTCTGTGGGCAACACGCAAGTGCCCAAAAGCATACACTAGTGGTACGGATTTGTACCCCCACCCATGGGTGCCATAAGGGTATGCCAAGGGTCTCTGTTCACCATGACTAAAATAAGGAAGAGCTGCACTGCCAGGGGTCCTACTGGACTCCTGTGCAGAAAAGAATACAGAACACACATGGTAAGGCAATACAGGATAAGGACATGGAGGCTCTGCCCCTCCAATGAATTTCCAGCATCTGAGTTGGAGGCACCGTTTCTGATCTTTATGTTTGTAAATAAGTGTGTAAAGGCAGTTGACCAGTGCTCGGAACCATGCCTTAACATAATTTTTGCCAAACCATCCAGCCTTGCTGCTTTTGAGTTCTTAGACCTAAAAAGGATCTCCTCCATTTCATGGGGAAGAAACAACTTCACATTTTCTCAAGATTACAATGTAAACATACAATACCATTGCACTTGGCCCAGAACTTGAATATATCACTGCAAAATATATTGTCCACGATTTTTCCGATTTGTCCATTTGAAGTTTGTACAGTACCAGCTCCTTTTGTATATCTGTTTTTCTCTATGCTTCCCAATCTGGAACATAGTCCAATACTCTTTTGTTTTTTTTACATAAACTGTCCATCTGAAATGTTCATATGGTGTCTGTACACTACCAACCTATGTGTGTATTTCTGTTTTTCTCTTTGTTTCCCAATCTGGAACTATGAATCCTTCTAGTATTTTCTAAAAACCCTCTACTACTATCCCTTTTCATCTCTCTATTTTTTCTGGCCACTAGTTTATCATCTGCATAGTCCTTCTATAATAGGGTTTTACTAGGCAGTTTTACCATAAGATCTTGTATAACAATATTACAAATACTAAATAAAACTGGAGGACTTTTATTTCCATTAGGGGAATTGAACAGAGTTCCAGAGATTAACTACACAGGTTTTTCAATAATCCCAGGGAGCCAAACAATCGTGGTTCGTTTTAGTTAAATTATTACCCATGCAAGATGGTATGCTCTGTCAAATACAAAACCAAGGCATCTGTATGATGGCGGTTAGATAGGTGTGGTCACTAAATAATGTGTGACATATTCTCAAAAGGGAGAAGTAATATGCAAGGCAGATTTAATATACATGTAATTAATTGCTCACATGTTGTTACCCCAAAGACACATGGGCTCTGTAGTAATTACTCCAGCATGTATACTTACTATACGTGAATCGGCACTTTTAGTCTCCTTCAAGACACAAATAGCTAAGAAAACTCAGGCAGCTGGGCATCAGCTCTCCCTCTTGCAGAGTCTAGCCCTTCCTCCCTCTGGACAGATTCACATCCATCATTCAAGCACTTTTCCTATCCCTCCTGGATGAGGGCAAGGCACTCCTCAAAGGCCTCTTGTCGTCCTCCCTTGTGCTCTTGAGTAGTGTCCTATAAGCACCCACACAGCTCATCAAGGGTCTACGCAGATACAACCACATCACCTCAGCCCTAATCAACTTTCACTGGCTCCCCCTGCATGCACAAATCACCTTCAAGTCTTGCTGCATCATCTATAAGGCAATCACCCTCAAGTCACTCAGCTACCTTGCGGAGAAACTCAGCATCTCTGGTGGACAACACACCACCAGAAGACTTGAAATCTGCTGCTGCAAAAAGGAATGGACCAGAAAACATGCCTACTCCACCTACGTCCCAAGACCAGGGAATCTCCTCCCCATCAGCATCAGACTCCCATGCTCTTACAATTCAAAAAAGAACTCAAGACCCACATCTTCAAGGAGTCTCTCCTCTTCACTTCAACACCTATGCCATCACGTCACCCCTCGTTCCACCGGACTCGCAAGACACTGTCTGCCATTCTCCTCCCTGACAGCCAGTACAGCTGTACCCCTCCTCTGTGCCCCTCTGTATCCTGCCCCTGACTGTATATCTATTCTGTTGTTACCTCTGAAAAGCGCTCCGTTATGCATCTATACTGTTGTATACCTCTGTTAAGCGCTCCATTATGTATCCGTATTGTTGTGTACCTCTGTTGCTTCTCAAAGCTAGGTCCACGCTCAATAAATACAATAATAATAATTATAATTATAATAATAATAATAATAATAATAATAATAATAATAATAATAATAATAATAATAATAATAATAATAATACGGCCCAATAATTCATCAAGATCTCCCATTGAATTCCCATATTCAGATGCTTAGAGATTTTAGTGTCTTTTAAGGAGATGGTGGTCCCCTCCAATAGCTGTAACACCTTTGCACAATCCCTATTCAGATCCACTGCAATGCTAATACTCTCTGAATGGCCCTCACCCTACCAGACTGTCAAGATTTTATTTAGTTCAATGAAAAAGAGAAATACAGGAGTAACTATTGGGTTGCAATAGATATTATCTTAACAATGTATTTAACAATATAATGATGCCCCCCTCGGTCCACCTCTTGCTTACCTCATTTTTAAAAGCACACTCAACCCCCATGGGCTAATGCACTTGTTAGCCACGTCTCTTGGAGAAAGACCATTCCAAAATCACTCAGTCTGGGAATTGATTTTACACTGCTGAGTATTTGTGATCTTAATTTACAGTCCCACAATAAAGATGTGCAGCTTTCCAAGTTAACGGTGCTTTACAATACTTCCATTCTAACTTGTGGATTGAAAGGAGGCTGGTAACCATGACTAATTTATTTTTTCACTTAAGGGCATCTGCTTCGTACCTGAGATCAACACATTTCAGCCACCATTTCGAACAATCGTCCCACATTATAGATAAGTCTTACCTATTTTCCAAATGACAATTCTACAAAGAAACATATGGCTTGGATATTTTGACCTCAAGGTCAGTGTTTGCTTCTACTTTTATCAATTAGAAATCAAAACACAGTTATCTAAACTCATCAGCATGGTTGCAATGAATAAGGAATGTAAATAGACAGCTACGTAGTCTAATCAATGATCTTGTAATTCCACCACTTCCATATCCTGAGAACCTATCAGCCTTACATCGGGGATATTTGCAAATAAATGCAGCAAATTAGACCTATTTAATTGACTAGGATCTTTGTCACCTAGCAGTGCTTCAAAGCCAATAACTTCTACACCAGATATTCCCTTCACAGATCCGCTCGTGTATTTATTTCCACTGTGATCATCCCTTCATTCTGTTTACTTAGGCTTCTGCAACATGTGTCTCTCCACAGGTGTTTTGGAATATACTTCCCAAGATCCCTCTCCAATTACCTTGCTGGCTACATATGATGGGAGTCGTATTTTAAAACAACTGGCAAGCCAAACGTTTCAGAAACTTGGTTTAGTCCGAGAGACTGGTGCAGCCTTAGGGACCTCCTCCAACTGCGTCTGTTTGTGGTTTAATCATACAGACTCAGAAGCCGTTTCCACAAGTGACATCATATACTGTTGAACTTTGCAATGTCGTTTTAGCTTGGGTCCATCAAGTGCTTTTTCCTCTTGTCACATGGTTTCTTAACTGTGATTTCTCGACCAGCTTCTTTATTTTGAAAAAAAAAACAGGCAAACAAGGTTTTCCTTGTTTGATTTATTTAGGCTTTCCAGTGTATTAAGGAAAATTACAGGCGTGATGTTCAATTTCTCCACATTGGGATTCATAATACCACTCGTATCAAAGCAAGATGTTTTTCCTATGTGTGATACCCCTATTTAACCTCCCAGCCCTGTTCATGATTTGTGAGACATCCAAGGATGTGGTTTTACACATTTGTTTTCGTCCCTTCTAAGGGCAACAAAACAGCCAATACATATTTTAGAACTTTGTGTTGTATTAAACCTCTTAGTGAATATTATCATACAACCTCACGATAGCATACAAATCCAATATGGCGAACAAGATCATGTGGTCACGGATGGGGGCCCACGTTATAGACACAAGAGCAGCCGACCAGATCATATTTTATTGTTATTAGTGCCCAAGTAGTTAAATACAAAACCCCAGGGTGCTGA
Source organism: Ambystoma mexicanum (assembly GCF_040938575.1). NCBI lineage: Eukaryota > Metazoa > Chordata > Amphibia > Caudata > Ambystomatidae > Ambystoma > Ambystoma mexicanum. The sequence goes on along the minus strand of NC_090923.1, from coordinate 249,656,907 downwards.
CAGCAATGTATATTTATTTTTTTAATGAAGATGGGGCTCTTCAAGTCCCCTGGAGGAGTGTTTGTGGAGTGACGGCAATAAAGGAGTCAAGTAGGAAGGCGGGGAGGGATAGGAAAAGTGAGGTGACGATGATGGGGTAGGTGATGCATCAGCGAGCTTGCTCGCAATACCTGTTTGGATCATGGGATTTGGCCCGTGATCTGAGCAATCAGATTGGCTGTGGCAACCGCGTCGGGTGCTAGATGCAGGGCTAGTTCTATTTGTGAAATATGTTTTGTTCCAAGAAAACCTCTAGATATGTGTGGCTCTCTGCAAAGCCCATGCTGTTTATCTTTTGTCCTCTCCAATGGTGGGCAGACTTTTGGGGGAGGCCATTTTTCTTCCATGAACAAATTTCAACAATAGCACAGGACAAATCAATCTAAAGATATATGCTGCTGTGAGTTTGGATTAGTAGGTGTGGGGAGGCGATCTCCTATTCTATGACTGGAAAGTGTTTACATTTCCTGGAGAAGAATTCTTAGTTATTTTTGCACAGCCATAAGAGGCGCTGACACATATTACCAGGCTACAGTTTTATCTTTTTTGTTAAGGCATGCTTTCATTTCAGCACATACTTTGCGTATCAGGTCTGCAACCCTGTGAAGGATCTCACTCCTGTCACTCCCGCTGTCGACTGCAGCTAACTGCACTTTCCACTGCACTTGCACACCACACTGCATGTAATGCAGGGTTTTCGTTGGGTCACCGTCACTTCCACCTCTATTAGGTGATCAGGAAACCAGCCTTCTCTCCAGTTCACCATCAGCAAAGTCACAGGTGCAGCTGACTACACTTTCCAATGTACCTCCATGCCACGCTCTGTGTGTTACAGGGGGTTTTGTTAAACCACCACCTCCTCCTCTAACCATTGATCAGGAGAACAGCCTTCTCTCCACTACACCACCAGCGTGTTCACAGGTGTAGCTGACTGAACTTTCCCCTGCACTTCTACACCACACTCTGTGCATTGCAGGGGTGTGTGTTGGGCTGCCACCTCGTCCTCCATCAAGTAATCAGGAGAGCAGTCTTGTCTCCAGTTTTCGATTAGTGAAATCACATTTTCAGCTGATTTCACTTGTCCCCATGCTCTGCACCATGCATGGTGTTTTGGTGGGCTACCGCCTACTCCTCTCTCAGGTCATCAGGAGTCCAGCCTTCTCTCAAGTATGCCATAAGTGAAGTCACACATGCAACTGACTGCTTGTTTCCCCAAACTATCACCAGCCAAAAAACATTTACAATTTCTCACAACACCATTGAATTTGAATTATTCAATCTGTAAATTACTTTATATCACTTTGGAATGCTGCATTGGATCCTAGCCCAGGGTGCGGTCACCAATGTCAGATGTGGCAGATGGTGTCTTCCGGAAATAAGGCCTGCAAACACAAGCACTCCCACCTACTAGGAGCTGCAGCCTCAGTGAGCTGCACTCTCACCTGTGATCCGGAAAGGTCCTCTTTCTCTTCAAACACATGTTTCTAGTAGGAATGAGTAGCCCATGGAAATCACCCACTCCTCTAGTCGATTGAGGATCTCTGTAGCTCATGCTGAGTGGTGCTTTTAACAGTATCAACAATGCATGTTGCTCAATACGGTCTGGGGTGGAGTCAATGTTACAGGGAAATCTATGGCAAACAACCTGCTGCTATATCACATAGTCCTACATATATCATCACAAGGACATGTTTTCTAGGTGTACATTCTGCAGCTATCACGTGCACCACAACCACTCCTTTATTTACACTGAGTGATTATGTATGGCACTAGGTGTATCATTCTAACAAAATATCCCAACATCATGCATGATTCAAATTGAGAGCATGAAGCTAGCGGTATAAAGAAACAACTCTAATGTTAACATTATCATTGAGATGAGGCTACCCCTTAATGGAAATGATATCAATGAATCTTATGGTCTGCTCATAGAGTCTTGGTTCTCTAAATACATCTTGAGCTTAGAATTTAGAATATGAATCGGATGTCTTCATACAGAGCTAGCAAGGCATCTGTAAAAGAGTGAAGGACATTGTGAATACTATCTGTTACATGTGCAAGGTTGTTGGAACCTATACGAGTGTTTGAGGGATTGAAGGAGTGAGTGAAAGGGACCTGGAATACGTGAAAGGGGGTTGGATTGTAAGAAAGAAGTTCTATGCTTGGAAATAAATGATAGCGTCTCTTTGAAGACCTTTCAATCTATAAAGCGAGATTGGATTCTGTGATTCAAAATGTCAGACATCTGTAAAAGAAGGCTTGAGTTGTAGAAAGAATCAGTAATATGTAGAACGAACATAGAGTATGTTTATGGAGCCTGCAGTCTGTGGAATCATCTAGATATCAGATGTAGGAGTACAGAGTCCATGGAAGGTACATGGTGTTGTGGAAACAGCCTGGAATCCAGATAAAGAGGCAGCAGTATTTTAACAGCAATTATTTTGTGCATTTTGAATGAAGGGGATAGCTGACAGAGCTGAGCAATGCATGAAACTTAAGTGATATGCAGTCAAAATGTTGCCAACAAAAATGTAGTCAGTGAAAAAGTCATGGTGAAAATACCTCTGCAGTGAAAAAGCCACAAAGCAAAAAGTAGTAAAAAAAGCAGCTGGAAAATAGGCAAATATGAAGTGCTGCTAGGGTAAGTGCAAAGCTTGTTTAGTTGACTTTTTATTACCTGGTTTTGAATTAGGATAGGGGTAAGATTAGAGAAAAGTTTTGGGTTAGAAATACGGTAAAGGTTAGGGTTAGAGTGGTTGTTGGAGAGCAGGTGATTTTGGGGTTTGGTTAGTGGTGTGCGTAGATTACGTGTCAGGGTAAGTGTTATGGTCGGCATTATGATAAAGCTATGACCAATAGATTATAGGTTTTGGTAAGTGGCAAAGAAGGGGCTTGTCTTGCTGATGTAGGATAGGGTGTAGGATGAAGCTAGGAATTAGGGTATAGTAAGTATTAGGGTAAGTGTTAGATTTGTGGTAAGATTACAGCAAAGCGAGCTTCCTAGACTATTGAAAGGAGTTCAGAATTGTCCTGCAAGAGTAGAACTATCCCATTCAGTTTGTATGTCTTATGTGAACGATTTAGTCATATTCTACCACACCTTTACTGGTATGTCTAGGACTGTAAAAGAATTATGGGAATATGCTAAGGAAAACATTTTGATCATTAAAATGGATAAAACAAAAATGATGAAACACTTGTGAACAGAGGCCCTATCAATGACTTATCACATCATATCAGATCATGCAATTCCCAAATAAACTTTCCATGCGTCCAAAGCTGATTTCCCCAGAGGGTCCATTGGAGTATGTGGAAAGCTACATGTATCTTGAGGTGGACATAGCTTCATGTAAGATTATCACGAGATGATCTGTACCTGGAAAATGAAAGCAATATATTTTACTGTGTTGATCGCTAAATTTTCTAAACAAGCAGCGAGCTATTCCTTAGATAGCAAAATTAAGATGTAGAAACAACGCTTTTGTGCTTCAATACTATATGGCATTGAGGCTTTGACTTTAAAAGACCTGAACTGGTCAAAGTTCTTGGAGGGCCCATTTTGGAGGAAAATCCTGAGGTTAGCCCAAGCTGCACCCATTGAAATATTGAGGTTGGAATTCGGGCCAATATTAATGCCTGCTCTGGTTCTCACAAAGCAAGGACTTATATCACAGCAATGACTAATCCAAAATACCCATTGCTTTCTTCTTTCTTTTGGGGAGGGCTATGACACAAACAGCTGTGGATGAAAATAGGGGTTCTGTAAAGAGATTGTTTGATGAAATAGGCTGGAAGCCTGATTGGGATGGAAACTAAACAAGATGAGTGTTAAAAAAAAAAAAAAGACGAACTGAGGGACTGGAATTATGAGCATTTGGCGACTTTAAAAAAGTGCAACGACAAAATGCTTGTTGCTCATGGTTGCAAGCTCCCCTAGCCTTATTGAATGCAATGTCCATACCCATTTGTACGTATATTTTCATTTTTGCTACGCATAGATCAACTCAGAGAAATGGTAAACGTTGGTCCTCAATTGAAACTCCATGAGTCCAAAAGATACTGTTAGACTCTGTAAAGTTGAAAGCACAATGGAAAGCGCTAGGCACATCCTCACTGAATGCAATATTATGGGGACAACATATATTTGTCGGGAAAGTTTGTCTGTGATTATGACATAATAAAAAGTGGAGAGTTTTTGCAGCACTGTCTAAATACTCAAAATAATTCATTGAATGTGGCTTTATTCATGGTTTGGTTGGTGGTTTCTAAAGAATTTTAACTCTGAATCTGAGGTTTTTAAAGGGAATTAACTGAATGCTTATAGTTTACAGTTTTTGGGTTTGTATTGATATACGTTATAAGTGTTGTTATACATATGCTTTAATGAATGTATGCATGCATCTGATGTGCATGTATCTGATTTGATTGATATGAATTTATTGGATGTTATATTGAAGTTATTACAAGGCTGGCAGTAGTGGCCGTGTAGTTATGGTTAAGTTGCTCAACTGATAGGGAAGGCCCTTTTTCGGCTATAACTTCGCCTTACCTGAATGAATCCTCACAAAATTTTGCAGAAAAAGTGTATGGTCCCATCAGATTGATCCTGTGAAGTTTGGTGAGGTTTTGTCAAGGGGGGCAAAGTAATATGGGGGTCCCAAAATGTTTGTTTTTTCCCCTAGAAGCAATGAAAAGAAAATGTGCTGACGCCTACAGCGCAGGCTGGACAGATTTTCACCAAATCTGTTGCCGGAGCAGCAGTTGGTCATGCTTTTGTAAATTTGGTGTAAACGTGTCCAGCAGTTCTTTTTTAAATGACCAAAAAGTAGGTACAAAAAAATCAGTGATATCTGGGTTCGGTCCACATACTCACTTCCCTGTTCTGTCCACAGAAAGGCCCACGATTGAACCAGGGGACAACGTGAGGTCCACAGACATCGGAGGCGACTGCTGATTGGATGGTGAAAAGCATGAAGTGCATCAGATTTTTGGAAACGGCTGCTATGTTGGTTTCGAGGACAGCCCCCTTTGTCCCTGAACATCGTGATAAAGACATATTAAAATACAGAGCATTGCACTTGTCAAATGTATCAAACAATCTTCGGGCAGGCGAGGGGTATGGGGCTGTGATGGGATATGTCCTTAAAAAGCAAAACAAACAGGTTTTTTTCTCCTCCAATGTCCGCGAACAGCTCTGGGCAGCCCTGCAAAGTTTGCAAACATCTGAGATGTTTGGGTTAATCTATTCTTATTTGTGCATTACAGGGTTGGTGAAAATTAGTTTTTGGATGGCTCATAACTTTGGCGCCACTCAATGAAACTGCATGAAATTTTGGAATTTCATCCTAAACCTGATTGTAAATGGTTTTCGGAAAGGGTGGTGCTGTTTTGTCAAGAGGGAACACAATTAGAGGGGGGTCCCAAAATATTGTAAAGGCTTATACATGTGGTGCCATTTGAAGAATCTGCACAAAAGTTTGCAACCAGATTTTAGATTTACATATTATTGTTTAGTTTGGTGGGATTTTGTCAAGGGGGAGTAAAATTACAGGTGGGTCTCAAAATAATGTAAAGGCCTGTACATGTGGTGCCATTTGACGAAACCGCATATAAGTTTGCAAAAGATTTTACATCTATATATAAATGTTTTTACAAAGTTTGGTGGGATTTTGTCAAGAGGGGACTAAATTAGAGGGGGGTCTCAACATTTTTAGAGGGCTTACAACTTAATTGCCGTTTGATGAATGTGGACACAACTTTTTAGAAAGATTATTGACCCAACCTTGAATGTTTGTACAAAGTATGAATGGGTTTTGTCAAGTGGGGGGCTAAGTTATATGACTATTGTATGTATGTATGTACATTTTGACACTTTTGAAAAAATAAAACATGGGCCGATTTCCAGCAACCTCATGAATGGCGCAATGGCAAGGACCTGAAAGCATGGTTTTGCAAATGTGTCCATGTTTTATTTTTTGAAAAGTGTCATAATGTAGGTACAACAAATAGTGATATACTTTTGGTGACTGAGGTAAAGCCAGTGGCCATGGGCAGTGGCCAGATTTACCCAGACAATCTGGCTACTGGCCATGACCATGAGCGACGATCAATGGGGATAAAGTGCCCATGCCCACCAGGGACCGGCTATGTGGTAATATTTTTTGAAACTGGGATGTGTTTGAAAGGGAATCAAAACATTGCTTGTGCTAATATGCTCATATGGTTCCCATCTGCAGGCCGCCATGTACAGAGCCACTACCTTCCCTTTCAATGGTGGCTATCTTGGAAAAGGATTACCTTCCTCCTATTTTTATCACCCCGGGTTAGTGCTTTGGCAATCCGGGGTGCTAATTGCCTTCATCCCCCATTGCAAGGACTGGAACAGGCATCTGCCCTCGCTTCACTTGGGCTGAAAACTTGGGCTGGCGGGCCATTATCCCACATTTCAGTCCCTGGAATGGGAGATGAACGCCACATTATTCCCATTAGCATCACACAAAACGCTAATGAAAATGTTGGAAAATCTTATTGAGTTATGTACTTTACTGAGAAATTAAAAGAAGATGGAGTCTATAAGATTATTTTTTCTATTTTTTAACTGTGAAAGGTTGTTCCTGAAGGAACCTTTTTTTGTGATAAAACCAAGTTTGCAGGAGATGTTAGAACGTAAGGTGGACTAGGACATGAGGGAAGAGGTAGCAATCACTAATTTGGAGGGGCAGGTGGACAAGGAAGATGTTGCACGTGTATTCAATCTAAGTAAAGGGGTGGTGTTTCTCATACCCCTTGATTACAGCTTCAAAAGCACTTCCAAATTGATCCCCCCTGCAGACTGGTGTGTTGCACAATATACAGAGGAATGTTGTCTCCAAAAGATATAGATCAACAGCCTCTTGTATTGCTTGCAAGGTAGCTAGTGGGATTTTGGGACCCAAAGAAGTAGGCTGTCTGGTTACAGTATTGGTTGAGGACGATTAGGTGGAGGGAGTCAGCCTACTACTTGCTAAGAAAGAAACAGCCTTTCTGAATGCATTGCAGTGGTTGGATTGGGTGGGAGGCACATAGAGGTGGTCCCATTTGAGTACTGTCAAGGTAGTCTGTGAATGAGTACAATGTTGCATTTCACTTCGGTAGCTTTAGCCCTTGGTACATTCCCAACAGTGATAAAGAATTTCCACACCCATGAGCCTCTCTTGGTGCTAGAGGTAGGCACTTTCCCTACCTCATGGTCTTGGTCCTCTTCATTGTCTTTGGAATTTCTGCCCTTTTTTGTTGTTTAGGTCCTCCATCTGGTGGTGGTGGGGGTGGTGGCTCTTGGGGAGGATGGATGGCAAGAGCTGATGTCCATTTTAAGATAAATAGCAGTTTTGCTAATATTCTTCCAAGTATGTGCTCTGTCCTAGATTGTTAATGGATAATGAGTAAGAATAGGTGTAGGAGCTGTGCAAGGGGAACATTTTTGAGCTTGAATGTTCCAATATCAGTATAAGAGCAGCTCCAAACTGTTTGCAAAGCACAGATGCGATCGCGAAGTATGGACGCATTCCCGAACATGTCATCATGATGCGTGCGTTCGTGCTGTCACGTGACACTGTTAGAAAAGTCTGCGACAACATCAGATTTTCGCAAACGTCAATGAACACAAAAACAGTGGAACAAATTTCAAAAAGTGTATAGAGTGTTAAAAATGATGCTAGAAGGTGGGAAATGGCAGAGTTTTAAGGTGAAACTTTGTAATCTGGACACAAATGTTGCCATATTGTCCACATATCAGTTTCATATTCTTTTACTCATGGAAACCTGGCTTCAGGAATCCTCGGGCCCTTCGGTGGTTCAGGCTCTTCCTCTGGGTTACAGTCTGATTCACGCTGACCGTACTGCCGCTCATCCTGATGGAGGGGTCACTATCTTGTATAAAGATATTTACACTGCTCGGTGCACTTCACCTATCCACTCTTAGAGAATAGAATGTCTCCTTGCTCTTATGACCATTTCACCTCAATCCAATCTGACTATCCTGCTTGTATACTGACCTACGGGTGCTGATGCTAATTTCTGCACCGCATTCCTGGAACTCATATCAGAATTTATAACAGAATATCCCAGCCTCTGGGTTGCTGGTGATTTTAATCTGTCACCCAATACTTTCAATCCTAACCAGGTCTTGTCCTTTTTATCATCTATGGACGACTTGGGGGTCCCACAATTGATTAGCAAACCTACCCACTACCTAGGCAATATTCTTGACCTCATATATGCCCCTGTCTCCTCCATTGAAATCCTGTTTATTTGCCCTCTTCTTTGGTCAGATCATTTCCTTATTCAGTTCACCCTTGCGTGCCCTTCCTCCAAGCCCTCAGTCACTAAACCTGCTGCCCTTAGACGTGACTGGCGGAAAACATCTCAATCTGAGCTCATTTCAGCCCTACATTAACACCTCTCCTCTGCTAACACTAGACGTTGTTGCTTTATATACCAGCATTCCACAGCTCGAATGTTTGCAAGTGCTGGAACAATATTTAAACCAACGCAACATAAATAATAGCACTGTCCCAACTGCCTTTATCCTCGAATGTGCAAGACTAGCACTCATGGAAAATTAGTTCATGTGTGGAGATGCTTTCTACAACCAAAGACATGGAACAAGTATGGGGGCAACTTTTGCTCCGGATATTGCAAACTTGTATATGGACTCTGTGGAGAACAAGTCTATATATCACACCGACAACCCCTTCAAAACAAACATCATTGCGTGGCATAGGTACATTGATGATTGTTTCCTAGTATGATGAGGCTCAGTCTTACTCCTGCTGGATTTTCAGGAATGGCTAAATCAATGTACACGAACATCAAGTTCACCATGTCTCATGACATAAAAACTATCCCTTTTCTAGATCTGGAAATTAGAACTGAGACAGGCGGCTCCCTGACCACCAATATCTACAGGAAAAAACAGACAAAAACACACTTTTGTAATACAAAAGCTACCACCCAGTGGGTTTGAAGGCCAACCTTCCTATCGGCCAATTTTTAAGAGTTTGTCGTAATTGTACCAAGATGGACGACTACAAGACGCATGGGAAACAACTCAAAAAACGTCTACAACAAAGAGGCTATCCAAAAAAACAAATCAATATGGCATACAAAAGGGCTAAAAATAGAAATCGAGAAACATGCCTAAATCCGCCAAATAGAACAACTCTGGAAAAGATAACGTGTGTTACAACTTTCAGCCCCATAAGCCACAATCTACGTAAATTGGTTCTAAAAAAAATGGCACATTATAAAAACAGAAGACTTTAACCCAGCACCCCCGAGATTTGCCTTCAGAAGACAAAAAAACCTGAGAGACAATCTGGTTCACACGTATCCCCAGGCACCTAAAAAAAGTGGATACACAGAAAACACTCTGGGAACTACCACCTGTAATAGGACATTTCAGGTGTGGTAATTGTTTGGTCTGTTCACTAACAAAAAATATGAAAAATGTCAACCTGAAAGGAAGACACTGGCAACTAAAATCATTCACAAATTGTAGCTCCCAATGGGTAGTATACGCAATTCAATGTCCTTGCCAACTCTTCTACATTGGCAAAACAAAAAGACATATAAAAATACGCATAGGGGAACATCGCACAAACATCAGAAACCAAACACCAAACAAACCTCTTGTTTCCCATTACCTTCGGTTGAAACATAAACCATGTGAAATGTTCTGGTTCATTATTCAAACAGTCCAAATTTCAAAAAGAGGAGGAGACCGTGATCTAGCACTCTGGAAATGTGAACAAAAATGGATTTTTAATTTGGACACAGTGAAAAATGGGTTAAATACAGCGGTAGAGTCAGGGATTTTCTTTTAAGAAGCACCAACATCCCAAACGATAAACTGACCGTAAAATCATCCACAAACGATAAGCACATTGATCAGACAAATCTCTGTCATCATGATCGGGGAAAATATGCATGCCGTGGTCTGCCAGCTCCTTACTTACGGCAAATCCATAATGCTTTCTGCTCTTAAAAAGCATTTTTTCCAACAAACAGCGTCATATATAACTCACAAAAATTGCGGAAAATCATAAATACGAAGGTGTCCTAATAAGAAAACACTCATTAGTCACAGCAAGGCCCATCTGATATCGCTAGAAGTAGCGACCAACGTCAATAAGAAGATGTAACTACATATATTGCAATACTCCTTGGAACATAGTTCAGCAAAATACTCAGGACATATGAAACATCAGTAGTATCCATTAAGTGCTTGCAATGCACCCACACCTTCCCAAGATGGCCGCGCGATCCAGACGCATACCTGATTAAAAGAAATGACGTGGACTAGACACGGAATGGGCAGACACGTGACATGCGAACACGGAACAGGATAACAACTCATCCGCGGCACCGAGCAAGACGAATTGTTTTTCCTGCGTGTAGACAGAGCGGAGTTGCAGTGCATCTAGATACTCCCAAACCCAGTAAAATCATCCACAAGGTAAATTAACTCGGATTCTGAACACCCACGACTTTCAAGCAGAAATTGAGGTACACAAAAAGCGGTATGCCGTGTAAACATTTATGCTAATCCCACAAGGAATTAAGAAAGAATCTTCCTCACATCCCTCCCACTTTTTGTCCTTTTAGGCCGGTGGGAGTGACCGAAAAAAACGGCATCTACTTGAGAGACTGTGTACTGGTCAAGTGTGAAACTGTCCAGCGATTCAGCGCCATTTTTAACTAATAAACTGCCAAAGAAATGAAAGGTCAGTAAATATGCTAGATGACCTGCGTCACCATATATACCAAAAAATAATTTGCAAAAACTAAAATACAAGCTTTTTATATATAGGCTAAAGAAACTCCTTGATGAAAGAAAGAAAATAATCCCAATGGCACGATGGCTGATACAAATTGAGCATTGTTTGCAAAAGTAGCACAGAATCAGTCTGCTGCACAACGTAATCGATGAAAAAGGGAGTGATTTTCCACTTCCCTTGTTACAGAAACCAACCTTTAGTCCAACCACAAGAGCATATAAAGGTCAGTGAAAAGTTGAGATTTGGACTACAAAAATGTCCAAGTCACACAAACTGTTTCCTAAAGAGTTTTTAATTGCGAATGCACTTTAGACCAAACACTAACACAAATCTCGCATTTCCATTATTTGCAGCACGAAAAAAAAAACTGTGAAAAATCCAGGGATTGGTTTTTTGAACTGTTGTCAATCTGAAAAACAATATACCGTCCTGAAGAGGACCACAACTAAAACAGCAGAACACCAGGGATGGTGTTGATGCTAATGTGTACCGAAACATATGTAGACATCTAGACACGACAATTAATGTGTTTTTATGCAGCACTAAAATTCTTATGCTGTGCAGTGAGAGTATGTCCCCCCAAATACAACTAGACAATTAGGTTTTGGAAAATAATTTGTCAAGATGATCTATCATAATTGTCACTATACTAACTTTAGACACCACAAGTAGAATATGTGTTTTTTCTGGACTTTTTAACATTTGTGTTCTTTAATTTGCTTTGAGTGTTGTGAGGTGACTTGTGGAAAGCACCCACCATATATATTTGTGTGTTATTCAATCTAAATCTATTAAAATATGTGTTTTTACTTTGCTTACTCTTTGGAAAATAATATGTGTTCTATGTGACCTTCAGATAGATGAAATAGATTATCTATCAGTTCTCTCTCCTTGTCCCTGATCCATATGTTTGGTGGACGAAAAGAGGGGTAATTGAGCTCTTTTTTTGCGTGTTGTTGACATTTTATAAATTAGTCCCTATTTCAGCTCAATCCCCCTTCAACAAAAAATTGGGACTCACCCTTTTCTTACGCCCAAGATTGAAGCAGCCACAACTAGACCTATGGCCCTATTTGAATTGGTAAACTCCCTTTCTGCCCCTACGAAAACTGATTCTGAAATTGTTCCCTCACAAGTTCTTTGTGACTCCCTTGCGGCTTTCTTCTCCTCTAAAATTGAATGTATACGTGCAGATATTGCTAAAACTGCTTCTGCTACTACCGATTGTCAAAGCTTTCCTTGGCGGGCAGCCCCCACTGCATCATGGTCGTCTTTTCCTGTGTTTTCTGCCCCAGAGATACTCAAAGCCATTCATGGCCTTAAATCTGCCTCTCCAGCAGATACCCTACCTCTTACACTGATTAAAGACATTGCTACCGAGCTTCTCCCCTATATCACAACTGCTATTAATAACTCACTTCAAACTGGTATAATTCCTAGCCAACTTAAACATGCATTGGTACTTCCTCTTCTAAAGAGGCCCTCCCTTGACCCTAAGGTAATGGCTAATTTTAGACCCATCTCCTTGCTTCCGTTCAACATGAATCTGCTTGAGACCTTGGTCTCCCCTCTCCTTTCTTCTTTTCTGGAAACCTCCGGCTTCTTCGACCCCTTCCAATCTGGCTTTCACCCTGGAAGGGGAACCGAGTCTGTACTCAACTCTGTTATGGACGACCTTGCCCGGCTGGTTGATCAGGGCAGGGTGGGAGCGGTTCTGTTATTGGACTTATCTGGCGCCTTTTACACGGTAGATCACTCCACTCTTTTGGCATGGCTGTCCGATGCAGGAATCTCCGTCAGGTCTTTGGTTGGTTCCAAGCTTTTCTTAGCGACCGGACCCAGTCGGTGTCTCTGCCTCCTTTCCGTTCCGCTCCGGGACTGCTCCTCTGTGGCGTCCCGCAGGGATCTGCTCTTTCCCCCATTCTTTTTAACATGTACATCCTTCCCCTTCTACTTCTCATACTGTTGCATGGTTTCAGCTATTACTCGTATGCTGATGATACGTAGATCATGGTTCATCTTGTTCTCACCAGGGCAGCTACGAAGCTGCCTGGAAGACCTTGGCGCCTGGATGGCGACCAATTGTCTAAAGCTCAATGGCTCAAAAACGCAGGTATTGGTGGTGGGAACTTCTAACCCCCACTCCTTCTGGACCCCTGATTTCTGCTCTTCCTCAATAGGCACATGTCCCACACCCGCAACCTCAGTTAAGAGTCTGCGTGTCCTGCTTTCTTCTTCCCTTTCCATGGCACCCCAGGTGGCATCTGCATGTAAATCTGGGCATATTAAACTGCAGATTTTGCGTAGGGTGCTCCCATTTATTCCTACCAAACATTGTGCTCCTGTGGTGGCTGCCCTGGTCCTGAGTACCACAGACTAATGTAACTCTCTTTATCTCGGTCAGCCAAGCCACCTTACTAAACATGTTCAACTGCTCCAAAACTCTGCCACTCGGGCGGTTATCCGCCCTCCTCCTTGTGCTCACATGACTCTGCTGCTTAGACAACTTCTTTGTTTGCCGATTGAGAAGCGTATTCTCTTTAAATCTCTGTGCCTGGTGCACCGCGCTTTCTACAATCAAAGAGCCAAATACATACAGACATTGTTTTCCTGTTATGTGCCATCTCGGACCTTGCGCTCTCAGTTGGCCCTACTGATCGCTGTTCCTCGCAATAGGCTGTCCCGGATGGGCGGCCGCGCCTTTTCTGTGATGGCTCCTATTACCTTGAACAGCCTCCCCTTTCAGCTCTGTGCCAGTGAAAACCATCTGTTCTTCCGACGAGACCTAAAGACCTATCTGTTCTAATTCTTGCTGCTGAACCTCACTGTCTACCCTATCGCCAAGATACCTTTGGGTAAATGTTGCACTTTAGAAATGTTCTACCATAACACATAACATAACTATATTGGGTTAACTATGATATTAGTAAGTTCTAGAAAATTAGCGTGCACTGGTAAAAACCCACGAAATTCACTAAAAAAACGTTTTTATAGAGACGTTATGGTTAAGATGCACGAATAAAAACCTGTGAAATTCACTGAACAAACTTTGTTAAAGGAACGTTATGGTTACACGTAAAACCGAAAAACCCTTCAAATTCACCAGTCATGGTAAGCTAAGCAACCATAACTCTCGCCACCACCGTGTGCTGCTAATACTAACACATGAAAGATGACATCACAAATGCCATTTATGACATCACTGATGACATCACACTTTGAATGAATTTGTCTGAAAAGTCCCTACAAGGGGTTGTGTTTATAATGTTGGGAAAAAGATGTCAGGGGTGTTCGGGAGACCGGTAATGAAGTAGTTAAATATAAAGTATATATGAAACGTTTATGTTCAAGTAATGAAATTATAATAAATAAATAAATAAAGAAATAAATACATTAATTAAGGCTACAGGTAGGATTAGAGTTAGGGTTTGGATTATGGCAAGGGCTATGACATTTTTGAGAAGCTTGTAATGGGGTTGTAGTAGGGTCCACTATTCATTTTCTATTTATTTGGTGTTTTGTATTGAGTCAAATGCAAATACAATGGTTTAGTTTGCTGAAGTGTTAGTGTTAGGTAAGGCTTCAGGGTAGAATAATGGTTGTAACTAAAACTAGGGTGATTGTTAAGGTGTTATTAGATTATTGGGACATCATTAGGATTACAGATTTGTACATATGTGTATTTATACATAGCTTTTTAGGCGACCTTATTGCGACCTTATTGCTTTTTTTATTTAAGTGTATCTGGTTTATTACAAACCTTTCACAATTTTACAAAAAAATCATACAATAAAAGAAAAGAACAAAGACAACAAGATAACACATAAATTAACAATAAACATCCAGACAAGGCATTAATTGATTTATACTATAGCATTGAATTAAAAAAATAAGAAAAGAAATACATTTCAGATTTTTCTGACTATGCCAATTATAGCTTGTTAATTTACATCGTTTTCACTATAATGGTCTAATGTTTTAAATGTGTTTTCTAAAAATGTAACTGTTACATAATTTATTTTTGGTGTTCGACAATCATATATAAAACTCCACCATTTTTCAGAGTCTAGACCACATAGATCCTCAATGTTGGTTTTTAAATACAAATTTCTGATTTCTCTTAGTTTTGGACAAAATAGCTCCAGATCACTAAGAGATTCTTCATTTCTTTTGCATAATCTACACTTTGTGCACATTGGTTCTTTGCTATATCTTGCCATTGTTGTTTTGTTTTGAAGAACATTCAGTCTAAAACGCAGTAATAGATCTCTTTGCTTACGATTTGGGAATTTTCTCAAGTAGTCCAGTATTATTGACATCACACCGCAGTTTGTTTTTAAAATTGTATGAGTTTTTGATGATGCTCTTTTTATTTCAGTATTGGACCAATCCTCTGACCATAACATTCTTTTAACAAGTTTTGGGTTTTCTGCCAGAGTTTGTTTATCTAGGCCTATATCTTCAAGGATCCGATTGTTTTCTCCTTTCCAATCTTCGACTACCTTTTTTGTGAAGTTGTTATTTTCACCACATATTTCGAATTGAGGTGGCATGAAGTTGTTCATTGTTTTTCTATAGAGCATCAGCTTACTATATGTAATGTATGCATATAAAGCTGTCAAGACGACATTTGCTGACTGCTGTTTCACATGCGTACTTTTTGCTGGGGGTATTTTCATATAGATCCACTTTAGTTTAGGGGCCTACATTTTAGCATCTTGATGTTCATGGGTATTGAGGTGATTCGTGTAATCAAGGTGAATGAATGAGGACATGCATGTCCAAACAGCATCTAGGCCTGACTTTTAAATCGTTCACCTTTAAAGCCACCTGTACCATAAAAGAATGCTGTGGTCAGAACAAGAGATGGACTACTCTGCTATGCATAGAGTTAGGATGTGCTTATCATTTTATGATTAATATGGATTTAAGGAGAGAGTCTCAGTCAATGTTTCATTTGGAGTTGCATAAATTGGCGGTTACATAACTCAAGCATGGAACTGCCATTTGAGAGGTATGGCACATGCTGTTTATTTTTCTGGCAAAAAAATAAGAGATACCCTATCATGGAAATTAGCATCTGTTCATTGCATGGAATGTATGATATAAACAAGGATTGGCAAAGCCAATATTGTTTGAACGTCTTATGTCATTTCAATATTTTATTTCAATTCTGCTACAAATCACCCGTGTAGTAGTCTCAGAGCACATTTGTTTGTCTGAGAGTTGCATCTTGTGCCCTGAGCAGGGGTATCCAGACTTTCACTGACAGAAGAAAAAAGGGCAGGATAAAATAAGTAGATGGAAAAGCAGGTTTAGGTGCCACAAAAGGAAAGCAAGGGATACATGAAGCAATGGTGGTCAGAGAATGTGTTTTGATAATATGTATACATCCTGTCAAGTGGATCATAGAATTAATGATGTAGACAGGATGGGGTTATACTATAGTAGTAAAGCACGCATTCCATAGACTGGAACGAATGCTAACGGTCCCAAGACGTTAATTAAGCAATATGACCCTCGCGGCGGTGGCATTACCGACTCGGGTAATGCCCCAGGGCCCATCGTTATAGGCACGAGCGAAGCGAGGGCCTTAACGAAGGCCCCGGGGCATTACCTGAGTCAGTAATGCCCCCGCCGCGAGGGTCATATTGCTATTAGTACCCCGGCCCGTATTATATGCGTGACCGGGGCACTAAAAGCATTTTTTCTGTCCCAAAAAGACGCAGCGTTTCAAACGACCAAGAAAATGGCTGCCGGGAAAGGGAAAACGGGCGTCCGTTTTCTCTTTCCATGGCGGCCTTCGGGAGCGGACGCGCTGGGAACACAAGTGTTCCCAGCGCGTCCGCTACCGAAAAAAAAGAAGCAGAAGGTAAGTGGGGTTGGGAGGGCAGGAGGGAGGGGAAGGGGGGAGAAAAAAAAAAAAAATTTACCTTCGTCCCTGCCAGGGGACGATGGAAGCCTCCAGCTGTGTGGAGGTGCTGAGTCTCCACAGTGCTGGAGGCTGCCATCGTCCCCCACCAGAAACGCAGGAGCAAGAAGGTAAGTGGGGTGGGGTAGGGAGGAGGGAAGGAAGGGACAAAAATAAATTAAAAAAAAGCTTACCTGACCCGGCCGAGAATCCTTCGATTCTCGGCCGGGACTCCAGCTGCCTTGTCCCCAGCGGGGGGCGGAGGCAGCCTCTCAGCCGTGGGGAGGCTCGGAGCGGGGATGGCCCCGCTTCAAGCCTCCTCGTTGGCTGAGGGGCTGCCACGCCCCCTCGCCGAGGACAAGGCAGCTGGAGTCCCGGGCGAAAATCGAAGGATTCTCGGCCGGGTAAGGACCCGGCGAGAACGAATCAGAATGCGTGTTGCATTCTGCTTGACTCTTGCTGGGTACTAATACCCGTTCTAGTCCTTGGAACAAGTGCATACTGCTATTAGCACCCAAGTTTCCAATCCGGAATCTCAGGATGCTAAGAATATGGTAGTTTTCTTCAATGAACAGGACATGAGCAGCATCCTGTTCAGTGAATTAAAATACTGTCTAAAGATGGCTGTCATGGATTTGGAAAGCGGGGCTCCATGAAGAGCAAATCTTCCATTTCCATGGTGGCCACGGAGCAGCAGCAGAAGAGCGGCAGCGGCAAAGAAAAGAGGTAAGTGGGATGCGGCAGGGGTCTAGAGGGAAACTTAAAAAATGATGAGGGAGGTTGAGGGAAGATGGAGCTGCGGGGAGGGGAAATCTGCCTCCACTTTCCATGGAACACAGTCTGAGATCAGCAATTGGCTGCTCCACCCACCCGGGTGCTAATAATGTGTATAAAATCAGTTGGAGTGTGTTAAAAGGCAGAGTTGGAGACTAGAAACATTATTTAATTGGCATTACATAGGCATTTGCATGTGATTGATATGCTATACCCAGGTATTAATACCTTGTTGCCAAGTGTAGTATCATTATGGTCATGTCTGGAAAATGAGTATCTCATGCCTACCAAAAGGTCAAAACTGATTGCTTGACCAATGCATGTAATTTCTCTTCTCGATTCAGTTGACAGGTGTGACCCTGATAATCAGACAACCTTTTTTCATTCAAATCTCCACTGGCCAGCACTGCGACCCGGAGAATCATAGCGTTTATTTGTCCCAAGCATGTTTGCTGGAAGCCCTGAGCTTTTTTCAGTAGAAGAGTGCACTGAAAGAGGTTTAAATGCCTACAACAAAGGTAAATGGAAAGCTGTTCAGCTTACAGTCAGCAGGGGGTGCATTTGAATGTGACATGTAACAGGTCTCGGTTTCATTTTTCTTCTGGGCAAATGGCCATTAAAGAAGGACCCTGTTGGGCAGAATTATATGCAGTACCCTTTGGGAACACCACACACAATTAAGACTACAAGTGACAGTACAAATTCACCTTTGGTACAAGCTTGTACTACACAGTAAAGTGGTAGCGATAGCTGAGCAACCAGACTTATCTCAAGAGTAAGTGAGCAGTATCAATAGTTACAAAAAGGACAGCAATTACTATGATTCAAACAAACATTGACTCAAGGAATTTGAGTAAAAGAATATACAATTATTTGCACATTAGTTGTATAACATCTCCCTAAAGTAAAGCAGTTGAAAAATAACACTCTTAATACACCACACCACTGCAGAGAAGCCTGCGAAAAGACGGTGAACAAAGGAATCAAACCTGGTTTGGCAACAGACATTTTCAAAAAGAAATGGCGAATAAACCCAGCCGTAACCATATAAAAAAGTATATGGTTTAGCGGGTTTAAGTTCGAGGCTACCAAGATAGCCTAAAACAATACCAAGGTTATTTAAGATAACCGTGGTAGGAAAAATTGGGTAGTTACCACTTGTAAGGATATTTGGCGTGTTACAGCACAGAGTACAGCACTACTGCACAGGTAGCAATTTTTTTTTATGCAGCACCACCACATGGGTGTGGTGCATTGCTATATGTGTTGCCAGATTAACATGGACATATAAGTAAAGACAGGCTATTCAGTCAAAAACGATTTTAACATATAAGATGCAAATCTATTTTTACAGTTAAAAGCACACGTGCACATTCAAAAATGCACACTATTTTTCACCTGAAATGCCTATGGTGCAAGAGACACATTAAAAAATTAATAACTAACCTTATTAATAACTAACCTGACTAATAAAACTGCATTTAACATAACCCACTAATAAAAATGTGTCTCCACTGCAGAATTAGGCCTACTCTGAAAGTGAACTTTTAAACGCACATTCATTTTTTTTGTTTTTCTCTGCTGCTCTGTCCACATAACTACAGGAAGCAAAGAGCTCGAAGGAACAGGAAATCAGTTGGTTAAAAATGGTTACTGTAGAAATGAGCCATTGTGTAGTGAGGGAGGAGATGGCATGATTGATTCTGATTGGAGCAGCGTCATAGCAAGTATCATGCTAGAGGCAGTGATTAGAGTTTTGCTGGGGGAGCTTGAGGAGACGGGGAGGACAATCGAGATTTGGCAGAGCTGGGAGAAGGACCTGTTTCCTGGCTGAAGCATTCCGGCTGCAAAAGCTGAGAATTCCAGGCAATAACCCCGGTTTGAGAACGAAAGACGCTTGTTTTCACTGGGGTTAATCTTCAAGGGAGCCAAATTCAGAAAGAGAACAGCTGAAGAAAACTCATGCTGAACAGATAAGGTAATTACAGAAGTGTGGGGGCTGAGTGTGTACGAGAATATTCAGTCAGTGTAGGAAAGGAGATTCCTGTGCTTTACTCACATGTTTAATGTTGCAAATTGAGTTCTTGTCTCCGCCACTCTCTTTTCAGTGTATCACAGACAATGCTGTTACTGTGCTATTTTATTGATTTCTGTAAAGAGTGAGATCGTGTTTAAATGCAACTTTTATAATACACAAAAATATTTGAAAGCAGACGGGTGGTGTGTTTTATATTTACCAATACAGTGCTGATGATGTGGGGAGATGTTTAGACAGTGCAATTGTCATTTCCAAGGTAGCTAAACATCAAATCTGGCTGCAGCCGTGTGCACAATGTAATTCAGTATGAGCAATTATAACTAACTGTGTGTGTTGTAGTTTGTCGGAGGTCTATGAGTCGGCAAAAAGGGAGGCCCGGGACATAGTTCACTACCGTATATAAGATAGTGAAAATACCACATGATAGCTCGCTGCCGTAGATAAGACAGAGAGAAATGGCCCATGGTGGCACACTAAAAATGAAAATGTGGTGTTCCTGAAATGCAAGCCTGAGGTCTCTCTAGTGATTACATGAAAAAATCTAAACAAAAATAAGGGGTTCTGGATATTGGGGCCACAAATAAAACAAGGGAATTATGCTCACCAAAATACCACCAACCACGCATACCAGCCACGCATACCAAATACGCATGTCTGTGTGCTGAAATAATGCATGTCCACTGTATTATTGTTGTACATGGCCCAATCTGAATACAAGGAGTGATTGTTGCTAAGTTATTTTTCGGCGGTAAGAAAATACTGTCAGGCCCCAAATCTCCACAAAATACCCTACATATTTATGGTGCGTTGCAGGCCGGGAACGTGATGGGCGTGGCAAGCGTGTCTCACACTGCCATTTGCACATTAAAGGGAACCCATTTTATAATAGCAGTGTGCCACTAAAAACGAATTTCAGAATGTCACTAAGGGAAACCACATTCTAAGACCTAGTGCAATATTTAGAGGCAAAGTTGTTTGCACATGGGACTTGGTCGTCGAACAGCACGTTAGAATGGCGTGAACGCATTCAGGGTGAGGTGCAGAAAGAAAAACTAGACAATATTTTTGCAGAAGGCAGCATAATTCAGGTCTGCCTTACAAGATTATTGAATGCAGCCGATAAAAGTGCAGAGAAAGATTGTTTAATACGGCTATGCGGTAAAATATGGTTTATTTTGAATAAGTCCCTGCGAATGCAGGAGAATGATACTCAGTTAATTAACAGGTTAAAGACTGAATTAGATGGGGCAAGTAAAAATCAGGAAAAGTTAAGAGCAGAATTGGATGTATGCCAAAAAGACATGCAATTAAAATGCAGAGACTTTGATGCTCAGTTATCCAAAAGCAAGAAACAATTTGAGGATAGTGAGCAAGAATTGGTACACTTAAAAGCCTTAGTGGACCACATTAGACAAGATAAAGATGAGGTTGTTTCAGAAATGCAGATTTTACAAAAAGAACATTGTGAAAAAGAATGTGATCTCCAGAGTGCAGAACAAGAAATGATTAAAATGATTCAAGAAAGAGACAAGAGAAATAAAGAGTTCAATGAATGCCAAATGCAAATGTGCGACATGCAGGAGGTGATTAATAAGATGAGTGATGAAAACAACTATTTGCAAAATGAAGCAAACAGACTCCTTAAAAAGTGTAAGGACTTAGAACAGCAAATGTGCATTCCCAGGTCCCAGGAAAGGCGGCAGGGTACCACATTCAATGGAGTGGAGGTGAGTTCTAGCTCTGCCCAAAGAGCTAGTGCTCTAGTGACTGGGCCGGTGACTGAACTTGGTTGCAGCGCCCTTGGGGGATTTGATACTCCCATTGGGGGCAGCCACCAATCTCATACACCTGAAAACAGGATTGAATCACAAAATAGTGCAATTCCATGCATTGCAACAAGTAGCCCCATAAAAATAATGAAATCCATTAAAGCCCTGATCAAACCATTTAAAAAGGGAGGTGAATGCTGCATTGAGGATCACTTAGAAGAGGTGCATGACATTTTTAAAGCACTCCAGATACCTAAGGAACAGTACAGACAATATTTTCATTTAACTTTAGATGCCCCGACGGCCAGCATCATAAGGGGATTAAATGAACAGCAGAATATGACCTGGTTGGAGTTTGAAAAAGAAATTAGGCGTCATTTTTCTCCTTTTCAGTCATTGCAGGAGGCAAAGAAAGTCGCTTACACAATTACTGCTGGACCTAATACATCCCCTCGCCAATTTTTACAAGACTTAAAAAGTGCATTTTCTCGCTTTGATGTATCTTTTGACTCAAATTCCAATGAGTTTAAAACTGCATACTTCTATGGGCTACAGAAAGACATCATATCCCAATTGGTCCGTGAATTTGACCGTGACAAGTCCCTTGAATGGATTGTACATCAAAGCACAAAACTATATGAGGTACTCTATTGTCAGGGTAGAGAAAGTGATAAAATGAAAGATACTAGACCTAAATCTAAAGAACCCTCAGCCACAGTAATGGAAATCAGGTCAGCCAAAATGTCCCTTGAGTCTGCTCAAAGCCAAGGTAAAAATAATGTGACACCTGAACAAAGGGGTAATCAACAAAGATCGCCATTTCCTGTACCAATGTTCCAATCACATGATCCTAGTAATAGAGAGAGCTACATCAGCCCTAGGTATTTAGGGGACAGACCCCGGGTAGGATATCGGCCTGATATGGCAGGTATGAACAAAATCAAGATCAAAGAAATGATGGTCCCTACCAGTCATTGGGGACACAGAGCAGATTTGATCCCAACACCATGATATATGGTAATCAGGATAGGCCCCGATATGTGGATCGATTTACTAATAATGGAAATCAACCTAGGGGCCAGTACCCACAATCTGAGAGACAGGACATGAGGCAAAACGTGAACTACAATCCACATCAATACAATGATTCCCCACCAGGGGACTATAATCAAAGGATGGGTGCAACCCGCTCCCCTCCACAAATGAATCAAGAGTTCAGAAACCATCCCAACCGACATCAATCACCTGAGAGGTATCAGAATAGATCCAATCAGGGGTAAAACAACCAATATCAACCTAGGCCACAGAAAGAGGATCCTAGAGAGATGGAAAGGTTACAGTGCCTTGAGGCCCAAGTGAAAATGTTAGCTGAGCAAATAGGAAAGCTCTGTACAGCGCAAAAACAACCTTCCAAAGGGGGGGCTGATGGCCATAGCAATGACCGGGGGGCTTCCGAAAAGTGACTAAGTACTCATGATAACTGCAGTGCCAAAATGACAGATTGCTCTGATATAATTTTGCATAACGACTCTGAGATGCTTAATGGATTAAATGTGAAAGTGCCAGTAAATGAACTTGTGACAGAAAGTGCAAATACTTCTAAAAAAGAGATACGGTTTAACCTAGAGCTAAATAAACAGTAAAGATTTGTACAAATCAAAAAGAAACATTAGGAATTCCAAAAGAACAAAGGGACAGATTTAAGAAAAATGACTCATGCATGGGGAATACCAGTGAACAGGGAGTACGTGGGGATACTATAGCTCCTTCCCTGGGCAAGCAAAACAATGACCAAACACAGACAGAAAAAGGAAATACTCAAAAGGAGGGTACAAGTCAATCACCTGAAGAATTCTTTGAGCCACATATTTTTGAAGAGGCTGAAAGGGCTGGTATCACACTAAATGATCACAAATGCACAGAATTAAAAAATGACAAATTGCTGAATGATGTTGTTACACATGTTCAGTTGGAAGGTTGTAATGTGGTCTCTGATGTTACCCAGATGGATGGGCGAACAGTGGCCACACTCCAAAAAACCTCTGATCATGGAGAAATAAATAAAGTCTTTTGCGCATAAATGGGTAAAAAGGAGGGAAAAATGTCTTTCCATTTACCAATGTGTTTAGCCAAAAGTGAAAAAGACCTGAGAAAGGTGAGCCCTGAAATCAGTAAGAATTCACATTTCTTATGTGTATTAGAGGAAGTTGAGGACAGATATTATGCACCCATCACTGTAGAAGAAAAATGCCACACCTTTGCTATGATTGACACTGGCGCACAGGCCACAATTATGTCCAAGGAGCTGGTAAAGAGTATCAATGAAGGGAGACCCCCACAGAGTCAGATCACAGTGAAGGAAAATCAAGGCCCAGTGCATAACTTTAATGGGGAGGAGGTGCCCATCATAGTTGTAACTGAGGTTGACATAAAAATAGGAAAGCACAGAATGAAACAGAGGTATTGATCACATCTATTTGTGAAATTCCATTTCTGATGGGGACAGATTGCCTGAAAAGATTGTCTCCTCTAATAGATGGGGTGAATGGAGTGCTGTGGTCCTTAACCAAAAAACCATTGAGGCCTAAGAAACTAAAATCACAAAACAGCAATATAAATTAATGTCACACCGTTGCCAAAACAAATGATGCTGTGGAGGTATATCTCCAGAATAGCTGCATACCTAGTGTCACTGTTATATTAATGTGTCAAGACAAAATGCAGAGTGACAATGAAAAACTACCTGTACAAATATACTTGGACCCAAGGAAAAATTGGCAGACTGCCATAGATGAGCACACATTACGTTTTTATTTAAAAGAGAAAACATGCAAACAGAATATTGCTCCTAAAACAGATTCAGAAAAACACATTACCACTCTGGCAGAAATACACATGGAAGATGAGCAACCATGGGTTCATGTTGGTATAAATGACTATTTTAAAACAATAAAAGCCACTTTAGCGCTTGGACATGAAAGGAGTTTCATTAATGAGAAATTGTTGCAAAAAATAATGGAGAGGGAAGAAATCCCGAGATTTAGGATTAAAAACCAATATGTTTCTGGGTTGGACAGTCCAGACTTTGAAAACCGAATTGCAGGCAGATGCATGCTTAAAATTAACATTGGGCAGAAAACAATTTACCATACTGTATGGATAGCGAGTGGAGCACAAAATGAATTTTACATGGCCAATGACATCATGCACAGAATGTGTATGGTGTTAGATTTCCTTAATCAAAAAATATGGTCACGCCTAGGTGGTCCAGCACCTGAATTTGAAGATAAAAGAAGGGCTTATCATTGTGCACAACTGGTTCCTTATGCTATCGAATTACAAATGAGGAAAGATACTATTATTCCTGCATTTACAAAACAGTTTGCAATAACACTGAAATGTAAAAATGGACAGCAGATGAAAGGCTCTGATGCATTTGTATGCCTGAATGAATCCATAAAACAGCAAGGCCTGGATTATGAATACATTCCATTGGTAGATATTGGTGAAGCATCTGTAAAAATTATGGTAAATAATAAAGGTTGTCAGGATATTCATTTAGAGGAAAACTCCCCATTAGGAATGGCCATACAAAAATCACATTATACGGCAGATTTAAATAACATGGTGATTGGAAATATTCCTGAAAAGTATGTAGATGCCAAGGGTGAGTTGCCAGAACACCTGGACTCTCAGCCCAAAGGAATATTTAAAATTAATTCTGTGTAACCTTATGATTCAAATGAGACAGTGTGCTGCCTTCAAGAGGATTGCATAATATTTAATTTAAATGAAAATGAAACAGAAAATCAGCCCATTGAAGTGGAAGCTGATATGCCAAAATATTTAAAAGTGGCAGCTTTACAAAAAGACACAGCCACACAGTTAGAGGAAAGCGCCGAGATTCCCTTACCAGAAGATTTTCCAGAATTTTCCAAAATGGTAGAAGAGCAGATCTCCTTAGCGGATGCGTGTGAAAGCAATGAGGATAGGGACAATCTGAGGGAGATATTTATGGAGTTTAAGGATGTATTTGCAAAAGATGCTTATGATTGTGGTTTAACGGATTTACATGTGGCCACACCACCAGAAGGGTGTAGCAGAAATCCAGTGTTTGTACGCCAGTATAGACTACCGCTGGCATGTTTAGAATCATTGGCAGAGATTATTAAAAATTTGGAATCGCGGGGAATCATCAGGCCCATTCATAGCACATCCAATACACCTATTTTAGGTGTGTTAAAGCCAAATGGTCAATGGCGGCTGTGTGCAGACTTGAGAGAGTTAAATAAAAGAGTACCAGTATCTAGATGGCCACTGCCATTCATTGATCAGGGCCTAGCTCAGGTACATGGTTCAAATGTATTTACCACATTAGATCTCACCTCTGGATATTGGTGCGTGCCATTGGCAGAGGAGATACAACATTTATTTTCCTTTACATTTGACAGGACTCAATATGCCTGGCTTAGAGCTCCGTTCGGGTACATCAATAGTGGGAGTGATTTGGCATATTTTTGAGAAAGGCCATGCCGGATGCAGCGGAAAGAGGAACAATAGTTTATAAAACAAGGGAATTATGCTCACCAAAATACCACCAACCATGCATACCAACCACGCATACCAAATACGCATGTCTGTGTGCTGAAATAATGCATGTCCACTGTATTATTGTTGTACATGGCCCAATCTGAATACAAGGAGTGATTGTTGCTAAGTTATTTTTCGGCGGTAAGAAAATACCGTCAGGCCCCAAATCTCCACAAAATACCCTACAACTGCCACCAGCCAAGTCTTGATGAAAAGGGATCTATACAAGGCTCCAAGAGAAACAGACAAAAAGGGATAAGTATAAACCCTTTCCAGTACTCTACGTAAGGTAGTTTGCACTGGGTCTGTGGATTTTAAAGAGACTAATAAAGTCAATGGCAACTTTACATGTTCTAGGAGACAGTAGTCAGTCCCAGAAAATGGAGTCTGAGTTGGGAAGTCTAAAAGACAACCCTGTGTCACTGCACTGAAGGTGCTGTATAACACACAGTAAAAAGATGATGCCTATGGAGTGGGTGAGGCTCTGCAGTCTATGAACACAAGAATGTTAAAACACACACAGAAAAACACATGTAAGAGTGGGAAAAAAGGCTCACACTCTTACCAGGTGATGAGAAAAAGAAAATCCTAGAAATCCAGCAAAGCTGCTGAGGAACTCAGTAGGTAAGGGAAATTAGCCATTCTGGAGAATTATCCCTAACACTCGACCCCCCCCCCCCAGACTAAGGGATGGGAGGATTTAATCCACTCCTGAATGAATCTCTACCTCTAGTCGGTTCAAAACATCCTAGAGAGACCATCAGCATATCAGCATTTTGGTGGTGACATCCTGATCTGTTCTCAAATCAAACCCTTGTAGGCAGATTGACCATCTCAGAAGTTTTGGGTTTTCCCCTTTCATTTGCATTAACCATCTCAAGGGTTGGTGGTCTGTCTGAATCACAAAAGTAGATCCATACAAGTATGGTTTAAACTTCTTCAGAGTCTACACAATGGCAAAGCATTTACACTCTATGGTTCCCCACATTGTTTCTGGTTCCTTCAGTTTCCTACTGATGAAGCAAATGGGGTGCTCCCTACCTTTCTCATCCAGTTGACTAAGGACTGCACCTATACCTTTATTGGAGGCATCTGTCTGCACAATGAAGGGTTGGTGATAATCAGGAGCTCTTAGGACTGGAGCTTGCCAAATGGCTTTCTTCAGGTTTTTAAAGGCTTGAGTGCACTCCTCATTCCATCCAACATTTTTAGGGAATTTTGGAGGGGAGATCACATTCAAAGGAGAAGCTATGGTCCCATAGTTCTCTATGAAATTCCTATAGTACCCAGTGAGACCTATGAAAACTCTCACTTGGGTTTGAGTAGTAGGGGTCGCCCAGTTTTGTACAACCTTGTACTTTGCTAGGGAATAGCCTTATTTCACCTCCTCTTACCTCATGACCAAGGTAGACCACTTTGCTCTGACCAATTTGATATTTGCTTGCCTTTATGGTCAGATGGGCCTGCTCAAGAGCCTGCAAAACATATCTTAAGTGATCAATATGTTTTTTCCATGTAGGGCTGAACACTGCAATGTAATCCAAGTATGCCATGCAGAAGTCCTCCATCCCATTCAGAATTTGATTGACCATCCTTTGGAATGTAGCAGGTGCAGTCTTTAATCCAAATGCATAACCTTGAACTTGTAGAGGCCTGATGGGGTTGAGAATGTAGTTTTCTCCTTGGCATGGTCTGTCAGGGCTATTTGCCAATAGCCTGATGTCAGATCAAATGTACTGAGGTACTTGGCTGAAGCAAGTCTATCCACCAGTTCATCTGTCCTTGGCAAAGGATGAGCATCAGTCTTAGTTAGACTGCGTTTAGAGCTCTATAGTCCACACAGAATCTCAACTCCTGGATCCTGCTTTTGGTACTAGAACAACTGGACTAGACCATGGACTTGTAGAGGGCTCTATAACTCTGTGATCAAGCATCTTTTTGACTTCTCCTTTGATGTGGGATCTCACATTTTCTGACATTCTGTAACCTCTGCTTTTTACAGGTAAAAAGTTACCAGTGAGGATATCATGCTGGTCCCAAGGGGTCAAGCCTGGTGAAAGTGAAAACAGGGAGGCAAACATATTTAACAGAACT
Organism: Ambystoma mexicanum; assembly: GCF_040938575.1. Classification (NCBI taxonomy): domain Eukaryota; kingdom Metazoa; phylum Chordata; class Amphibia; order Caudata; family Ambystomatidae; genus Ambystoma; species Ambystoma mexicanum. The sequence goes on along the minus strand of NC_090923.1, from coordinate 249,628,875 downwards.
TTGCACTCTTCCTGTTGTTCAGATGTCGGTTGACAAGAGAGTTTGAGTCCTTCTATTTTCTCATCAAAAGGTTGGCCTCTGAGGAGGTCAGGAAGAGGTACACTCTCCTCCTCCTCTTGAGCTGAAGCTAGAAGCAAAGCTTCCACTTCTGATCTTGAGACATATGCATTCAAACAGTTGGTGTGAAAGACTCTGGGAGCCTCCCTAGGTCTGACTAAGTCCACCAAATAGTTCACCTTTCCAGGTTTGCCCTCAACCTTGACGGGTCCTATCCATTTGTCCTGCAAGGCCCTCTGCCTTGTTGGCACAATAACTAATACAAGCTGGTCTTGAGTAAACTCAACCATGCTGGCCTTCTGGCCATGCCAACGTTTGACCAGAGCCTGACCTGCTTTTAAGTTATCACTAGCTTCTGCCATCACCTGTGACATTCTCCTCCGGAGACCTGTCACATAGTCAGTCACTCTGACTGGCTTGGGGCAAGGGGCACTCTCCAATCCCTCCTTAATCAGGGCCAATGGATTTCTGACTGGATGGCCATAGAGAAGTTCAAAGGGACTGTAACCAACTCTCTCCTGAGGGACTTCTCTATAAGCAAAGCGAAGGCATGGCAGTAGACGGTCCCACTTTCTTTTATGGGGTTCCTCTAAAGCACCTATCATGTGCTTCATAGTATGATTAAACCTCTCTACCAGTCCATTTGTCTATGGATGGTAGGCTGTAGAGAACTTGTAAGTGACACCACAGTTTGTCCACATGGCTTGCATGTAGTTGGACATCAAATTGGATCCCCTGTTGGATATCACGTCCTTAGGAAACCCTACTCTGGTAAAAATACCAAGTAGAGCCTTAGCCACAGCCTGAGCCGTAACAGTTCTCATAGGTATGGCTTCTGGGTATCTTGTAGCACGGTCTACTACAACTAGGATAAACCTGTTCCACGAAGATGTGGGAGGGTCAAGGGGACCAACAATGTCAATGCCCACCCTCTCAAAAGGAACTCCCACCACTGGGAGAGGCACCAGGTGTGCCACAATCTTAGCTCCACTCTTGCCAGAGGTTTGGCAAGTGTGACAGCTGCTACAGAGTTTGTCAACTTCTGAACCCATCTTAGGCCAGTAGAAGTATAAGGAAAGACTTTCCTTGGTCTTTTTCAAACTCAAATGACGAGCTAAAGGTATCTCATGGGCCAACTGTAGGTACTGGAGTCTGTTGACAAGGGACACTACAATTCTTTTGCAGTCCCGAGGGATAGACTCTGTTGGTTCACTGTAGAAGAGGCTATCTTCCCAGCTTAACCTATGCTTTCCAAATTCTTGCCCATCAAGTTGGTTAGCAGCCTGTTGTCGAAGACCTTTGAGAGTAGGACACTCACTTTGTCCTCTGTTGAAGTCTGCCCTGTTGGGTCCACCTTCTGCCAGTAAAGACTGCAGCTCAGGATGGTCAACAGGGTCAATATCTCCAACCAAAACAGTGTCTTCTTCCAGATCTGACTCTTCAGAAACTATCTCAACCAAACAAAGTTGTACCACACTCTCTGCCTCAGCAGGTGGAGGGATCACAGGTGCGATCTTGGACAATCTTGGGGATGTGTTTGTTGGTAGCACAGGGGTGCTGTCTGACTTTTTGCTTGAGGTATTGGGTTTCCCTTTGCCTCTTTCTTTCCAGAAATAGCAGTGAGCAACTCCTGTGGAGTGGTAGTGATAGTTTCCTCTACCACTCCTCTGGAGAGCCTCGTAAGGTCTTCTCGCTTGCAGGTCTAGTGAGCTCCTGTCGCCTATTACTGGGAGGCCTGGGGGTGCTGGACACAACTCCACGAATTTTCAGGTCATTACCCAACAGGACCCTCCCAGGCACTTCACTCTGCACACTAACAGGTATTTTGACAGTCATATCATTACACTGGATGAGAGATGGTAACTGGGGAAGCATTTGCACAGGGCCTCCAGCTAACTTGGTTAGGCATTTTGGTGCCTTAGCAACATCCTCCACCTTGACAAATGATTCATTCACCACAGTTATGCTGGTACCAGTGTCTCTGATGGCAGGAGTCTCCTGGCCATTTACAAGAACACTATCTTTATAATACTCTTTAGTATTATCTGTGATGGAATTATAGACATCTAAATTCTGTTGTTCCAATAAGCCCAGGGACACTAAAGAAACACTAGCTGAGACTCTCACGGGTTCATCAGCCAATAGGTGAAAGTTTCCACTTGCCATAGGGACTTCTTCCACTGAGGCCAATGCTAAGGAGACAGTGTGGACCCCTGAGGTTTACCCTTACATCTGGGAACCCCTTTCACATGGTCAGTTGACCCACACACATAACATTTCTCAAATGTCTTGATGAATGGGGGTTTGATCTGACCTCCATCTGGTTTGGGTCCAGATGGTGCACTAGCCTGATTTGGTTTCCCTTGTGGTTTACCCTTATGTTGCTGTTTGTGCCCCTCTTTTGGATTGGAGGTATTAGAATTTTCCGTGTTATCTTTCTTTGGCTCCTTTCACTCATCCTTCTTCTGAGTTTTTCTCGGAATCTTTGTAAGTAGCCCTGTTGGCAACCCACAAGTCAGCAGCCTTAGCTAACTCCTTTGGATCTATCTCCTTGGAATCAGCCAAGTGCTGTCTGAGCTCAAGAGAGCAGGCATCATAAATTGACTCCAACATAACAAGATTTTTCATACCTTCATAAGTGTTTACTCTGTAACTTTTAACCCAACCATCTAAGGTTTTCAAACATTCACATACCCAGGTAGCCCAAGGGGTACCATCATGCTTTTTGAGGGTCTTAAACCTCTTAAGGTACTGGGAAGGGGTCTTCCAAAATCTAGCAATTAAAGCTAGCTTCACGCACTCATAATCCATCCTATCCATCTCCCCCAACTCCATCACAACATCAGATGCAACAGTGGGTAGCCTTGAGAAGATCCAGGGAAGCAACTGATTCCCTGTAAGACCTTGAATCCCATGGTTATATTCAAACATTGCCAACCAATCCAAAATATCAAGCTTAACCTCATACATACCCACAATTTCTTTAGGCATACGGGTTCTCTTAGGACTGGAAGATCTAGAAGACTCTGGGAGAGAAGCCTTTTCAAAAGATAACATTTTCATTTCTAGTGCATGATTCAACTCCATTTCTCTGATATTAAGTTCTTGGTGAATTTGTTCAGTTTGAGCATTTAAACGTTTGAATTCCAGTTCAAGCCTCATATTTTCTAGAACAATGAATTCAGGACTAAGTGTAGGACCTGATGGGGTCCCAGTGGACAAAGGTTGAGGTTGCTGAGCAGGTAAGGGAGCAGGGAGGCATATATAAGGAGGCACATCTACTTCCTCTAACTCATCAATAATAGACACATTATCATCCTCATTATTTTCCACATTTGCTGGAGAGTTAGGAATTTCAGACCCATCTCCCAGACTTTGGTTCTTTAACAACTTTTCAATCAATTCAGACTTTTTGCCTTTGCCAGAGAAGTTCCTTTCTCTACACAGAATTTTTAAATAATCCACAGTGTAACTAAGGAGGGTCTCCTGACTGTAGCTTTCAATATCAGACATGATTCATATTGCTATTTAGTGATGTTAGCCTTGTGGTTAGTTGATCCAAGGTTACAGCAGCACTCTAAGTGTACTTGATCCTCATCGCTGTACACCGTGTTAGGCAGAATTATATGCAGTACCCTTTGGGAACACCACACACAATTAAGACTACAAGTGACAGTGCAGGTTCACCTTTGGTGCAAGCCCGTACTACACAGTAAAGTGGTAGTGATGGCTGAGCAGCCAGACTTATCTCAAGAGCAAGTGAGCAGTATCAGTAGTTACACAAAGGACAGCAATCACTATGATTCAAACAAACACTGACTCAAGGTTTCTGAGTAAAAGAATATACATTTATTTACACATCAGTTGTATAACATCTCCCTAAAGTAAAGCAGTTGAAAAGTCCCACTCTTAATACACCACACCACTCCCAATACAAGTTAAGCTAAATAATGAAGTGTGAGCAAAATGGCACTTTAACAATTTAAAAAGGAAGGGAAAGACAAAGTTAGATACAAATTGAGCAGCACCAACAGGTAAGTAAGCAGGGCAATCTAGAAAGAGGAACTACAGTGATGGAATCAAATGAAAAAGGCTTAGGGCCAAAGTCAAAAGGAATTCTTTTGCTCAAGATCACACAGTTCAGGGTAGTTTGTGGTTAAGTCTTTGCCAAGAGTTCCGGATGAAGTTGGTTGGCAGAAAAGTTAGTTTAAAGAGTAGAGAAGGACAAGCCCTCAGATTGGCGAAAGGTTTCACACACCTTCACTGCGGCTGGATGAAAAATGAACAACCTGATTTGCACAGTACCTTTAAATGGAGAAGAAACTGTAGCTGAGGTGGACGTTCCTGGCAGGTCCTGCAGGCTCACGGTTCCTGAAGCAACTGTCGGACTGACATGAAGTAGGAAGACTATACTGCCCAGGGAAGAAACCAGCAGCAGAGCAAAGCAACAAATAAAAGGTGTGCTCCTTAAAACCCAAGCAGGGTCTGACCTTCCTGGCTATCCAGTTCACTGTAGCTCTGTACAGCAAATTCAACCAGAGGAGGGAGTCCTGGCTTGCAGTTTGGATGAACTGGTTGGTCCCACCAGTTCAGGGTAAGAAGATTCCTGGTAGATCTTCTCTCTTGTTGGATTCTGAAGATTCTGACCTGCAGCAGGGCTTCACCGGATGGTTTAGTCATTGTAGGGGTCCTCTTCTGTCAGCTCCTCATCGGTTCTTTCATTCCAGTGGCGCTTCTGCCTTTCCAATCCCAGAGACCTGCTTTTTATGCAGTTTTCCCCCATTCACACAGCCTGGCTGTTAATCACACAGCAGGGTGGCTGTCATGGCGGGACAGTCACCTAGCCAATCAAACAGGAGTACGACCTGGGTTACCAAGGGAACCCATGGCAGAGGTCCTAAAACCCCTCCCTCACATCCTGATTTCCCAGACTTTCAGGTGCCTAAGGAGGGCTTCTGCGGAGAAGCCCACGAAAAGACAGTGAAGAAAGGACCCAAACCTGGTTTGGCGCATGGAGTTAAACATGAGAAAGACATTTTCAAAATGAAATGGCGAATAAACCCAGCCGGAACTGTATAAAAACGTATATGGTCCAGTGGGTTTAAGTTCGAGGCTACCAAGATAGCCTAAAACAATACCAAGGTTATTTAAGATAACTGTTGGGAAAAATAGGGTAGTTACCACTGCCACCGGCCAAGTCATGATGAAAAGGGAGCAAAACAAGGCTCTAAGAGAAACAGACACAAATGGATAAGTATTAACCCTTTCCAGTACTCTATGTAAGATAGTTTGCACTGTGTCTGTGGATTTTCAAGAGACTAATAAAGTCAATGGCAACTTTACATGTTCTGGGTGACAGTAGTCAGTCCTTGAAAATGGAGTCTGAATTGGGAAGTCTAAAAGACAACCCTGTGTCACTGCACTGAAGGTGCTTTGTAACACACAGTAAAAAGATGATGCCTATGAAGTAGGTGAGTCTCCACAGTCTATGAACACAAGAATGTTAAAACACACACAGCAAAACACATGTAAGAGTGGAAAAAAAGGCTCACACTCTTACCAGGTGGGGAAAAAAAATCCTAGAAGTCCAGCAAAGCTGCTGAGGGACTCGGTAGGTAAGGGAAATTAGCCATTCTGGAGAAATTCTCCCTGACACACCCAGGTCATTAAAACAGACCCTATTTCTGTTTTGTTCCCCTGTAAATAAGTAATGTAAATGTTTTTTTCAAACCCACATAGGTAAAGCATATTCACAAAATAGCTATTGTACAACAATTTGCATGATAGCACCAATATTTTATAGTAAGAATTTTAATTTCCGAAAGTTTATATGTGTGTTTATGCACTGTACCTATAAACTCGTATGGTGGTTATTAAAGCCGTGATTCCAACATGCTTATTTCCATCATTTCATTTTGGGATGAGCAATAAAGGCATCCAGTTTTAGTGTTGGGGAATCCAATAGTTTGTCGAATGATGCCATTTTGGGTTGGGATGTATATTTCTCATTTTCTTACATATTAACAACCCTTCAATAATTTTATTTTGGCTTGACATTCAGTCCAATGTGTGGTGTGTCTATGGGCACCGATTAATCTAAGTGCTTCATTATGACAGTGTTGGTAATAATGAACAAATTGGTTATTTTAAATGGGATATGTCATTAAATCACTGCCTAATTGTGATTTGGGAGTGGATGGGATATTAAACATCTGATATGATATGTTATTTGTAACGCGCCGATACACAAGCGTTTCAAGGCGCGACACATAGAAAGTTATCCATGGGGTAAACATGTTTTTGTCCCGATTAGTACCTATTTCAGCCTTGCAGTTAAAATACATTGGGCCTCATTACGACCCAGGCGGTAAGTTACCGCCTGGGCCGTGACTTTACGACCATGGCGTAAACTACGTTTACGCCATGGTGGTTGGTGGACTTACCGCCCCATTCCGACCTTGGCGGGGCGGTAAGTCCCCAATCCCCATTTACCCTTCCCCATTTCCATTTTTGCCCCATAGGGTATAATGGGAGTGGGGAAGACGTTAATTACGCCACCGTAAATTACGGTGGCGTAATTAACTCCATGGTCCCTTAGCGCCATGGATTTTAACACCTGCTAAAAGCAGGTGTTAAAAGCGCCATGGCGCTAAGGGACCTCGTACTCAGGCGGTAAGGGTCGGCGCTGTTAACGCTGCCGTTAACCCCTTACCGCCTGGGTCGTAATGAGGCCCATTGCTATCCCAACTGATAAATAGGATGTATTTTAAAAGTGAAAGTATTTAAAATACTGCATGAGCTGAAAAATACCACTATGCTCATTCAGAGGCCTTTAGGTATGGGCGTGCAGGTTATATTTAAATATGTATGTGAAGTGGATAACAGAGGCAGACTAATATGCAGAATCAGTGACGAGATGAAGCACGCCGAAATCTTGCTATAAAACACCACGAAAGCTACAAACTATGCTAGATTTGTAACAATTAGAAACGGGTAACCGAATGCTAAGTTTAAATATTTACAGCCATACAGACAGATATGTGGACTTCACAGTGTTAAATTATATAAAATAGAAAATGTGGTCCATACATACACACTATTTCCTCAGCAGCAAACCATTTTGGCTACGCTCTCTATATAAGTCACTGGGCCTCATTATAAGGCTGGTGCTCCTGTAATGAAGGGGGCCGATACGGGACGGGCTCCCTTCATTACGGGAGTGCCCATTACGAGCTACACATCGCGGGAACCGGATTGCACGCTTGGTAAAACCAGGCGTGCTTTCCGGGTCCCGCGAGGGGAAGACGGAGGCAATAACGGGCCAGATGTAATCTGCCCGTTATTATCTCCCTCCCCTTTCCTATTGAGCCCTATGGGCGCTCAAATGGGAATGGGGATGGTTCCTGCAAGGAGGAATTACCGGTCCTCCTATGTCGGAGTAACCCGGTAAATCCCCATTGCAGGAACCCGGTAATGGAGCCCGGAACGGAGGCAGCCATGGAGCTCATAGTTCCATGGCTACCTCCATTCTCGTAATGAGGCCCACTGTATATTATTATCGTTGATTAATGTATTTATTGTTGCAGAAAACGAAGGCAGCAGTACTGCCAAAAATGGCATTTCTATAACACTTGCTAGAAGCTAAGTAAATATTTGCCCAACTCGATGGTGCTACTTGTATTGAGGATGAGAGAATACAGGCTTGCATAAACAGGATTCAATTCGAACCTGGGGACTTCAAGATTTTCAAAGCCCACTGAGCCACCTCATTGTCGAATGACCTTGACATTAATTATTACAATCACTAGAAAACGTTGATGGTGTGCACTGACTGGGAGTTATTAGTTGAGGTTAGTTAGCCTGCGTGATTGAGTAGGCGATTGTTTCTGTGTATGGCTGATGATTGAAAACAAGTGACTGGTGAGGTGGCATACTCTGTCAATGTTCACCTCGATGTCTCCTAGGAGATCAGCCGGAGCATAAGAGCACATTTATTATTTTGGAATATTAAAAAGGGATAGCACTCTAGGGGGAGGCTGATATACAACGTGAAGAGCTATTGCAAAAAGAAAACACATCACGCAATGTGAAGGATTGACTAGACACGATGGAATTGATAACAGTAGACATTAAACCACCTCCTGGTAGACACACCTTAGTTTCAAATCAGAAACAGAAATAGCTTTTTCTCCAAACTTAGAAATACACGCCTTTATGGATTAGATGTTTGTTCTGGGGCCAATAATTCAACATAACTTTCTAGGTTTAGGGAAACAGGTAATGTGTAGCTGGGATGTCCATCTGATAATATTGATAATATTTATGATGTTTCTGGTTTTGTCCTCGGTCAGTAGTGGTGTTTACAGTTGTTAAGTTACTTCGTTCACAGTGCAGTCTCTTTTTTAAGAAGCTAGTTGCAGAAGGTCAAGCCAAGTTTTCTCAGTCAGTTAGATGTGCTGTGAATGAGGCCTACATTCCCAGCATTGCATTTGCTCAGTCACTCTGTTGTAGATGGTCGATACAGTGGGCCTCATTACGACCCAGGCGGTAAGTTACCGCCTGGGTCGTACCTTTACCACCATGGCGTAAACTACGTTTACGCCATGGTGGTTGGCGGACTTACCGCCCCATTCCGAGGTTGGTGGGGCGGTAAGTCCCCAATCCCCATTTACCCTTCCCCATTCCCATTTTTGCCCCATAGGGCATAATGGGAGTGGGGAAGGCGTTAATTACACCACCGTAAATTACGGTGGCGTAATTAACATCAAGGTCCCTTAGCGCCATGGATTTTAACACCTTGTTAAAACCTCCATGGCGCTAAGGGACCTCGGAATCAGGCGGTAAGGGTCGGCGCTGTTTACGCCGCCGTAAACCCCTTACCGCCTGAGTCGTAATGAGGCCCAGTGTCTCAGAACTTTGCTGACAGAGTCCTTTGTAGGTCTCTCCGCAACATCTTCAGTAATACAGCAATGCTTCACATTGTCATTAGCACTGCACACATTGTTTAACAAGAACTGTTAGAAAGCCTTCAGTCATTATACTGCAACAGGCTAGTCACCGCTAGTAATGGCCTCATCAGTATCGCCATACCGTACTTTGTGGAAAATATTGTCAGAGCGCTGTTGGGTCCTGGCTTGTTTGCCTTTCACAAAATCAACACACACACACACAAAACCAAGAGAGGATATTTTCATCTAATAGTGTTTTTGAAAATGTTAAAAAGATGTGCACGTTTTAAACTCCAAAACCAATACAAATGTTTCCCCTGGAGTTTGCAGCACTGAAATGGGACATTTCACCTTTAGTTGTTTGTTGTTTTTCATCAGGTTATACAGTGCAGCGGTGAAGTGTCCAGCCTGCAAACCTGCAGACTGCGGTTTGATGCCCACGGTCAGCTTTAATTCATGAATGAAATGTTTCTCGTTTTAGCTGGGGGGACTGAGTCCACCCTCTGAAAAAGTGGGTGGATTCTGCCCACCCGCGCGTACCCTCGACTTGAGCACTGACCTTTGACGAGTGAATGCAAAAGCTTACATCGACTAAACAACTTACATCAAAACATAGGACTTTTATTCTGCAATATTTTTGTATTGTATGCGTCAATTTCATTATTCATTCTATTTTTCAGAGAACCTGTGAAATATCAGTTGATAGGAATCCATTCCAACCTTGACCATTTACCTGTCAAGGTCCACACGGCTTCTGCCATATTTGCAAAGCTGTCATACAAGAATAGAGAATTCTGTTGGGTTGGTGAATCAATCACTATATATTTAATCCCCTTTTCTGCTGCTGGTCAATGACCTCTGACACAACATTATAGCAATGTGCATGTGCACAAAAGGGTCTATGAGAAGTGGCCCAGTTAGAGTAGGGCGTAAAAACCTACATTCGTATTATGTTACTTAAGAGGGTGGCCTTCCACACAACATAGATGGAGAAGCGGCAAAAAGGCACAGGACGGGATTCCATCCGTTGTAACCACCCAGAGTGGAGTTTCTATTTCAGAAACCAACCTACATGCAGGATATGGACTTTCGAAAACCTTGAAACAAATGGAGTGAATTATCTGCAGAAACTGGTGCATTGGAAGCAGCCGTTATCCTTGATTTTGGTGTTGTGTACAGTGTGTCTTGATGCAGAGAGGTACATTACTGTCTCCTTAACTTTCCTTTTCACAGGTAGCGGAAACAGCAGCAAGTGTAGGACATTCCTGATGTGACCAGGGTGAGCTCTGTGTTTCTATGGCATCGGCAATCTGCGGATGCCCCCTGAGAGCCCTGAGCTGGGAGACTCTTGTGCCAGCCAATTCAATCCGAACGTTGAAAACATTGGTGATGCATTGTGGGAGCAAAGCAGAGGATAAGCTTGTAGCTGGCTACATGGTCACAGAGGTGTTGTAATGTGTGTTGTGCTGTTGCTGTCAGTTTTCTGTATCTCAGGTGCTGGGCTAGCAAAGCCTACGTTCATGGCTACTTTTGGCTCTCACTGCTGGTGAGGTTGCTCAGTCCAAGCTGTCTTTGTGAGTAGTGCCTATCAGTGGGACATTACTACTGGTTATCCTTCACTATGCAACCTGCTCCGGTATAGGAGCATTAACACTCATTCTTTGGGTGTTCATGCAGCAGTATAAAGCGAGCTGTGTACATGACACCTATATGTGTACCAGACGGTGCACTTGTTTTGTTTTGCAGGCTGGCAGTTTTGGGATAATCCAGTCACCAAGGTGCCGTGTGTACCAGTGCAATAAAGCAACAGAGTTTGGAGCTCCTTCCAATGGGCCAGTTCCAATCACACTTGGTTGGATTTTAAAACTACTAATTACCCGAACGGGACTGCTAACAGAGTGCAGTTGTGCTGCGGTTGAAAGTGAGCGATGGAAGCACCCGTATTAAAGAAAAAAAACAATGTTATCCATCGAGAAGTAGAAGGCAGCCTCATGCAGGGTGTGCAGGGGATGTTCAACCAGCAACTAACAAACATTTCCGGGGAGAGTCGAGCAATGTGGCAAGGGACCACTCATATATGGAAAACCAGAGTGCCTCCAGCCAAGGAGAACAACTGCCTTTGCCACCAATTCCATTGCCATCACTTGCATCTGACCATATTCACTCAGGCACTCAACTGGACGGCGTGGGACAAAATGAAAGGCACTGCAACACAAATCATGAGGCCACAGGCAGCACCAGGTTTACTGCCCTCAGGGTTTGATTTAAAAGAAGCAACATGGAGAAATGCCCAAGGGGATAAAAATATCCAAGGTGGAAATTCTGTTTGGGAACCTACGCTTATAATTCATATCAAGACGATGCTCAGAAAAAATACATTTCTGAGTGGATTAGCTATAGTATTCAAGAAGATGTTTCAGTAGGGCAGGAGGAGAAGGTAATCTCTTCTCCCAGTCCAGACCTCTCTCAAGTGTAACCATCAAAGGTCAAGGAAGTCCTGATAGAAGAATTGTAATTCAAGAGGGAGAGGTGTGTCATGACATTGATGAGGGGTCATGGACTTGGCTCTGCAAAGCCTTGGTAGTGGATAAAAAAGGGAAATAACTGACGACGCAAACAACATCCAGATCCACAATAACAGACACCTGGAATACAAGAGGTTCCACTCACCTTTTTGGTAAAGAGCGATTTAAATTTGAGGCATTTGATTAACTCTGCGTTCAGTCCCGGGTTTGGATGGATATTCTATCTAACTAAACCCGGCAGTAAAAGGATAGAGAGGAAAACCATTGTCAGGCCTCGTGGTAGTTCTTAGAAGTGGCCTAGAATTGAAGTAATAGAGATGTGCAACCCTAAATGTTACATTCAGATGGTAATATTACTTCAGAATAATGCAAGTAATATTGGTTTGAATCTGTATGTCATTTTTTACTGTGTTTGGAATCTGATGGGGATAGAGGACAATGAATTTGTGGACACTCTTACGGATTTAATTGATGAGTGTCAAGCAAACTTGGAGAATTCGATCATCCTAGTTTGTGGTGAGTTAAACATCACCTGCATGGATATAATGGGACAGCCTCTGAAGGAGGAGGGATCTCTCTCTAAGACAGAAAAAAAGAGAGATATGACGGTTAAAGGAAATGGCTCTGATGGGTTTTCATCTTCTTAATGGACAGGTTCAGGGGGACTTTCCAGCATGCCCAACCTGGCATGGGGGCGTGCAATTAGAAATCCTGGATTATATGCTAATTTCAGGAAATGCATTCCAGTTAGTAATGAGGTTTGAAGTGATTACATCAGTCAGCAGTGATCATAAAGTCTTGCAAATGACATGAGAAATTTTGGAGATAATACATGAAGCATATTATGAAAATGTAGCCGATAGTACCCAGAAAGCAAACCAATTGAGAATTCGACCTAAACAGATTATTATACTTAAACAGAGATATGATGAGTACATAAGAAAGTGGAAGGGCCCAATTAGATGAAATCTGCTTGATACTCTAAATTTGGTAGACTTTCGAGAAGCTCAGAATAGGGCACCCAAGCAGAGGTTTTGGGAAAAAAAATGCCTTTGACCAAATTAAGTAAATGAAAGTTAGAGCAGTGCCTAAAATGGAGGCAGGGATTAAGAAGAAAAAACAATGATATAAAAATTGTTTGAGATCATATACGAACATTATGTTGGAACATGATGCAGAGAGTATGTTGAGAAATATAGTAAAGAAGTGATCTGTTGAAATATGGCAACTGATCAATTCGCAAGAGTCCCCGCAACTTGCTCTGAAAAGAAATTCAGTATCAATGTAGATATAGGTAACTCACTTCTCTAGTCTTTTTAGTACCGCAAGCAAGGAAGCAGAAACAAGAGGTAAGCCCCTAGTACTAGTGTGGTCCTTTCATATAGAAAAGCGGGACATTATAGCACTCCTCAAAAATAGCAAGCAGCTCTTTAACATCAATCCCTTGTGAGAAACCTGTAGGTGTCTCCTAGCTAGTCCCCAGGGATCTGTCATCCAGGTGGCAAGGACACGACCATCACTATTGGATCCAGTTCCTGTGGGTGGGCCATTGAGGCAGGATCACTTGGATGGAAGGGTTCCTTGGGGAGTGGAAGTGAGACACCTTTTCAACACCTTTTCCCCCTTACTACCGTGTAGAATATTCCGAAACACTTCCCCCCTTTTCTGACACAGATACTTTCGCACACCACAGACAACGGACTAACACCAGATCCGTTACCCAATACAAGGGTCAGGCATGGTCAGGCAATTGCCCAGAATCACACACACCTGATGGCCCATTCCCTCCACACACAGGGATAAAAGGTGGAGCACAAAAGCACACTACGAGCAGACCACACAATGAGACAGCTGAGCTGTCCAGGCACAGCAGTTCAAGAAGAGGAAAAAGGAGGTGACTAACGAGAGGCTGAAAAGGAGAGATGCAACCTTGCCCTTTCCGATCCAGACCAGCATAACCTCTGCAGAAGGAATCATAAGACCGCACACAAGTGTGTTGCAGCAGATGTCAGTGGTACATAGAGTGTGCCTATGCCGATAAGCAGGACCGAGGGTGGCACCTGTTACCGTGGAACCGGCCTTAACTCCAGAAATTCTGAAAAGCCAAGCCATTCACCACAGCTGGTGAGTTGATAGAAGAACCGATAAGAACCAAAGTGTGTTTAATGAAAGCTGCAAATGGAAGGTCAAATAACTATTAGAATAAAGGGGCGACCAGCTGCAGAGGGATTCAACACCACGTGGGTGCTTACCAAGAGAGACTCTGGTCAATCCTGTGTTTGTTGACAATGCTAATACCAGAAGGCCTCTGGGAGGCCGCAAAGGAATGGCCAAAGTAGTCATATTGGGGTCTTGCAAAATCCTCTGTACAGCAAAAACTGCAAAGTCTGAAGTCCCAATCGAGGGATGTCCACAGCGAACTGTTTAGCAAAAGTTGGCAAGAGTTAACCCTGCAGAGGGATGCCGACCGAAAGTGGCAAAGATTGAAGAATTGTTTGAAAAGACATTAAAATTTATGAACCAAGGAAAACCCATAGTGAACCCGAAAGAGGGAGGCTGAACATCGAGAAGGGGCCTGTGCCCCTAAGGGGTGGACCCAGGTGTGAACCATTATCAACCTAACTACTGTATAAAAGGAAAACTTTGGTTTGTTATTTTCCAACCCTCGAAAGTAAGAGACGCTTTGCAGGAAAAGAGACTTGGCCCTCAAGGTTGTTGAAGGTTGAGAGCAGGACTGTCATTTCGTGCTGGGGATGCTCGAAAAGTGTGCTGTGCTCAGAGGTTCCACCTTATCCCATGCTCAAATCCTGGGGAAGGGAGACCGTTACTACTGCTTCCTGACATATTATTTGTGAAGACTTCTTTCTTTCTTATGAATCCTGTCCCGCACTCTTTTGTATGTAGTTGTACGTTTGGCAATTTCTATTTTTTTGTTTAAGCCCTTTTGATTTGATAATCTTAGTTGCAGATTAGATTATGCATTTAGCTCACCCACTTTTGCAGTTTAATAAACACCCTTGAACTGTGATCACTTGTGTCTGTCTTTACTGTTGCCACCATGAGTTCCATACACCCTGATGAGATAACAAACGTCATGATGAAAAAAGAACATGATTTATAGGCAGATTTTCTGTTGTTGCTGTTTAAGCAAGTGTTAAAACTGAGGGAGGTGCTTTAAAGTGGAATATGGCCAAGATTGTGCCAATTTATAAAAAGGGCTGATCTAAAAACGAACACCCTATTGCCCTTTTGGACGTGGCAGGTACGATGTTTGCCTCATTAATTTTGTAGAGTTTGGCTAAATGGGTGGAGTCCTCTGGTCGACATGATGTCTTCCAGTCGCGTTTTGTAAAAGGATATATTTAGCATTCATCGATCTAACCCAGGCTGTTGACAGTATAGATAGAGATCTTCTATGGTCTAAACTAGAAGGTTGGGGTTGTCCCAGCAATTTACTAGATGCAATAAAAGCCCTGTATTTGAAGGGTGAGATTGAACTTGACTAGGCGCCTTAACTAGACCAATTGAAATGGGTAAATGCATAAAACAAGGCTGTGCCTTGGCTCCCGCCCTCTTCAATCTGTTTATATCAGATTTGGGGGCAACTCTGGAAAGGGAGAGATCGTTCCCACTTCAAATAGATGGAAGAGCATTTGCGTGTTGCTGTATGCAGATGGTGTGTATGCATTATTCTTGCTGGAGTTGGGAACCAGGAGTTCTCTTTTTATCTTTATCCTGCTCGTGTTCCCACCTCCTAGGTATTATTTAAAGTTCAGGCTGGGGCGGACGCAGTGCGGTTTATAAATGTGGCTGCTTCTGTGGATTAGCTTTTACAAGTGTTTTTTTCTGATAAAACTGATGAAATTGGCATTTTTTCATTAAATCTAAATATGAACTTCTAGCAATATTTAGCAAAGTGTTTTTGATTATTTCTATAAATGCCATATTTACTGTGTTTTCTGGATGACTGCAAGCTTGCCATACCTCAACTTATTCTTGCTGGAGTTGGGAACCGCGTGTCCTCTTTCTATCTTTACCCCGCTCGCGTTCCTGCCTCCTAAGCATTATTTACATTTTCTGTCTGGAGAGAATGCCAAAGGCACTTGAAAGGCAAGAGTGTCTGGGTGCATCCGGGGCATCTGATGATAGATACAGAGCCTGATTTTATGTGCATTACTGAGACTTGGTTCTCCGCTAACTCTGATCATGACATATGTCAGCTGTTGCCAACATCTTATGTGGAACTGAGCTTAGGCCTGCTGTGGGTAGAGGTGGCGGCCTGGCAATCATTAATTGTACATCATATGAATTTCAACACATCCCAGCAGAACACTTTCTGCCCTGTGAACTCTTCCTAGTTAGAGTACAGGTTAATGCTAATATGACTGCTCACTTCTTACCGTATATAGACTTCCTTCAGGCTGAACAGACTTTTCCGTCATGTTGCCAGTTTGGGAATGGTACATCCTAACATAGTTGTGTTAAGAGATTTTAACTTCCACCCAAATGATTTGGCTAATCGCTGTGCCAGCAACCTGGTGACCAGCCTACTATACCTTTCATTAGGTCTTTGTAATCATATTCCCACTCATAAAGATTGCAATCTGCAGCATTGGTCACAGGTTTCACCCCTGCCCTGTTTTTGTTATTTGGTGCGATCACTTTCTGGTACCTTATATGATTGATACCTTTCTGTCTTCCGACGGTTTTTCATGGCATGCAGATCCGTAGATTATGGCATAAATCTGGATATGTCTGTGATGACTGATCAACTACTTGAGGCCAACAATAGATTTAGTAATGAGCGAGATGACCCCTGCTCCTCTCTCCTCAGATCACTGGTTATGGTGTCTGATGCTTTGGCCCACTATTAAACCTCATTTTGCGAGAACAACATCCACTGATACCTGGTTTTCTCGAGAGCTTAAATCTTAAAAGCACTTGTGTCACCATCTGAAAGGACATGGCGGATGCACCACTATGTGGAAATGCGTAATATATATAAACAAGCAGTGCTCTGTTACCACAAGATGATTCTGGCTGTTACCACAAGATGATTCTGGCTGAGAAATCAAAATATTATGCAAATCAGATAACAAAAGCATCCTGCTCTGCTAGGGATTTCATATGTGTATATTTATTTTTCAGTCTTAGTCCACATGTTTCACGGGTTTAATGCCAGCTGGTACTTGATACGCCTTTCCCTGCATGTCAGCTCTCTGATTTAACATTCTGAAACTGAATTGTGGAGTTCCGCAGGGGTCAGCCCTTTCCCCCTTCTTTTTAATTTCTATGTATGTTTATTGGCTGGTCTTATTGCCTCATTGGCTCCCTGCACTATGCCCTGTGCCTCACTAAAAAGCTCTTGCCCACTGGCTCGCGCAAGTTGCAGATTTTGGCCATTTGCAGTGTAGGGTTTGGAAAATTGAAGGTTTTGAGGGAGATTCTTCCCCTGCTTTCCCCAGCCAATTGAAGAACACTGGTTACAGCACCTATACTGGGGTCGTTTTATTACTGCAATGGGATATATCTGGGACAGCCCAAATATCAGATCCAGTGCATGTAGGTGCTCCAGAACTCCAGAGCTAGACTGGCACTTATGGCGCTGCATCTGTCCCTGTCTGTCCCCTTCTGCAGCTCTTCTGCATCGCCTGCACTTGTTGCCAGTGATGATGAAGATTGAGTTTAAGACACTTTGCGTCATCCATCGGGCGGTGAACAATGCTGGCCCAGAATATCTAAAAAGTAAGATAGAGCATTACTGCCCAGCCAGACAAGTATGCTCCACGTCACGCTTACTTCCAAAGATACCAAAGTATCAGAAGAAGCAACTGGGTGGCCGTTCTTTCCTAGTCCTCGATCCAAGTCTTTGGAATGCAGTCCTACTATGCCTAAGAGCTATTGACGAGTATATCCCCTTCTGGAGAGCACTGAAAACCCACTTGTTTTAATTCAGTTATATACAGGGTATGAGCATGAAGTTTTTAGTTTATTTTTTTACTGCATCACTTCCACTTTTAGCACCTAGATGCCCGTGGGCCTTAGATGCTCTTTATACATTTTCAAATAATAGCGTATATAATTGTTCAAATGATAACCTGGTCCTTTTGGATCAGACACTGATAGGCTTGCAGCACCAGCTTGATGCCTTGCAAACATTTGTAGACCAGGATGGACTGTGGGTAAACAGGGTTACATTAAGAGTTTTGATCCTTTGCTCACCGTTGGCCAAACGGAAGTCTCCTTTCCAATGGTGCTTGAATCAGGAGGTTTTACAAAAGGTGGACACTTTCACATATATGGGAATGTGTTTAAATATTAAGTCAGGTGATACTCCTAGAGAAAAAGTCTTCAGAGCGAAGGCAAAAAATGTGGCTGCCCAGGGATGTGCTTTGTTGAGAAGGTTTGATTGCTACACGTTAGTCACAGTCCTGGATTTCTCATAAGTCGAAAGCAATGATAGTTTTGACCTATAGAATGCAAGCTTCATTCACACTGTCATCCCGCAAATGGCCTGTGTTGGAAGGCCTCTTCTGGAGGAGAGTGCTTGTATTGTCAAATGGAGTTCTGATTCAGGAACAAACTAGGTCTTCTTTCTCTCAAGGTTATGATTGTGTTGAAAACCTTATAATTTTATGGAAATGCCTAGCCAAAAATGGCCCTATTTTGTTCCAGATCATTGGAGACATGCTGCAGAATCTGAATTAATTGATTTTGAATGATTAGCAACTTGCATGCTGCAATGTTTTAACGAAATCCGGCACAGCTGAAGATGAGCTACTAACCGATCAAATTAATGTAAAAGGGAAACTGTGGAAGATGGATTGGATTTAGAATCAGAAGGCAAAGGGCGAGTATACACTGTTCCACTTTTGTAGAGTTGATTGTAGACCTTAAAATGTCTTGCCATGATACTTGAGGAAATTTCTTAGCGTCTTTCACCATGCCCAATTTTACAGTTTCAATTGAACCTGTAATAAAATATATGGCGTTTTACCACAATGTAAAGGTAAAGGCTCTGTTTATTGCAAAGTGCAGTGGCATTTTATTGCCAGCAGTAATGTGGTACATACATTTATTTTTGTGTTACCAGTATAACATGTGAATATGTTGTTGGTGGCATGCAAGGTACAGAATTCATAACATAGCAAAAGCCCAATGTGAAACTGAAGAGAATGAAGTGCACCAGTTTTTTTCTTTTTTTTGGATACCTCATACATAGAAGACTACATTATTGATATAACTGACTAATTCAATTAACATTACTAAATACTAATTCTAACTTTCTTAACATTATAATGTAGTGCCACATATTTTGGTGCCACTGCTGAAATGCATTTTAAATGCACAATGGCATGCCTTTTTCTTTTTTCTTTCTCTCGTTCTGTGTTAGCTTGTGGAACGCATAGAGAAAGTATGCGAAACAGGAAATAAATTGAAACAGTTGCTTAGAGAGCAAGGATTTCTTTGTTCTGGAATGGCGCAGAAAACATGCTTTTGACCTGATTGGAAGAAAGTGTCTGCAGACATGCCACGCAAAGAAAGTAGGATGGCTCAGAGTTTTGCTAATGGCAAAACTTGCGGAGAGGGATTAGTTCGTGGAGACTGGGCTGTGAAGACAGAAGTCCAAGGTGTCACAGAGCACTGGCTAGAGGTTTTCGCCGTGTTTCCCAGACACACAAGATTTACAAAAGCATTGCGTGCTGGCTGGGCCTATCTTTGCGAGTGGAGCAAGGTCGCATGGGCGACTTTAAAGAAACATTTTGGGTAAGATAAGTACAAGTGAGGATACTGTTAAATGCTGCATGAATGGCTGAGCTTTAGATTTAGAACAGCGTAGAAAGGCAGGGAAGTCACTGCATGTATTTGTTCACCATTTTCAGGATGGGGAAAATTAACCATGCTTTCAAAGGTTTGTTTGTTTGTTCTGTTTTCTCTTTCTTTTTGTATTTCAGATGATGATGCAACGTATCCATGGTAAGATTTGTTAATATGTGAATAAGTTTCCAAATAATAAGTAGTCATGAAAACAAATGGATTTAATGTAATTTTTCATCTGTAAATATATGTATAAAGATACAGGGGAGATTTGTTTTGTTCAGTAGTGCATTTGTCAATTTACCACTGCAGATGAAACAACAATCCAAAAGAAGCTAATAATATTCAGTGATAAAGCAATTTAGTGCGTGTGTGTGTGTGTGTGTCTTCATTGCATGATGATGGGAGGTAATCTGAGATGATATATAGATTACTGGACGTCCATGAGCAAGTAATACTTTATGACCAAGATCACTGGATGTAAATAAGCCAGTGATACCGGCCACAACCTATAGGTGGCGCTCTAAATAAAATTGTTGGGTTTCTATCATGTGCATAGGTCCAAGGCAATCTATAGATCACTGGGAAGTACTCTAATAGAAAGGAAGGTTTTGTTTTATGATGGGGTTATAATATAAGGAAGAAAACCATGCTCACCACTAAATAGAACCCTAATATAAGATAACAAGGTATGGTTACTAAAATAATATGAGGCCAAACCCAATCTAAATGCAAGGCTAATTTACCACCAAACAACTGCTCATATTTTGATGGTAAGAAAATACCGCCAAACCCCAAATTTACACCAATAAGATAAAATATCCTACAAACCTCTACCCTACCAAAGAAATTCTATTTTCAAAAATACAGGAGACACCTGCTGAGAATAACTAACTCTTATAATGCCTAGTATCTACATGATACAATGATGGGTTTTTAAACAGAATATATCGAAACCTATCAACAAAATGGAAAATTCTTGATATTGTTTATCTTTGGCTCTTGCAATTGAAACTTGCTTCATGCACATTTACAGATGGGTAGAGATAGCACACACAACGGAGGGTGAATAAAGCATCGGAAATCCCCCGCTGTGTGTCCTTTTCTAATATACCCTTGTTATGCTAATTTTTTTGCTTTCATCTGGAATAGCCTATGTAAGATCTTGGCAATACTGACCCTTTGCTCATTGTAGAGTAAGGGCTAGCTTGCCTCTCTGTCTATCCTCTTAGATAGGCAGTACACTGCGCACTAGGGACAGGATACTCTGAAGGGTCAGGGTGTTCTTCCGGCCAGGGTCATAACAGGTAACACAAAACAAGTATTGCTCCTCCTAAGAAATGCTAGTAATACCTACAGTCCTGTTTCTGTCTGTTTTGTAGATGATACATGCAGCCTTGAACAGTATCCTGACTTGAAGTGGAAGCCAATGTAATTCATGAAGGATGGGGGTAATTTCGATCACATTTCTGTGCTCCCATAATAAATCATGCTGCAATGTGGCGGACTGCTTGTGCAGGAGAAGAATTGCCTTATGGCAGGCTCTCAATTAGACTCTTTTAGAAGTGTTGACCCACGTTTCACAACTTTGGCCCTTGTTTTCTGTTTAAGCGTACAGTTTGGTGTTGTTTGGCAAGTGTTTGTTGTCTGTTTTTGTGCTTGGAACCTTTAGTCTTTTTTATTCAGTTTTGTGTTAGTTCCGTGCATAAAAGAAGCACACACCCCCCGGTGTTGTCAGTGGTTTTGTTTCCCATGAAAAAATAAATAAGGGGTAAAAAAGTTATGTGTGTTTTCTTTGCTTCAAGAATTCTTTTAAACAACAATTTTGTTTAAACTGCCCTTGACCCCACCCACAGGTTTTTTGTTTTTATCTCACTTCATGTGTATTTTTTTGTTTCCGTCATTCTTGTTTTGTCCACCTTTAGTTTGGGAACACTGAAGTGTTATTTTTGTGTTTTTTTTCT
Source organism: Ambystoma mexicanum (assembly GCF_040938575.1). Classification (NCBI taxonomy): domain Eukaryota; kingdom Metazoa; phylum Chordata; class Amphibia; order Caudata; family Ambystomatidae; genus Ambystoma; species Ambystoma mexicanum. The sequence continues at coordinate 249,607,563 of NC_090923.1, read as the reverse complement.
CTGGGAATGGGTCTGTGGATGTTTCCTATTTTTCTGAGTGTTCTTTTGTTCTTGGTTAGCATTCTTTGGTTCTCAAGGTGTGCATTGCCTTATGTTTTTCAGTTCTAATTACAGATGGGATTAAGAAGGGGAATAGCAGTGTCATAGACATAGAAGTGACATAGACATGGACATAGAAGCGAAGTAGTCAAGAGGAGAAGGAAATTATATTTTCCTTGCAGGTTGGAAGAACATTCCATACAATAGACAAGGCTTCTTTGATGCTTCTGTGATGCAATGGTCCATTTGTCCTTGACTCATTTCCTGAGATTAACTCTGAATGATTTTTCCTGCCTCCCTGAATCCCTGAATCTCTGCCACTGTCTCCAGCAACCAATACCTGAGTGACTTGCACAAGCTGTACTAAGGAAATCTCCCTTCTTTCTCCCTATTGTGTAGCTCATGTATTTTTTTTTTCAAATGCAAAATGTGATGTCTATAGTCACTTTAAGACAATAGATCGCTCATATCACCAGCTTCCCACCATCATTGGTATTTTAACTAGAATCCTGTAAGTGTCACACAAAGGAAAAGGCATGCCTTTTTGCATGTGGGTATGGGTGTGTGTGTGTATGTGTGTGCATGTGTGTGTGAGTGTGCGTGGGTGTGTGGGTTTGTATGGTTGTGTCTCTGAGTCTGCCTGTATGTCTAATGGTTACTCAAGCTGCTCTCAATCTAGGGATTCCCTCACCAAGCCTCACCTATTGGCACTTCTGTTGTTCATCCACTAAAATCATTCAATGCTCTCACATAGAACAGACTGAAAAAATCCAAACATATACAAGCAAAACCTTCCCTAAATCTAACTCTTTAAGTCCTCACTGGCTTCACCTACAGCTTTTCCTACTCAGCTGCTCTAGCTTGTGTTTATTAAAGCTTTCCTAAATGTCCCAATTGTTCATCAAGCAACAACCTCTAGCCTTTCGGAATAAGGCCAAAAATGAACTCCAGTCACCTGTGTTGCTTTATATCACATGTGTTAGGGGGAATTCTCCAGAACGGCTAATTTCCCTCACCTACCGAGTCCTTCAGCAGCTTTGCTGGATTTCTAGGATGTATTGTTTTCACCTGGTAAGAGTGTGAGCCTTTTTCCCACTCTTACATGCGTTTTGCTGTGGGTGTGTAACATTTTTTGTGTTTGTAGACTGTGGAGCCTCACCTACTCCACAGGCATCATTTTGTTATTGTGTTTTACAAAGCACCTTCAGAGCAGTGACACAGGGTTGTCTTTTAGACTTCCCAACTCAGACTCCATTTTCTGGGACTGACTACTGTCTACCAGAACATGTAAAGTTGCCATTGACTTTATTAGTCTCTTTAAATCCACAGACCCAGTACAAACTATCTTACATAGAGTACTGGAAAGGGTTAATACTTATCCCTTTTTGTCTGTTTCTCTTGGAGCACTGTTTTGCTCCCTTTTCATCAAGGCTTGGCTGATGACTGTGGTAACTACCCTATTTTTCCAACTGCGGTTATCGTAAATAACCTTGGTATTATTTTAGGCTATCATTGGTAGCCTCGAACTTAAACCCGCTAGACCATATACTTTTTTATACGGTTCCGGCTGGGTTTATTTGCCATTTCTTTTTGAAAATGTCTTTCTTGTGTTTTACTCTGCACGCCAAACCAGGTTTGGTTCCTTTGTTCTCCGTCCTTTCATGGGCTTCTACACAGAAGCCCTCCTTAGGCGCCTGAAAGTCTGGGTAGGCAGGATGTGAGGAAGGTGTTTTAGGACCGCTGCCATGGATTCCCTTGGTAACCCAAGTTGCACTCCTGTTTGATTGACTAGATGACTGTCCCGCCAGGACAGCCACCCTGCTATGTGATTGACAGCCAGGCTGTGTGAATGGGGGAAAACTGCATAAAAAACAGGTCTCTGGGGCTGGAAAGGCAGAGTCACCACTGGAACGAAAGAACCGACGAGGAGCTGACAGAAGAGGGCCCCTACAACGACTGAACCGCCTTGTGAAGCCCTGCTGCAGGTCCGAATCTTCAGACTCCTATGACAGAGAAGATCTACCAGGTCTGCTTCCCCTGAGCTGGTGGGACCAACCAGTTCGCCCAAACTGCAAGCCAGGACTCCTTCCTCTGGTTGAATTTGCTGTACAGAGCTACAGTGATCCGGACAGCCAGGAAGGTCGGACCCTGCTTGTGTTTTAAGGAGCGCACCTTTTATTTGTTGCTTTGCTCTGCTGCTGGTTTCTTCCCTGGGCAGTGCAGGACCCTCCAGTCTTCCTACTTCATGTCAGTCCGACTGTCGCTTCAGGAACCGTGAGCCTGCAGGTCCTGCCAGGAACATCCGCTTCAGCTACAGCTTCTTCTCCATTTAAAGGTACTGTGCAAATTCGGTTGTTCGTTACGTCCAGACACGGTGAAGGTGTGTGAAACCTTTCGCTAATCCGAGGGCTTGTCCTTCTCTACTCTTTAAACTAACTTTTCTGCTGACCAACTTCGTCCGGAACTCTTGGCAAAGACTTATCCGCGAAATACCCAGAACTGTGTGATCTTGAGCAAACGACTTTTGTCCTATTGACTTTGGCCCTAAGCATTTTTGATTTGATTCCCTCACTGTAGTTCCTCTTTCAAGATTGCCCTGCTTATTTACCTGCTGGTACTGCTCCATTTTAGTCTAACTTTGTCTTTCCCTCCCCTTTAAATTTTTGGAGTGCCATTTTGCTCACCCTTCATTTTGAGTTTAACCTGTCCAGAATCTATTGGGAGTGGTGTGGTGTATTAAGAGTGTGATTTTTCAACTGCTTTACTTTAGTGAAATGTTTTACAACTGATGTGTAAATAAATGTATATTCTTTTACTCAGAAACCTTGAGGCAGTGTTTGTTTGAATCATAGTGATTGCTGTCCTTTGTGTAACTATCGACACTGCTCACTTGCTCTTGAGATAAGTCTGGCTGCTCAGCCATCGCTACCACTTTACTCTGTAGGACAGGCTTGTACCAAAGGTGAATTTGTACTGTTGCTTGTAGTCTTAATTGTGTGTGGTGTTCCCAAAGGGTACTGCATATAATTCTGCCTAACACCATACACTTCTTAAAATCTTTGTCCGAGATTCCACTTGGACAACTCTCCTTGAAATTTGGTTGGCTTGGAGTTCATCTGAAAACTTATATTTAGCACTATTTACAGCTCACAAACAAGCATTGTAATTTCTCTGGAACTGCTCGGACGAGCCCATACATCAACATGGAAACTTTAGCTACTTTTTCTTGTAAAATTCATTTTCTTTCTTTGATTATACACAAGTAAATAAAATAAAATTTAAAAAAAGTGCTTTCTGTCAACCTTTCTTGCCTTAAGAGGAGAGGAAGGACTAAACCTATTGTGGTAAAGGTGCACATTCAGCACTGCCAATCCATTATGTCACTAATGAGAGGGTGCAGCAGGGAAGGGACGGGGGCACTCCTGGGGGTGAGGACATTATTGACAGCTGTATTATATAACTTATGCACAGGTACAGCAGGAGAAGACCACAGGCGAAACTGGGATTGGGGGGCACAGAGTGAAGCATGAAACACTGGGGTTAGGTATAAGGGGCAGGGGTAGAGGATAAAGGGAATAGTATAGCACAATGTGAATTATACAATAGCCATTTTTAGTATAAGCCCCAGGAAAGTAAAACACTTTGCCTTTTCACAGCCAAAGGACTCATGCCCTAAGTAAATGTGAATCTCCCAAGTGCTCACCTACAGCAGTGTGCTGGAGAAATGCTGCAAGTTGACAGTTCCCAGGAGAACATAGCTGCAGGGGAATGGGATCAGAAAATAGTTTAAACCCCAGTGAGTCAGGCATCTGGGTGCTCACTGGGAAGTTGTAGGAAATTAGAAATAAAATTCATTTAAATAAAGCACAGTGAGGTACACAGATTCAAATCGCCCCTTGGCAGATGAACATGTGAAGAGGGTTGTGGAGCGGGGAGAAGAGCGATGGGGAACCAATCACCAGGAGAGGTTTTGGTGTGCCTAGGGTGCAACAGTCTTTTGTGTCCTTGCTGATGTCCGCGGGACCCCTCATTGGTTGGATGCCATGTGAATGATTTCCCTTTGCCAAGCCCATGTTGTAAGGTGTGTTCGATGGGGGCTGACCAATGGTAGATGAATAAAGTTCCAATGGTCAGCAAAATCACGTAATGCTTTGGAGCGTCATTGTGGGGCGGGGTGGCAAGGTTTATGTCCCAATGGGTGGGGTTGGACAATGGAAGCCAGGATGGCATGAGCCAATTACAATCATTCAATGTATTCCTCAATATAGGGGACCGACCTAGTCCCAGCAATCAGCTTTTGTAAGGTGTTTCAAATAATATTTAAACTGTGTGTATGCAAATTATGTTGTTTGTGTATAAAAGTGTTGCCTGCTGTGGGCAGCATTGACAGCTCACTCCAGTCAGTTCAGTTCCACAGAGCTGTTTGAGCCACGCTTTCCCAGCTGTGTTCTGGGCCTAAATAAATAGCATTACTTCCTGTTTGTTGTATGCTGATTTTTGGATTACTTGATGTTGCAGTCGTCACTTGCCTTGGAGGACCCCTGACCCACTCTAATCTGTGAAACTCTACAGGGCTCCACAGCATCCAAAGATAAAAGGAGCAGCTTTGGGTTCTGTTAACTGTCTCAAAAGACTTGCAAGGCCAAATTGAGTGTTTTAAAATTATTTCAGACCACCTGCAAAACCCACAGGGCTAGTGATCAGTGCTTCCCTATTTGTCCAGCTGTCTTGTGGCAGTCACACTGCAGGACTTCATTGTCTCACCTGACCATGTTGAACTGACTTCACCATTTCGAGTCATCAACTCGACCATTGCCTGTATGGTCGCCAGTCAACTGGAGCTTATAAATGCTGCATATCCACATCACATTTCTGGACCAGGTTGAATCAATGTGATCCTCTCAATGCTGACTCAATCTATTTGAAGTGCTCAACTTGCTCATCGTGATGCTGATTCGACTGACTTGAAAGTGATCATAAGCCAAGCTTGAAGCTGCTGAGCTTCAAGAAGAAGATTCAAGGTGTTCACAATGGTTTTGTCACTATGGCTAGTTTTAAACGGACACAGTGACAGTTTAAGACCACAGTCCATACCTGTTTGGAAACAATGTCTGCATGTTCTCTAATTTATTTACAAAAGTGGGTTATTTTTGTTATAGTGTGTTTCTATATAAAGTGTAATTAAGGACTCCTCTTCATTATAGAATGTGGGATGTATTAACCCACTTATGCTCTGCCCTGCGGCATCACTGTGTACTGATGGTGCCAGAATTATCAAAATGGCCGCAAAACATCTATGCGCGCCAAAACCTATGGAAATCGCGCTTTGCAATATGAAAAGATGGCTGCCAAATCTACCATGCATGTTGTCACTGGTGGAACAGAGAGCGCACTCCTGAAACATGTCACTGGGCTGCCCAACAAGTAAAAATGGAGACTGCATGAAAAGCAGTGTTTTGCTGAAAGGAATCCAGAATCTTGTTTTCAAATCTTTTTTCTTGGTTGCTGAAAATACAGAATGCCGGTTCAAAACACCATCAAACATCCAATATTCTTGCTGGGTTTTACTAGTCACTTCATTCAAGAAATCATTATGAACATATAATGTCATGAAAAGTGAAATCTGTCAAAATATTGGCACAGTACCAGCGGCCGTCTATATGACAGCTTGCATCATAAGTGTTTAAACTTGTACAACTGAAATCTAATGTCTGAAGTTTAAGTGACCTGTCATTGAGAGTAACTTAGGATGTCACTATTTAAATCTCATGGATTAGAAGCTGAAATAAGTGTTATAGCTGTTTGTTTGAAAATTAGAAAGTTTATTTTAAACCAAGAACAAATTGCAACAAAATGACATTTGAATTTAAGCCTGACTCCAAGCCAAACCAGTACAACAACTTCCCCCCACAAAGTCCAGGCCTATCCCTCCACCAGGAACTCACACCCATGTGATGATTAAGGGGTGGGAGGAGATGTTGGGCTGCAGCAGAAGAGGACAATGGACTTCCTCTGGCTGAAAAGATATGCAGAGTGTGAAGAGTCATACACGGCCTCTCCCTGAAGGAAGGGGGCAGAGATTGCTTCTGAGTTGCCAGAAGGAGAAGGAGGCGGGGACAGACAACCATTTGTTGATTCACAAGGACAAAAAGCACATTTTAAAAAGACTGATAATTTACTGTGTGAGATTGTGACAAATATGTGACAAACATGTAAACACCAGAATTATGAATTTAATTTTTGGCTACACATTTTAAGAGGTGCTAGAACTCTGTGCTATGTTCTGTGAAGTAACAGTGGAAATTATGGTTTTATACCATATTTATTTATGTCAAAAGTATGAAACTTCACACGCTTATGCCCCTATACAATGCACACATTTGTGGAAATTTGCTCCGAAATTGGACCATGTGATCCAGACAAAAAGGGTGAATTTCTGTCAGAATCAGACCCAAGATCCTACAGTGACGGGGCTTGGAAGAGGATCTGCTCCACAAAATATGTAATTTATATATGTTATTGTTAGAAAGATTGCACACTTGTAAATATGTATTGTACTAAAAGTAGATGTTATGTTCAAAAGGCAAGGGGAGGATTATCTGACTCATAAACCCACATCATCATGGTGGCACCCTGTTTTATCCTCCAATCAAGGGAGAGAGGAGACTCTAGCCAATAGCCTGGAAAGGGGGTGCACTTAGGATAATTCAGCACACACACCCCTTTACCATATGCATAAATAGAGAAAACTGAGGACATAGAAAGACACACAGATTCACCCACTATCCTGATCCTGGTGAAGCACCCTGAAACAGAACCATCCATATTCCTTGCTCCAGACTCCAGAAACTTGGCAAACAGAAAGGCTCATTCTATAGCTGAACCATTCTCAGCTAGGCCTTCAAATTCCAGAATTCAGAATTTTCCCCAGAAACCTAAGGGGAACAAAAGAAACAGCCAGGCTGTGCTGTGACTGCTTTCCTGCTAAAAGAATTATTACCAGAATCAAAAGACCCAATCCAGTTGTGCCGTGATGTGCGGTGACCAGAGACATTGCAGACCCAGTCCAGTCCGGTGTGCCCAGCAGCCTGTCCAGTCTGGTGTGCCCAGCAGAATTCCTGTCCAGAAATCTTGATGGACCAGAATTCCTGACGGTTCTGTTCAAAACATATATAGTGAGTATCCATAGTATAGGACTGTGTCACTAGCATATGTACTATACATAGTCTATCCCTATCTAAATCCATCCTCTCTTATATTCAGAACTGCATTGTTAGAAATATTTTTGAAATGCCTGAACTCTCTATATTATCTCTACTTTCTCCTTCGGTACTAGCATTGTTAAATATCTTTGCGCTCATATATTTCATCTGAAGAAGGCAAGCTCCTCGGCAGGCAGTCACCCGGATCCAGTGGTGCCCTGGTCCAGTGGCTGTGCTTCCGTGTGGTATTTGATTCCTCATAGTCATCGCCTGGTGTAAAGAAATCCTGTTTGTCTTTTAAAAGCGTTTCCCTGTTTTCCCATTCTTGCACCTATCTCAGAAAAACGACCTCCATTCAAACGTCCATAACTTTCCCAATTTTTAATCTAGAAATAAAATGTTAACTTCTGCTTGTAGCTAGCATCCACAGCTTTCAAGCGAACCAAAAACAGTATCTTAAATCCATATAGTTTTCCTGCAATCGCGATTACCGTGCACAGAAAAGTTAATTTGTTTTAGGAAATCTCTATAACGTGTACAACAGCTTTTCATTGCACCCGACCTCAGTTTTAAGTTTTCACATTGCTTATTAGTGTCAAATCATTGCTAGTGTTTGTCTATAACTATCTAAAGCGGCTCCAATTAGAATTTAAACAATTTCAGCAATTTGAACCATTTTTACAGGCCGATTCATGGAATAAATGTGCGCCGAAAAGGGGAGCGCAAGCGCAAAAATCGCAGCACAAGCGTGAAAATTGCAGCGCACCCGTGCCAAAGCCACGCACATCGATTCATGGAATTCAGTGCACGTGTAAATCCTGGGATGTGCGCTAAAATCGTGGGTGGCGCACGCAGGCGCACTTGTCATTAAACGGCGTGCGCTACGCGCACAGGCAAAGCGCACACAGCGCAGCGCACACAACAAAAGTGGGCGTAACACGCGGAATGGGGAATAACGGGTGAAAATGTGGGCGTTACGGGGGAAGTACAGGACGTAAATGCTAGCAACGCCCACACGCGCGCAAACAACACGTATTCATGGAAACGAACAAGGGAAAGGCGTGCGCCAAAAAAGACACGCTAATCCAGAAGCATGTACGCCAGCAGAAAGCAGGCATAAGCGGCCCCGCGCAGCATGAAAGTGCGTGCAAACAACAAACAAGCGCAGACGCTACGATGAAAATACCGTTCCTCGCAGCAGTTGTCGTGGGACACCGCAGGAGGAGGAGGATAGCCAGGCCCCGCATTTTATTACCCAGTCCCAGCCTTTTTGGGATGCCTGATGACCAGGTGTATGGGAGGTACAGGTTTCCACCACACATAATCCTAGACCTGGTGAGGGAATGGGAGAATGACCTCACATCCCCCACCCTGTGCTCCCAAGCACTGAGCCCCTTGGAAAAGGTGCTCAATGTACTGCACTTCTTGTCTACTGGTTCATTTCAGTGGACAAGTGCCATAGTGGGGGGTGTGTCCCAGGCCGCGCAGTCATGCTGCCTACAACAGGTGTTGGCCATCATGACTGCACGCCCCTCAGTCCGCAGGCCCTGCAGAAAGGCAGGCTGTTGTCCAGCAATTTTACGGGGTGGCACACTTCCCCAAAGTGCTAGGTGCCATTTATTGCACCCATGTGGCTCTACGTCCACCCAGGGCCACTGAGCACATCTATCGTAACCGCAAGCACTGGCATTCCATTAACGTGCAAGTTGTATGTGATGCCAAGGGAATCATCACCTCATTATATGCCAACTATCCAGGGTCCAGCCATGATAGTTTCATATTCAGAATGTCTTTCCTAAACCGGGACCTGGAAGCTGGCCGGCATGGCGACACATGGCTAATTGGTGAGTATAAATGCCTCTGCACATGCATGCATGTCAGAAACTGAGAAATGGGAAAACCCCACTAATGACAACCATTATCACCTCGCCAGAGGACAGTGCCTACCCTCTGAGCACCTACATGATGACGCCAATTCGGAACCCCACCACACCACCCGAGGTAGGATACAACACAGCCCATATTGCAGCCCGGGGCATAGTGGAGCGCACATTCGGAGTGTTCAAGTCATGTTTTCGCTCCCTTGACCGCTCTGGTGGGCAGCTGCTATATACGCCCCCAGTAGTGTGCAGGATCATAGTGGCAGCATGTGTCCTGCACAACGTTGCAACCCGCCGGGGAGTGCCGGTGGACATGGTGGTGCCCCCACATCCCCAACCACATGCACGGCCGCTGCGCATGGGAGGTGAAAGGGCACGTGGTGAGGCAGCCCGTAGCCAACTTGTGGCAAATTACTTCACCTAAAATCCCACTCCTATGGATTGCACACAAGCCTGGCACATACCAGCTGACAATCAATGATGATGACAAAAGGGACAGTCAACTGTCACAACCATACCAGCCTGAGATTGTTCACCTGGAAGTGTTACATTGTGTGTATCCGTACCTACTTAAAAACACCCAATGCTGTGTCACAAAAAGACACACATTCATGCAGCAGGAATGACTACCCCCTTGCAAAATACCACATCAAAATAGTACCATGTCACCCAACCCCTCCCCATCTCAGCTACCCAACACACCATGGCATGGCATGCAATGTGAAAGCAACCAAATGAATGAACAACACATGACACAAGTGTCACAAAGTGCACTGTCCCTAATGTAAACAGGCCACAGACAATATGCGCTCAGCAATCAATAAGAAACAGCACACATGAACAAATACCAGCAACACAAAACATCAGTTCAGGATGAAACCGTGGCATTACATGACAAGAAAAAAATAAAGTAGTGCAAGTTTCACAACTTGACTAAGGCAGCACATCGACCCCTTCCAACTGCAGAGTGTTGCTGTCAGGCAAATGTCTCAGTGTACTGCATACAACATGAACTGCATCTACAAAGGAGACGGCCTTGTGAAGACATGAAGAACCTACATGCACAAGCACATATCAATACACCATGCAGTGTAGAATCCAACAACAATCCCCACTAGGGATGTACACACAGTTTTGACTACAGACTGCCCACACAACTCATGGGAGCCCAATGTCACTGTGTAAGTTACTGTCACTTGGTCGCACCCTTTGCAAGCCCAAGGAAAGGGGAAGCAGGAGGGTGTGTGTGTTAGGAAACCAAGCATCTAACCCGAAGACAGGACAAGCCTGCATGTGCCCAGCTGGAATACACAGTGGATGCCCACGGGAGCCACACAAAGCAACACACTGTAAAAAAATATATTAAAATAAATAATAATCAAAAATGGCCATGTGTGGACCGGGGGGGGGCACCCAGGAGGTTTGAGGTACAGGGTGCACCCCAACACCCACATGCGTGGATGTTGAGAAAAAAAAAAACCTCCATGGGCTCATGGCCTGCACGGCTACGCTACAGTGGGAGAACTGCCGTCGCTCTCTTCACCCTCTGCTGCTACATCAGAAGGTGGCCGTGATATGGGTGGCAGCCCACGCAAAGCCCTGGTTTGGTCCTCCATGGCAGCACGCATGCAAGCATGCGGGTCTGGAATGTTTCGTTCTGCAGGATGATGGTACAGAGATCCCCATGCAGCACCTCACGGGTTGCCCGCATTTCTGCCTGCATGGCCTCGCGTGATGCTCGGATCTCTGCATGGGTTGCCTGGAGCTCAGCTGAGAGTGAACGTGTGAGCTCCTACAGCTGCTGTTTTGACCTAAAATTCCAGGAAGCCTCAAGTTCACCCAGAGTATCTCTGAGGAACCCGTGTTCTAACCTCAGGGCTTCCCTGTGGGCCTGGGACTCTACAGATATGGCTTCGTGCAGAGTCTCCAGTCCAGCCTGTCGGTCCCTGTTGGACGCCAACATGTCCTCCCTGTGTGAGTGGCAAATGGAGTCTGTTGCCTGCTGCTGGAGCTCCATCTTCCTTTCGGGGGGAGAATGGAAGTGGCCACGCTATCTTTTGCCTGAGCCATCATTTCACACAATGCTCCCTGTTGTGCTGCTATACTGTAAATAGAGTTCTCCCACACAGTATTGGCTGGTGGCGCACGGCCACCGCATTGGCAGGCACCACACCTGTTTGGGGCAAGGCGATCTGCACCTTGCTGTGCTGGCACTGCCTGAGGCTGCAGGACTGCATTCCTCCTTTGATCTGCTGGCCCAGGAACAGGAGCAAATGTTGTGGAGTGTGACCCTGCATCCGTGACCGCCAAAGGCGGACTTACCAACACTGAAATCCCCATAGAGGGGTCTACCCCTGGTGCAGGTGTGTTGGACAGACCAGCATCCCTGCCAGAAACACTCACCTGCGACGGCACATATGTCTCACTGTCCGATTCAGCACCTGATTCATAGAGTTCTGCAGGGGTGTACCCAGAGACACCCATGGACAGCATGGTCTGTAGGAAAAATGGGTTTTCACCCACCACCACACCATGTCCTCCAGTGGTGCCTGGTTGTGGCTGTGATTCCTGCTAGGTCTGCACCATCTCCTCCACCTCAACAGCATCAAGTGCCTCATCACCTGCAAAAACATGAAAGATAACAAATGGAAACATGCATGAGCACCATAGCACACACATAGGCCTGATGAGGCAGAGATCCAGTACATAAATTACACATGTCCCACATGACTATAACCCTGGCATGCATGCACTGTCAATGAGTTGGAAGGGGAGGTAAAAAGCAGACACTGAGGACTCCAAGATGGAAAAGCAACACATGTGCTGCATGCTGGATAGCACTGGCATCACACATTAGCCTGTGAGTGGCATGTCCAATACACATACATGACACATGCCAACACACAGATGGCACGTAGCATAGCCATGGCACATTTGGCAAGTACAGCCATGTGGTATGAAATAAGTACTGTCACCCATCCATGTGAGATGGTCATCATGAGATTAAACATGCAAAATAGTGTGACAAAACATGCATGTGCCACACACTGCAACATATCCAGTGTTCACTGATACAGTGATGGCAGGCAGATGGATACATCAATGGTTGGTCACTTCAACATGACAGAAGACAACAGTCATGTTCAACATTCAAACAGGGCCCAAAAATGATTGTGTGCAGGCCATTACTCAATCAGCCTTAATGGTTAAATCATTCCCATAACAAGGTAATAAATGTGGGCCATTGTGGGGTGTAATCTATGACACAAGTATGTTACATTTGTGGCAGTACGGCAGAAAAATGTGTCGTAAAAATGGCAAGGATTGAAACAATCAGGCTGAATGAACAGGAAAACATTTTGAACAATGTTGTTGCAAGATGACAGTAGAAGGGCAACTGCAGTAATCTGGTGCAAATTGGCTACTGTGGTCAGAAGGGATACTGTCATACCCAAACCCAAGGCCGAGGAATGGTTTGGAGGAACCACATTGGTGACCCATACCAGTCATGACTACACAGCCTCATCTGGCACTCAATCAGAACTCACCCAAGCAACATACACATGGATTGCACACACATGCATATGCACTCACCGGACAATGCTTCAAGATCTGGTAGGTCTCCCACGCCTCGGATCTTGTACTCTGTGCCGAAAGTTCCAGCGACAGACTAATGTGGTCGGCGATGATCTGCCAGTGGGCCCTATGTTGCGCAGGCGTAGTCTTGGACCCTGCAGTCACCACCATTTTGCAGCTATGTGGCAACACATAGGCCACAAGTTCATCTAGTTCGGCGTCATTGAAGCTAGTCTTCCTTGACGTGCCAGAGTGTGTTGCCATGTTGGGGTCCCAGCCTGTAGTGCAAGAGCACCCTTCTTCTTCTTGGAAGGTGGTGCGGATCCTGAGTGGCTTACGCCGCTCTGGTTGGTAGGGGCAGAAGCGCAGATGGACTGGGTACTGCAAGTTTGCGAAGGCACAATGACCAAAGGTCTCGGTGAAGGCATTGGCTGCAGGGTGATGTTGGCAGGACCAACCTCGGTGTGATGGACTTGGACTGACACTGTCCCGGCTGGGAGACTCGGAGCTGGGGTGGACTGAGCTGCAGCTGCCCCTGCAGCCTCCTCACCCTGGCTACTTGGGACAGCAGATGACATTGCTGCCCCAGACCCACGTGGCCTGGTGACAGCAACTCTCACCGCCACACGTTGCTTAGACTTGGTGACCTGAAAGTTAGCCTGGGAGTCATCCTGTGCCAGTTCAGTTGACAATATGGGCCGGTTTAATAAGGGCTGAGCTGGGATGGTGTCAGCTACATTTCCCCCAACCATTGGGGGGGCATAGGTGGGCCCGATTGGTCCTCCACACACTGGGCTCTTGGGCCACCCTGCACATCCTGGCCACGTCCCCTACCGCACCCACCTTTTGGAGATCGGCCACCTTTGCCTCCCTTACTGCTTGGTCGCCTCCCAACCATGGCACTGATGTTGTTGTGCATATGGGAGTTGCAGTAAACAATTGTCCTGGGCAATTGGGGTGAAAGGGGTAGGGTACTAGATGGAATTTGTACCCTAGTGCTCTTGCAAGGCTGTCTGTGACCCCTAGGGGAAGATGACGGGTCACGCAACTCACAGGCACCCCGAAAACAATATCAAACGTGCACACAACCCCTGGTAGACCACGTGCATGGAAAAATGAACCCGCACTATGCTGTGGCACCCAGAAACACAAAAATAAGCGTATGCGTGATACACGCAGCCTACAATGACCTCTGAAGGGGTACGTGACACACGGGGGTAACCACAGTTGGAAAATACTTGTGTGACTCACCGTATGCCTGGAAAAAGAACGTGAATAAAATGTGCGCGTTGGCAACACCCCTGCCAAAAGAAGAATTGAACGCTGTCTGAGTAAACCGGGAGTACGAACTGGAACCGTTGTGAAGTAATCACGTTTGAACCGAAGTACAAGAATCACTCGCTCACTCTCCAGAAAAAGCACGTACAAGAAAATGGCATCCTACGCGTACCTTTTAAGCCAGCCCACACGTGCGACGTCACTTAGGCGCCTACGCGCTAAGGGCCTTTCCTCCAATTACATGCAGTGACACCCAGACGTACAGTTTTTTCATGTATACAATTAACATGCACCCGTGTTGTGGGAATGCGCTAAGGGCCTTTCCTCGAATTTCACGCTGACGTGCACTTTTTTCACGTGCCAAATCACTCCGTATCAAGCTGGCCACACGACAACACACGGAAGACCACGCTCCTGCCCAGAAGGCCATTTTCCTGCCCCCCAGATCTCCGAGCATGCTCCCACCTGCCATCTGCTGCTGCCTGCCTGCTGCACATGTGCCCTGCTATTTGGTGCCTGCACATCAGCCATCTGCAGGGGTGCAGTTGCTGTGACCACCGCTGCTGGAACTGAAGACTCCCGACTGGGATACCATCGCTCCACAGCCCAGCCCCAGGACCCAGTTGCCCACCCACACCTGCCTCTGGGGTTGCCATGTCGGACACAACACCATCTGGCACCACTGGCAACCCCCAGCCTGAGAGGCAGAGGGCTACCAGCTTCAGTGCCAGTGAAGTTGATATCCTGGTGGAGCAAGTCCTGGGGCAGTATGATGCCCTCTTTGGAAGTTTGCGCGCCGACAATGAAGGACGGAAGAGGATCTGGATGGACATCATGACTGCCATCAACGAGGAGGGGGTGGCAGTCCACGACATTCAACACGTCCGGAGGCGCTTGGAGGACTTCAGGTCCAGGACCCTCAACAAGGCCCGGCGCCTCTTGAAGGCAGCGGATGCCAAGGGGTGCCGGGTCCGACTAACCAACAACCAACTGAGGGTCCTGGAACGTATACGCCCAGTCCTCCACGTCCAGGTCCTTGAGAAGCAGACCGGTCTGGAGTCGAGCGGTAAGTGTACATGTGTACTGATTGGAAGCTGTGTGTGTTGATGTGTGCCAGGAGTGTTCAGGTTGCACATATGTCTTTGTAGGGCCATGTATGGATGCGTATGTACATGGACGTGAACCTGCCACATGTGAGTCCTCTCATGTGTGAGACACATCGATGGTGTATGTGTTGGTAAGCATGCTGGCCAAATGAATGTGTGGGTGCACACAAGTTAACATTTCTGTGTATGTACTATGGCATGGTTGTTGTGTCACACATGGATGCTGGTTCCACCTGCACGTATCTTCACTATGTACATGTGCATGTGTGTGTATTTGACAAGTGTGCAACTGTGATACAACATGGATGCATGTTACACTGACATGTAGGAGGCTGATTGCCAGATGTGACATGGATGGCTATGTTATCACTGCGACAGGTGGTGGAGATGTACAGATGCATGTAAGTCTGGTGGGGTGTGTGCATGTGTTCTGCACTCCCCGTGTTGCATGTGATGTCAGGCTCACCTTCGGCTGATCATGCTGTTGTTTGCGTATGGATGGTGCTGCCTGTTGCAACATTCCTGTTGATTTGCTCATGTGTGCGAGTTGAAATGACATGTGTGTTGGGGAGTGTGATGCCATGTCTGAAGTTTGACACTGCCACTCATGTGCAACTGTCATGTGTGTATGAGACCTTTGTACAGTGCCCTGATGCCTGTGTTCTATCTCTCCCTGTCTGCAGCGTCAACTGATGAAGAGGGCGGAGAGGGTGCTGAGGAACAAAGCGGCAGGGATCTCACCTCCAGCCGGAGACGCAAGGCCCAGCTCCCTTCCCATGTTGTCATCTCGTCGGGGAGTGAGGAGTATGGTGCCACGTCTCAGGCCGCAGCTGCCGAGGGTAGGTCCAAGAGGCGGAGGTTGGAGGTGGAGTTCTCGGCAGCAGAAGGGGCACCTGAGACCCCATAGGGTCCGACGGAGGAAGATGGCATGGAGTCATCCAGATTGGTGGGGGGTTTGGTGGAGGAGGAGGCCGTGAAAGGGACACACATGGGGTCTGGAGGGGGGATTCCACTGGTGCTAGTGGTGCAGTCCAGGGGCAGGGACAGGAGGCAGCACAGGCCGCCGCGGAGGTGCCTTTGTGTGATCCTGTCCCCGATCCTGTGACTGCATCATCCCGCACCCGCAGGGATGCCTACATCCAGACCCCTTTTCAGGGAGGGGATGAGCGCACAACAACTGGCCTTCCTCTCCCTGCAGATGCGGCAATCCGGGCCCGGGTTGAGCCTGTCCTGGCTGGGATGGCGTTGCATCAACGGGGCATGCAAGCTGACCTGCAGTGTTTTCGTCAAGACACTGCACGTCATCTCGGATGCCTCTTTGACCACGCTGACCTGCTGGGACGGTCGTCCTCCATGCCATCTTCCCATTCATGTATCACCTGGGTACCCTGTGGAGCTGCCTGTGACCCAGCGGCCAGGCTGGTGGAGTACACATCCCTACAACAGTCAGGAGTCAGACTTCCAGCAGGGGTGGCCACCACGACAACTGCACCCCAACCGGAGGAGGACATGCAGGCAGCAAGAGGCAGGGCACAGTCACAGCCATAGCAGGCACAAGGTGGGAGCGATGATGGCTCGGGGCCATCAACTTCAGAGGGGCAGGCATCGGCCAGAGGGCAGGAGGACCCTGCATTGGGACTGTCTTCCGTGTGGCAGCAGTTGGGCCAGGCCATAGATGCGGAGTGGCAGCGGGCGGAAGAGGCACGGCTCACAATGGTCAGGGCGGAAAACTCCATGCGCAGGGCGCTGAGGCGGCCGAGTGCCTGGAGGCAATTTGCAGGGAGTGGACATGGCATTGTCCCAGCGAAACCTCAGGCCATGGAAGAGTCCCGCCTCCAGGACATAGACGAGGAGTTTGATGATGCCCTGGCCCGGGTAATCAATAAGTGAGCCGTCGGACTAGCCCGCTGCCATTCTATATAGTTTGTAGTCTTAGGTTTCATTTTCGTTTTGCTTTATTTTGAGGTGCTTGGACAATGCCCCACCCTTTTGTATATAGTTATTTATTAGGTTTTTTTTTTAGGTTTCTTTTCATTCGTTGGGCTCATGGACCCTGGATTGAATCGTTGTACATAGTTGAACTGTGCATTTATGAAAACAAAATATTTTTTTACCACCATGGATCAATGGATTTTGCAATTTACATTTCCCTTGGATTTGCTTTGGTGGACGAAGAGTTTGGACAAACTTTAATTTGGATTACTTTGGATTGAGACTTCACTATTTTTTTCATTTTTGGACATGCATTTCTTTTTTTGTTTAAAATTATTTTTCATGTTTTCATTCCATTACCTTCATTTTGTGCTAAATACATTTTGATTTATTACTACCATGTGTTGTTTTGCTCATTGGTTTACTGCATGTCACAATGTGGGTTTACACAATCACTGCCACCCAGTGTGTGTGTGTGAGTGACATGTGTTGATGTACATAGTTGACTCCTGGTTTATGTCATTTAATAGGCCTTTCAGTGTGGGGTGGATGGGAAACTTGATTGGGTCTCAAGACTGAGGTGGCATGCAGTGGGATTTTGGTGGACATGAGGCCCATGATTGTACATCTTTATGACATGTTGGCGGGGACATGAGTCGGGGCCTGCTGGCAGGTGCCTGTCACTGCTGGGTGGGTGGGGTAGAAGGGGGACATGAGTCAGGGCCTGCTGGCAGGTGCCCGTCACTGCTGGGTGGGTGGGGGTGCTGGGGGACATGAGTCGGGGGCCTGCTGGCAGGTGCCCGTCACTGCTGGGTGTGTGGGGGTGCAGGGGGACATGAATAGGGGCCTGCTGGCAGGTGCCTGTCACTGCTGGGTGGGTGGGGGTACAGGGGGATATGAGTCGGGGCCTGCTGGCAGGTGCCTGTCACTGCTGGGTGGGTGAGGGTGCAGGGGGACATGAGTCGGGGCCTGCTGGCAGGTGCCTGTCCCTGCTGGGTGGGTGTGGGTGCAGGGGGACATGTGGGCTGGCTGGGGGGCATGGCCAGAGTGGATGGGCTGCCTGGGGGGCATGGCCAGGGGAGCAGGGTCATCCCCTGTGGTGTGGGCTCCCTGGGGAGAGTGGTGAGGGCTCACCTGGGAGGCCACACTCTGCCAATTTGCGTCGGGCCCCCCATAAATATATGTACCCCGCTCGCCCAAGGCCTATCGCATGTGAAACTTCCCGTGCACCCCCAAAATACACATACCCTGCTCGCCCAAGGCCTATCGCGTGTGAAACTTCCCGTGCACCCCACAAATACACGTACCCCACTCGCCCAAGGCCTATCGCGTGTTAAACTTCCTGCGCACCCCCAAAATACACGTACCCTGCTTGCCCAAGGCCTATCGCATGTGAAACTTCCCGCGCACCCCCAAAATACATGTACCCCACTCGCTCATGGCCTATCGCATGTGAAACTTCCCGTGCACCCCCAAAATACACGTACCCTGCTCGCCCAAGGCTTATAGTGTGTGAAACTTCCCGCGCACCCCAGAAATACACGTACCCAGCTTGCCCATGGTCTATCGTGTGTTAAACTTCCCGCACACCCCCAAAAAACAGGTACCCCGCTCGCCCAAGGCCTATCAAGTGTGAAACTTCCTGCGCACCCCCAGAATACACGTACCCTGCTCGCCCAAGGCCTATCACGTGTGAAACTTCCCACGCACCCAAGAAATACACATACCCCGCTCGCCCAAGGCCTATTTCGTGTGAAACTTCCCGCGCACCCCCAAAATACACGTATCTCGCTCGCCCAAGGCCTATCGCGTGTGAAACTTCCTGCGCACCCCAGAAATACATGTACCCCACTCGCCCAAGGCTTATCGTGTGTGATAATTCCTGCACATCCCTGAAATACACGTACCCCCGCTCGCCCAAGGCCTATCGTGTGCGAAACTTCCTGCGAAACCCCAAAATACACGTACCCCGCTTGGACAAGGCCAATCGCATGTAATACTTCCTGCGAACCCCCTAAATATACGTACCCCGCTCAGACAAGGCCTATCGCGTGTGAAACTTCCCGCGAAACCCTGAAATACACGTACCCCACTCGGACAAGGCCTATCGCGTGTGAAACATCCTGCGAAACCCCGAAATACACGTACCCCGCTCGGACAAGGCCAATCGCGTGTAATACTTCCTGCGAACCCCCTAAATACACGTACCCCGCTCAGACAAGGCCTATCGCGTGTGAAACTTCCCGCAAAACCCTGAAATACACGTACCCCACTCGGATAAGGCCTATCGCGTGTGAAACATCCTGCGAAACCCCGAAATACACGTACCCCGCTCGGACAAGGCCAATCGCGTGTAATACTTCCTGCGAACCCCCCAAATACATGTTCCCCGCTCGCACAATTGCAGTGTAGCGGCCCTGTTAGCTGGTCCAGGGTTAGCACGGCCCTTTGTGCCGCATTGGGGATTTCAATGGTTTTTCCTTGCGCAAGGGGCGTTCTTGGGGGCATAATTGGCTCTGCGGGATGTTCTCTGTGCCAGCGCTCAAAATGGCTTGGTAATTCCATGTATACGCGGTGCGCCAGAATGCTGTTTAGCACACATGGCTGGCGCACTCTGGCGCACGCTCCCTCTCTGCGGAGCACGCGTGCGCTGCCTCTGCACTGAAATCTATGAACTACCCCCTTAGTGTTTTACCCAATCCATTCCGTGATAACTTTAAACCCATTTTGACAGTTTGCCAATCAATTCTGTTTCTCTCTTGTGTTGCCGGGGGGAAATTGGGATTGACATTTTGTTTGAATTCTGCATTCCTGAATACCTGCTCTTTCTTCTCCTATGTCTTTGCATTGCTTGTTGGGGGGGTCGAGGGGTGTGCAGGGGGAAATATTAACCACATTGCTATTTGATTTGAACACACACAAAAGTATTATTCTGTGCTGAATTGTTTGGCTCACTATTACTCCTTGTGATTAAAGAGATTGCTTAGTATTACATAACCCCATTGGTGATTATTGTATACCCATTAAACATAGTGAGATTATATTGTGAACTGCATAAATAAATATTTCTACTTTGCAAACCAGCCTGATTCCTGGTTCAATGTGACCGGGGCGGAGGGGGGTTCCAAGAGTGGGGCGTGATATAAGTGGTAGATCGTTCAGAATAAAATAACTTTTAGACACAAACAAATAAGGATTTCACTTGTGCATTACACGCTAGGCGTTCACTTAGGTGAAATGCCGGATTGAAATCACTTACAAGAACCTTGATTGGACATTTAATGTGGTACTATTGCTGATTCTGATGTTTTCTTGATGGGTCTCTCCGTGCTTGAAGAGTATGTCGTGCTCCCAAGACTTGCTACCTTAAAGAGGCAAAGCTAGTGTCCCTGTCATGCTGTTCCTCTTTCAGGTTTATAATTGACCGCTGGTGGTTCAATAATACTGTGGGGCTGACTGAGTAGGAATGGCCTAACAGTTTAATCAGAAAAATAAACAAATGGTGAAGGAAACATTACTGTCAGTTTTTATTTTATACTATGGCAATGAACATGGATTTTTTGATGGTCTTGCCACGTAGCACTCTTTGCAATCTGTGCCATGAAAAATGATTCACCCATAACAGTAAGGTTAGTCTTAAATTCAGAAAAGTCTCCAGGCATTTAAGGAAGCAACAATGGTTAATGGGACCAAATGGGCTGGGAGTGAACTTGCGCCCCAAAGCCAAATTGCCCATGCTATTGTGAGGCATTGCAGTAGATGGGGAAAACAGCAGCAATAGCTCCCATCCAGCAAAAAGGTGGGAAGTGTGATTTTCCATACTTTTCCGAATTTCAGTTTTCTTCCAAGCTTCATGTTATGTCCTGAGTCTCAGACTGATAGCAGAATAGTCCCCCAGGGCCAGCCTGGTTGCTAGAACGAGTGTTGTAGAAGAAAGGAATGTAGCCCCAACAGAACAGAAGCTGAGCAATGAGGCACAGAAACAGAGGCAATTCTAGCAGGACAGAAACATAGTTCTATTGATGCTAGTTTTGCACAAGCTGGAGCTTGAAAAGATTAAGAAGGCCTACAGTCAATCATCTGAATGGAAGCTTAGTGTTTCAAGCTATGTGAACTTGCACACTCCATTAATCTATATGCTCATTGACTTAGTATCTAGGGAAGGACACATTTTATTGGTATGAAGCACTGCAGTTATCCGTCTAGATCCAGGAGACTAATCAGAGCAGCACAACACCATCCTTGCTCTATCTCCTGAATTACCAACACAGGGCACAGATGCCACAATGATAACGGCCTTCCTTCAAGTCTTTGTTTTAGTAAAACCCCAGAATAAAACTAGTGAGTTTAAGAGAACTCCAAAAAATGGGAACTCAAACGTTTGGGGCATTTACACAGTTGTCTCCTAATTGTTTTAATGGATACAAAACTGGAAACAACGTTGACATTTTGTGGGAATGTATAATATGATTTGATGCAAGCATATTCTTAAAATGTTCTTAGGCAGAGTTACATCAGCATCTATTGTAAAATAATATTGCAGACTCTAGGGAGCTTGACAAGGCTCCCAACCAGCATGTGAGTATTAACATCCAGAAAAAAGGCTCAAAAAAGCACACACAAAGCAGAAGAGAATGATTCTTCCCAAAGTTAAAACACAAACAGTAACAACAAATATTTCAACACCAAAACCCAACAGATGTTCTTTGTGTGGGACTTGACTGATAGAAATGGTGATCCTGTCAGTAAGGGCAGACCCACATAGTTGTGGTTCTAGTCTCACGGAGGAGGCCATAATGCATGTAAAGATCCTAGAAGATACATTTCCACTAGGGAAGGGAGTGGCTGAATGTTCCCTTGTCAGGATGATTAAATAAGGCACCAGTTCAACAGACGAGTCCCCAATATCCACAAACACGTTGTTCTTTTTGGAGCACATCATTATGAATGGAAATAAAGCTCTTGCACTGTGTAACACCACTGCTAGTGACACAGCTGTCATGCAACAGTGGGTTCAAAAAGCACATGTCAACAATGGTCCTGATGGAACTGTCAGAGGGTTTAAATGGCTCATCCAATGCTGCATAGAAATCATAGAGATTAGCTGTCGACATATGACCTTCACTCGTCATATATGAGTTGAAGACTCCATTCCCGGAACATGTCTGTTGGGTACTGATCATCCTTCTCCCAAACTAATTGTGGCAATCACTTAAGTGAGAGCCCTGGATGCAGCCAGAGAAGACGCACTTGAAGACTTGGGTCGGGTGGTTCTTCCTGCTGGTGAGTATGAGAGAACTGGTAACAAAGTAGTTCCTTGTCCAGATCAAAGTCCAATGAGGTTAATTCTCTTGTGGGAGATGCCCCAAGTTCCACTGTTGTACAAATAGTTATAGAGCGGGACTCAGTGACCGCAGGGTTTCAAACTGCTTTAGTAAGGGGACTTAAAATGGACGACATAGCAGCTTCAGATATCAGTGGAATGCCAGGACTGAACAAGTTTTCCTTAGATGGAAGCTCGATCAGGCTGGCACAATGGGACTGTCCTACTCTGGCATGCCTGTGAAACCAGGCAGGAGAAAAGGCAGAACACAAGTCCCTTGGTATGTTCAAGGTATACTAGGAGAATGTTCTCTTGTTCAGTGAATTCAATCATTCTGCGTCAGTCTGTAGCCAGAGAATAGTTGTTCCTCTGTGCTAGAGGATGTTCCTACTGGCTTTGCTCATGGCATTCCTTTGCCAGGTCTCTTATGAGTGACTAAGTCAACTGACTGGTAGTCAACCTTCTTTTATTGGCTTCAGATGGGAGTGACCATAAATCAAGGGGCAAGTGTACTCCTGCAGCACTTACCACCTTCTTGAATGCCAGGTGGGTTTGCAAATCCACCCTTAATTCCACTACCAATGGATTTTCGTACATTGAGAGAATAGCTATGGCTATTTTGGTTCCTTTTGATTACCCAACCACCTAGTGAAAAGGATCGATTTTGTTTTTTGTAGACAATGCCATGTGGTACTTTGAAGCAGTCCCATTTAAGTTTATCAAAGCCAGTATGGCTGCAATGTCTCTGACAGGTGTATTATCTCATGAGAGATTCTCCAAGGTAGATGTTTTTGACACAGGATTCAACTTTAAATCTGAAGATATGTAGGCAATGTGGTAGGAGTGTGGAATGACATGAACTTGCATTACAGTTGCCATACCCAAAACAATGGACCTGTAGGGAGATTCACAGGCCCTGGA
This sequence comes from Ambystoma mexicanum, assembly GCF_040938575.1. NCBI lineage: Eukaryota > Metazoa > Chordata > Amphibia > Caudata > Ambystomatidae > Ambystoma > Ambystoma mexicanum. The sequence goes on along the minus strand of NC_090923.1, from coordinate 249,584,306 downwards.
AGGCCTGATGGGTGACTTGGAATAACATTGGATGTCAAAATGGGATTTCTCCTGCCATGCCTGCTGTTCACCAACAGGGAGATGATACAATGCTGTAATGTTCACACATGTGAGCCTTCCAGTGAGGAGTTCTCTTAGTTTGTTTATATAACTATGGGAGGATAACTCACCAAAGTCCTTCTTATGACATGGTGTATGATGGGCTTGGGATGAGGCCCAGAATGTCCCAGTACATGAAACAGTTCAGAAAGAATTTGAAGGCCAGCCAGAAATTGATGAAACAATGGCATGACCAGAAAGCCACAGTGGTAGCAGAAAACACATTGGGACCTTTGGTATGAGTAGCAGAACCTCTCAACCCCAGTGCACCTCATGATATGTGAGCTGGTCCCTACATGGTTCTGGAAAAGATAAACTGGTTTACTACCTCGCTGATACAAGGACCCATAGGTAGAGGCATAGGATCTTCCATGTCAACTGCCTAAAACCACAGTACGGCAGGGATAATGTGGAATTACAAATGGTTAGCGATGGAGAATCTGAAGATGAGACTGATCCCCATTCCAGACTTTCTCCGTCCTTGGATGTCTTTATCTATACACCATGGATGGGTCAATAGATGCAAATCTCCTCTGACCTAACAGAGCAGTAAATGTAAGTCACCCAGCGATTACTAGACCAGTTTGTCAGATTGTTCTCGTTAACTAGATGTTCACCCTGACTAGTGTGCCCATGAGATTGACACAGGAGACAACTAGCCACTGAAAAGCGGAATCCGTCGGATGGCTGACAAAGTGAGGGGCACCATCAAGGAGGAATTCTCAAATATATTGGTCCTGTTCGTCATTAAGCAGTTCTATAGGGCATGGGCTAGCTCTGTGGTGATGGTTCCTAAAAAGAGCAGCAATGGGACAACTTACGTTGCTAATCAAGCACCACTTTCTTAAAGCTTCATGCACAAAAATGTGATGCTCATCTGGTAACTTTGCTGGGACCTCTCTACCTAAACACCGGCAGCTGCCATGTAATTTTGCAACACCCATGTAGCATGTATATTCCAAACAGGCTGGTGGTTTCTACAGTAATTTCAGTCATGCGCAGCCCTTTAAAGTGGACACTGTTAATCCACATTATTCATAACTGTACATTCCCAATGCTTCCTGGTAGATTTATAAATACATATAAAGCTGTATCTGACATTATATAATGGCTTTTGAGAATATACAGTTGTAAATATTCAATCAGCTATGTTTTTGCTATATGCATCTCCTGCAAACATACACATATTTTTCAACTTTATTTCCAGTGACCTTTGCAACTGTGCAGTCCAAAATGTCCTTTTTGGCCATTGCTGGGGAGACTTCACACCTTCCCAGAGGAACAGACTTTGCCTCAAGGGGGCAGAGTGGGAACCAAAGCTTCAAACGAAGCACGTTCAGAACAGTGGAGATGTAACAGCAGGGATAATGATTGGAGTCTCATTTGTATAGGACAAAAAGGAGAGGAAGGAGAGGGAGGAGGTTTACGTTACTGAGAAGAAGAGTTGATTCCAGGAGATGGATTCCACCAACATTGAATAACCTAGGCCACTCATGCGTCGTGCTCCCACTTTTAACATCCTGCAGGCAATCCACTCTGGAAGTGGCTTAATAGAAGTATTTGACCCTTACAGAAAGTTTGACTTAGACAAATCCGCTCTGACTATATATAGGGTTGTGCACCTCCACCCCTTAATTGACTCATCCTTTTACAACAGGTTATGAAGGTTTCAACTGAAGCTTTATTTGTATTTATTATGTCCAAGGTTCTATGCCAGAGAGGGAAGACAGACAACCTTTCTGGCTGGTAAGCATAGAAGAATGACCTTTTCCTCTGAGACCATGGATGTGTTCCCTCATCAACCAAGGATCAAGTTCAGTAGCCTTGGGTCCTATTTCCCACAGTGAAATGCTTGCAAGACAGCCAAATCACTTTCAAGTCATTTTTGATCCACCACCGAGGTCAAGGTGCCCTTCTTGTTTGCCTCAAGTTCTATGCATGACTCCTCCGTGCAGCATCTTTTGAGATTACCATATATGCCGATGTATGTCGTGCACCAAAGGGAAATTGAGGATGATATACAGTTCCCAGAAGTGCTCTGTTTTACCACACCAAATATCTGCCATCTGATAGTAGAGTGCCGTCCTACATTGTGAGTGTCTTTAAATGCGCTCAGATGCAAATATACTTTGTGCAGCATCCAAACACTTTTTAACCTATTTTGAATCAGGTATTTCCCAGGTAAAAGTTACTTTAATACATGTAAGTATTTTTTATTTTTTGTTTTTATTTTGTGTAGAGTTGTGTTGCCACCAAAAGTAGGAACGTGTATTTGATTACTAGATTGATTGATTGATCAATGCACAACAAGACTGGCAACATGACAGATATGCAATGTAGAGAAGCACTTCACATTACAGTTCACTAGGAGGATGCCTGACTTAAGGGTGGAGATTGGTGGAGACTGCTGGTTGCCCTTCCAAGACGTGTACAGGGAAGCAACTTGAGCAGCTCACTCGGCTCTACTTAGCTTAATGTCAGGGTGGGGGGTATGTCAAGACTGAGACACCAAATGGAGAATCAGAGGAATGAAAATAGTCGGCAAGTAACCAGGGTGTTATTGAAAGTACAACAATCTTAGCAATTCATGTCTACTTGAGTGACATGCGCACAAACAAAATGGCATAGAAAAGAACACTTACTTCAAACAATATCCAATACTAGCACACGTATTTCGTTATTGAGCTCCTGTCGGTCTATTGTAATGCCTCGAATGCAGTCTCTAATTTCTGGCATTGACCTTGGTGCTAACATTTTGATGTGAACAGCAGTCTGACAAGGACTACAGAAGCAACATGTCTACGAGTGTTTAAAGGCACAGCAGACTTGCGCAGTTCAATTGTACAAGCAAATAAACAAACAGCAAAGAAATACAAAATGATGAGTAGAGTTTATTGTTACTAGTTCCATTCTCCTTAAATTGATATCACAAGTTACTCGTCTGTACATTTTTTCCGTCAGTGAATACACTTTAATTTTTAATTGTACATCTCCATGTGCTAAAAGCCTCAGAGAGTTTGGGAGGCGCAGTTAGCACACGTGATACTGAACCTTCCCCAACTGGCGCTTCGGCCCTTATAATGCGATGATGACAATTTTCCCTGACTACACATCATAATTAGGTTTGTTTTCATAATGCAGCTGTGCTTCTGTAAGGGAATGCAGGGGTGCTTAAAATGCATATCCATTCTCCATATTAGTAATTAAAGACATGCCTTAATGTCAAGGAGAGCAACCCAGATTTCTAACAGAACACATGTCAACGATACTCAAGGTCCACAGGCAATGATAACACAGACTTTTTAATTATGTTAAAGATGCTGCGGATTTCTGAAGGGTGATACTATGTAAATAGTATGCTAATTCAAGTGGCTGGAGATTACAACGATTATTAAAATCATACATGCCATCAGAGAGAGGCACATACCATAATATTTAGTACTTGTTTCAGATGTCATTCGTATGGTATTTTCTACAACTCTCGGTTGAAGGAGACTGAGATCAGAAAATACCAACTGAGTGAAAAGGGAAATTCATCCCAGTGTGCACACCCCTTTTGACTAAAATGTTGGTTTGTTATTTTCTTTTATGTGAGACTGATCCAAGCAATTTGAATTGTTAACGCATTTGCACTACTTGTTAGTACGTTGTGCTTCTGACTTAATTATGAAGGTCTTACAAAAAATGTTCTTGTAGCCGAGTTGTTTTTTACTCAAAATATTGTGTTTTAAACAACAACCACTTCAATGTCACTTCCCAAGTTAGAAAGTATATCAAATCAACAAAATGTAAGACATCATAAAACAAGCTGAACATAACCCCAAAGTTGAACCATAGCTCTATGTCAGTATGCATAGATGTTGGTGAGTCACAAAGATCAGTCTGAATTTGTGGTTCAGATGCATCTTCCAACACGCTGTGCCGAAATCTGAAAATCAGGGTTGGGGTGATGTCAATTCTAAATGATGGTAAATATTTAGGGCCTGTTGGAAGGTTACACATACGCCACACACAGGAAAAAGGACACTGATATGTGTTTCAACAGCCTATTCCTTTCACCTGCAGGCTCATCTTCATCCTCCTCACATGATGTGTCATTAAAGGGCACGCCTGACTTTCAGTTCCCTCACAACACCTCCCCGCACTTATCTCCTTACTCCATCTCATATTTCCACAATTAGTCTGCTGGGTCTTTTGATGGTTCCTCTCGGCGGGTCGTCTTTCTCGGTTTCAACTTCCGGTGACACTGTACCTTCATCCTGTACGATTCCTCCTTCATCCCTTGTCGTCCATTGTGTAGTCTGCATCTTGGCCTGTTTTTGGTCCAACGCTCTCTCATTTCCAGGTACGAGGTGCTTGAAGAATGACGCATTCTTGGTCACTTCACTCTTCCCATTGGTGGCAGTGATCCATGTCCCTTTCACTTCTGTCACCCGCAATGGTATGCACTTGTATCTCAAATCTATCTTCCTTGTACCCTTTACCTCACTAGGACTTCATCAACTTCATCAAAACACTTCATTTTTGCCTTTCTCGCCCAGTCAGTACGCTGCTTGGCCATTTCCTTCTCTTGGGTATCTCTCTCTGGTATCTCTGCTTCAAACCAAGTGATTTTGCTTTCTGGTAACTGAGCAAGCACGTCTCGCTTACTGGGCTCCTCAGCAAGTTGCTTGTGGTGTTGGTCACCTTTCCATTGTGCGAGTTATGGCAAATGATGACAGTGATGTGTTGACTCCCCACTGGAAAATGCTTACCTTGGACTGTTTTAGATATCTCCTGTCACCTGTTTATAGGAACTTCTGCTTCCCCATGATGTTCACAGTAGCGCCTATGTCTATCAAGAAGCAGTGCCTTGCCTACCCCATCTTAACCATTACTTTTGCGGCTTCCGTTCCTTCTTGCTCACTGTGCATCAAAATGACAAACTCGTCAGTATTCAGGATATATTTCCTGTGAGTACTCATCATTTACATTGTAGAAGTCTACTGGGCATTCATACTGTTCAGGGCAATATACTGCAATATACTGCTTGTGGCAGCTGGTCTTCGCTTGGAGCTCTAAGTGATCCTGACTCTGGTCTATCACCCTAATCACCCTTCTTGGCAGCTGCAGGTAGAATGGTGTTGGTTTCCACTGTTGTGGATTTGGTCTGACCAGCAGGCCTCACCATGTGGGTACCGCTTGTGGTGTACGCCAGGTGGGAATGGTCTCCCTTGCCAAAAAACAGTGTGGAAATGGCCCTCTTGGCCACACTTCAAGCACTGTTGGCTGATAGCCGGGCACATGCCCAAGTGTGGGAATGAATGGCCACATTGGTAGAATAGTCTCTGAGGGCGAGGACCCATCCGTACCTGCATTTATCATCCCTTTGCGGGCCTATTGATGTGGTAGGGCTGTGACCAGGTCCTCTTTTTAAGTCCCTTGATGCCAAGCACACTGCCACCATCTCCATTTTGTTTCTCTTCTTTGGTGTTTCCATGGCGGCCACCTGGATTTCAACTCTTTTGTGGACCCTCGCCATCTTTATGACGTTTTCAATGCTTAGGGGTTTCTTTGGAGCTGATTCCATTGGGCAGACTACACACACCACTCTATAACGCAAAGTCGAATCGCCTCATCATCGGAAAAATCTGAAAATTGGCTATGGACCGATTTCTGACAAAGACAGGTGATTAACTCTTCCACAGTCTCATGGGGGGACTGTTGACATTGGTTGAATACATATCCTTCGTAGTCTATATTGGGTTGTATCACCAGCTTCTTATTCACTGCTTCCACAAGTTCATCATAGGTGGTCCTTTCCCCAGCCGGGATCATCTTGATGATACTCTATCTCCTTAGCTAGTTTCATGAAGATGTCTTTTAGGACTGGAAATTTCTCCAACCCTGTGTCTCTGATGAAGTCATCAAAGTCCTCAACCCATTCAATCTACTGTGGCCCCTTGTCCTGTTGAGGTAGGAGGTTGAATGGGCATACATTTCTCACTTCACCACTAAAACTCATGACATCCTGTCCTCTATCTCCTCTGTCTCTACCTCTCTCGGCCCCCCTCAGGCTACCTCTCACCATGAAAACTCACAACATCCTGTCCTCTCTCTCCTCTGTCTCTACCACTCTTGAACCCCCTCTGGCCACCTCTCCCTCTCCTCCACCCTTCTACTCCTCCTCTCCGACTACACACTCCCTGGACGGCCTCCCTTGGCCCTCCTCCTATTCCCACCTGCAAGACTAAGAACCTTCGGGTCACCTTTGATTCCACACTTTTCTTCTCCGCCCACATCGCTGATGTCTCTAAAAAGTCAAACTTCCTACTACACCTCCTCAGAGGTACTCTGTCATTCCTCTCCTTCCCTCAGAAGCTCATTGCCTCCCAAGCTCTGGTTTTCTCTAGGTTGGACTATTGCAACAGCCTCTTTCTAAATCTACCTGCCTCCACTCTCCGCCCTTTGCAACTTATCCAGAACAGGCCTGCAAGACTTGTCCTTGGCCTCAAGCCCTGGGATCATATCTCTCCAGCTCAGAAATCACTCCATTGGCTCCCAGTGGATGCAAGATTAAATTCAAAAACCTCTGCATTGTCCACAAGGCTTTCTGGGGCCGGGGTCCAACATACCGTCAGCTATCCCTCCACAAATACCTCCCCTCTTTCTCAATCTGCCATCCTCTACTCTCCACCCTCTGCAATTAATTCAGAACAGGAATGCAAGACATGTCCTTGGCCGCAAGCCCAGGGACTGTAGCTCTCCAGCCCTGAAATCTCTCCACTGACTCCCTGTGGCTGTAGCAATCAACGTCAAAACCCTATGCATCATCCACAAAGCTTTCTGAGGCTGGGGCCCACACGACATCCAACTCTCTCTCCCAAAACATCTTCCTTCGCTCAGCTACTTCTAACTCTCTGAGGATCAGCTGCTTCTCTAGGCAGTAGTTGGCTGGTAGATCTCTCTCCTCTGCAGGTGCCTCCATATGGAAGGGCCTCCCTGTCCCTCAAGACCTTACTTTTTGTCTCTGCTTTCGTTCCCTCTCTCCCCTGTTGACCAGCCTGTCTGCTCCGCTGACTGGTGGCATTGCTTCCCTCAGAGACTCACTGGGTACCAAGATCCTCCATGACCAGTCGCCCCTACACTGCCTCTAGGCCTACCGCACACTATGTGGCTGTAACTTCTTAAGCCTACATTCCCCTGCCTCCTCGCACTTACTCTGAGCCGTGCTGCCCCGGCTGCACTTACTAAGCATTGCTGCCCTGATTGCACTTCCCTTTCCCCCTCCCCACTTGCACTTGCGCTATCGCACTTGCACAATCTGAATAACACAAGGTCTAGTAAGAGCAGTTGTTGTGTCCTCCCTCTGTCTACCCTTCCTTGTTTTGTCACGCCTAGAAACACTTGAGTACAAGTATGTTATAAATTACTTACCATATCATATATCATATCGTATCATATCACAAAGTCATAAACACACTCATCTGGGACGATAATCACATTTTTATCCTGACAGCTGTGTTCTTTTAAATCAGCTTGGATCACAAGAGAAGAATTAACCTGCTTTAAATTAGTCTGGTGTTCAAAACATTTCCTCCTCTTTAACGTTATTTTGTTTATCTCATTTCAGAGGTACACATCCCTAGACTTGGCCAGCAGGCATTTACAGAGTGTTCCGGGGTCACAATGTAATAGTGAACTCACCGGGTCTGGCATACAAAGTCATAAACACACTCTTCTGGGACGATAATCACATTTTTATCCTGACAGCTGTGCTCTTTTAAATCAGCTTGGATCACAAGAGAATAATTACCCTGCTTTAAATTAGTCTGGTGTTCAAAACATTTCCTCCTCTTTAACGTTATTTTGTTTATCTCATTTCAGAGGTACACATCCCTAGACTTGGCCAGCAGGCATTTACAGAGTGTTCCGGGGTCATAATGTAATAGTGAACTCACCGGGTCTGGCATACACGTCTTTTCACCTCGCTGCGTCTATGTCTTCTGCTTCGGTTTCCCTGTTCGGCCCGGCAACTTCTCCTTTGCAGTTTCCCACCATCTGCATCTGTCAATATCAGAGCTCTCCTCACTTCCACAGTTATCTAGAACTTGCCTGCCACCGGTGCTCATCTGACAGTGGGAACAACTGCTAAATGGTGTGCTTTCTGCTCTGCACCAATGCAGCTGCAAACTAAATCATAGGAGACCCTCTCAGAACTGGCATTTAATGGACACACCACTGTTGTCCTGGCATCTCGGCTCACATCTGACTTCTACTTCTGCTGCAATGTGGAGGTAGGAAAACTACTGCACCTTCTGCTATTGCTCTTCTTCATGGCCTGCACCTGAGGGTGCTTTTGATGCCTCCCAGTCTCCCTCAGGTGTTGGTCATTATTCCTAATTGATTGCAACTTGCAGTCTTCTGCCTCTGCAGCCCTCTTCTTCCTCCCAGTATTTTTGGAATTGTATAATTTGAGGTCCACAACGTCAAATTCAACTTTTTCAATGAAATTATAATCACCAGGTTCATTACTCCCCTTATATATACTCCTCAAATGACTACCTTTAGGATTCCATTATGTATTTGGCTTTACAGAAGAATGGGGTTTCTCAAGGTTTAAATTGGTAATATTTAAAAAACTCCTCTCCCTTATTTCTCAGGGATTAATAGATGCTTTAATATCAACGAATGTCATTGACTGCCAGTACATGAGTGGTTGTAATTATCTTTACCTATATTCCAATAGTCAGTTTGAGAAAATAAAATCTCTCTCTGACAGCAAGCCATTATATATTCTGGCATCAATGAATACTTCCTTCCTTGAGGAAGACAAATACCACGTCTCATTCCGCAAAGTCCACCTGCTCCCTTCGGGCCCCTCTCCTACCAGGTCATCCTCCAAGCAAATTCCGACCCCAGTGTCAGAATCAGGAAGCGTCTGCTTTTCCCTGACCACATGGGACTAAACTATATGTAGTGTTTTTGTGGGGACTCTGCAGGATTCATCACATTATGCAAAGATTGTTTTGCTGTTTATCTTGCTTACCTGACTATAAGTTAAACTCATTTCCAACTCAGCCTCGCTGTGGGGGTAGATTTAATACTATCATAACCATTTCCTTTTTCCTTCAGAGTGGAGGTAATTATTGTCTGCTGGCATGAAAACCCATTAGGCTCACAGAAATTCAAAGGTCCATTTGAACCAGGCCTCCAAGTTAGAGAGATACCACTGCCTTTCTGACCTCCTTCCAAGTCAATCTTCTTCTAAAGACAGCTCTACAATTTTACCAAGGATAAATCTATGTCGTTCTGGCTGGTAATTAGAATTGCTCCCATCACAGCACAGCCTGTTCTGATTATAAGGAGCTTCAAAGTCAAAGTATTGCACTGAAAATGTCACCTTTGGACCTTGGCTCCACATAAAGTCCACAAGATGGTGATCACAAATCAAGGAGGCCCCTGTCAACAGATCCTGGCTAATCACTAGCTTGGGACAACTCTGGATGTGTTAATATGAAAGTACACATTATTTTACAGCTTTAGATTTCACATACAGGAAAATACTTTTGCTTATAAAATAAGAACCATATCATTCAGAAACAAAAGGAGAAATGTATTATGACCCTGAGGATCTAATCTTGTACATACTCATGCCATGTAAACAGACATCTGTCTAGGCCAAATGATCTCAGACATCCGTATTTCATCTCATCAATGTGAAATGTAGCATCAATTAAATGTGGAATTAAAACATTTATTTTGCATTCAATCATGTAAGGGTAAGCATCACCAACCTTAAAGTTCTTTTTAAAGGTAATGAAGATGTGATTAACATGTATAACTTGAGTTGTGTATTCTAATAGAGTGTCTGCCTAGTAAGGCAGCCAATGAAAAAGTGTGATGTCATCAATGAAGTGTGAGAATTATTAACATTATAACAGTAGAACCACAGAAGACAATGGGTTATCTCTCTCTGGAATTAAAAGCTGCATGGAAGGGATAGCACCTGTAAAACTGCATGACATCTGAACTTTGAAACCTTGATATTACGTAGGAAATGTGTGTTTTCCAAGACACAGTGGCTGACTGGAATTTTCTTGCAAACTCATGAGGGTCCATACTGACTCAGTTTCTAAAGAATTCTTTTTAGGTAAGTATAAGCATTCTCCCAAATTCAATTAGAAAAGTCCCCCATGGTGTTGCCCTGCTACATCCACTGAAGGTAGTTCCACTAGGGGGAGTGATTTCCATATAGAACATGTTGATATTTCTATGTGATAGGCAACAATGCTTTCTCACTATATTAAGCACCAAGTGATATTTGACCTTTTACAGAAAACGCAGCATTTGCCTGTGCCCAGAGTGCAGTGGTAGATGAATAATTATAAGCAGAATGAGAAACGGATATGGTAGTTTGCTAGTATGATTTCTATCCCTCTTTCACTATATTAAAGATGAGGGCATTTACTTTAAACAATAAAACATTTGTTTTTTCTGTGCTGTGTGCAGTTCTTAAAACAGTGAACAATTCCCAGCACTTACAATGCAATCTTTGGTTATAGCTAAAATAAATGCATTCATGCAGGGTTCACAGGTTTAAGTTGCGAATCGGTGGCCACATTTCATGACCTAAAGAGCGAATCGCCTAATAATGTTGACCTTTGAATAATAGGCATATTGAAAATGTGAATCGGAACGTGCAAGGGAGTATGCCCATCCAAACGTCATTCCTATGGAAAAGAATACCAATATAAATAGATCCTCTCCTCTCTGTTGACATTTCCCAGTAGGGGAAGTAGGCACGTGTGGTGGGAGGGGCACTCATTCTTGTATTAGACAATTATCAAACCGTTTTCCAATTTTGGGTGGGTGCACCATTATTCTGAGCATTCTAAAATTGATAACACTATTTTCCTAACCCAAACCTGCAGAATTAGATGAAGCTCATTCAAGCCTGCTCTCAAATTGCAAGCATATGTTAGAAACACACAACCCCACATTCACACATGGTCAGGAATACATGCAAATATATGTACATCAGTAGCATTTGTCTATACAATCTGTCTCTTATTTTTGATACTGGAGAAAATGACATGTTCTAAACTGATTGTTTATTAACAGAAACTGATTGTATGTGAATGATAAGTAAAGAATTAGAATCAGATATTAATTATCATATGGTTGGGTGTGTGAATGTGTGTATTACATTTAGTGAGATTGTCATTAGCAGGCCAACACTTATTGTGTATATAGGTTCTCAACATTCTGATTTTGTTGACTTCATCTGCATAAAGTAAGGAGATCCCCTTTGATTTTCTTTTACTTGAGTTGTAACCATGTACAAAGCCTGTTTTTTGTCCCAGAATTGTGGATTTGGAGTGCCTACCAGGAAACATTAAAACACGGATTTATACTTTGTGAAAAGTTCCACATAGCCCTACTCGGAGACAAGGGCAACACGTCTGGAGCTGCTGTTTTTGCTGTGTTGTGCTGGGTCAGTGTTAATCGCCAACAAAGACTCATTCCTATGTTTTTCGGGAGCTCATGTGCTCTGTGTGCTCCGTCTTTACTGCTGGGCTGTGACCGTGGATTTCACTTTCCAAAGAACTTGCCTATACCATCTGTGTGCATACAGCTGCTCCTGTTCCCTTAAGGGACTCGTCCCTTCTAGCCACGCCCATTAGGGGAAGCAGCTGACTTAAGCCTGCCCACGTGACCCTTACAGCGCTAAGCCCTACGCAGAGACAAGGGCAACTCGTCTGGAGCTGCTGTTTTTGCTGTTCGTGCTGGAGTGTCAGGAGGAGAATTTCCTGTATGAATAGCTTCATAAAACACACATCTTGGCGGATTGCCCCTACTCTAAATGCCATAAAAGAAAGGTAAGGCTGATCAGCGTCATTGTACATTGTAAATAATCCATTTTGGGAACCGTGAGAGACTGCAGGAATTGTATCCTTTGATTTCGTGCTCCTAGGCTTTACCTTAATGGAAATAATGCGCTTAATCTACACTCCTATCTGATCCCAGCAATAGTGTAAAATCTGCGCTACGCTGTAACGGCGAGGTAGAGAGTCTCCCTCTGAAAACTGAGCACTTTGGGTCTCTTATCAAGGGCTTTCCTGTCTGATTGCCACCCATATTAGATCTGACTGAGGACTGCGGGCCTAGAGACCTTTGACTCAGCCGGAATCTGTGAGTGTAAATCACTAAGTGCAGAATCTGTGAAAGCTGTACGCCGGTGGCAAGAAAAGGAAAATGTCAACTACATATAATTTACGAAGTAGACCAATGGCGGACAAACAACTGCTACAAGAGCCACATTGTGGTACCTTTTTACCGCCAAGGAGTACCTTCGTAGAAGATTCGGAAATACCAACTAGCTCTCAACTATCGGCCATTAAGACAGACCAAAAACAGACTTACCTCATGTTTCTCAATTAAGTACTTCAGTACAAACTACTCTAATATCCAACTTAAACTCTACGGTCACGGCCGCTACAATGAAAAACGCTATTGAAAATCATTTTTCTAGACCAACTGACGCTATAAAAAAAGATAATGCTCTTATACCATTGAATCAACTTCCCCAACTAAATCAAGCATTAGATAATTCTGACAATCAGATTGTGATCAGTGCACTCTCCTCTGCTGGTTCCTCGCAGATGCAAAAGTCGGATTTATCAATGGAGCAGAATCCAATTGCAGATAATTGGCATGCATCTCTGAACACTGCTCCATTAAAATGCAAAACAACTACCCAAGCTTTTGACTATCAAAATGAGAATGCAACATTACCAGCAAATGTAGAGGAAGATTTACGTCCACCTGCCATTTTAGCTTTGAACTTTGTACTAACCTCACTGGTTAAGGTTTTTGAAAATATTAAATCGAAGGTGGAAATGCACTCTGGAATTTTGCTGGAACTATCAAAGAATATGGAGTTACTGGACTCAAATATGGTGGTGTTAAAAACAACTACAAATGAGGCGAGAATTGTCTCAAGAAACTTGTGGCAGTCCTTTCAGGAAATTCAATTAAGTAAAATGGACACCTTATACTCACAAGTAGTTGAAACTAAACAGATTTTATCTCATCTAAAAGAAACTTGGTAACAGAGCCAAAAAAGCAGTAAACAATCTAATGAGCCGACAAATCGAGAGGGCCGTTAGATGTCAGATGACTGGGAAGATGCACCACTGTCGGCCTCCACGATGGAAGCATTTATGCGCCTTGCCCAATTGGAAGAGGACGAAATTGCACCAACTATAAATGATGATAAGTCTCAACAAGCTGATCCGGCGGAAGAGCAGACCGGTAATAAGGGTTCTCTACCTAAAACTGCTAAAAAGCTGAATGGAAAATCCAAAAGAAAAAGAAAAAGGAAAATTGAAGAATTACAAAAGGGACAAAAGAACACATATCTGAAAGCAAACCCTTCAAGTTAGAACCCTGTATACCTAATATAAAGCATTCCATCAAAACTCTGAAAATACTGACTCTGCCTATTGGAGTGAAGTCCAGTTGGAAAGGCCCTAAACAGGGTTGGGCCAAAAATAAAAAAAAGAAAAGTGGTAGAATCGGAGCCAAATAAGATTCTGGACAAGGCTCCCCCACCTATTAGTAAGGTGACAGTGAGTAGTCAGACAGATCTTCTGGCTCCCCCAAAGAAAATTGCCCCGATATTTCTTCCTCCGAAACAAAAAGTGAATACTATTACGTCTTCATTGAAAATTGCCGCAATTTTTTTGAAGCATACAAAGAAGAATGAACCATTTGATGCCCATGAAAATATGAAATAATAGGCATATTGAAAATGTGACTCGGAACGTGCAAGGGAGTATGCCCATCCAAACGTCATTCCTATGGAAAAGAATACCAATATAAATAGATCCTCTCCTCTCTGTTGACATTTCCCAGTAGGGGAAGTAGGCACGTGTGGTGGGAGGGGCACTCATTCTTGTATTAGACAATTATCAAACCGTTTTTCAATTTTGGGTGGGTGCACCATTATTCTGAGCATTCTAAAATTGATAACACTATTTTCCTAACCCAAACCTGCAGAATTAGATGAAGCTCATTCAAGCCTGCTCTCAAATTGCAAGCATATGTTAGAAACACACAACCCTACATTCACACATGGTCAGGAATACATGCAAATATATGTACATCAATAGCATTTGTCTATACAATCTGTCTCTTATTTTTGATACTGGAGAAAATGACATGTTCTAAACTGATTGTTTATTAACAGAAACTGATTGTATGTGAATGATAAGTAAAGAATTAGAATCAGATATTAATTATCATATGGTTGGGTGTGTGAATGTGTGTATTACATTTAGTGAGATTGTCATTAGCAGGCCAACACTTATTGTGTATATAGGTTCTCAACATTCTGATTTTGTTGACTTCATCTGCATAAAGTAAGGAGATCCCCTTTGGTTTTCTTTTACTTGAGTTGTAACCATGTACAGAGCCTGTTTTTTGTCCCAGAATTGTGGATTTGGAGTGCCTACCAGGAAACATTAAAACAGGGATTTATACTTTGTGAAATGTTCCACATAGCCCTACGCGTAGACAAGGGCAACACGTCTGGAGCTGCTGTTTTTACTGTGTTGTGCTAGGTCAGTGTTAATCGCCAACAAAGACTCATTCCTATGTTTTTCGGGAGCTCATGTGCTCTGTGTGCTCCGTGTTTACTGCTGGGCTGTGACCGTGGATTTCACCTTCCAAAGAACTTGCCTATACCATCTCTGTGCATACAGCTGCTCCTGTTCCCTTAAGGGACTCGTCCCTTCTAGCCACGCCCATTAGGGGAAGCAGCTGACTTAACCCTGCCCACGTGACCCTTACAGCGCTAAGCACTATGCAGAGATAATGGCAACTGGTCTGGAGCTGCTGTTTTTGCTGTTCGTGCTGGAGTGTCAGGAGGAGAATTTCCTGTATGATAGTTTCATAAAACACACATCTTGGCGGATTGCCCCTACTCTAAATGCCATAAAAGAAAGGTAAGTCTGATCAGCGTCATTGTACATTGTAAATAATCCATTTTGGGAACCGTGAGAGACTGCAGGAATTGTATCCTTTGATTTCTTGCTCCCAGGCTTTACCTTAATGGAAATAATGCGCTTAATCTACACTCCTATCTGATCCCAGCAATAGTGTAAAATCTGCGCTATGCCGTAACGGCGAGGTAGAGAGTCTCCCTCTGCAAACTGAGCTCTTTGGGTCTCTTATCAAGGGCTTTCCTATCTGATTGCCACCCATATTAGATCTGACTGAGGACTGCGGGCCTAGGGCCTCATTACGACCCTGGCGGTAAGGGGTTTACGCCAGCGTTAGCTGCGCCGACCCCTTACCGCCAATTACGAGGTCCCTTAGCGCCATGGCGCTTTTAACACCTGCTTTTAGCAGGTGTTAAAATCCATGGCGCTAAGGGACCATGGAGTTAATTACGCCACCGTAATTTACGGTGGCGTAATTAACGCCTTCCCCACTCCCATTATGCCCTATGGGGCAAAAATGGGAATGGGGAAGGGTAAATGGGGATTGGGGACTTACCGCCCCGCCTAGGTCAGAATGGGGCGGTAAGTCCACCTACCACCATGGCGTAAACATAGTTTACGCCATGGTGGTAAAGTCACGGCCCAGGCGGTAACTTACCGCCTGGGTCGTAATGAGGCCCCTAGAGACCTTTGACTCAGACGGAATCTGTGAGTGTAAATCACTAAGTGCAGAATCTGTGAAAGCTGTACGCTGGTGGCAAGAAAAGGAAAATGTCAACTACATATAATTTACGAAGTGGACCAATGGCGGACAAACAACTGCTACAAGAGCCACATTGTGGTACCTTTTTACCGCCAAGGAGTACCTTCGTAGAAGATTCAGAAATACCAACTAGCTCTGAACTATCGTTCATTAAGACAGACAAAAAACAGACTTACCTCATGTTTCTCAATTACGTACTTCAGTACAAACTACTCTAATAGCCAACTTAAACTATACGGTCACGGCCGCTACAATGAAAAACGCTATTGAAAATCATTTTTCTAGACCAACTGACGCTATAAAAAAAGATAATGCTCTTATACCATTGAATCAACTTCCCCAACTAAATCAAGCATTAGATAATTCTGACAATCAGATTGTGATCAGTGCACTCTCCTCGGCTGTTTCCTCGCAGATGCAAAAGTCGGATTTATCAATGGAGCAGAATCCAATTGCAGATAATTGGCATGCATCTCTGAACACTGCTCCATTAAAATGCAAAACAACTACCCAAGCTTTTGACTATCAAAATGAGAATGCAACATTACCAGCAAATGTAGAGGAAGATTTACGTCCACCTGCCAATTTAGCTTTGAACTTTGTACTAACCTCACTGGTTAGGGTTTTTGAAAATATTAAATCGAAGGTGGAAATGCACTATGGAATTTTGCTGGAACTATCAAAGAATATGGAGTTACTGGACTCAAATATGGTGGCGTTAAAAACAACTACAAATGAGGAGAGAATAGTCTCAAGAAACTTGTGGCAGTCCTTTAAAGAAATTCAATTAAGTAAAATGGACACCTTATACTCACAAGTAGTTGAAACTAAACAGATCTTATCTCATCTAAAAGAAACTTGGGAACAGAGCCAAAAAAGCAGTAAACAATCTAATGAGCCGAAAAATCGAGAGGGCCGTTAGATGTCAGATGACTGGGAAGATGCACCACTGTCGGCCTCCACGATGGAAGCATTTATGCGCCTTGCCCAATTGGAAGACGACGAAATTGCACCAACTGTAAATGATGATAAATCTCAACAAGCTGATCCAGCGGAAGAGCAGACCGGTAATAAGGGTTCTCTACCTAAAACTGCTAAAAAAGCTGAATGGAAAATCCAAAAGAAAAAGAAAAAGGAAAATTGAAGAATTACAAAAGGGACAAAAGAACACATATTTGAAAGCAAACCATTCAAGTTAGAACCCTGTATACCTAATATAAAGCATTCCATCAAAACTCTGAAAATACTGACTCTGCCTATTGGAGTGAAGTCCAGTTGGAAAGGCCCTAAACAGGGTTGGGCCAAAAATAAAAAAAATAAAAGTGGTAGAATCGGAGCCAAATAAGATTCTGGACAAGGCTCCCCCACCTATTAGTAAGGTGACAGTGAGTAGTCAGACAGATCTTCTGGCTCCCCCAAAGAAAATTGCCCCGATATTTCTTCCTCCGAAACAAAAAGTGAATACTATTACGTCTTCCTTGAAAATTGCCGCAATTTTTTTGAAGCATACAAAGAAGAATGAACCATTTGATGCCCATGAAAATATGAAATAATAGGCATATTGAAAATGTGAATCGGAACGTGCAAGGGAGTATGCCCATCCAAACGTCATTCCAAAAGAAAAATTTACAGAAAGACGAAGCTATGGAGGAAGAGGAAAGTGAAATTATTGGACATACTTTGAGAAAACCAAGTATTTCAAATGTTGATCGTAGTCTAATGAACCAAAGGAGAACAAAGCTCCCATCTCTGAACTGTAATGATCCTTCACATCCGAGTGGGAAAAAACTGCAACTAATCTCCTCTTACAGAAAATCTTCATATCTAAGACTAATGACAATAAATCTAGGAGTCCCATTAATGGACCAGTCATCTTGGAATAGATGAAATCAATGAACTTATTGACATTTCTTATCTCCAGTGATATTGACCGAGTAAGTTTTCCAAACTACTCAAATACAACAGTAACAGAAATTTAGTTGAAATCAAGATTATCATTTGAATCTATGCTCTAGTCAAAAGAGAAATGGCAAAAATGAGGCTATGTTGTATCAAGAAATAATCCTAGTGCCGCCCTAAATATGGTCTCTGAAAGTGGAAACTCAATGAGAAGGGGATCTGGAAATCTTTGGGATATGGTCCCGGAAATCCTAGCACAAGGTTTCCAGAAGTTGGGCCTGCTTGAACAAAGGCTCTAGCAAAACAGGAAGTCAGATGCCTATCATTGAACTCCAGACGATGTAATTCCTTTGTTGGAGACAACCAAAAAGATTTTATTTTTAAGAACTTTGGACTGGTCTCCCTACAAGAAACATGGTTAGTTTAAGCGGTGGACATTGCAGGTTTGAATGTCTTCCAACAAATTGCTAAACATAAAGGGGTCGGTCATCCAAGTGGAGGTTTGTTGTTAGCATGTAACAAAGAGTGTTTCAAGGAATGTACTTTGCTATCAAATAAATTCCAGGGCCCATTGGTGGTTAGAGTCTGGATCAAAGAATTCTCAGTATTATCCAATTGGATCGTAATTACAGTATATTGGAATCCTGTGGGGTCTCCTCTAGGCCTCTTCCTACAGCAGCTCCCTGATTGACTGGTTATGGTTTTAACACAATTTCCCAGAGATGAACTGATGATACAGGGTGATTTTAACTTGCAATGTGTTAATATAGATGCTACTCTGCACTCCTCAAAAAAGAATTCTATGAATGGAAAAATGTGGGTGGATTTTATGTTCGACTGGCATCTAACTATGCTTAACGAGAATGTGAGGGGGATATTCCATCTGCACCATCTTGGGAGAGAGGTGGCTCCTTCTCTACTATTGACTACGTCTTTGTTTCTGGTAATATCTTTAACAAATGTGTATCCCTAAAGCTCACCCATACCCCAGAGAGTGATCATGCTATGTTAGATTTTAGTATAAAAATGGATGCAAGATCATTAGACCTGTACTATTTGTAACCCCTGGAGACTAATCTGGGTGGAAATCGTGTTGTAAAGTTTGAAGAAGGGGGCCAAACTCTGAATGTCAATCTGGGGAAAGCGATTGACAGAATATCGGCTAAAGCTTTAAGAAATCAATGTAAACCCAGTAACTATATTGGCTTCATATGGTCGCTGAACCTACCAATCTCTGGAAAGGATAATCCAAATAAAAGGCATAAATCTGGTTATGATAATCAGATATAAGAAAAAAAGAAACAGCTAAGGGCCGAAAAAAACAAAATAAAAAAAAAACAGTGAAAAATGAGAAGGTATGCCAAAGCCGAATTAAACAACTACAGAAGCAATATAAGAACTGGGTTAGAAGCCATAGATATATGTTTCTGCAAAAACAAGGGGAAAAACTGTTGAAGGCTATTTCTTCTCAAAACTCGAAGAACTTCTGGTCACTTGTTAATCATGCAGAACCCTGCAGTAACCTAACCCTAGAATCAGTAGTAGATGAAGAGGCTTAGGTGGCCCATTTTATAAAGATCTACGCTCCGATTGTCTCTGAGTCCTATCAGTACCAGCAAGACTCCATATGGACTCTGAAATTTGATATAGAGGACATTATGCGCCTGATAAAGAAATCTTCAAACCCAAGGGCACCAGGGCTGAATAGTTTATGGAACTCAGTTTTAAAAAATAACCCGTCTTTATGGGCCCTTTTATTGAAAATCTTGTTTGACAATATTATTGGTACAAAAACAATTCCGGACACATGGAAACAGGCCATTATTATTCCGGTATATAAGAAGGGAGATCGGTCTCTGCTGATTAATTATAGGACAATTTCCCTATTCGATGCAGATAGTAAGATCTTCAGTGGTCTAGTGCTGTCAGAACTAGAGAAGTGGGCGTCTTCTAATGATATAATCCCCAAACAACAAAAAGGATTCCGTAAAGGATTATCAACTACTCTGAATATACTCATTCTCACTTGTATTTCATCATTGTCCTTTGTCAAAACTGGTACTCCCCTTTTTGCTGCCTCGGTGGACCTCTCCCAGGCATTTGATACTGTCAATGGGAAGAGGCTGTGGTTTAAACTAAAAATTGGGGTTTACCGGATGGCCTCCTTAATATTCTTATACATCTCCATGAAGACTCTGCTATCAGAGTTAGACTAACACATTCTGGTCTTCTATCAAAGAATATTAAAACAGAGAGGGGGGTTTGTCAGGGGTGTCTTTTGGCTCCTTTTCTGTTTGTACTATTAATGGCAGACCTGTCAAATTGGTTGCTGGAGAAAGGTTTGGTGATGCCTAGGTTTGGGGGAGGTAAAATAGCGTGGCTTGCCTATGCAGACGACATATTAGTTATGGATCACACTCAAGTCGGGCTGCAGAGGCTAATGACAGCACTATCTGAATACTCTAGTCTTAATGACCTGACCAAAAATCCAGCTAAGTCTAAGATTGCAATCTTTAAACATCCTCTCAAAATAACTAAACACTATGCATGGCAATTGAATGATACTATGGTACCAATAGGCAAAGAGGTTACCTATTTGGTCTGTCAGATTCCTTCTTATCCATCTATCTCTCATCTCTTAACTATAATAGAACGTAAACAAAGAAAACTAGGAGCGCAAATGAAAAAAGTTTACAGTAAATACTGTAAATTTTCTCTAATTCCACTGATAAAATTCTATAGGACGAAGGTTCTTCCTTCCATTAGTTATAGTTTAGTGTGCTATCCACAGTCTTTTCAACTCAATTGGGAAAAATAGAGTCTCAGTTATGCAAAAGTGTATTACTATTGCCAAACTGTATACCAATGTCAAGTCTTAGAAATGAGCTAGGCCTTGCTTCCCTGATGTTTTTAATGGAATGGAAATGGTTAAGTCTATATAGACTAATTTTGTGCCCTCAAAAAGCGACTATGGTGAAAGCAGCAGATCAGTTGGAAAAGAGAGACAACATATTTCTAAATAGTCTAAACTCTGTCTGTAAAAGAATATTGGTAGCAACAGATACTACCATAGATATTCTAATCCAGAATTCTCGAATAGTAAAGAAACATCTAACCCGAATGGATTGAATTAGAACTATCTCGGAAATGAGAGAGGCCAAATTATCGGCATCTTGGACAAAAATTGATAAGCCTATTCCATCTTTGCTGGCCTATCTTAAAAAATCCTCAAATCAAAGAATAATATCAGATTTCTTAAGATTTAGTCTAAATCTGGTTCTAACTTTAGAATTAAAGCATATCAGAGATCCAACTGCTTATCCAAGTAATATCTGTGATAAATAGGAAGATGGTGTTAAGTAAACTATGATCCATCTGCTGTCAGAGTGTGTGGGTACGTGGATATTGAGACAGAAAAGATTTCAAAGATTTGTACACAACCCGCTATTACTCAACTCCACTCTGTTCTCTGAAAGACTTGTTCAAGGTCAAGAAATCTTTAACAGATATGAACTTACTATCTGAGAATGGTTAAGGGAATGGTGCATTTTAATGCTGATAACTATATTATTTTCTGTTTTTTGCTGATTTGTTTTTTTATTTAATATTTTTCCTCTATATATGAAAGCCTAATTTAAATTGATTTTGTTTCTTTTTATCACTTAGTTTATGCTAGTATTTTAAATATGTATTATTTTGTATGTGTAAAATGTCAGATTTTGACTAATATCACAATAAAAAAAAAGTTCCACATATTAACACATATCTCAACATTTAGGTCTTACATTATTGTGCCCATGTGCATTTGCATCATCAGAAGAGAAGGCTAGTGCAAGCCAAGAGTCATTCTAATAAAAGTAAAGAAGACATCATGAGATGGTTAGCAATACCTTGTCAATAAATTAAACACTACACATACCATTAGTGCGTACGTAAATGAACAAAGGAGAGTGCCTGGACAGAAAGATTTGTTAATTAGTGTTGGCTCAGCAAAATATATCAACTTAAGTGTGATAGTTGGTGGAGAAAGAGCCTTAAAAACTGCTTCACAGTGGCACAGTGCCAAATGCATCTTTCTGAGAGCAGTAGCGACATAGGGCTAAATGGACCTAGAGATAATCTAGTGTTAGTTGGGATACTGGGAAAAACCGGTGGGAGAGTGACACAAGGACAGAATGGTTGGTAAGAAAAAAGGATGGCATAGGAGTAGAAGTGGTCAAGATGAGTGGGAATAACCAATATTGATAATGTTCTAGAATAGCATAAAATAGGGCTAAGTGCATAGGTCAAATGGGACATGTCATACACTAATCCTGATGATGCACATATTTCCATATCATGTGTATATAAAACCAGCACACAGGGACACTGATCACCAGATTATGGTTTAACTAGCTTTCCGTGGGAGCTAATTAGCCCTTGAAACAAAGGTCTACTTGTGATTGCGGAAATTTGTCAAGCCAATGAATATGTATTTTTTTCAGTTTAATTGTGATTGGTACCAATCTCTGCAAATTGAATACCGAATGTTTGCTCAAGTTACTTTATTTTAACCTATGTCATGTGGCATAGTATTGAATCTTGCTGTCTCATCACCACAGGGTATGTTGGGCGTGATGAGCATTTTCATTAACATTTAGATCCACACAAGAAACTTAACCTGACATGATTAACTAAGTCTTTTCCTGCTTCATTTTCTGAATTGATCGGCACCCAGTGACCACAGTGTTTTACCTGTCTGCTTTACTTTGAATTAAGCTGTGCCCAGTGACCACTGTATTTTACCTGTGTACTTCACTTTGAATTTAGTTGCACCCAATGACCACTGTGTTTTACCTGCATGCTTGACATTGAATTTAGCTGCGCCCAGTGACCACTGTGTTTTACCTGCATGCTTTACATTGAAATAAGCTGTGCTCAGTGACCACTGTGTTTTACATGCCTGCTTACTTTGAATTTAGTTGCGCCCAGGGACCACTGTGTTTTACATAAATGGCTTGTGTGAATAATTTAATCAGCATATGTATAAAGTTCAAATTAAACGGCTGCACGCGGCAGCTAAGCGACATGGTTTACACATATGTGCACAGTTGAAACAATTAATCTCTTCCTTGATTGTTCCAGATGATCCTTCTTGTCCAGCTAAATATCGCCCAATTTCAATTACTCCCTTTCTGGGCAAACTCCTGGAAAAGTTGGCCATCTCTCAGCTTAACCTTCATTCCAATTCTTCTGTTGACTGTCTCCATGACCACCAGTCTATCTTCAGAGCTTTCAGAAGCACGGAAATGGCTCTCTTGAATATCTGTGAAGATCTGCTCTCCAACATTCCCTCTGTCCTCATCCTCCTCGATCTCTCTTCTGTCTTCAACACGGTCAACCAAACCATCATGCTCAACCGTCTCCGTGAAAACCTGGGTATCGTTGATCAGGCTCAGGCCTGGCTGACCTCTTTCCTCTCTGATTGACACTCCCAGGTCCAACTTGGGTCCTTCCTTCCATCTAACTTCCTCTCTACCTGTGGTGTTCCCCAGGGGTCTAACCTCTCGTACCTGGCTTTTCAAACAATACCTGGCAACTCTCGCCCACTGCATTGCCACTTTCTTCTCAAATTTCCAGTGCTACGCTGATGACACTCAACTCATTTTCAGGCTGCCCTCTGCCACCTCCTCTCCATCTCTCATCTCTGATTGCCTAACTGCCATTCAAGATTTGTGTGCCACCAATGATCTTTGTCTGAATGCCAGCAAGATGGAGATCCTCCTCATTGGCATACCTTCACCATCCTTTCCCCTCACTCTCTCGCCGGCCTCCCTTGGCCCTCCTCCTACCCCCACCTGCGAGGCTAAGAACCTCGGGATCATCTTTGACTCCACCCTTTCCTTCCCTGCCCACATCTCTGAGGTCTCTAAAAAATCAAATGTCCTACTACACCTCCTCAGAGGTACTCTGCCTTTCTTCTCCTTCCCTCAGAAGCTCATGATATCCCAAGCTCTGGTTCTCTCTAACTTGGACTATTGTAACAGCCTCTTTCTAAATCTACCTGCCTCTACTCTCCGCCCTCTGCAACTAATCCAGAACAGGACTGCAATACTTGTCCTTGGCCTCAAGCCCTGGGATAGTATCTCTCCAGCTCTGAAATCTCTCCATTGGCTCGCAGTGGATGCAAAGATTAAATTCAAAACCAACTGCATTGTCCACAAGGCTTTCTGGGGCCTGGGTCCAAAATACCTTCAGCTATCCCTCCGCAAATACCTTCCCTCTCAAGCTCTTCGCTCCTCTACCTCCAACTCCCTCAGGATCAGTCGTTTTTCAAAGAAACAAGCTGGGGGTAGATCTCTGTCTTCGGCTGGGGCCTCACTCTGGAACAGCCTCCCTGCCACTCTAAAACTTGAGCAGAACCATCTCTGGTTCCAGAAGCACTTCAAGACCTTCCTCTTTTCTTCTGCCTTCGCTCCCCTTCCCCCCTGCTGATCTGTTCTCTCTTGGCACCGCGCACCTGGCTACCTTCTGTACACCGGGCCCAGGTACTTGCTCACCATGTCACCCTCCTGCACAGCCTCTGGGCCACCCCTTGCACTGGGGTCTGTATCTGTATCCATACAGCACCCCTTTTGCTTCCTGCGCTTATCAGACCTACCCTGTCTGCTGCCTTAAACCTAGCACTTGCAAATTGCTTGCTACACTATCACTGTTTGGCGCATTTATTATTTATATATTTTAATTTATCTGTTTCTTCTCTGCTTCACACTTTCCACTTCTCCCCCTTCCATGCACTTTTCCTCTCCCCCTCTCCCATGCACTTGCGCATTCTCAATGTCACTGGGCCTAGTAAGATCGATGTTTTGTTCTCCCCTGTTCCCCTCCCTTGCCTTGTCACGCTCTCAAACACTTGTGTACGAGCGCGATAGATATAAAATGTCAATATCAATAAGGGATTGAACCCATTAAATGTTCAACTTTGGCTCAAGAAGAAGAGTTGGTTAACTCGAAACCCGCCAGCCGTTTAATTTGATCTTTAAACATATACTGATTAAATTGTTCACACAAGCTGTTTATTTGGGACTTTTTATCTTCATTACAAAGGAAAACAATTTCTGTTCACATTAAATCACTGTTTTTTAATGAAATGAATAACCAGTGTGTTGTTGACATTTATAATTGATGAGAGTTAGAATCATTATTATTTTTGAATAATTAAAGTATTGTTAACCGTCTGATGACGGAATAGTAATAGTGTGCAGGGAACGGGAGGGTTCCTACTTTTGGATCCTCTTCTTTTCTTTACATATGTATGTTGGTGTCTTGTGCCAGGTCCACTTTTCCTCTCCTGCACTCCTGCACCTTAAACATTTCCTGAATAACTATATAGGCTGAAATTGAAAACTTTAACATACACATTTTGGAGTGCTCCAACAATCCCCGCTCACACCGTGTTTTACATGCCTTCTTTACTTTGAATTTAGCTGCACCCAATGACCATTGTGTTTTACCTGGCCGCTTTACTTTGAATTTAGATGTGCTCAGCAACCACTGTGTTTTACCTGCATGCTTTACTTTGAATTTAGCTGTACTCAGTGAGCACTGTGTTTTACATGCCTGCTTTATTTTCTGAATTTAGCTGTGCCCATTGACCACTGTGTTTTATCTGCCGTGTTTTTCCAGTCATGTTCCGCCTCGTCTGCTTGCACCCCCCTTCGTTCACCCTTTGTGTCTTCACCCCCTCTCCACTTTCCTCTATTTTCCCACCTACCCCCCTCATCTTCACCTATGGTGCTCTCTGTTTCTCCTATCTTCACCAACTGTTTCTCTATCTTCCCTTCTCACTAAGTCTGGCAGGAAGAAGTTCAAAAAGGATATCCTGGACTCCAACCCAGGCCTCCCTATCGCTATACCTAATCCAGTGCTTCCTCCAGGCAGACACTCACTGACATCCTCTTTGTTGTCCCTTTTCCATACCGATGGACTCTTCATATGGTCTCTGTCATCTCTGCTTTCTCTTCCTCTCCCATTAATGGTGGCACCAGATGGGAGGTCCACCTTGCTTCCTTCTACCCTTCTAAGGTCATCATTAATGTTCACCTCAATGGCACCATTTTGTCCCAAAGCCCTCAGGCCAACCTCCTTCTCTTTGACATGCGTTTCCTGTGCCATATCAATTTCCTTTCCTATCCCTGTCCCTTCTCTGCCTTCTTTGGCTACCTCGTCCTCTCCTCCCACCTCCTCTGCCCTCCCTCAGGCTCGTTCTATACCTATGCAGGGAGTACCTCTGATTTGTATCCCGCCCCGGAAGTCTTTCAGGGATGGCAACCTTCTCCACCTTGCCACTCTTAACTCTTGCTGTACTGTCAAACACTCGGAGGGCCTGGAAAAAAGATGGCGTTTGGAATGACACAAAATGGAGTGCTGACTACAGGCCTTAACATGGCCTTTATGGACTTCTCTGAAAATGGAAAATGCTAATAAGTACAGGAGGGGGGAGATATCTCCCCCCTTAGCTTGTACACCATTTAGCTATTTCGGGAATGGTACAAGGGGGGTGGGTGGGATATGCCGCCTCTCTCCCAATATTCCCCCCTTTTGTTACTTCTAATGTAAAGAACACCTAGGTCCATCCCTTCTGCGTTTCATTGCCACTCTTTCTGCTACCGCCCAGGCTGGGGTATCCTTTATTGGCAGACATTCCTTAGGCTTTCTCCCCATCAGGCATATTCTTCTGGAGTACAGGACATATATATACAGTCTCCATCCCCAGCAAAATCCATGCGCACTTCCCTGTGGTTTTCCAAATCTTGTGGCTCTTTCATGGTTGGATGATACAAGTTGTCAATTATGTCCTAAGTATTATGTATGGCCACCATACGAAATTTTGGGCTCATTGCTCTCCCCAGTTTTTACCTGTGCATCCTGCATAACAGCAGGCTTTTGTCAGTCCCTTTCTGGCTGCCAATTGTCACCATCATCTTTACACTATTAGGAATTGTTTTGGCACAACATCAGATACCTAATTGGCACACACAAAAGATCAACAGGAGGAAAACGACAATTAGGATCAGCATCTTCATCACAGTCCCAAGCCACAATGTTACCCATTCGAATGCAGAGGTGAACCAGTCTGTTGGTGGCACACAACCTTCTTTTTTGATCTGTACTCCGAGGTCATTCTCTGCCTTTATAACATGTGAGAGAGTCCCATTTTCAGCTGAAGATGAAGGTGTGAATGTGCAACATGTGCTCACGATCTTTCGGCAAACACCTCCTTCCATCGCTGTGAGCAGGTCGAGCACGTACCGGTTCTGCATTGTCATTAGTCTCAGCTCCACCTTGATGATGTTGAACCCTTCTTCAGTGTCATTTGCCAGTTGTATGAGCTCCAGCGCACTATTTGAAGCCATTTCACATTTGCACGGGCCTGGATACTGGGGATCAGTGCTGCTAAGAATGTCTCAGCTGATTTGAACAATGTGTGTTCTGTAGGAATCTGTGCTAGGAGCTCAGAAGAGTTTTTAGAGATGTAGTTGGATGATCTCTTTTTTCGCGACAGGTTTTCTTGCAACTTGTTTTCTGTTAGCACATTCACGAGCTGTGATATTTCATCCTCCTGGTGGGGTACTTGTGACAGTTCATGTTGTATTGTGTCCCTGCTACATGTTTCTCCAGAACCAGCAGCAGTGCAGAGTGTCGAATTGCCAGAGCACAGTCACCACTCCATGCAGGCGGGAGGTGTAGGTATGCTTGTTTGCCGCACACCCAGTATTTATTTCCTTTTCATTACATTACATTACATAGCATTTATGATGCACACTATAGACCCACAGGTATGAAGGCACGGACGAGTTATACATGTAGACTTGAAGGACATCCAGATAGGGGAATATCTGGGACAGGTATACAAAAGCCCTAGCTTAGAACTATACTGGCCATGGCGCAATCAAATGGATCCTTCTCAGATAAATAACATTGTTTTCATATCTTTCTTAAAGGCCTGCAACGAATTATGACAGCGCATATAAACTGGCAATTGATTCCAGAGCATGGGTGCTTTCAAAAAGAAAGCTCCATTCTCAGCTTTAGGTGTTTTAGATCTTGGTTGCACTAGGTAGTTGTGCGTGCCACATCTCAATGCTCTTGTGTTAACCTTATCCTTAATGTAGCTCTGCAGGTATGGTGGCATCAGTTGAAGTTTACATTTGAAAGTGATGACCAGAACCCTAAATGTAATCCTTGATTCTATGGGTAACCAGTGGAGAGAGTGCCTTGCCTCTGATAAATGATCTTGTCTAGAAAGGCCAAGGACAACTCTCTGTGCCCAATTCTGTACCACCTGGAGCCTATGCAGATCGAGCTTACTAACGTCCAGCAATAGGCTGCAACAATAATCCATTTTAGCTCCTATTATTGCCCGATCAATGGTTTTGGCACTTTCCCAGGAAATCATGGGTCTCAGATGTGATAATAATTTTACATAATAGACTGCCGATGAGACCACCGTGGTGACATGAGCCCTCATATTTAGTGTCTGTTCGAGTGTCACTCCCAACATTTCTGTTTTGGGCAAAGGAGATATAATGTCATCCCCTAATTTAAATGAGATGTAAGATTGATTAATATTGGGCAGAGCATGTGGGCTGCCCACAATCATAAACTCAGTCTTGCTCCTATTTAGGGCTAGATAATTGTCCAACATCCACTTCTCAATTAAAGTGAAGATTCTATTAATTTCCAACTCATCCTGCTCGTGGATGCCAGTTAGAGGGACTACACACTGAGTATCATCTGCGTACACACCTGAGTACGACCCCCTCCTCTTCTAACATAAAGAAGAAGGGAGCCATAAAGAGGTTATATAGACACAGCAATGTGCAGGCCCCCTGCGGCACACCATTCAGTACTGGGACTGGTGTTGCTTCTGCTATATTAGAACAGACTCTACTGCATTTATACTCGAGAAACGAGGCGATCCAAGATGCCGGAGTGTCTGAGAAATTAGCCAACTCCCTCAGTCTGGAATTTAGAATGGTATGCTCGATTAAATTGAACGCAGCCGATTGGTCTAATGAGATAACAAGAGAGAGCACACTCTTGTCCACCTGAGCTAGGAGTTCAGATTTCATCTCCAGAATAGATCTTTCTGTGCCAAATTGTTTTCTAAATCCTGACTGATGTGAATGAAGAATGGGATGCCAGTCCAGTTGCGCGGCAATTTGACTATAAGCAACCGGTCCAATATTTTTAGTAAAAACAGAGTATTTGATATGGGACAAAAGTTGAGAGGGTTATCGCAAGCCAACCCTGGTTTCTTAAGGATGGGAGTAACCATGGTTTGTTTTAGCTCATCAGATGCCTTACCCTTCTTCAGGAAGGGATTTATAAAGGTACAGACTGCTTTGAGAAGGCAAGGGGGACAGGTTTTAATTATCATAGATGAACATGCATCTCCCCTGCAATGAGAGGGTTTCAACTGTTCGATGATTTTGGTTAATTCGATTTCAGTTATAGGGTGAACATTAAAAAGAAGAACCACTGGGTCACGAGAATGGACTTTAGTTGGTTCCTTAACTGAAGATATTGGTGACATCTTCTTTTTCTCAAGCATTGCCATCCGGATATTATGCAACTTTTTTGGAGTCTGTCTTGAATAAGTTGGCACCAATGTTTGTCGCTTTTTACTAAAGGGCCTAGGGGGGCAGGAGTTGTCTCCTGTTCTTTTAATATCTTAAATATTTCCTTAGTATTTGCCTTGGCATTACTGATGCAATTATTGTGGAAGTATCTTTTATCTTCGAGAATGGTGTTTTTATAGTCTCTTACTATGTTCTTATAGGTTGCTAAGAGTTCAGGTTTGGGTTTATGTTTCATGTTTCCATGCATGTAATGCTTTAATAGAAGCAGTTTTTAGTTTTCTAAGTACTTCAGAGAACATGGCCTTATTTTTATTATCCTCTTTATTTAGCTTTTCTTGCCTCAGCGGTGCAAGCTTCTCATATATGCTAGATAGATTGTTGATTAAGACAGCAGCCATGGCCATTGACGACATTTCAGTTGAGAAGTTCAAAGAGTTTTTAAGCAGGGGTTCGATGTTATCAACCATAATGTGTTTTAAGTTCCACGACATATGGCCAGGTTGCTTGTTCTTTGTTTTCACTGGGAATGGCACCGTTAGTAAGAAGTCCACAAAAAAATTATCAGACTAGGGAAAAGTACTAGTACTTACCTTGTGCAGGTAGTACTGCCAACCAGTCGGGAGTATGACGCAATTCAAGGGTAGGAGTCAGCATACGCTGTGCAAAACCAAGATTGCCCAGAGACTGTTGAAGTTCCTTAGCAGACAGGTCAGTGTCAGTGCCCAACCAGTAATTGAAGTCACCCATAATTATAAAATGGGATGCAGGTTTCAACTGAGGTAGTATATGACTACCAATAGCCCGTGCTAAGTTTGCCTTTATCGATGGTGGACGATATACTAAGGACCTTAATGGTGGACTTTGCATTCATGTCTATTTTTATATGAATAGAGTCAATACCATCAAGTGTAAGTCCTGGTGTTTCCCATACTGAGAGAGCTTCCTTCAAAATGAATATGACACCCCCTCCTCTTCCTTCAGTTCCTTCCCTAGGAATCATAATATATCCATAAGGTATTGCTAAATTGAGCGCAGGGGCAGAAGCGCTTTTACCCCAGAGTGGAAGCAGTGCTAATAACGGAAGGTGCATTATTGGTTCCAATGGTCTTGGTTATCATGCATGACTCTAAAGGGAGCTTTTGCTTTTGTGTTGAAAGGGGATAATCTGACGGGATACATGCTGAAGTAGGGCACGCCTCATTATGCAAATGGAGAGCACAACCTTATGACCAATGCACATATCTGTCGAGGATAGTATGGATTAATTCTCTCAGCATTAATTGCCCTGAGAACTTCCTGTATACCCATAGCATGTAGAGTGTGGATAAGGGCCCAATGATGCCAAGTCGCGGACTAGCGCTGACTGGCCCAACTCGTTCGCGCCGGCACGTTTGTGCTGGGGTTTTTGTGAAATACTCTTCTGGACTACAATCCTTATGCCACATATCGTTCTCAATGTCATCCCTGAATTAAATGTTTGGCAGGTTGTACACTCAATGGACATTTTGGTAAGATGTTCCTGGTGGTTTGGTACAAACCAATCTAACTGGATATCTGCAACAATTGGCCTCATTACGACCCAGGCGGTAAGGGGTTTACGGCAGCGTAAACAGCGCCGACCCTTACCGCCTGATTCCGAGGTCCCTTAGCGCCATGGAGGATTTAACACCTGCTTTTAGCAGGTGTTAAAATCCATGGCGCTAAGGGACATTGTTGTAAATTACGCCACCGTAATTTACGGTGGCGTAATTAACGCCTTCCCCACTCCCATTATGCCCTATGGGGCAAAAATGGGAATGGGGAAGGGTAAATGGGGATTGGGGACTTACCGCCCCGCAACCTCGGAATGGGGCGGTAAGTCCGCCAACCACCATGGCGTAAACGTAGTTTACGCCATGGTGGTAAAGGTACGACCCAGGCGGTAACTTACCGCCTCGGTCGTAATGAGGCCCAATGTGTTGTTTAGAAGTGTGGGCAGGGAAATGCAATTGTTGAAATGCTATCATTAATAATTCTACAGGCATTACTATATTTCCTGTGCTATCTTGTCTCCATAGGAGATCAGTGGCCGATTGGGTGCACCTTCTTTCAGTCCATAGTTCCTGTTCTTGTCGCAGTGCTCTTTTTGGTAACTCAATTAGTTCTGAAATTGGCAAGGAATTATATCCTTCGTCTGTTGGTTGTTGTTCCTTTTCTTTTAACACACACTCTGTTGCTTGTTTTGGAAATATGCTGCTTATTTGGATGTGGCGTCCACCGCTGCATTCCCAAGCAATATTTCGCCATTGTTATTGGTGTGTGTTTAGCACTTCACCAATGCTAATAAGGAAGGTTCTGCTAGTGCTGTAAACAATTAATTAAGTAATGCTGCATGTTGTACTGGAAACCCGTCTGCTCTCCTGAATCCCCTCTTCCTACAACAAGATAAACAGGCATGAACCGTGGTGGTTACATATGCCGAGTCTGAGTATATTGTTACCGCGTATCCCTTTGCTGCATCTAGGGCTTCTATCAGGGCAATTAGTTCTGCGGCTTGTGCTGAATAGTGCATTGGTAATCATTTTTGTACAAGTATTTCATATTCCCCATGCTCCAACTGGACTACTGTGGCCCGACATGCTTTTCATCTGTCTCTGGACATATCAAAGCTGACCCATCCACGAAGTACACTTCTAAAACCTCCAGTGCATTTTCTCTTGCTTTAGGGATGTCATCCCCTTCCCTTACATATATGGCACAGTCATGTTCCTGCATATCTTGTACTGTGCATGGATGTGTGATAAATGTTGCAGGGTTTACAGTCGTACATCATACCACGGGCTGGAGATAATGATCTCATATGCTGATGCTCGTTGGGTGGTGAGGGTGGACTTTGATTGTTCAAGAATTGCAAACAAAGAGTGCTCACGTACAATATGATGGAGAAATGCATTACAATCATGGCACTTTTCTCTTTCACAAATGCTGCTGCTGCAAAAGTGTGCTTGCACACAAAATATCCTTGCATTACTGAATCAAGTGTACTGCTGTAGTATGCTAGAGGTTTGTGTGCTAACAATGTTTTCTATGTCAATACTACAGTCATGAGTGTCCCATTGGAGTGCGAGAATAAGTACTGTTCCCAATCATAATCAGGGGTGGCTAGGACGGGGCGGTGCTAATGAGCTCTTTTAGGGCTTTGACAGATGTGTGAATTTCAAGTGTCCACTTTATTGTTTTTTTTCCTTTAGTGTTTCTTTCAAGCCATCCAATAATGGCCTGTGTATGCTGCATAATCCAAAATCCATACACAGCAATAGTTACAGATTCCGAGAAACTTTTGCATGTCTTTTACAGTATGCAGCGTCCCTGTGGCATGCACTGCTGTTGCTCTGTCCGGTAGTATTCTCTTCCCATCTTTTGAAATCAATTGGCCTAGATATAACACTTCAGCTAGATAGTATTGTAATTTAATTTGATCTACCTTGTACCCCTTGTGGACCAAAAGGGTTAGTAGGATGATGGAATATTTTCTGCACTGTTCTCCTGTACTACATACTAGGAGATCATCTACGTACTGAATGATTGTACTCTGTACTGTAATATTACCAAGATCTTTGTGGAGAATTCTGCTGTTAAAAATACTTGGGCTCCCACAGTATCCTTGGGGAAACTGCAGTGTTCATATCTCCCCCCACCCCCTATTGTGAGGGCAGTTATATATTGTGGCTCTGGGTCGAGAGGTACAAAGAAAAAGGCATTCTTTAAATCTGCTACTGGGAAATGGTGGCATCTTTTGGAATGGTACACAAAATGGACGCCAGATTTGGAATAAGAGGGAACTCCTTTTGTTTATCCAATCATTAAGAGGTCAAAAGTCCCGGATCATACGCCACGCCCCTCCCATCACTTTTTTGATCGGATAAATTGCAGTATTACATGGAGAGTAAGAAGGGATGATGATACCCTGTTGTAATAAGGCATGTATAGTAACTCGTATTCCTTCCTCTGCTTCTCATGACAAGGGATATTGTTTTACTCTTGGGAGCATGCACCTAGTTTTAGTTTTATGCTCACTAGGGTCACTTCTCTTAATAACCCTATGTCATGGGGATTTGTGGTCCACAAGTATGGTGGCAGGTGCTCTAAGTCAGGGTCACAAAAAGATGGTGGCACACTGACAGCGGCCATGAGGGGGTTTGCCACTTGTTTGTATGTATCATAATATCACACAGCATACATATTTCCAGTATGATCTCCCCATCAGCATTGCCGTCTGTGAACAGCTCTTCGTCAGTTAATTCTCTCAGTGGAATACTGGGATCTATGCACAGCACTGTTCTCCACTCACAACTGTGGGTATCTAATCCTATTGCAAAAATATGTGTGGCTGATACTTGCACTCCTTACAAATCGAGGGAGATCACTGTTCCTGGCATTATTTCAGGTGTAGCTACCGGGTGGAAGACGAAATCGGAAAGTACTTTCCATTTTTTTCGTGTTATTTCAGGTACTGCCTGAGCTAACACTTGTATTCCGTAGATGTACATGTCGGTATCTGTGGGAATTCCTTGCATTATTATATTGTTTGCTAATGTCTGTATCGCTAACATTGCTCGGAGTGTGCAGATCCCCGGGGTGCAATACTATGCCTCTCTCAGTAAAGGCGACGGTCATATTTAACTTGATTAGCAAGTCTCGACCTCACAAGTTTATGGGAGATTCTTCATGATATAATAGGGGTGCTTACAGGCTTTACCTCCTATCCTGACTTCCAATTCTTCTGTGTGACCATGGCCCTAGAAACACCTTGCATCTCTAGATTTTTGCCAGAAAGCGGAAAATTGCCCTCACGTAAACATGATTTCTCCGCCCCCTATATCTGCCCTCAACAGCGGTTTCTCATCTGGTCATGATGTAGTTGATAGTACGGGACACGCAAGCGCTCTCTGTGGGCTGTCCTAGTTGGGGTATGTGTCTGTCCCAGGGCATGTGAAAATATTATCACAGAACACACACGTTCCCTGGAATGGGGATGGTGTGACATTAGCACAAGTGACTAATCTGTTTACATGCATGTGTGTTATTTGGTTCTGTTGGGTTAGGCGGTTTGCATGCAGTGTGGAGGATGTCAGAACATACTATACCCGGGTGGGAGCCTGCTTTCTACTTGGCCGTCACTTTCATTATTTCCCATGGGCAGACCATGAGGACTGCCCGGGAGGGGGTGTCCATACTGTTGTTCATTTCCATACCTTCCATTATTCTGGTAATTACCCATGGGCCTACTCTGACATTCTCTCGCGAAATGCCCCGCCTCCCACAAAAACACACTGTCCCGGGGCACCCCCCTTGGATCTGGCCCGCCATATCCTTCTCCTTCTTCCCTTTGGCCTCTGTACCCACCTCTTCCTCTGCTTGACCTTCCTTGCCACAGAGGTCCCATGTAACATTCTTCTCTGCCCCACTGTTCCTGTCCATTATCTGCCCATGCCGCAGCCATCCCAGCTTGTAGCGCTAGAGGCACCTCCCTTTCCTCTCCTATCAGATCCGGGGGCGGCGTTGTCATAACTGCTGTGACTTTCACTAACTTGCTCTGTACTAACTTTGCCTCCTCGGCCAATCTCTGCTGTGCCGTTTCTTTTTCCCTTTATTTGATCCTCCTGCAATGATGTACTATGATGCTTTGTATTTCTGGCCAACCCTCAGCTTCTATCCCAGCTATTTTATCAAGTGCATTCTGTACATCTTTAGGGAGGCCCCTTTTGATAACGAAGTAAAATAGGGAGGTGGATTGGTCCCAAGCCGTGCCCATCTCTGCCCTCCACATCTCATGTACCCGAACAATGCACTGCACTGCATCTTCCTTGTCCCCCATAGTGCATTGCATTATTGAGTGTAAATCGGGTGTATCAGGGAAGGTTCTCCGCAATGCATCTCATACCTGCCCTCATACATTGTGAAAGGGTGCACCATCATGCACATCATTTCCCAACGATACTCTCGGGAACCCCGCCTTCAACCATACTGAATCTGCTTGATCACCCACGGCTGTTACGAGAAGGCTTTTAATATCTCCAATTGCTAGAGGGACCCCTGCAGTATTCTTTTCAAATGCGTACATCCATTTCCCCACACCCCCAGAAAGTGGCCGGAAGGCCTTGAGGAGATTGTATTTGTCCATGAGTGCCCAGGTTACATAATGAGACCTTCCCACTCCCTTATGAATAGGTGGCATTTGACCTTACTTTTTCTCTTCCTACTTTCACTGCTTTCTTCTTAGACAATTCCATCCTTCCAAGCATATTCCTTAACCTCCTCTCCCATGCTGCTTCTTCCGCTAACCATGGGGTAGCCCAATGTACTTGTGGTAGTGGTATCCCTCCCGTGGCCCCTCCTTCGTCCTCATCCAAATCGCTCCAACATTCTTCATCCCTCTCTGAAGCCACCGTATCATAGCTTACACTGTCTACCTCTCCCTCCCTTTCCAATCACACTGTATTAATGGGGGTAATGTCTTTTCTGAAGAGAAAATCCCCAGATTTAGACTTTCCTTCTGTTAATAGGGGTAAACTTTCTCCCAGCGGTGGTTCTGACGGTTGCATATCCCCTGTTCCGTGTAAATGTGTTTCGCAAAATGCTCGCAAGCGGGCCAATTCAGCTTGAGTAGATGTTAGTACTCTCTCTAAATCTCTATTAGTCGGCCCTGTGGGAGCAGAGGGTACTATTGGTTGGGCATAAGGAGGGGGCTGGACCACCACTGAGCTTGTGGGCACGCTGCCTCATGGCACATACACTGGGTCTGCGTACTCATCTGCAGGCCGTGTTAGTAGCAGTAGAAGTATTTTTTAGGCTCCTCATTCTCTTTTTTCCCCTTCTTCCTTACCATTCTCCTTGTCTGTTGCACTCCTGTCCTTGTCTTTACCTTGTACGATGGGTGCTTCCTCAAACATCTTCCACAAATCTAAAACCTCTCTTCTATTTTGAAGTTTCTTTCCCTTATGTTTAGTCAGTAAATGGATAGCAACATGGTCTTGTATTCTCTTATCAAAGGATCCCTCTACAGGTCAAACACAAGTCACTCCCTCCCCCTTCAATTTTGCCAACCACTCATTATGATACTTTTTAATCTTCTTTTGATATAATGGGAGGTTTTTACAAATGTGTGACAATGTGGTATCTATCCCCATTTTTTATTGAAATGTTTCCCTTCCTCCCTGTCCCACTTGCTAACCTGTTCAAACCTGGGGATAGCACAGTAGTATGTATATCTTATGTTAACGCACACTGTAATGTTCTCTCTCTCTGTGGTACACATAAAAACAATGACCCACAAAACATTTAGACGACACACAACCAACAAATAATTAAACAATACAAAACATTTAAACACTTAATACATTGCTTTTTGCCCTGCCAAATATTCTCTTGACCCAACTTTCCTGCACTCTTCAAGCACACCACCTATGCCCCTCCAGGGCCTTCCTCCACATCATAAAACATTATAGAAAAATAAAACCTAAAACTACAACTATTGTTCACTACCGATCCTCCTCCATATATGAGGCTCCTCCTTTGTTCTCTTATTCTCTGTTGATCTCTACACTGGTTGAGTCAGTGTAACCCGGTGCCGGCTTCTATCTCTTTTAAGAGCTAGGTTCCCGTATCTCATTCCTTCTTCAACTTATTTCTTCATATATATGTAAAAAGAAAAATGACCATACAAAAAAAAATACAAATTCTCACATCATCATCTCGCTCACTTACACTGCAACCATGCGTGTTCCTTTCCCCTTATAATTCAACTTCCCAATTATATACAATTATTTGTTCTATTTGTTCTCCCCTTGCAATTAGTACTCACGTGCCAGTGTTCTTCCAAGAGCCTGCATTTGCGGTGTATCCTGAGGGGGCCTCACCGTGGTGGGCCCTGCCCAGCTCTGACGAGCAGTTGGGTTTTCGCAAAGCAGGGACACACAGACCCAACTCAGGAGCGTACTCTTTTGTAGAATGTCTGCCAACCGCGGGTAGTAATGGCCCTCCACAGGAAGCCCCAGATCTCGCCACAGTTACGGAAGTACCTCAAGGATCATCAGCATAAGGGGTCACCAAATTAAGGCTGGCACCTTATCATGCATGTGTGCCAAGAGACAGAATAATGGACACATCCCGCTAGGGAATTAAATGAGGAGAGTAATTGCAAGGAAACCAAAATGTATATGAGCAAAATCATGCAAGCAAAGAACTCTGCTGCCCAAGAGCGCTCTGCCAAAAGATACATGGGAAGCACATTATAAGGAGAAAATACGTCACACGTGACGAGGGGCTATAGGTACACAAATAGGATAATAATTGGAGGTACGAAATGACACAGTTGATTCCATATGGGATGGCCACATTGGATTGGCTGCTTCTCTGGTGTTGTTCCCATAGCACAGGGGTTGACTGGATTCCTCTCTGCAGTGAAGGGCAGGGAATAACATGACACACATCTATCTAAATAAACTAAACTACAGGAACTGTCAATATGAGAATCATGGTGCACATAAATCCTTGTAAGAATAGGGGTTGCTTAGATCACTTGAGATAATTTATTGCCATTCCAACCCTTACCCTCCACAATGCTTTTGATGACTCCATGCCCCACACCCAGGTACCCACCCAGCAGTTTGATTTGCCATTTGTCTTTCTGGAAGCAGGGGATATATGTTATTTGGGGAAAATATATTGCCACATAGGACTAGGGTTCTAGTATGGTCAGGGTGAGGCCAGGCATGTATCTTATATGAAAGAAGTCAAGGGGTCCGAGTCAAGGGGCTGTGGTCTGACTGGGTGAGGTTTGTGGGGCAAAGACAGTGTAGTGGAGATGGATGGGCTCGGGCACAGAGGCCTGGCTATGATCTCGAGCTCTAGGGTGTTTGAGTTACCAGAATATATGACCACTCTGGATTAAATATATGGTTGGTGAACTTAAGGTGGTCATGGGGGAGAAACTGGTTATCAGATGCATTCAAAAGCAATAGGCGACATGGGTCCAATGAACTGTGGTGTGGCAAGGAGGGGGTGGAGAGGGCATGAGTGTTACGCTCATCTGATATCCATGGGGGCATCTGGAAGGCTCTGTGATCTAGAACCCTGGATGCGTAGTTGCCCAGTGCTGAATAATGCATCTTAGTTATTTGTAGGGTGAGCTGTCCGGCCTGCGTTTCTTGTGCAGGGGTGCTTGACGTTTGTTGGCGAGCTGCCCGAGTTGCTTCACGGTGCAGTATTCCTTCCTTGGGCCCAGGCCTGTTGTGACCCCAAATCTGCTGGTAGGCAGGTAGATTTGTTAATTGTAAGTCTTTGTTCTGTTTATGGTGGGAATTTGTTAATGTCTTTATCTCCTTCTTTTCAGGTGCGAAGGTCTTGATGCTGGCATGCCAGATGGAGAGGCACATTTTCTAGGTAAGAGAAAGCAAGAAGCGCAGCGCCTTTATTGTCATTTAAAGTTATCCTGTGTTTTCTTCTTCTTCTCACAGGCCGCTGTGAGTGGATGAAAGCGCGATGAAAAAAGAACCCGGAATCCATTAAGGTAAGTCAGCACTGTGCGGTTGTTTAATATTGAAAGGGAACCTGAATATGTCTCTTTTCCTTTGCACATGTTGCTGTGGTGCTCCGGAGGGAAGCATGGCCTAGCGCGATGGAATTCAGGTAAGACTGATGGAATTCAATGTTTTGGAAGCGCGCGTTCTGATATTGATTTTCCCTTTCTCGTTATTGCAGGTCACAATTTTCAAACAGCAGATGTGGTAGCGTTTCCCCGGAAGTCCTTAAGCTAGTACTCACAGGTGAGTGATGTTTCTTCTTCTCTCGGTGTCCACAGATTGCAGCCCAGTTGAGATGCTGAGTGCTGGATGGTGTTTTCTCAGGTAAGACAGAATAATCTTATTCTTGTTCTTGCAGGATTGCAGGAAGATGTTGAAGACCAGGAGTTGGGCACGGTGAGCGTCACGCTGCGGGTTGCAGAATAACTCGAAGCGTGTTCTGCAGTCAGGGTGTGGTTTATATAGCCCAGGTAAAGTAGTACCAGGGAAAGTAGTTCCAGGCCTGCCAAACCCAAAACACTAGACCGCATGGCTTGGTTCTTAGAACTAGACTGTGTGGGTGCTTCCATGTTGGATTTAAATGCCCATGTACATAAAAGGGACCTAGTTTGAACAGCCCTTCCTTCCTACATATGAGCCTGGTGCCAAAGGCGCCAGGACTGGCTCCAGGAGCCTTTTTCAGTGGTTTTAAGGCCCTTAGGATTCTGGTGGGAGCCTGCTTGTGGCACAAATTGTGCCCCCTCACAGTGGTCATGACAATGAGTCGGCCAACAGAGATGGATGGGGACCTGGGGCTAGGGCAGGCCGGGTCTCACGCTTGAGGATGAGCGCATTTTGTCAGTACTTGATACTTGCTAGTGGCAACAAATTAATGGTTTTGTTTCCATGAAAACAGGGGTCACGCTGAGCTGACAGAGGGTGGAGGTGGTGGGGGCTAGCTGTACGTGGCCCTGAGAGAGGGAGAGTTGACATTTCAGCAGAGGGGAGGAGGGCCTGGAAAAAAGATGGCATTTGGAATGACACAAAATGGAGTGCAGACTACAAGCCTTAACATGGCCTTTATGGACTTCTCTGAAAATGGGAAATGAAAATAAGGACAAGAGGGACGAGATATCTCCCCCCTTAGCTCGTACACCATTTACATGTTGCGGGAATGGTGCAGGGGGGCAGGATATGCTACATGTCCCCTAACATATCTGCCATCTCCTTGAAGAACACAACCTTGATGCCGTCAGTCTCACCGAGACATGGTTCAGGGCCGGCTCTGTCACAAGCTTTGACACAGAATTCCTGGTCTGTCGGCTTTCTCTCTCCCTTGGCCATTCTCTCACATTGTCTACTATTCCCTTTCTATACTCCACTCTGCTATCTCTGACACTCTTGATGTACTTGTCCCTGTCATGAGAATCCGCATGAAGCCTAAGGCCAAGTGCAACTCCTGGTACGACTCAGACTTCATCACCCTCAAACGCAAATGTAGGGTGTCTGAGAGGAAATGGTTGGCATCTTGTACATCCTCTGACTAACTGGCCTGCCGCCTGCTCCAAAGGCAATACTGACTCTTGGTCCTCACCAAAAAAAGAGCTCACATCCAAGCCCACATCTCTGCAGCATCTAAAAACTCTGCCAAACTCTTTCAAATCTGCAAGAAGCTGGACAATTCTGCCTCAGTCTCTACCTCTTCTCTTTCTTCCCATGCCCTGTGTACGGCCCTGGCTTCTCACTTCATCTCTAAAACCCAGGACATCCTGTCCACCCTCTCAGCATCTCCAGCCTCTCCATCCACTCTCTCCCCTTCCTCCGGCCCCCTGTGGCCACCCCCCTCCATTCTCTGCCTTTCCTCATTACTCCCCTGAGAAGGTTTCAAGACAAGTCCGATCTTTGAAAACCTCTTCATAACAGGTTCTTCCAAAACCATCAAGCACCACATTAACACCCTCACTCCTGCAACCACTCTTTAGCCTCCCTGACATTCCCCTCCACCCTGAAGCACTCTCTTGTGCACCCTTTTCTCAAGAAACCCTCAGCGACCCCCCCGCCCCTTCCGACTAACTACCAGCTGATCTACATCACTCCCTTCCTGGGCAAACTCCTGGAAAAACTGGCCATCTCCCAGCTAAACCTTCACACTGAATATGTTGGTTGTCTCCATGACCTTCAGTCTAGCTTCAGAGCACCCAGAAGCACGGGAACTGCTCTCTTGAACATCCATGAAGACCTGCTCTCTAACATTGATTCTAATCTCCCCTCTGTCTTCGTCCTACTCAATCTCTCTTCTGTTTTTGATATGGTCAACTATGCCATCCTGCTCAACTGTGTTCATGATAACCTAGGTATCACTGAACAGGCTCTGGCCTGGCTGGCGTCTTTCCTCTTTGGCAAACTTGGGTCCTTCCTCTCCTCTATCTCTCTCTCCAATTTTGGTGTTCCCCAGGGGTCTGACCTCTCTCCCTGGTTGTTCAACCAACACCTGACACCTCTCGCCCACCGCATTGCTGCTCTCTGCTCCAATTTCCAGTGCTATGCGGATGACACCCAGCTCGCCTTCAGTCTCCTCTCTGCTGGCTCTTCTCCCTCTCCCATCCCAGATTGTCTGATTGCAATCCAGGAGAGGTGCACTGCCTATGATCTCTGCCTGAATGGAAGCAATACGGGGCTCCTCCTCATACCCACACCCCTCTTTCCTGCCACTCTCTGGCCTGTCTCCCTTGGCCCTCCTTCTGCTCCCATTTCTGAGGCTAAGAACTTCTGGGTTATCTTTGACTCCTCTCTGTCCTTCTCTCTTCACATTTCTGACATCTCTAAGAAGTCAAACTACCAACTGAACCTCAACAGAGGTATTTTTCCTTTCCTCTCCTTCTCCCAGAAGCTCACGGTATCTAGAGCTCTGGTTCTCTCTCGGCTTGACTACTGTAAGAGCATCCTTTTAAATCTTCCTGCCTCTACTCTCCGACCTCTGCAACTCATCCAGAACAGGACTGCGAGACTTGTCCTTGGCCTAAAGTCCAGGGATTTTATCTCTCCAGTACTGAAATCTCTCCATTGGCTCCCAGTGGCTGCAAGGATCAAGTTCAAGACCCTTTGCATTGTCCACAAGGCATACTGGGGCCTGGAACCAAAATATCTTCAGCTTTCTTTTCTTAAGAATCTTCCTACTCGAGAACTTCGCTCCTCCACCTCCAACTCCTTGAGGGTCAGTCACTTTTGCAAGCAACGAGTTGGGGGCAGGTCTCTCTTGTCGGCTGGTGCATCCCTCTGGAACAGCCTCCCTGCCTCTCTGAAACTTGGGCAGAACCATCTCAGGTTCCGGAAGCTGCTCCTGACTTTCCTCTTTGCTTCTGCCTTCTCTCTTACTCTTCCTTGCTGATCTCCAGTCTGTCAATGCACTAGTTACCTGGCTACCCTCAGAACTTCGGGCTCAGGTCCTTGCCTCCCACTTGCACACCTGCACTGACGCCTGGCAACACTTCACTCTGGGGCTGTATCTGTACCCTATAGTTACCCTTACCTGCACTTTTTGATGACCTGCTGCCTTCACTTATCCCTTGCACTGCCACTAGCTGGCCGCATTTCGTTTTTATTTTTATTTTGTATTGCTTTGTGTGTGTTTTGTCGATCATATGTCCTGCACTTCTCCCCCTTGCCTTCCCTGCACTTCTGCAATCTCAATGTCACTGGGCCTCTTAAGATCGCTGTCTTGTTCCCCCTTGTTCCCTTCCCATGCCTTGTCGTGCCTTGAAACACTTGTGTATAGACACGCTATAAATAAAATATCATATGTCATATCATATATCATATCATAAGTAACATACCAAAGGAAAAACCGTTGGTGTGCTGCATGATTGTATGCTAACAGTATTGTGTCAAACGATGCATGGAATTATGAATTTTAAATTTAAATGTGTTAATTTATACTGATCTTAATTTTAAGAAATTGGTATTTTGGTGTATTTTATATAATGTGTCTTGATTTGAAAACAGTGTTTATTGATGAATATGGATAAACGCTCCCGTTTTACGTATTTTACATCTGCAATAAACATTTATGTGATGAACTTTGGAGGTAGTGGGGAAAGTGAGAAATGGGCCTTGCTGAGGCTTTGGTAGCGGATTAGGACTACAGGGAATGGGGCAGAGGGCCTGACCTGGATGAGGTAGCTATGAGAGTGCATTCAGGACATGTTCTTAGCAAGGAAAAAGGGTACATCGAAAAGGGGCGACAGGAAAGTGGTAAAGCTGGACTGTCACCCTGAGATGTGATAGGTGGTTTAAGGAGTCCACTAATTCCCTTGAGGGAGTGAAGCTGGCAGTTGTTGTGGTTTGTGTTGTCTGGCAAAGGTTAGGAGTCACGTGCTAAGTGGTATAGTGCAAAGGTGTGATGGTGGGGCCTAGAGAATGGGAGCATAAATAAGAAACCATGCCAAGGTTCAGGACACAGTTGCAAATAGGAGATGTTTAGTCTGTGAACCAGGCCATATGTAATGGTTCCAGTCAGCATAACGGTTTGGTTTGAGAGAAGGAGGAAGCAGATGCTGGATGGCAATGCAGAATGATTAAAGTGAATGAAAGGAATGTGAGGGAAATTGGTGATCCATTCAGGCAGGGACAATGGTGACAGAGAGACGGTGGAGTGCAGTGAGGATTAGTAGAGGATTGCAAGTAGATCCCTTTTTTATGCATGCAATCAATCTATTTGACTGCCTACATAAGCATGCAAAAGGACCAGAAAAACAAAAAAGAGAGTCATCCACCGTAATATTGGCCTCATTGAGAATAGCGTGTATTCTGGTCAAATATTGAACCATAGGGGTTGTAGGCATTGATTCAATTGTTTTCTTAATGTCCACGTATAGGGAATTCACCCTAGGATAGATTATTCTTGCGAAATTTGTGAGGAGTCGCCATTTCCAGCGGGTGGATAACGCTATTAAACCTAGCTC
Organism: Ambystoma mexicanum; assembly: GCF_040938575.1. Lineage (NCBI taxonomy): Eukaryota > Metazoa > Chordata > Amphibia > Caudata > Ambystomatidae > Ambystoma > Ambystoma mexicanum. The sequence continues at coordinate 249,540,431 of NC_090923.1, read as the reverse complement.
ATGTCTTAGGACTGCGTTAGGCAGGGACATTGGAAGAGACATTGCACGTATCAGGGATGACCCTTGTAGTTGGTCCAGGATCAAACCCATTTCACCTAAACATATGTCCAGCGAATACAGAATAACACTTTCAAATTTTATGTAAAGAACTTGATGAAAGGAATTAATGAGAACTTACAGTATTTTGCATATATTAATTTTAGCTGTGATGTAAGTGGTCTGATCTTGTTGTAGATCAGTCCACATTTTAAATTATGTGCTTTTGCAAACTCTTCAAATAATCATAGTTTAAGTTGAAGGCCTGCAGGAGTAGGATCGAACAGAATGATGTCATCTGCAAAGGCAAGCCATTTTAATCGGATCAGCCCAATTTTCACGAAGAACAAGTTTTTCTCATCCCAGCCTTTATCGAGATCTGCAGGTACAAGTTAAAGAAAGTAGCGGCTAAGTTGCAGCCTTGCTTTAGGCCTATTTCAGCGCTAATTGGTTTCGTTGTTCGACTTTCTGAAGTAAGTTTGATTTTATAAGAAGTGTTGGTGTGTAGAGCTATAAACCAATAAATTAGCATCAGTTAATTTGACCCATAATAGATTCCGTATTACAGTATTGAAAGCTGAAGACATATCGATCAGGGCAATATAAACTGGGTTTGCAGATGTTTTTTTTGCTCCTGCGATGGTAAATGCCATTATCATGGCATTGAGCGAGGTACTCATCCCTTTCCTGAATCCAGTCTTATATTTAGAGTACAGTTCATGCATTTCGATATGTTTTTCGAGATCGTAGAGAAGAAGCATTGCAAAAAGTTTTGCCTCAGTGTTAATTAGGGCAATGGGCCAATAGTTCTGGGGCAGGGAAGGGTCACCTTTTTTGAATATCGGTCTGATATTCGCCGAAAGCCAGGAAGCAGGAACAATTCTTGAGTTAAGAATGGCCTGAAATTTAGTTTTTATAATCGTGGCTCATAAATGTGGATCTGCAACAACAGGCAAGGGGGAAAGCCATCTGGACCAGCCGATTTCGAGTAGTTAAGTTTGGAGATAGCCCACTTGATATCATCAGTAGTCCAGTTCAAACGAGGAAGATCTTGGTAAGGTAAAGAAGTAGTACAAATATTCAAAAATTGAGAAGGGATCCGAAATATGCTTGTGATATAGGTGTGCCAGATAGATTCAGATATGGCATTAGGCGTTGAGAGTGACACTTGATTATGATTGCTTTTGATCGTTCGCCACACGGTTCGTGTATCATGGTCTGTTATGGCTCCAATAAGATTGCAGTGAAGTTCATTGTATCTTAGTATTCTAAGTTTTGTTTGTACGTAGTCACAATTTGATGCTGTTGTATTTGATACATTTTGTGAGATAATTTATCATTTTTTTTCAAAGCTCTAAGAGCTTTATTTTTTGCACACTTCTGGGCTTTGCAGCGAGGGTCAAATAAATGTTGATGTTTGGAGTCAGCGTTTTTTTTTTTAACTAAAATATTGTAATGCTGCGTGAATTATTTCGGCATAGATTAACTCCATTCCACTAATGGAGATTCCCTGAGATATGTCGTGGTTGGCAATAGCCGTTATATATTGTACAAATTGATTACATAGGGCTTGACTCCATCTAACAGAAACCTGTGGGCGATCTATTTCGCATAGCATTGTAGAGGGATCGACTGTCAAAGTAGGACAGTTAATTTTTATCTTGGCTAGTATTTGTGCATGATCTCCATAGGGCATCTGATTAATTATTAGCGGTGATGATGTTAAAAGCAAATTGTGCGTAACAAATATAAAGTCAATAGTTGACGATTTTGCGTCCCTTGACCATGTGGTCCAGTTGGATTTTTGATCAGGTGTAACAATATCAAGATCCCTGTCTTTTAGAAAGTTCCTCCATGTCATGCCTCTGCGCTTCGATAGTATATTAATTTTGGTGCCTCTGAGTTCATCATTTGTCCTACAATCACAATTGAAATCTCCTCCTAGTATTATTTCAATGTTTGGGTATTCATGAGTTACAAATTCTAGGCAGTTCTCAACAATAACAATCATCTCTTCAATTAAGGTGTGCGCCAGATTCCAATAAATTGTAATAACAATTAGGTAGGGATATTTATAGGTGTTTGTCTTTAACAATATCACGATCAAATTGCTAGCATTCCAGACAATCTTGGAACTAAACTTTAGGGCACTATCCACTGCTATCAAGACGCCTCCAGAGGGGCGGCCAGCAGAGGATTGTGTAGCTGGAATATAGTGTGTGGTATAATCAGATAACGGAAAAGCAATGGTTTTCATAGTTTCTTGTATCATTAATATTGATGGACGATTGCGGCAATCTTTCGTTGAGTGCCATTTCATGAGGTTGAGGTAGCCGCATGAATTCCAGGATTGCAAAGTTAGGAAAGACTGTGGGGGCAGCTACGATATGGAAGATGGCACCTTGGGTTTAAGAATGGAGTTAAGCATCTGGGCTAGCAACGGTAAATCCTAAGAAATGCCCGCTCTATGCAGTAGCTCGTTAATAGCCCCATTTTCATCCTCATTAATGTTGGATAACAGAGTAGATTGCAATTGTGAAGTGATGACCTGAGGGCATTTGTACTGAATGAATTTCTCTGCTTCTTGTTCATTTGCCATTGAGCTTAGGACTAGATCTTCCTCTTTTATACCTTCCCTATTGAACCATAGATATTTCATGACAGCTTCAGAGGTCAAGTAGCACATAGCACGGTAGTTGTTTTCTGATGATAATGATACTCTGAGGATATCCTCTGATTTAAACATTCGTAATTGGGGGATTTGACTAAAGAGTGTTAAAAGAAAGGCACGATTGATACAATTTGTACCAAGGAATTCCCGGTTTCCTTCGAGCCCTATTAGATGGTGCTTTTCCATGATAGTATGTTGATTCTTGTCAGGGGATTGATCGAACGATTTTATGTGAGGGTCGGAGGTGTTAACATTGGAAGGGACCTGATTGCTAGAGCTGATCAAGTTAGGACTTGATGGTTCATTTTCCGGATTGGCTTTCGTGGGTCTCTCATAGAGTACTTTCCTCAGGATGTCTAGAATGTCGAGGTGAGTTAGCATTGTGGAGGTTTGAGCTTACAAAATAGTTCTATGCAGTGCAGGACCATGCACCGATATCCGGTTGTGATCGGATGGAGGTGGTGCACTGAGCAGGTCTCGATTGCTTGTTGGCAGAGGAAGTGATTCTGTGAGAGGAAAGGTTTTGAGGGATATTACTTTTCCTCGTCCGTTAACTGCTATCTCTGGCCGGACTATACTAAGAAGGTCCGTTTTTCCAGCATTAGTTGCGGAACAGTTAGATTCAGTTGTGCACTTATTGACAGTGGATGATGATATATTGGTGCTAATCAGCTCCGATTTTCTCAGATGCGGGGATGGTATTTGTGCAGCTGGCAATATTGATGTTGATGGTTCGTTTTCTCGTCCGTTTGCTGCTGTCATAGGACCATTGGTGATGAAAGGGTCCATTTTTCCAGTAGTAATTGGAGGGCAATTAGAGTCATTTATGCAGACTTCCCTATAAGTTTTTTTCATTGTAGTAATAGGAGGGTGTAAGGGCAGTGTATCGTCATATCGAGTAGTACGAGTTCTGCCACATATTGGAAAGTAGTTGACCAAGTTCGATTTGACTCCCATCAGTTGCGTCGAGGCTTGCTCATTCGAAGGCTCAAAGCACAAGGGTACATTTTTTGTTGTCACGTTCGCTTTTTCATTCCGTATTTTAGTTATTGTTGGTGCATTGTTAGTCTCATTGAGCTGGGTTTCTGTTTCTTTGTTGTCTGAATTACCTGATTCAATTTCTTTAAAAGAGTTTGAATTATCAGTCGAGTTAGGCATTTTTTGGGTGTTTATTGCTTTTTCAGATGGTTTCGGATTGGGTTTTGTGGGTTAAATTAAGGCTTCTTGACTTTCTTTTGAAAGTTGTTGCAGATTGATGTGATCTTCATCTGATGTTATTTCATTAGTAATGGATGACGACAATTTAGTTGAGTTGGTTTGAGTGATGGAGCCTTTAGTCAGTGCGTCCTTACGTCTCTTAGCATATCTTTTGACAGCTCTTTGATGCAATTTCTTTGCTCTCCGAGACATAAAACCAGTCGTCTCTGCTATTGGGAATTGTTCCTGTGAGTCTGGCTGCATTTGTTCGAATACTTTGTGCAGTTCAGTAGGACTATCAGGGCTGTCACTATGCTGAGTGGATTTTGGGGTATATAGCGCTATGATGGTATTCATTTTTTCTATAGCTGTTTTTAGCTCTGTTGGAGCACTTTGACAATTACACACTGGGGGGTTTGAAAGTACTTCTGGAGATATTGAAAGAGGTGTTGGAGTTCGATCAAGACAGCACTGAATGTTTTTGTTTTTTGAAGTTGGATTAGTCGCTGATAACTGCTTTGAAGTTAAATCTTCTTTAAGATTTTTTAGTGTTTCAGCTGCCATAATAGACCCTTGGATGCGATCCATCTTTGAAGACATGAGAGAGAGCATTGTTTTGATCTCCTTCAATTCAAGATGGGTCAGATCGTGGCCTTTGTCAAGGAGGTCTAAGATTCAAATGATCACCGGAAAGGTGCCAGGGGAGTGTAGTGTTTGACTCCCATAAGGAGAAGATGGTAGGTGAGAGGTTTTGTTATGTATTTCCTCAGGTTCCGGGGAGAGGGTGATTTGGGACGCAGGTGGCTCTTTATTTATGTCATCGACATTTTCAGTACTCATGTCTAAAAGGCTTTTAGGGTAGATCGGCAGCTGCGAATGAAAGGACATGCACTTCTTTACAATACTACTGGCGTCAAAGTGCCAATAGAGCGACAGACAGCCTGATCTAGCGCCTCCATTTTCTCCATGGTTAAGTCGAATTGCCTTTTGTCAGTTTCAAAAGCCAAAGGTGATTCTGAGCAACTTCTAAAATCATTGATGGCTTTGCGCACCTCAGGGCTAATGGAGGGGCCAGAGGCAGAAGGCGCAGAAGGTGCAAGGGGCAGATTATGATTGGAAATCGATGAGTTTCCCTTCACATGTATTTGTGCAGCATGAGAAATGCGACAAGACGCAGGCATCTCTTCTTTGATAAGAGTCATGGCATGAGCTTCAGGGGCAGCTGTTTCAATATATGAGGTTTTTCCATGACATACAAGGGAATCAATGCTAGTAGAGGTGAGCGAGGAGGAGTGATCAAATTGCCCTTTCCACTTCTTAGTCCGCCCGCCATGTTTGCCTTTACAAAAGAGCAATGAGTTTGGTCCAGAGAGGAAAATTTGATGCAGATTAATTAATGCTTTATGATTAATATCTATACATGCAGTGATAGTTAAATCAATGTATGCATTAATTGATTTGAAAGCGCATGGCTAAATGTTAGAATGAGCAATAAATGACTAGTGAAGCATGTGGCCAGGCAAACAATGAACAACAATTGTTCTCTCCCTGTTTACCTGATATTAGGTTAGTTAGAACAACCAGCGACCAGCTACCAGCTAACAGCAAACAGCGCTACTTATAGCGCGTACTTAATGCGCACGCGCAAAGCGCGCGGGAAGTAGTTTATATGCACTTCCTGTGTTAGGGGATGGGACCGGCAATGTCCAGGCAAGGTCAGGCAGTCCAGGCGTCCTCTAAGAATCTTGAGCGCGTAGAGCAGCGTAACTGGACAGCAAACAGCGCTACTTATAGCACGTACTTAATGGGCATGCACAAATGCGCGCGGGAAGTAGTTTATATGCACTTCCTGTGTTAGGGGGCGGAACCAGCAATGTCCAGGCAAGGTCAGGCAGTCCAGGCGTCTTCTAAGAAGACATAGAGCAGTATGTATGGTTTCTGAAATAGTAGATTGGATGGTAGAGAAAGGGTGTGGGAAAGGATGGGTGTCTGGGGAGAGACAGCTGGAGAAACGAGAGGGAGAGAAGGATGATTTAGGAGACAAAGGCTACAATTGATATTATGCTTCTGAGAGACAGTGAGAGAGAGAGCGAGAGAGACTAGCAGGAGAAAGGTTTGATAGAGGGAGAGGTAGAGTGCACGTGGCTGAGAGTGACAGAGAGAGAGGTTGGAGAGCTAAAGAGAGGCATGAAGTAAAGGGTGAATAAAAAGAGGGAGATATTTAGGTTGTAGGTGATGAGGGCACTGAGGTTATAGGTAGAGAGTGAAACCGTGATGAGGGTGAAGGCAATGAAGATAGGAAAGGCGAATGGATGTGGAGCTAGGTGGTAAGGGATATGAAAGATGATAATGAAGAGGACTGGTGAAGGGTCGGGGCTGTCAGAGAGTTGTTTGGTGTGGGTGAGAAAGAGTTGGTGTGGATAGAGTTAGGGAGGGAAAAGGGGGTGGGTGAAGGGGCTGTGGGTTCTAAAGAGGAGGGGTATCATCATCTGGGAACCATTAGAAATAGCAGAGATAAATCAGAGAAATATGTCTATGCAATGTAGAGAATTTAATGTGCTTAAAGTGTCATAGATATTAAATTAGCTGCAACCTGAAAATAATATCAATTTATATAGTCTATGTATTTAATGTGAACATATGTATGTGGCTTCCATGCCAATAAACTTAATTGCATTTGTGTTTTACATTTCACTGTGCAAGTAGAGAGAACAAAAGGGGATGGGTGGAAGCAGAGATGGTGAGAAAAGGGGATGTCTGTGTCAGATAGAGGAGAAGATGATGGGTAGGGGGAAAGCTGAGAGGAGGTGGGCTGTGCTGAGGGTGGAATGGGGTAGAGAGTGTGGGTGGTGGTAAGGTACAGAATAGATGGAGAATAAGTGAGCTAAACGCAGGGATGAGACAGTGGGTTAAAGAGAAAATGGGGAAGATATGATGGTTAGGATGGAGAAAGAGTAGATTGAATGAAATGGAGAATAAAGAGGAAGCAATGATTAGGAGGGAGATAGAGTATAGCGGGCTGCTTTTCAGAGTGTTGGCAGAGTGCAAGAAAACAGGAGATAACAAGAGTTTCAGAGAGAGGGTTGACAATAGGGAATACATTGCACATAGGAGGTGAATGAGAAGGGGTGTCAGGGTGGATAGGCAGAGAGAGATGAAAAGAGGCTAGGGATTGACCATGGAGGGGAGTCGTAGTGGAGAATGTGGTGATCAAGACAGGGTCTGAGGATTGGAGAATAGAGGAGAATGAAGAGGGGAAAGAGACATCAGAGAGGGGCGCAAGGAACAGAGAATGGGCATAAAAGTAGCATGATGGAAGGGGTAGTTAGATAGTGGGGAAAGAATAGACAGCAATAGGTAAACTGCACTGGGTTTGAGGAAATGTGGGGGTGGATGTTCAGATTAGTGATCACATCAATAAACCGCAGTAACACTGATTTCAAGGGATTCTGGGTGACTGAGGTTTTAGTTGACCATCCAACACTCCTCGCTCTGCTTGCTGACAGGATGAACCTTTCTGGTACCATCCTAAAATAATTTGCTTCCTACCTAACCAGAAGGCAACAAGCCATGCAGATGGGTCCATTCAGATGAAAATGACACCCAGCCACATTATGCTTAACCCAAGGTTCCATGCTCTCCCCAAAAATTGTGTAACCTCTGTGTGGTACCTCTGAGTACTATCAGTCTCCAATATAGCCATGTATCAATACATCAATGACACCCAACTGTACCTCAAAGTCAAAAGTCCCCAGACCATCACCCACCTCTGTTAGTGCATGGCCACAATACAAACCAGTTGTTGAATGCCTACATTAAGCTTAACCCCACAGTAACTGAATGTGTCCTCATTGCTCCCCCTGCCAAACAACAGCATGTCCAAAAGTGGCTGGATAATATGCAACTGCAAAGATTCAAGCCACAACTATCAGGCTTTACCAAATTCATAGGCTTCATTGCCAACTAAAGCCTTTCCTTCTAAAATCACATAGCAAAGAAAGCCCAAATGGCATAGCTACAGATATTCACACTCTGCAAAATCAAGCCCTTCATCCTCTAGCACAACATCTGCACTGCACCCCAGAATCTCATGATCTCCCACATTGACAGGAGAGAATGCCTTCTTAACTTGGTTCCCAGCCACACATCTAAACCCCCTCATGACAGTCCACCACAACACAGCCTAATTGATTAACAGTGCCTGTAAATTCCACCACATCTCTACAACCATGTATGAGCTTCATTGGGTCCCTTTCGCTGCCATGATTATATTTAAAACTGTGTATTTCAACTACAAAGAAATCTTAAAGGTCACAGCAACAGGCCTAACTGACAGGCCTGTGACAGACTCCTCTGCAGTACATTCTCTAGATGGGTAGTCAAGTAACAGGGCGCCAATGCTCTTCTTTGTGACCATGTGGAGGATGAAAGTTGTATATGTTAATACAGGCAAAAACGGGTTCGGGAGTTCAAGGATAATTGGGGGTTACCGGTATACCAATGGTCAATACAAAGGGGAAGTTTGGTGTCCCATTGACAATGTTGCCAAGGGGAGATGGGCAATGAGATTTGCATTGGTGCCATCATATCCACTGGACTTGTCATGTCAAGGGGAACAGAGGGTGCACCGGGAGCGGCACTGTAGATCTAGTAGCCAAAGGTGTAGAGTAAAAGGTGATCTGAGGGGCACTGGCAGTGAGCGTTGATAGTGCTAGAGATATAGGAATGAAGGGATTGGGTAGAATGCATGATTTCCTCCCTATGGCTCTTGAAGATGTAATGGATATCCAAAGAGCAGAACCCTCCCACAGGTCTCTTTTTTCAACTTGCTGCTTGATCTACAGTTTCAGCTCCGATTGCCCCATTTCTCCAGTCTCTTTAAAGAGATGTACTGTGCTGCCTAGTCGATTCTAACTGTACAGTTCAGTGTATGGGACAGGGACAGCTCTCAAAACACAACACTCGTGTGTGGCCACCCAGAAGCCGTCTTCTGCATTGGAAAAAAATGTCAGCGCCCTTCTTCATTTCCAGATCTCCTTTACCTTGCCATCCCATTCATTTTCTGTTCTGGACCCTGCTCTTCATCTAAATCAATAATGTGGCCCAGTGCCTTTGTGAAATTACCTACCTAGGTACTGGCTTCCGATGATGTCACACAATTCTGCCTGTTGCTCATAGCCTTCAGCCTTAAAACAAAACCTTCATGCTGAGGAAGATGAGAGCCATGAAGGTCCCCACAGAGCAGTGTGCATTTTGTTTGTGATGGCAGAATGTTCTACTCGGCGAAAGTCTTTGTTTAAGAACTGTGCCGTCCTCTTGGTTCTGCCTTTTTCTTTACGTAGGGACATAGAAAAGGATTCCGTAGTACCCAACCCTGATGCTCTTCCCCTCTCCATGACACTCTCCTTTCCAAGAATGTGTGGTGCCTTTGGGTTGTTTTTGGCGGGTGTAGTAGAACTAAGACCACACACAGCCTCAGCTTTGACCTACCATCACTGAGAAATGTTCCACTAGAAGAAACTACTGTAGGTATTCGTGTATCATGTCATTACTATGAACGTAAACATGCAGAATAGCAAAATGTTGAATTTCGAAATGCACATTTTCCCGCAATTATATGTGTGGAGGGGTTAGATTTATACAAGATATAAGGGGAAGATGAAGGTGCCTGCACGGGGCTTTGGGGTCTCCCCCTGCAAATAATTGCCTTGAAAAGTTCTTAAAATATTCATAATTTTCACTTTCGGCATTACACATTTGCAGTGATCACTTAGATCTGTTATTCTCACTCCGGCTTGGGGTATTGGCAGAGGTTAATAAATTCCACACTACTTGACCTTGCATATGACTGTAACACCCACTGAGTTGGGTGACAGTATACATGTTAGTATTGTTCAATGAAGTGATGGACCACATTTGATATGGTTGTCCTTCTCCTTCTCTTTCACAGAAATACAGGTGATGCCCAGCTGGCGGCCACTGAAGATGAAAGGCCTTTGAAGCAGCTGAGCAGTGTCTTGCCTGTAGGTAAATATGTGCTAAAAAGGGGATTCTATGTTCTTACCCTCAAAGTAGGCATCTTGGAATTAATTGCAAGCATGGGTGCCAGTAGGCAGGACTTTAAATAGCCTTGTGGTTGACTTCACACACAATGTCTGTACTTCCTGCAAGATGTTGGCAGATCTCACGCCAACACTTGCACAGAATTCCCACAGTGCACATGTGCCAGAATCCAGAGGACTCAAGCTGCTCCCCTGAGGCCTCTCCCAATGTGTCCTTTACAAGGCTTAGGGCAGGTGGCGATTCCCTAAGTAGCCGTTTGTGGACTTTGCATTCCCACTGTTCCTGTACTATTTCCCACTCGCACAGAAACAGAGGCCCAGAGTTATCTGTGTGGATATATGGGTAGGGTGGTCCTTTGTTGTGCCTGCATGAGCCTTGCCTAGGGTGGCCATGGCCGTACCACACACACCCATCAATACACTCTACGCTCCGTGGGTCTGTCTGGGTGTTGTGCATGAAAAGGTTGTTACAGCCAAGAGGAAGTATACCACCCCCTTAGATTTGAGACTAGCATTTCCTTTTTTTCAAATTCTGCTTCTCTATGCATACTATGTGGTAGGGGCTGACATAGCAAAGCAGGATGATTTGTCTTGATCAGGGAAATATGGAATACAGGGTGTACCAGGAGAGAGGGAGGTAGGATCAACTTCAAGGCTACTGGGCCTACCTTCTTCCATACAGAGAAAGGCCAAGGAATTGGGCTGGAATTTATGGGGTCATTCTAAGCATAGATTTGTTGTGGTAATCCACACCTTATCACTATATTATCTGCCTTTCTTTAGCCTGTGAAGCCTTTTTGCTGGTTGGTATGCATGTATTATTCTCAAGTTTATTTTGAATAGACTCACGAAGTATGGAAGCTGTGCATAGTACTCTTCTACATAAGACACACTTCATGGCTGCTACTTTCTAAACCTTTTGGCTTTTGGTTGGGACCACCACAATGCCAAAAGGCTGGATGACCAGTTTACCCATGAAACACATTATTATAAATTAACCCAGCAACCCAAAATACTTTTGCCCATTTCTGATCTTCTTCAGTCAATGGATGGCTCAGGTTTGTTTGATTTGTTTCTTTATTTGTAACGTGCGCTGGACCCAAAGGTATTAGGGCGTGAAGATAAAAATACTTTAGGATTACAATTTACAAGGTTACACAATCACAGAAACCTACAGATCAATGACAAAAACATGCAGATCAATGACAAAAACGTGCAGATCAATGACAATATAGCAGGCAATACATTTACATAGCATATAGATACAGTGGAAAGGTTGGTTTGGCTATTGGTCAGTTGGTTGGTATGCCCACCTATGGCTCATTTTCTTTGAGACACTTAATGCAGTTTGATCTGAAGTGCAAGCATGTTTGGTCAAGTCTTAAGGTCGGCGAGAGGGAGTTCCACAATTGAGCAGCTTTGAGCGGGAAGCTGTTCTCTCCAATTGTAGTCATTTTGAAAGGGGGAACTGTGAGGCAGTTCGTACAGGTATTGGTTCAGGACTTGGTTAGTCCTTTCTGTTATGGGCCTGTTGATGGTAAGCAGTGTAGAGTCTTATTTATCTCCTACAGTGGTGCAAAGCATGGTCCTAAACTGGGAAAATAATGTCCTTTCCCAATCAGAGATGATGACAGACAGTACTACATGCAGCTGCTCAATGTTAAGTAGGAAAATGTGATCTTATTCAGATTTAGTGTAAGTGTGGGCAGAACAATATAATGTGCCATCTTTTGGGGTTGGTCAACAGCTAAGAGGATGATAGGATTTTCTCGACTTTTGGGAAACCCATGATACAATGTAATTATATAGTGTGCCAAGGAGCTGGTGATATACGAAAAGGTTGCAGAAAACAGGGAGGGTGTTGATGACAGCTTGTACAGTGTTCAAGCATCAAAGGACTGGAGGTAAGTATGAATGTCTTTGTTTCATTGTGGGCCGCCAACAATGGTGTTATTCTAGGTTAATGTTTTGCTTAATCCAAACATGTTCAGCTATTAGTGTGTCATGTGACTCCAGATGGCATAGAGTCAAAGTTCCTTTGTTGTCAATTAGAGCCTTAAAAAAGAGTAATATTGCTTTCTGTGTGATCAAGGTCTTGTGCGACCAAAGCTTCTAGAGTTTGCGAGGTGAAATGATCCCTGATGCCTTCTAACATCGAATAGTGTTCTTTTGTCTTGTAAGATCCTGATAAAGCATGAAGGAGGTAGGATTCTGTTGGGCCATCTTTCTTAATTGGGGCTTCAAAACTCCTTCCCACATGTGATATTGAATAAGATACCAGAATAATAAGTAATTATGAAATTTTACTCCGAAAAGAATAGCATCCATTGCAATTGATGAGCTTTTAATGCTACGGCTAACCACAAGAAATGTAGGTTACGATGAGGGTATCACAGTATGGATGGGACCAAGGAGGTAGTGCAGGCACTGTTAAAAAGCATTTTTATATAAGAATCTATTTTTCTGTAATTGGGTTATTACGTTCTGCTGGCATACATATTCTTGACTGATAGGTTAGCAGGTGTACTTGATTGGTATGTGGGTCTTGCTGCTATAGTACTGCTCCTTTGGTGACTTTAGGGAACCGCCTGTAGGATGGTTGTATTATTGGTAATACCATGCAGCATGATAGGTGTAGTGGACGACCATTCCTTCAAGTCTTGAAAGGCCAGATCTACTTTTGCTCTCCATGCACATTTATGTCTCTTTCTAAGCAGGTCATTAATAGGTTGTAACACTGAGGAGAACTCTGGGATGACTCTCCTATAAAAGTATCAAACCCTAGACAGCTGCTAATTTCTTTGACAGATGTGGATGAGGTCCACTGTGTAATGACTTCTACCTTCGTAGTGTCCATGTTGATTCCTTCTGGTATAAGGATGAACGTGACATACTCGATTTTTTGCCCATCGAACCTGCATTTCCCTTATTTAGTGAATAGTCTGTATTTCCGTGGTTGGGTAAGAACTGCACTTACATGTTATATATGTTCCACTGGTGTCTTGAAATATATTTGGATATTGTCGATATATACAATGGTACATATTACTAACTGGCAACTTCCAGAGCACACCATTGATGAAATGTTGAAAGGCTGCTAGGAAGTTGCTTAATCTGAAGGTCTTCGCTCTTTGAGACTGCTCTTTGTCCAGGAATGAGGAGGTTCTCCTCATCTGCATAATTCTTGAATAATATATCATGTACTCTTTCTGCTTCCCTAGGCCCAAGTACATGAGCACCCACCAACTTTACTCCGCCTCTTTCTGACTCCCCACCTTCCGCATACTCCACCCATTACCAGACTCTGCTCACCTTGGTCGAACCTTGCCCCTTCACCCCCTCCTTGTTATGGTTTAGCTCCATGACAACATAAAGACATGTTTAGGGGCATTAGAATGTTATTGCTCTGGCTCTATTAATTCAGGCATGTTATCATCTATGTTATGTTCGTAGATAGAGTGATTCCAGACATGGCTAATGATTAGTATCTCATGCGTCTCCCGATGACACCTCATGGGAAGCACCTAAACTGGTTATGAAACATAACTAACAACTTCTACATGTGATCTTGTTTAATGGTTAAGTTTAAATATGATAAATAAGTGGTACAGGCTCATGTAAAGAAAGATGCTTATTGAAAAGAACAAACCTCCTTCTCATGACCAACATAAGGCATTGCAGCTCTACATTGCGGGTATAAGGCAAAATAACCACGTTTGCATTACATATGCCTCCACTACTCGGTACTCCTCATAACTCTAGTACAGGCAGCTTTTATAACACATAACATTATTTACATCATTGATGTCTGTGTGATTGTCCAAAATATGCAACACCCAGTAGCACTGACTAATGTGTTGAACTTTCCAGCAGACCATTAACGCGTTTGGTGTTCATAGGACTATTTGGTTTGTTAATTTGTGGTACTTTAAAATGTCTGTGAACAGAGTTGTTTGGATTGTAGAATACATAAGAACATTTTGAGACTCATATATACCTGATGCTGTTGTTTGAGCTCTGTGTGACACTAAAATCCAAAGCCTTTATTAATTCATGAAAAGGTTACTCATAAACACGCGCGTTATGCACTGTGTGGCATACCTTGCAGTGGCTCTCCTGGCAGTACTGCACAGTGCAGCTGAATGCCATTAAAGAGTCTGGATAAACCCCCAGCCCGAACGCCCTTGACTGTTTAACACTTCTGTAAAAAACGGTGAACTGAAAGGACACTTCAGGCCTGTTTGCTTCTGTAAGGATATTTGGCATGTTACAGCACAGAGTACAGCACTACTGCACAAGTAGCACATTTTTTTTGCAGCACCACCATAAGGGTGCGGTACATTGCTATATGGGTTACCAGATTAACAAGGAAAGACAGGCTATTCAGTCAAAAACGATTTTAACATATAAGATGCAAATCTATTTATACAGTTAAAAGCACACGTGCTCATTTAAAAATGCACACTATTTTTCACCTGAAATGCCTATGGTGCGAGAGACACATTTGAAAATTAACAGCTAACCTATTAACCATTAACCTGACTAATAAAACCTTATTTAACATAACCCACTAATAAAATGTGTTCTCCACTGCAGAATTAGGCATACTCTGAAAACCATTTAAATGTGTGTGCAGATTTTTTTTTCTTCTCTTCTCTGCCTGATTCTCCGTGTTTTTGTGCACAGTAACTGCAAGAAGAAGGAAGTCAGATTTGCAACAATTGCAAATGTATAAGCGAAGCTATTGTTGAAGAGTAGGAGGATGAGAGATGATGGATTTCATTGGGACACGTCATACAGAGGGCTGAGAGGAAAGTTTTAGTGGGCAGTAACGGGGAAAAAGAGAGGAGACATTTTCTGCACTACTGGGGAGAAGACCTGGCTGTGGGGCTCCTGACTGAATGCAGATTCCTGTGTCCTGCTGCAGTCGAGATTGGGGAGAGCTGAAAGAAGGACCTTTCCACTGGCTGAGGCATTCCTATCTGCAAAAGCTGAGAATTCCAGGCAATGACCCCGGTTTGAGAAGGCAAGCGTTCCTTTTTGCTGGAGTTAATCTTCAAGGGAGTCACATTCACAAAGAGAACAGCCAAAGAGAACAACTAAAAAGATAAGGTAATGAGAAGTGTGGGAGCTGAGTGTGTACGGTAATATGCAGTCAGTGTAGGATTCCTGTGCGTGTCTTAATCAAATAACAATGTTGCAATTTGAGTTCTGTTCTCCGCCACGCTCTTTGCAGTGTGTCATAGACAATGCTTTTACTGTACCATTTTATTTATTTCTGTAAAGAATGAGATCGTGTTTAAATGCAACTTTTATAATACAGAAAAATATTTGAAAACAGACGGGTGGTGTATTTTCTATTTACCATTACAATGCCGATGATGTGGGGAGATTTTTAAACAGTGCAATGGTCATTTTAAGACAGATGTGTGCATGTCAGAATCAGTATGAATAATTGTGAGTGACTGTAGCATAGCTTGTTGGAGGTACATGAGCCAACGGGAAGAGAGACTCTCTGAACATAGCTCCCTACCGTATATAAGGTAGTGGAAATTACCACAAGACTACCACATATAGCTCTCTGTCGTAAATGAGTCAGTGAGTTCGCCCATGGTGGCACACCAACACTATCACTGGAAAATGTGGTATTCCTAGAATGCAGGTCTGAGGTCTCTCTAGTGATCACACGAAAAATCTAAGCAAAGATAAGGGATTCTGGACATTGGGGCCACAAATAAAACAAGGGAATTATGCTCACCAAAATACCACCAACCACGTATACCAAATATGCAGGTCTGGGTGCTGAAATAATGCATGTCCATTGTATTATTGTTGCACATGGCCAAATCTGAATACAAAGAGTGATTATTGCTAAGTTATTTTTCGGCGGTAATAAAATACCGTCAGGCCCCAAATCTCCACAAAATACCCTACATATTTATGGTGCGTTGCAGGCCGGGAAAGTGATCATAGAGTACCTACTGGGCGTGGCAAGCGTGTCTCACACTGCCATTTGCACATTAAAGGGAACCCATTTTATAATAGCAGTGTGCCACTAAAAACGAATTTCAGAATGTCACAAAGGGAAACCACATTCTCAGATCTAGTGAAATATTTAGAGGCAAAGTTATTTGCACATGGGAATTGGTCTTCGAATAGCACGTTAGAATGGAGTAACCGCATTCAGGGTGAGGTGCAGAAAGAAAAACTAGACAATATTTTTGCAGAAGGCAGCATAATTCAGGTCTGCCTTACAAGATTATTGAATGCAGCCGATAAAAGTGCAGAGAAAGACTGTTTAATACGGCTATGCGGCAAAATATGGTTTATTTTAAACAAGTCCCTGCGAATGCAAGAGAATGATACTCAGCTAATTAACAGGTTAAAGACTGAATTAGAGGGGGCAAGTAAAAATCAGGAAATGTTGAGAGCAGAATTGGATGTATGCCAAAAAGACATGCAATTAAAATGCAGAGACTTTGATACTCAGTTATCCAAAAGCAAGAAACAATTTGAAGATAGTGAGCAAGAATTGGCACACTTAAAAGCCTTAGTGGATCACGTTAGGCAAGATAAAGATGAGGTTGTTTCAGAAATGCAGATTTTACAAAAAGAACATTGTGAAAAAGAAGGTGATCTCCAGAGTGCAGAACAAGAAATGATTAAAATGATCCAAGAAAGAGACAAGAGAAATGAAGAGTTCAATGAATGCCAAATGCAAATGTGCGATATGCAGGAGGTGATTAATAAAATGAGTGATGAAAATAATTATTTGCATGATGAAGCCAACAGACTCCTTAAAAAGTGTAAGGACTTAGAACAGCAAATGTGCATTCCCAGGTCCCAGGAGAGGCGGCAGGGTACCACATTCAATGGAGTGGAGGTGAATTCTAGCTCTGCCCAAAGAGCTAGTGCCCCAGTGACTGGGCCGGTGACTGAACTTGGTTGCAGCGCCCTTGGGGGATTTGATACTCCCATTGGGGGCAGCCACCAATCTCATACACCTGAAAACAGGATTGAATCACAAAATAGTGCAATTCCATGCATTGCAACAAGTAGCCCCATAAAAATAATGAAATCCATTAAAGCCCTGATCAAACCATTTAAAAAGGGAGGTGAATGCTGCATTGAGGATCACTTAGAAGCGGTACATGACATTTTTAAAGCACTCCAGATACCTAGGGAACAGTACAGACAATATTTTCATTTAACTTTAGATGCCCCGACGGCCAGCATCATAAGGGGATTAAATGAACAGCAGAATATGACATGGCTGGAGTTTGAAAAAGAAATTAGGCGTCATTTTTCTCCTTTTCAGTCATTGCAGGAGGCAAAGAAAGTCGCGTACACAATTACTGCTGGACCTAATACATCCCCTCGCCAATTTTTACAAGACTTAAAAAGAGCATTCTCTCGCTTTGATGTATCTTTTGACTCAAATTCCAATGAGTTTAAAACTGCATACTTCTATGGGCTACAGAAAGACATCATATCCCAATTGGTCCGTGAATTTGACCGTGACAAGTCCCTTGAATGGATTGTACATCAAAGCACAAAGCTATATGAGGTACTCTATTGTCAGGGTAGAGAAAGTGATAAAATGAAAGATACCAGGCCTAAATCTAAAGAACCCTCAGCCACAGTAATGGAAATCAGGTCAGCCAAAATGTCCCTTGAGTCTGCTCAAAGTCAAGGTAAAAATAATGTGACACCTGAACAAAGGGGTAATCAACAAAGATCGCCATTTCCTGTACCAATATTCCAAACACATGATCCTAGTAATAGAGAGAGCTACATCAGCCCTAGGTATTTAGGGGATAGACCCCGGGTAAGATACCGGTCTGATATGGCAGGTATGAACAATAACCAGAGACAAAATCAAGATCAAAGAAATGATGGTCCCTACCAGTCATTGGGGACACAGAGCAGATTTGATCCCAGCACCATGATATATGGTAATCAGGATAGGCCCCGATATGTGGATCGATTTACTGATAATGGAAATCAACATAGGGGCCAGTACCCACAATCTGAGAGACAGGACATGAGGCAAAACGTGAACTACAGTCCACGCCAGTACAATGATTCCCCACCAGGGGACTATAATCAAAGGATGGGTGCAACCCGCTCCCCTCCACAAATGAATCAAGAGTTCAGAAACCATCCCAACCGGTATCAATCACCTGAGAGGTATCAGAATAGATCCAATCAGGGGGAAAACAACCAATATCGACCTAGGCCACAGAAAGAGGATCCTAGAGAGATGGAAAGGTTCCAGTGCCTTGAGGCCCAAGTGAAAATGTTAGCTGAGCAAATAGGAAAGCTCTATACAGCGCAAAAACAACCTTCCAAAGAGGGGGCTGATGGCCATAGCAATGACCGGGGGGCTTCCGAAAAGTGACTAAGTACTCATGATAATCGCAGTGCCAAAATGACAGATTGCTCTGATATAATTTTGCATAACAACTCTGAGATGCCTAATGGATTAAAAATGAAAGTACCAGTAAATGAAATTGTGACAGAAAGTGCAAATATTTCTAAAAAAGAGGTACGGTTTAGCTTAGAGCTAAATAAAACAGTAAAGATTTGCACAAATGAAAAAGAAACATTAGGAATTCCAAAAGAACAAAGGAACAGATTTAAGAAAAATGACTCATGCATGGGGAATACCAGTGAACAGGGAGTAAGTGGGGATGCCATAGATCCTTCCCTGGGCAAGCAAAACAATGACCAAACACGGACAGAAAAAGGAAATACTCACAAGGAGGGTACAAGTCAATCACCTGAAAAATTCTTTGAGCCACATTTTTTTGAAGAGGCTGAAAGGGCTGGTATTACACTAAATGATCACAAATGCACAGAATTAAAAAATGACAAATTGCTGAATGATGTTGTTACACATGTTCAGTTGGAAGGTTGTAATGTGGTCTCTGATGTTACCCAGATGGATGGGCGAACAGTGGCCACACTCCAAAAAACCTCTGAACATGGAGAAATGAATAAAATATCTCGCACAGAAATGGGTAAAAAGGAGGGAAAAATGTCTTTTCATTTACCAATGTGCTTAGCCAAAAGTGAAAAAGACCTGAGAAAGGTGAGCCCTGAAATCAGTAAGAATTCACATTTCTTATGTGTATTAGAGGAAGTTGAGGACAGATATTATGCACCCATCACTGTAGAAGAAAAGTGCCACACCTTTGCTATGATTGACACTGGCGCACAGGCCACAATTATGTCCAAGGAGCTGGTAAAGAGTATCAATGAAGGGAGGCCTCCACAGAGTCAGATCACAGTGAAGGAAAATCAAGGCCCAGTGCATAACTTTAATGGGGAGGAGGTGCCCATCATAGGTGTAACTGAGGTTGACATAAAAATAGGAAAGCACAGAATGAAACAAGAGGTATTGATCACATCTATTTGTGAAATTCCATTTCTGATGGGGACAGATTGCCTGAAAAGATTGTCTCCTCTCCTAGATGGGGTGAATGGAGTGCTGTTGTCCTTAACCAAAAAACCATTGAGGCCTAAGAAGCTAAAATCACAAAACAGCAATATAAAAGAATGTCACACCGTTGCCAAAACAAATGATGCTGTGGAGGTAAATCTCCAGAATAGCTGCATACCTAGTGTCACTGTTATATTAATGTGTCAAGACAAAGATCAGAGCGACAATGAAAAACTACCTGTACAAATATACTTGGACCCAAGGAAAGATTGGCAGACTGCCATAGATGAGCACACATTACGTTTCTATTTAAAAGAGAAAACATGCAAACAGAATATTGTTACTAAAACAGATTCAGAAAAACACATTACCACTCTGGCAGAAATACACATGGAAGATGAGCAACCATGGGTTCATGTTGGTATAAATGATTATCTTAAAACAATAAAAGCCACTTTAGCGCTTGGACATGAAAGGAGTTTCATTAATGAGAAATTGTTGCAAAAAATTATGGAGAGGGAAGAAATCCCGAAATTTAGGATTAAAAACCAATATGTTTCTGGGTTGGACAATCCAGACTTTGAAAACCGAATTGCAGGCAGATGCATGCTTAAAATTAGCATTGGGCAGAAAACAATTTACCATAATGTATGGATAATGAATGGAGCACAAAATGAATTTTACATGGGCAATGACATCATGCACAGAATGTGTATGGTGTTAGATTTCCTTAATCAAAAAATATGGTCACGCCTAGGTGGGCCGGCACCTGAATTTGAAGACAAAAGAAGGGCTTATCATTGTGCACAACTGGTTCCTTATGCCATCGAATTACAAATAAGGAAAGATACTATTATTCCTGCATTTACAAAACAGTTTGCAATAACACTGAAATGCAAAAATGGGCAGCAGATGAAAGGCTCTGATGCATTTGTATGCCTGAATGAATCCATAAAACAGCAAGGCCTGGATTATGAATACATTCCATTGGTAGACATTGGTGAGGGATCTGTAAAAATCATGGTAAATAATAAAGGTTATCAGGATATTCATTTAGAGGAAAACTCCCCATTAGGAATGGCCATACAAAAATCACATTATACGGCAGATTTAAATAACATGGTGATTGGGAATATTCCTGAAAAATATGTAGATGCCAAGGGCGAGTTGCCAGAACACCTGGACTCTCAGCCCAAAGGAATATTTAAAATTCATTCTGTGTATCCTTATGATTCAAATGAGACAGTGTGCTGCCATCAAGAGGATTGCATAATATTTAATTTAAATGAAAATGAAACAGGAAATCAGCCCATTGAAGTGGAAGCTGATATGCCAAAATATTTAAAAGTGGCAGCTCTACAAAAAGACACAGCCACACAGTTAGAGGAAAGCGCTGAGATTCCTTTACCAGAAGAGATTCCAGAATTTTCCAGAATGGTAGAAGAGCAGATCTCCTTAGCGGATGCATGTGGCAGCGATGAGGATCGACGCAATCTGAGGGAAATATTTATGGAGTTTAAGGATGTATTTGCAAAAGATGCTTATGATTGTGGTTTAACTGATTTACATGTGGCAACACTACCAGAAGGTTGTAGCAGAAATCCAGTGTTTGTACGCCAGTATAGACTGCCGCTGGCATGTTTAGAATCATTGGCAGAGATTATTAAAAATTTGGAATCACGGGGAATAATCAGGCCCATTCATAGCACATCCAATACGCCTATTTTAGGTGTGTTAAAGCCAAATGGTCAATGGCGGCTGTGTGCAGACTTAAGAGAGTTAAATAAAAGAGTACCAGTATCTAGATGGCCACTACCATTCATTGATCAGGGCCTAGCTCAGATACATGGTTCAAATGTATTTACCACGTTAGATCTCACATCTGGATATTGGTGTGTGCCATTGGCAGAGGAGATACAACACTTATTTTCCTTTACATTTGACAGGACTCAATATGCCTGGCTTAGAGCTCCGTTCGGGTACATCAATAGTGGGAGTGAATTTGGCATATTTTTGAGAAAGGCCATGCCGGATGCAGCGGAAAGAGGAACAATAGTTTATGTGGATGATGTCCTGATAAAAAATGAAAGCCTAAAAAGCCATTTTGATGAAATAAGACATGTACTTGGCCAATTGCAGAAAGCAGGCGCCAAAGTATCTTTGCAAAAAGCACAATGGTGCAAGAAAAAAGTGAACTTTCTAGGGCATGAAGTGACTGAACATGGGCTAGATCCACAAAGGAAGAAAATAGAGGCCATACAAAGATTAAAAGATCCTAAAAATGTGAAAGGAGTAAAAAGTTTATTAGGGATGACAGGCTATAACAGAAAGTTCATTGAGAATTATGCAGAAATCACTCAACCATTGACTAAACTGCTTAAACTAAATACTCCCTGGAGATGGGAAAGAGAGCAGTCTGATGCAGTGGCTAGATTGAAGGAATGTCTTGTAAAGGCACCATGTTTAGCATACCCCATACAGGACAGGGATTTCTTTATAGAAATAGGTTTTTCTGAACATTGTATGTCAGCAGTGTTATCACAAAAACACGATTTGAATCACAAAACCATTGCATATGCAAGTAAGGCATTTTCCCAAGTTGAAATGAAATTTAATGAATGTGAAAAGGCCCTATTAACCACTGTGTGGGCGCTACAACATTTCCGCCCCATTGTTCAGGGAGAAAAGGTGATTATTGAAACAAATCATCAACCTTTGCAATTTTTAGAGAGTAAAAGAATTAGATCAGGCAATCTAGCGCAATCCAGAATCACTTCATGGACGCTGGCATTACAAGGTTTTCCCGTAGAAGTGAGATATGGACAAAATAAAAAGAGCCCAATTGCTCAAGGGTTAGCTGACTTACATGACTGTGCAGCTGAACAAATACCAAATGAAATGGAAGTGGAAACTAGTTTGCAGGAATTTGAACAATCATCACACAAAGCTTTTGATGAAAAAACATGCAAGGATTTGCCAACTGTATATATGGATGGTTGTGCTTTTCACATTGAAAATGACAGTAATAAACAGTTAGTGGCAGGAAAAGGAAATGTCTGGTTGAAATGTGAAGGCGTCCCCAGTATAGGGATGAGGATTGGAGATAGGAGCAGTCAGGTGGCGGAATTGGCAGCCATTTATAAAGCAATTGCTACTGCAGTTGATAAAAAGTTCAGTGAAATTGTCCTGGTGACTGATTCGGACTATGCACGGAATAGCTTTGTGGAGTATTTGCCTGGTTGGAAAGCAAGAGGCAGGGTTACATACAACAAAAAGCCACTTAAACATGGAAAAATGATACAAGCCATAGACAAATTGGTGTCAGAAAATAATTTAACAATATACTGGAGAAAAATTCGTGGGCATTTAAAAACACCAGGAGAGGATAAGGAGGGAAATGATAAGGCAGACCATCTGGCTAAGATTGGGGCTGTGATGGGAGAATTGCTACCTATTGATTATTTAATGGGTGAAATACAAATTGATGCAGTCACACGTTCTAAAGCACCAAAGGAGGTAGATCAACCGGTGGTGCAGTGGAGTCATGAAACGCCAGACCAAGATTTGATTGAGGCACAAAAGAATGATCAAATTTTGGGAATCTATTATAATCATTTGATAGATCCTGAACAAAATCCTTTAATAGAAAAAGATTGTATGGGAAAAGAAGAGTTGAGGGTGTTATTAAAGAACAAAACACGAATTAGATTACAGGATGGGCTCATGATTAGAGAGTCCATAACAGGGCAAATACAGTGGGTAGTACCCCTTTCATTCAGAGGACTAATGCTACACCATGCACATGATGCCATAACTGCAGGCCATAGAGGTTCACAAAAAACATTAGAAATACTAAACGATTATGCTTACTGGCCACATATGTCCCAAGATGTGGAATTATATACTAGAGGATGTCTAGTATGCGCCCAATTTAAACCTGCTTCACCAATGCATAGAGCACCATTGATGAAAAGAGGCCTAACTCTCCCATGGTCAGATTTGCAAATAGACTATGTAGGTCCTTTAAAAAGGTCGAGCAGGGGACACCGTTATATTTTGAGTGTGGTATGTTTGATGTCAAAGTGGATTGAGTGCATTCCTGCACCAGATTGTAGTGCGCAAACAGCAGCCACATTGCTGGTGAACCATGTGTTCTCAAGGTTTGGGTTGCCACAAAGAATTGAGTCAGACAGAGGAAGTCATTTCACAAGTACTCTAATGAGTAAGGTATGGCAAATACTAGGTGTGAAAAGGAAACTACATATCGCATATCGGGCGGCGTCTTCAGGTACAGTTGAAAGAAGCAATAGGTCCGTTGTGGATATTTTAAAGAAATTTGTGGCAGAAGCAGGTTCCAGCTGGGATTTGCGTTTACCATTGGTTTTGATGGCAATCAGATCGACTCCTGCCAAAGCAACAGGTGTTAGCCCCCATGAGGTCTTGACAGGTAGGAAAATGGTGTTACCACAACACCTACTATACAGAACACATGAGCAAACTATAGTGAGTGCATCCACAGTTCATGAATATATTGATGAACTGAGGAGGCATTTGCAACATGCATTTGCTTTTGTGCAGAGAAATCTGGAAAGAGCTGCTGACAGTGCAAAGCCATATTATGATAAAAAGACATCAGTAAAGGAATACAGTGTAGGGGATCAGGTGTACAAGTTTCATTTTGGAAAAAGTAAACAGAAAAATTCTAAATTTCTAGCGGCCTGGCAGGGGCCATTTCGAATTATAGATAAGGTCTCTCCTGTAGTGTATAAAATTTTGAAAAATGAAGGTGAAACAGCAATAGAGCAATTTGTCCATGTAAATCAAATCAAACCATGCCATCCCAGGCATGAGATCAGGCAGCTTGAGCATGTAGAAACAGATAGAGTCCCTTGAGAAAATAAATGGGTACAATCAGGAGGCAGTGACAAAGAAGTTAAAAAGTTGATTGTTATGAAGGCACATAAACACTGTAGTATATGTAAAATATAATATAAAATAAATATAAATAAATAAATAAATAAATGCACATATAAAGGAAGCTCATGGTTGGTGTGCAGAGAGAGAGTGTGTTAAATATTGAATATATGCTTGTTTTCTTGTAACTTGTGTTTAATTTCAGGAAAAAACAAAATAAAAAAAAAAAAAAAAATGAAATATTTTTACCAAGCATGTTTTATTTTTGGCAAAAGGATGAAGTTAGTATTGTGCTATGTACTTAATCTGTTTATTTTCTATTTTGATTTAGAAAACTAACATTATTTGATCGGAGGTTCCGGGACCAGAGGCCACGGGAGACGATGGAGTCCTGGAGTCCCCTGGATGAAGACCAAAAGATGCCTGCCTCCAGGTGGAGGTGAAGACAAAATAACCGGAATGCCAAAAGAGATGACTACTGTGGATTCAAGATTGCCAAGATGAAAGAGTACTCGAATGAACCGAATAACATCGCTGGTCGGGACATACCAAAAGAGACAAAACAGAAGTTCCGGCATATGAAGTTCCACGTATTTATTATTTTAATTATTTATTTTAATTTGTTATATTAATTATTTGTTTTAGTTAGTTGTTTTATTTCTTTGTTTTTAATGGACTTGGAAAATCTAAATATAAAGTAATGCCACTTCAACTGAGAAGGCAAATGTGGAACATTTTATGAACTGATGGACTCAGACGAAGTGTTGATTGCAAATTTTTCATTGATGCACATGAATATTCATTTTGTTGGATTGCTATATTGTAAAAAAAAAAAAAAGAGAGAACAAGTTGTTTTTAGGAATTGGCTTGGATTATAGCCAAGTTCTAAAAACAAAAGGAGGGTATATGTAAGGATATTTGGCATGTTACAGCACAGAGTACAGCACTACTGCACAAGTAGCACATTTTTTTTGCAGCACCACCACAAGGGTGCGGTACATTGCTATATGGGTTACCAGATTAACAAGGAAAGACAGGCTATTCAGTCAAAAACGATTTTAACATATAAGATGCAAATCTATTTTTACAGTTAAAAGCACACGTGCTCATTTAAAAATGCACACTATTTTTCACCTGAAATGCCTATGGTGCGAGAGACACATTTGAAAATTAACAGCTAACCTATTAACCATTAACCTGACTAATAAAACCTTATTTAACATAACCCACTAATAAAATGTGTTCTCCACTGCAGAATTAGGCATACTCTGAAAACCATTTAAATGTGTGTGCAGATTTTTTTTTCTTCTCTTCTCTGCCTGATTCTCTGTGTTTTTGTGCACAGTAACTGCAAGAAGAAGGAAGTCAGATTTGCAACAATTGCAAATGTATAAGCAAAGCTATTGTTGAAGAGTAGGAGGATGAGAGATGATGGATTTCATTGGGACACGTCATACAGAGGGCTGAGAGGAAAGTTTTAGTGGGCAGCAACGGGGAAAAAGAGAGGAGACATTTTCTGCACTACTGGGGAGAAGACCTGGCTGTGGGGCTCCTGACTGAATGCAGATTCCTGTGTCCTGCTGCAGTCGAGATTGGGGAGAGCTGAAAGAAGGACCTTTCCACTGGCTGAGGCATTCCTATCTGCAAAAGCTGAGAATTCCAGGCAATGACCCCGGTTTGAGAAGGCAAGTGTTCCTTTTTGCTGGAGTTAATCTTCAAGGGAGTCACATTCACAAAGAGAACAGCCAAAGAGAACAACTAAAAAGATAAGGTAATGAGAAGTGTGGGAGCTGAGTGTGTACGGTAATATGCAGTCAGTGTAGGATTCCTGTGCGTGTCTTAATCAAATAACAATGTTGCAATTTGAGTTCTGTTCTCCGCCACGCTCTTTGCAGTGTGTCATAGACAATGCTTTTACTGTACCATTTTATTTATTTCTGTAAAGAATGAGATCGTGTTTAAATGCAACTTTTATAATACAGAAAAATATTTGAAAACAGACGGGTGGTGTATTTTCTATTTACCATTACAATGCCGATGATGTGGGGAGATTTTTAAACAGTGCAATGGTCATTTTAAGACAGATGTGTGCATGTCAGAATCAGTATGAATAATTGTGAGTGACTGTAGCATAGCTTGTTGGAGGTACATGAGCCAACGGGAAGAGAGACTCTCTGAACATAGCTCCCTACCGTATATAAGGTAGTGGAAATTACCACAAGACTACCACATATAGCTCTCTGTCGTAAATAAGTCAGTGAGTTCGCCCATGGTGGCACACCAACACTATCACTGGAAAATGTGGTATTCCTAGAATGCAGGTCTGAGGTCTCTCTAGTGATCACACGAAAAATCTAAGCAAAGATAAGGGATTCTGGACATTGGGGCCACAAATAAAACAAGGGAATTATGCTCACCAAAATACCACCAACCACGTATACCAAATATGCAGGTCTGGGTGCTGAAATAATGCATGCCCATTGTATTATTGTTGCACATGGCCAAATCTGAATACAAAGAGTGATTATTGCTAAGTTATTTTTCGGCGGTAATAAAATACCATCAGGCCCCAAATCTCCACAAAATACCCTACACTTCCCAGCTGTGAAGCAAGGCTCGTGAGTTTTGCGTGCTGTGTATTTTCTCTTCCACGCTTCTGTATCGTTGAGTATTATTTCCAACAATTCTTGCTGCACCTGCATATGTAAATGGCCCCTTTGCCAATTTAAATTCTACAAGATCTACTTCCGGTACCTACACAACGTGGGGCATAGAAGGAAAAGTAGTGCTGATGTTGCATTATAGCAAATTCACAAAGAAAACAACTGGGATTGATCTGGAGAAGCCTGGAGCCTTTCGGAGGCGCGTACCACCACATGTGATTCCCTAAGATTTTTCCAAGGTCTTCTCAGAGATGCTCCAGCCATCTGCAGATTGGCTCCAGTTTAGGCATTTGCCTGATTCTTACATCCTCCTCCCCTTTAATCCTGTGCAAATCTCTGCGAGAAATGCTGTGTGATAATTTGCTGGATTATGGTTAAACGCCCTCTACGTTAGGCAGATGTATTAAGGGAAATGCCAAATGCAGAAATCAAAAATATTCTATGTGGGATGTCTTGTATTCTGCCTCAATGTAGTTAATTCACTAGTTTGGTAGTAACAGATGAGGATTTCCATAAATACCCTACAAAGTAGTTATATATATTTAAAAACATCTAATGCCACACTCATTTTGGGGATCCAAAAAATTGGTTCAAATAGCTGTCTTTTGCTGTATAATATTTTAAATAAGCATAAGGTATATACCACTTTAAATACACATAAGGACCTTTCATGACTCTTTTGTGAATTGCAAGGCAAATATGGTGGGAAGGTTGCCATGAGAAATGGCCACTTATTAGCTCCTTTAAAAGTCTCGAAAAAATGTGTTTTAGCTGCAGAGCATTCGTGCTTCCCTTCGGTACATGAAAACATCGTTTTAGAAATGGCAGAGGCCTTTTTACATTGTCTAAGGTAACGACTGCAGGAACTCAATTAGATATTTTACCTAATAATACGTAGATTTTAGCTGCATGTTGTATTCCTATTGAATACAGCATACAGTAATTAAGTCTGGCAGGCACATGATCAAGATGGAGGTAAACGCAGGTAATATTCTCAAATACTGCTTTTCATCATTGCCGCCAGTCATAATGAGGGTTCAGTTTAGAGGTTGTTTTGTAAATCCTCTTTAGAAAATAAACCACACATTGCTCTGTATTTTATTCTGAGGCACATCACTATTAGACAACATATGACGGCATCTGCATGGAAATGCAGCACTATTTGAAATGCTATCCTCGACCTTCCGACAGAATGGAAATGTCAAATCTGAATTTGTCCTCAGGCAACCTAGCAATTGAAGTTTCAGAGATAACACTAAACACCATAACATCCAACACCTTACTGATCATTTCATTGAGAAGGTAGAATACAAGAATTGCAGCCTAATTTAAAAGCTAAAGGACAAAAACACATTGAAAACACATAAAAAGAAAGTGGTGATCAACAGAGGCAGCATCAAATAGTCTTGCTGTTCTCAGCTTTACCCTTCTTTTCGGGGCTTTTACTTACAGGGTCTGGGAATGCCTTCACTCCTCAAATGTATTCAAATCAATTGCACGTATCCTGACCTATATATATATATATAATTAATTAAAGATGCCCGTGTATTATGGGCTTGGCAGGCACACAGCACCAACGACAATGACACCTTGCCCTGTGATTCCGCTTTTCATTCTTGTTGGGCTTTGAGCAGACTAATCTTTATCTCTAGAAGCAAATGATAAAACACTTCATCACAAGGTCCAGTGGGCATTACCATCATCATATTTCCCTAGAGCAATATACAGCCTTTCATCATAAGAGAAAAACATATTAATTAGCTGTTCCAGGCATACCATATAACATATGCTTATTTAGAACTCTGCTTTCTCTCTCTCTCTCTCTCTCTCTCTCTCTCTCTCTCTCTCTCTCTTTCTCTCTCTCTCTCTCTCTCTCTCTCTGTCTCTCTCTATCTCTCTCTGTCTCTCTCTATCTCTCTCTCTCTCTTCTCTCTCTCTCTCTTTCTCTCTCTTTTAGTACCATTACATATTTCATTTTTTTAAACAGCTTCTTTACTGAGAATGCACACCAACTACTCTCCCAAAATACCCTTTATATACCTTATATAAGAAACTAAACTAAACGAAACTAAACTAAACTTTGTAAAGGGTGCCACTCAGTTTAAAACCAATGATCTGCTGTTTCTGTAAGCATGTAGGTGAACCTCCAACAACCACACAGAGAAATAACAAGCTTCTAAAGAAAAAGGCTTGGTACATACACCCTTTTGTGAGAAGAACAAGAGGTTTATTTGTATATTAAAAAGGAAATGGTGACACTGCCATTGTAAGTGCACTGCTGAAGAGCACGTTTTCTTCTTCAAAGCAAACAGCATGATATAACTACACAAATAAAATCATTTACTGTGACGTTCACGGTATACAGTGTTCATCCCTCACCCCTCACTGGCTGCCACCACACATACATGCTAATAATTACATATGAACCCCCAGTCCATTGACTCTTAACCTTGAATGATGTTAGGTGATTGGCTAGGTTAATTAAAGCACTGCCCGTGCACTGTGGGCTAATCACATTCTGTGCACCTGGCTGTCAACCTGAGCTCAGTGGATAACTTTGAGGTCAGTCTGGTCCTTGCAAATAAAGGAAACTCTTATCTCATCCCAGACACACAGACCCGCCTGGCAGGCCTTACTGTTGCAATCTTATAAGAATTGGCATCACACTTTGCTCTCCCTGGTACAAATCACAGGCCTCATTGTCCTCTGTTCCTCCCTTATCGGCTGCTCCCCCCGAGGGGCAGCCTGGATTTCTTGCAAGTCCCACTAATCAGTATAGTCTGTGAAGGATTTTGGAATTTTACTCATGGGCAACTGGTAGTTCAAATGGGATGGCCATTATCCTGTGGGTGCTGGTGTCATAAATCTCAATGGGTGTTTTGGCAACTTCAGACCTCTGCCCTGGCTCCCATGTGTTTGTGCTTCACAACCAGCAGCTGCCATACTCGTGCTAGGTCGCTCACATTCCTTTCTAATTTCGCAAAGCTCTAACAAGATACATTTGTGTGTGTGTATGTGTTCCATCCCTCACATGGAGTGAGGGTGAAGTATTCGAGCATGAGGTTGTGTTGTTCTAGACAAGAATCTGGCCTGACTTTGTATATAGTGTCACTGCTATGTTTCTCTTCAGTGATCGGGGATGTGTGCCATATGTGGTGTGCTCATGCACTTTATATACTTAACACTTCTATACAACTGTTCTTAGTTTACCTCAAATCTATATACGTTTCTACAATAAAAACGCCCCTGACTATTCATCTATACCTACAGGACTCCGCCCAGCTCCCCTGTACCCGCTTAGGTGCTTTTCTCCCGTCTACATCGTTTGGGAGGGGCTGGGATATGAACGTGTATAACAACAATCACTAAGAGTGTGTTCTGGCCACTGATTGGTTAGTAATGCCGCTGACCCATGTCAATGTTCATAGTATGCACAAGCACTATTCATTAAAAATAAAATAAATGACATACACAATTTTAGACCATGCAGCCAGGCCCCCTGGTCCCTTACGCAATTTGTTTGAACCCCAGTTCTACACACACAGTCAATCCATCTCAAAACCCCATATGAAAACTGCTTCATCTGTTTGATGGGATCTTTCTTGTAGGAGTGTCTAATTGACATTTTAAGTCCCCAAATACCAGGCCTTTTCCAACATCAGAGTTCTCTATGGCTCTCATTCTGCATTCAAACAGAACACCCACTCACTTACACAATCTATATGTGTTTCTCTGCTTGTGCTACTGTGTCTCTAGCAAACACAAACCAGACAACATGAGTCTTGTCCACATGGAGTGAAAAAGAGGCTTTGAGAGAGATAGAGAGACAATTGCGCCTTATTATGAGGTCCGCAGCAACCCACCGGTGCTACCAGCGAGTTGCTGCCAGCCTGAACACTGTTCCTGCGACCTGTTATCCTGGTGCCACCAGAACATTTCAATTTGCTGTGACCAGATATATCAGGCAGCAGGAACTGTAAGTCATCATTACCATAGAGTCCAATAGGACTCCACGGGAATGGGGACAGAGAAGCACTGGATCCATTGCTAATGGTGCCAGTGCTTACTTGATAAACATGCCTTCAGGGACCGGTACTCCTGGAAGGCCCTGTAGGCCTTCTTGTAATCTGGCTTTCCAGAAAGGGTCACGTTGCTACTAGCACCCTTTCTTCCAGACCACTATTATTATTCTAAGTCAAGGTATCTACAGTCTACATTCTGCCTTCAGTTTCTAATGAGTTACCAGCGGGAGGAGACTCTACAAAAACTTCTCTCTCCCGCAGAGTGGGGGCAGAGTAGCAGCAGAGTAGCAGTCTTTGGCAGTTACTGCAGCCACTCTCTGTTTTCCTGCATCTTAAGTCTATAGTCTGCCTTCAGTTTCCAGTGAGTTACCAGTGGGAGGAGTCTCTACAAAAACTCCTCTCACCCACGGACCGGCCATGGAGTGGCGGCAGAGTAGCAGTCTTTGGCAGTCTATGGCAGCTATGGACACCAGTTTATAGTCATAATACCAAACTTATAAATCTCGAAAAAAAAAATCTTGAAAAAAAAGGCCGAAAAAAAAAAATATCGAATTTTTTTTATGATGTTTTTTTTTTAAATGGGGGGGTTCCCCCCCAACCCCCCTTTTTACTATTTTTTTTTATTTTAACCCTTTTTTTTACTTACCTGACCCAAAAAATACATATATAAAAAAAAAAAATAGATATTTTTTTTTCGGCCTTTTTTTTCGAGATTTTTGTTATTCGAGATTTTTTTTCGGCCTTTTCACCGACCACCATGGGCACCATAGACTCCATGGACGCTACCCTGCTAAGCCCTGCTGCCGCCGAAGAGAAAGGTCGACGACTGAGGTGTTTGCGTTCATGCGCCAAGGAGAAGAAGAAACATCCTACCTGCAGCAGGAAAGCAGACTATGTGCAAGCTTTGTCAGATGGCATCCCCGCCGTCCCCGGCCTGGGCTCGGGAGGATCTAACGACTCATACTGGGCTGCCCCGGTCCAGGCAAAATCCCCAGGAGCATACCTTGTGTGGCTCAAAAGCCTTTGGGACCGATTACCATCTCGGCTCTGCGGCCTCTGCCCCCTCCGATACAGTCCGTCACTGCCTTGGCAGCCTACCCTCAGTCACAAGGAGCCAGCCAGGAAGCCGAATACGGAGCTCAATCCGGCCTTGACAGTAATATGAACTCCATGAACCCGCCTGCCCCTCCAAGAACTGCGCCAACGATCGAGGACGTACCTGTGACTCTGTCCTGTAGCGGCGAGCTGGTGGCGTGCCCCTCTCCTGTGACTGCTGATTTCGTGCTGCCCATTGGAGGAGAGATGGCGCTGAGTCGCAGAAAGGAGGGAGGGGCTAACGAGAAGGCGCTAGGGGGCTCCGGAGAAGCTCCCCAGAGCCATCCATCTTCAAACTTGGGCAATCTGAACAAATTGTCCTATCTAATGAAGTAAGAATGACAAAGGCTTTTGGCACGGAGGACAAACCGCTGGCCACACGTGCTTCACCAGAAAAGCATCCACACACACAGCCAATGCAAAGCAAAGCAAGACCATACTTAGAAAAAGTATGCCTGATGAGGCAAAGGACAACCTGCAAGTAGGAAGCACACAGCACACCCAAACCATCACGGTGAGCATGCTTTACCACAAGAACGGAAGCCACCGCTAATCCAACCTAATGAGGTTATTCAACCCATTCAACCTCAGATCTACGCGTCTGAGTCCAACGGGGAATGGCAGGACTCAGAAGAATTGAGTAGCTACTCAGACCATTCACCCACGGGCACAGAGAGCTCGGCCAAATGGGAAGGTCCTCACCCCAAGAAATGTAAAAGAGTGCCACGGCAAAAAATAACATGGGTAGCCCCGACAATCGGTCAGCACAACCAAACAAGTGGGCTGGCAAAAAAAGGAGATGAACCCTTGCCTCCGAGTAAATGCAATGATGCCCTCCAAACTTCTATACCTGGAGAGCTACATTGCAGCAATGGAAAAACAACTAGAAATAGACCAATCCACTACAGCACGATGAGAGAACTCTGGGGATCAGAGACAAGCAGCCTCACTAACTTTTCAAGATGTAGAGTGTCAGACTTTGCGCACTGGGAATTAATTAAATCAAGCAACACCCAATATGATAATCAGTCTTGGGCTGAACGAAAAAGTCGATCAAATGCTCAGCTCAAAAAAATAACAAAGTTTCTGAGAGGATTACCAATCCCTCAAGAGAAACTAAAGATAAAGACAAAAAAATAGTCAACCAGCAGTGAACCGGCTGCACAACTGTGTGTGCGAAGAAAATGAATCAATACTGCCAGCCAATCTTGAAAAATCTAATAACAAGGAAAAGGATCCTCTGTTGAACAAAGACTTTCCAATCTTTGCGGACTCTAAGACAAACCAAAAAGAAACACTGAGGGGGGAGAAACAACTAGTCTTCCGCTTACCACTGTCGGAAAAGAGGCTGGCTGACAAACCACATACAAAGCCGGACCAGAAAGTGAGACCAGCGGCGAACCACTACTTTAGTTGCGCCAAGCCTAAACACACTAGGGTCACTTGTCCCTCTGTATCGACTTGTTGGAGACAACTAGTCCATCAGAAAAATCAAAAATGACAAAGGACTTTCTGATGGACGAAGCTTTAATAAACTTAAGCCAACATCTCAAGGAATCTCCGGCGAATACACCAAGCGATACCCCACCCTCAGACAGCTCTAAATACCAGAGACACGAAATCACAACGGACGCAAACACCAGTTAGGTAAAAGATCAATTCTTTTTCCTAAGACTGGAGGAACACTGCAAGAAGGCGGCACAAATTGAAAAACGGGGGCCGGGACTGCCGTCGCACAATGAACATGTGAAATCCACTGAAGGATCTCAACGACATTATCACTCAAAGGCATTGACCTCATTAAGCCACAGTCCTGTGAAAAAAATAACAAAACTCCCACAAAAACGTGTCACTCCATGTGGATCGCAGAGGAAACGATCTACCACAGAAGGCTGTCGAAAACCGAGGAGAGCCGAAATCCAAGAAACAGAAAACCAAGGTAGAGGTTCTACAACAAAATCTAGAGGCCACGCAGTGAAGAAACAAAACCCAGCTTTCAAACTTGAACAAATAAGTAACAGCAGAGAATATGTCATTCTCAACAGAAGAACAATAAAGGAACTTCTTCATAGCGTACCAAAACTCAAATCAGTGGAATCTAACGACCTACAAATAGTGGAGCCTAGTCATGAAGGCTATTACATACCTGTACATAACTTCTAGATCTGTAAAACAGATGCTACGAGACTCCATGGGAAATATCCTAAAATTAGGATATGATCTCAGAGAAACCAACAGACCTAGAAACCAACAACTTCAGGACACCCAAAGATTCAGTCAAAAATACTCAAGCTTGCCGACAAGAAAAGATACTAACAGGAGATATAGATCTCCATCGGAAAGCAACCGAACTAAGCGCCACAACCACAACTTCAGGAGGCGCCTGTTGAAATGCTGCAGACGACGGTAAGAAGACCATTTAAGTACAAAGACAACAAACCTCAATTTAGCAAAGCAGAAAGAACAACCCAAATTTGAAAGCAAAGCAAAGAAGAACAG
The DNA here is from genome assembly GCF_040938575.1 of Ambystoma mexicanum. NCBI lineage: Eukaryota > Metazoa > Chordata > Amphibia > Caudata > Ambystomatidae > Ambystoma > Ambystoma mexicanum. The sequence goes on along the minus strand of NC_090923.1, from coordinate 249,505,827 downwards.
CAAGAGGCGGCCGAGAAAACTGAAAAAATACCCCTTGGTCCACTGACATCAATAAAAATAACATTTACGAAGACCATCAAAAAAGAACCAGAACAGTCAACCGAAAGGCGAAAACTTAATTCTTTCCAGAATCTATGGGCTTGGCTTCCGAAGAATCTTGCCATCCAAAGGAAATAGCAATCCAAGACAACCCAGAAACTCGACTCAACAACCCAACAAATAAACGCCAACTCAACCATCAGACTAGGCTCATGGAACATACAATGGTTCTCCAACCTCACAGTCCTGGGAGATATAAATGTGGCTTCTTTTGATATCCTGTGCCTCCAGGAAACGTGGTTAACAGAGAAGCCAATTCTAAATGGGTTTGATCTAGATTTCACTCCAGCAAAAAAAGGTACAAAATGGTGGCTGTCATCAGGCCTGCTAACCGCAATACACTCAGGGAAAGGGATGAAAATGACCAAAATCTTAACATCGTCTCTCTTCCTACTAACAGTTCAAGTGAACTGAAACTACTGGAATTCAGAAATAGGCAAGCCATCAGTAGCATCGGCCATTATTATGAACACTTACTGGAATCCCGATGCTATTGCCAATAACGACTTCCTGTACATGATGGAGAAAGAAATCGACCACTCATATATTGATTACGCCTAACCAAACCTCTTCATCTGTGGGGATTTAAACGCAGTCTGCACAAAGAAGTCTACACGTCCTCCTGGAACCCAGGCAGAGATGGGTGGTAAAGCTTGGCTTTCTCTGATGTCCTCTAGAGACCTGGTTAATCTTGACAACACCTACGCTTGCACAAACCGCACTCCAACCTGGGAAGGCAGCAACTCTTCGGCTACAATTGACTATATTTTCGCCTCAAACCCCGTTACTTGAGCCAATTGCATCCTTCCACATTTTTAAAACTTCTGCCAGCGACCACAATCTACTGAGTAGAACATGGCCATCCTTTTTTGTGGAAAAAGTCATGCTCAATTCCAATTTGGAAGTAAACACCAAAGGGAACTGTCTTTCATTGAGTGCAAATAACATCATCACCCTGACCAATAACTATGTCCAGTCTGCAATATCGGAAGAGGCAAATTCTCAACCGGACTACTCCTCGCTGCTTTACATCTTCAAAAAACCAAAATTGAACCGAGGTATGGACACAGAAAAGTCTATCCATAAATATGATACAATACTGGTCGTAAAAAGACACCCCTTAAGAAAATTAAGAAGACTGTTAGCTCATAACAGCTCTGAGGCAAACAGACAAGCTCTAGCTGCCACGCTCAAGCACTATAAGACCTGACTGAAATCCTACCGCCTCACCTTGTATCAAAAGGACTCGGAGGAAATGTTGAGGATTGTCTGTGGCAAAAATTGTCACAAATTTTGGGCCCTGATCAATTCTACAGATTGAACTACGAGCGACACATTAATAAATAACATAGGAGAGATATTTGGATGACACACTATAAAAGCCTCTTCTGTGATCCATCTGTGGTACCAAAGAGCTTACAGGAACAAGACATGTTTCCTTGGGTGGAGCTACATGACAGACAGGAAATCTTGGAAGTCCTAAAGAAACTTTAAAACTCAAAAGCCCCAGGCCCTGATGGGCTGACAAACATGTATTTGAAACAGCATCCGGAGGAATGGTCATTGTTCATCAGCCAAGTTTTCCAAAGATCCACAAAAGCCAAGGGATTACCTAAATCTTGGACTTGCTCAGTAGTAGTTCCTATCTTTTAAAAAAGGAAATAGAGATGATCCTAAGAACTTTCGTCCCATCGCACTACTGGACGTGATTGAAAAAGTATATGGGTCATTGCTACTACGCCAATTTCAAACATGGGCAAGTGGTGCACCTTTTGACGACTGAGTCCAGTCCGGTTTCAAGAAGAACATTGGTACTAATATAAACATACTAACCCTGAGTATCTTGAAAAGTAAAGCGTTGGCAGGAGGTCCACAAATTTTCATGGCTTTCATCGATCTAAGTCAAGCCTTCAATCAAGTAGGTAGACCGAGATTGTGGGAGAAGCTAAGGACATGGAATTGCCCGGCTGAAATACTATTACCAATTATAGCACTCCACAATAACACCAGATTGCAAGTTCGCCTAAACCACCATGGGTCTCTATCTGAAGAAATACTCCCAAATCGCGGGGTAAAACAAGGCTGCCCTCTGGCCCCGGCACTCTTTTTGCCTACATGGGAGATTACAAAGAAACAGAGGCTATGGTCATAGCCTTCCCCCCTCTACTTGGTCAGGTAAAAATACAAAGGATCTTGTATGCGGATGATACCATTCTTCTTGACCAAACAGCCATTGGCCTCAGAGACAGCTGTCCAACTTTTCTGAATACATCACAGAAAACCATCTAGAAATTAACAAATCAAAAACAATAATCTTATCAATTGGAAAGGGGAGAGGAAAAGCAGACAACTTCATCTGACGCCTGGAGGGTGAACGCATTGAGAAAGTAATAGACTTCAAGTATTTGGGTATCACGCTAGACAGTTCCCAACACGAGAGTGCCATGCAAAACTCCTTGCAAGAAATAACAAAGAGCCTAACATCTCAGGCAAAAGCCATTGATAAGAAGTTTGGCTGTTTCTCAATAGTACCGGTCATAGACTTTTACAAAGCAAAGGTTGTTCCATCTCTCGCATATGGAGTGTAAGCTATGCCAAGCCTACCCAAGAAGATCTGGGTAACACTCGAAAGCCATTTTTGGAGGAAAGTGCTGAATTTGCCAAACTCTACACCCATGGTACTAATAAGGCTCAAACTGAGTCAGCTGTCATTACAATCGGTGGTGGAAAGAAACACCATGATGTTGTACAGGAAACTCTTGTTGAATAACTGCTGCAAGTTACTGGCATCAATTAACATCGATTTGGAGGGGCGACGCTGCACCGTTCTAAACCACTGGACAGCAGAACAAGAAGATAAATTAGAAGTGATCCAATGCTGTAAACAAGACCTGATTGAAAATCCCACAATGATTCACAAAAAAATTAATGAATTAGACTGGATTACAACGTGTGAGCAGGCGGCAACCAATAAACTGGTTTCGCACCTCCCGTGCGAGACTCAGAAACTTCATGTGCTACAACCATTCGTGGGTAAATACCCAAACTGGAAGCTAAGAAACATCTTTTTAAGAGCACAATTAAATCTTCTCCATATCAATGAAATTCTGGCCATCTGAGGCATGTCGAGCTCAAACAAAAGCAGATTTTGCAAAAACCCAAACAAGGTCCAAACAACGAGGCACCTCCTTCTATCATGCCCAGGCATGGAGAATATCAGGCAACCCTACTTGAAGACCATCTTAGCCTCATCTCACATTTTTGACGAAGATCTCTGGTGGTCAAGACTAATTGGCGGCCGAAAGGCAGCATGGGCGATTGCTAGTGTGAAAATAATGGACTTAATTTTGGCAATGGCAGACAAAGAAATGTAGACCAAAGACAGAAAGTTAAAGCATGCATTCTTGTAAAAACCTTGAGGGTTAATCAAATATAAAAAAAATAAAAATAATGCCCAATGTAAGAAAATACAGAGAGCGAGAAATGAGAGGCAGAGCAAGTGCTACACTTGACCTTTCCCCACATGCATAGAGAAAAGGTCAGTCATAAGGTCTGATATTTAAAAAAAGGGTTTTCATTGGGAAGTCCCATTGAAAAACACTTTGTAAATCATTCTATTAAGTGTAAATGCGAGACAGTGAAAGCAAATTAAGTGAATGAGAGAGAGGGTGGATAGCGCAAGTGAGAATGCTGCATCAGTGTTAGGGATAATTCTCCAGAATGGCTAATTTCCCTTACCTTTCCTTTACTGGATTTCTAGGATTTTTAAGAGTGAGAGCCTTTTTTCGCACTCATACATGTGTTTTGGCTATGTGTTATACATTTTGTGCTCATGAACTATGGAGTCTCACCTACTCCACAGGCATCATCATTTTTGCTGTGTGTCACACAGCACCTTTAGTGCAGTGACACAGGGTTGTCGTTTTAGACTCCTCACTTTAAACTCCATTTTTCTGGGACTGACTACTGCCTCCCAGAACATATAAAGTTGCCAATGACTTTACTAGTCTCTTTTAAAATTCACAGACCCAGTACAAACTATCTTCCATAGAGTACTGGAAGGGTTAATACTTATCCTTTTTTTGGCTGTTTCTCATGGACCATTTTTTCGTTCCCCTTTCTCTAAGATTTGGCTGGTGGCAGTGGTATCTAACGTTTTTATTGTACCATGAGCTATGACAATAGCATCGGTACTGTTAGAGGCTATGGTTTTAGCCTCGCACTTTAATCCGCTGGACCCCGTTTACTTTTATGTGGTTCCGGCTGGGTTTATTCACCATTTCTTTTTGTAAAGGTCTTTCTTGTGTTTTACTCAGCGCACCAAACCAGGTTTGGTTCCTTTGTTTGCCGTCCTTTGGGGGGCTTCTGCACAGAAGCCCTCCTTAGGCGCCTGAGGGTCTGGGTGGACAGGATGTGAGGGAGGGGTTTTAGGCCCCCTGCACAGGGTCTCCTTTGAGACCCAAGTTGCACTCTTGTTTGATTGCCAGGACAGCCACCCTGCTGTGTGATTGACAGCCAGGCTGTGTGAATGGCGGAAAACTGCATAAAAAGCAGGTCTCTGGGACTTGGAAGGCAGAGTCACCACTCGATTGAGAGAACTGAAGAGAAGTTGAAGGAAGATGACTGCTGAAACTACTGAACCTCCCGGTGAAGCCCTGCTGTGGGTCCAAATCTCCTAAACTTTGATGACAGAGAAGATATGCAAGGAATCTTCTTCCCTTGAGTTGGTGGGACCAACCAGTTTGCCAAAGAGCAAGCAAGGCCTCCCTCCCCTGGTCGAATTTGCTGTGCACCGCTGCAGTGAACCAGATAGCCGGGAGGACAGGACCCTGTTTGGGTTTTAATGAGCGCACCTTTTGTATGTTGCTTTGCTCTGCTGCTGGTTTCTTCCCTGGGCAGCGCAGGACACTCCAGTCTTCCTCCTTCATGTCAGTCCGACAGTCGCTTCAGAAACTGTGAGCCTGCAGGATATGCCAGGAACTTCTGCCTCAGCTACAGCATTCTTCTTCTTCTAAGGTACTGTTCAAACCCGGTTGTTCATTCCGTCCGACCGCAGTGAAAGTGTTTTAAATCTTTTGCCAATCCGAGGGCTTGTCCTTCTCTGCTCTTTTAAATAACTTTTTCCTTCGACCAACATCGTTTCAAACTCTTGCCAAAGACATAACCACAAACTACTCTGAACTGCGTCACCCTCTGCAAAGACTCCGAACCATTAACATTGGCCCAGGCCTATTGATTTGAATCCTCATTGTAGTAAGCCTTTTCTAGATTGCCCTGCCTACTTACTTGTTGGTGCTATTTTGATTTTGTATAAACTTGTCTTTCCCTTCCCTCCCTTTTTAAATTGCTGGAGTGCCATTTTGCTCACACTTCATTATGAGATAAACTTGTCCAGAATTGATTGGGTGTTGTGTAGTATATTAAGATCGTGATTTTTCTGCTGCTTTACTGAACTGTTTCAAAAATGAATGTGTAAATAAATGTGTATTCTTTTACTCAGAAAGCTTGAGTCAGTGTTTGTTTGAACCATAGCAATTGCTGTCCTTTGTGTAACTTCTGATACTGCTCACTTGAGATAAGTCTGGCTGCTCAGCCATCGCTATCACATTACTGTGTAGTACAGGCTTGTAGCAAAGGTGAATTTGTACTTGCACTTGAAGTCTTAATTGTGTGTGGTGTTCCCAAAGGGCACTGCACATGATTCTGCCTAACAATTAGCATGTGGTAGGCCTCGTACGGCTAGCTAATACGATAACTAATAGGATAACTAATGCAATAATCAAATAGGACAAACTACACAAGACATTCCAGACCTTAAATGAAAATTCATTGTTTAGAAAACCTTCCCATTTTCCTAAACCTCAAAGGTGAATCTCAGAATATTCAGAGATGAACTTGTCATGTCTGAGATATAACTAACTCTGACAGGTCATTAAAGTTTTGCTAGAGGCAAGGTCCTATCTGAATGACATTGCCCCGGGTGTGTGATTCATTGACATTGGGCAAGGATATAGAAGCCCTGGCTTTTTTGATGCTTAAAATGAATAAAATGGAATCTGGTAATGCCAACTCCAAATGGGTGATCTGACAACTAGATGTCCATTTCATAAGCTCCATGCCAAATGCATAATGTACACCTGTGCCGTGCTGGATCTGTATCTTGATCTGCAATATCGGCTCTCCAGTTGCACAAAGCCAGTCACATAGGTCATTGGTGCCCATTTGACAGCTGCACTGACAGATAAAGTCAATACAGCTATGGGGTTGCAATTATGACATGCACCCCATTCCCCAAAACCACATATATATGAGAGTTAATATCATTGTGGTAGTTGTAAAAATTTAATATAAGGCAGATCTGAGTTTAAGGTATGTTGGCTAGTTGCTCTCATAATTATTACAGCCACATCCATTGATATTATACATGTTACAGTGCTGTGGGCCCAGATCATTTTCCGAAAGGTTATGTGGTGTGTGGGAGTGAGGGGCCAGTAGGCCCCCCGTCCTGGCTTTCCTTAGTACAAACTTTGACCACGTGCCTCCAATGGTGGGGAGTGCCCCCGTTGCCCTTATGTGATGCCAGCATCAGCTGGCACTTGCGTAGATGGGACCGTTGCGCAGGACACAGGGCACCCATTTTGTGACCCCTTGACTCGATCTTGGTAACTAGTCCTCACTGCAATAATACGAAAAGGCTTCTTTCCCTTTTGCAGCGCGGCACACACAGCGCACATGGCCCCGCCTTTTCTCTCACTGGGCCTCATTACGACCCTGGCGCTAAGCGAAAAACGATGGCGGTAAATGATTACTGCCATCGTTTTCCGCTAGGTCCGATTATGACCCTTGACCGTTAACTACGATGCCATTAGCGGCATCGTAGTCAACGCTGCCGCTATCTGCGCCAAGGACGCGCGCACGCGACCTCCCACACCGTACTTAGCGCCATGGCGGAAAGGTACGCGAATGCCGACCCAAGCAGACATGCACCTAACGCCATCACCCAGCCCGTTAAGTACCTTACCGCCATGGCGCTAAGTACGCCATCGCGAACCAACTGTAAATGGCCATGTAAAGTGAATCCAGATGCCACAGGTGCACAGAAACAGCACCGGTGGAGGCAATACAGACTCAGGAAGTTCAAAAAGAGCACACCCCACCCCTTCCCACACCCAGTCACACTCCACAATGATACCAATACGACTTGCAATGTTGGGGCTGGAGGACCTGATAGCAATGCAAGTGCTACTACAACAACAACAACAACAACAACAGGCAGCACAGAGGAGACGCAGGAGGAGAAGAAGGGCAAGGCAGGGCCAGCACGCAGGCAGCCCGCAATCCCACGCATCAGAGCCAGTCCATTCAACCTCACTGCTGAGCAGATCCACACCCTGTACCGTTTGGACGGGGACACCATCAACGCCATCGTAGACATGACACACAACGACATTGTCGGCATGATAGAAAGTCCAACCGCCATCCCACCCCTACTGAAGGTAGTGTCTGTACTCCACTTCCTGGCCACAGGCACCTACCAGCACACAGTGTGGCACTTGCATGGCATTTCACAACCATTATTCTCACGTACACTTATCCAAGTGCTCGATGCCCTCCTCAAGCACACAGACGACCACATCTCATTACCACGGACTGCTCAAGAGATTGCAAACACCAAAGTGGGTTTCCATGCACTAGCCGGCATAACTGGTTGCATTGGTGCCATCGACTGCACCCATGTGGAATTGGTGGTTCCACGTGCCATGGAGGAACCGTACCGCAACCGGAAACAATTCCACTCAATCAACGTGCAAATGGTCTGTGACTCCAACAAGATCATCACACATTGTTGTGCCCGATTCCCCGTATCAACCCATGATTCAATGGTCCTGAGGAACTCCACAATACCACGCTACATGAAGCGACATGCAGGCACAAGATCCTGGCTACTCGGTGAGTCTAATGTCATGACCATGGAAATGTGAAGTGGGTAGGTGAACGACGTACCAATGCATACTCCACCTGGCTGAAAGGGGGGGGGGAATGATGCATACTCCACCTGGCTGAAAGGGGGGGGGGAATGATGCATACTCCACCTGGCTGAAAGGGGGGCGGATGATGCATACTCCACCTGGCTGAAAGGGGGGGGTGATGCATACTCCACCTGGCTGAAAGGCGGGGGGGAATGATGCATACTCCACCTGGCTGAAAGGGGCGGGGGATGATGCATACTCCACCTGGCTGAAAGGGGGGCGGGGGTGATGCATACTCCACCTGACTGAAAGGGGGGGGGGATGATGCATACTCCACCTGGCTGTGAGTCGCAGAGAGAACGGAGAAAGATGATACCCTAAAGCAACCCAAACTCCACCCAACACCAGTAAACCCAATACCCAATGTATGCAGCCCTACCATGTGAATGAGGTTGTGTCCCAACCATGACACAACCATCTGCAAGTGCATTCTACAAATTCAGACCACATTGTCAACACCATCAACCAAAAGGCCTGTCCCCCATAACTGCCCACGAAGGAGGCACATGACGGACAGAAACATCAACACACCATTACACAGACAGCAGGGCCCCCAAAATGTCCCTATCAACATCAGCATTGCTCACTGGGGTCATGATGAGGCCCACAGCAATGTTGCAATGATGTGCGCATTGACATTACAGGACACGTGCCAGGCCAACAAAACAAACGGCATGAACGGACACAGTGGATGGGCACTCACAATGCACTCCACCCCTCTGCATACATTGGGTGATGGCATGCAAAACAGGCCATGAGAGCCATGAGCATATACTGGTTGCATTGTGTGAATCAATTAGTGCATTTAGAAGTGGTCCAAAGTAACAGTTGGATGCAAGCCATGGTGGCACATCATGTTCTTGATCAGACGTCATGACTGACACATACATTCTCGTCTACATACAGGTGATGCAGGCTATCCCCTGAAGAGGTGGCTCCTTACACCAGTCCGGAACCCGCAGAACCAGCACGAGGAGGACTTCAACCGTGCACATACACGTTCCCCTGTGTGGTCATTGAGCAGACATTCAGCCTATTGAAGGCACGGTTCCGATGCCTCAGCAAGTCTGGTGGGGCACTCCTGTACCGCCATGAGAAGGTGGCAAAGATGGTCATGGCATGTGTCATGCTACACAATGGGCCTCATTACAACCTTGGTGCTAAGTTCACCAACTTTACCACCATGGTGTAAACTCCGTTTACACCATGGTGGATGGCGGATTTACCGCCCCATTCCAAGGTGAGTGGGGCGGTAAATCCCCATTTCCCATTTTCCCTTCCCCATTCCCATTTTTGCCCCATAGGGCATAATGGGAGTGGGGAAGGCGCTAATTACGCTGCCGTAAATTACGGCGGCGTAATTAGCACCATGGCAGGTTAGCGCCATGGATTTTAACGCCTGCTAAAAGCAGGCGTTAAAATCAGAATCAGGCGTTAAGGGTTAACGGTGGCGTTAACCCTTAATGCCTGAGTTGTAATGAGGCCCAATATGTGCGTCAGACGAAATGTGCCCCTGCCCCCTGACGCAGAACTGCAACCACCTGACGATGAGGATGAGGAGGGTGCAGATGGGGCCGCACCTCATGGAGGAGGCGATGCACAGGAGGGGCGTGATATGCGTCAAAATATCATCGACCAATGCTTCTAGCACACACGGCTGGTGTGTATCACATGGAGACGGCACTTGGGGCACTGTGTCTCTGGGACATGCACACTGTGGACTGTACACCAATAAAGCACACATATGAAACACGCAATGAAAATGTCCACACATTTGATTTCGGAAAAAGGAAAAAGTGTATTTTAATCATAAATTGTCGTGACACACACCCTCCCCCCTCCCCCTTGCACACCCCAACACACCCCCTCCCCCCTGCACACACCGACACACCCCCTCCCCCGGCCCCCTCCCCCCTGCACACCCCAACACACCCTCTCCCCCCTCCAACCTCCCCCCTGCACACCCCAACACACCCCCTGTGAGTGTCTAGAGATGCCTGTAACAGTGGGCACAGGCTATTACAAGCCCCCTCTCCCAGCCCCGGGGCACCCCTGCCTGTGGAGCGCAGGTTCTGTCCTGAACGTCGGACGGGGCTGCTCTGGGCAGAACTGGCAGCGGAGGATGTCCCTGCCTGCTCCCATGCATGCATGTCCTGTAGGGTGTGGGAGAGCTCTGAGAGCACACGGCACACCCCGGCAAGTTCGCCACAAATGTCCCTTGACGTGGACTGCATTACATCCCTCAGGGTGTCAGTGCTCCGCACAATTTCGGCCCTTAGGGTCTCAGGCTCGGTGAGTAGCGTGGACAGCTGTTGCTGCCATTGAATGATGTCCTCAAGGGACTGTTGCCCCTGCTGGGCCATGCCCATTGCCGGTGGTGTGATGGAGGGGCTGCTCCCCTCCTGTGGACTTAGAGCTGGGCATGGGGTAGATGGCCACTCCTCTTCCTCTGTGTGCCCCTGTGTGGGATCCTCATGGGGGCTGGCATGGGACAAACAGGGGGAATGTGGAAGGTCAGTGGGGCGTCTGAGGTCGTGCTCCTCAATGTCGGAGTCTGAGCATGCTGCAATGGCAGCTGATTCTCCAATGGTGCTGCTGGCCGCAGAACCGGTGCCTTCTGTGGCAGGCAATGTTGGAACAGGTGGTGCTGCTGCTGCAGCCTGCTGCCTACTGGGGTGCTTGCCGGTGGGTCGTCCTGTTTGCTGGCAGTGGATTGTGCTTGCTGTGGGGTCTGGCTCACTGCAGCTGAGGTTGAGGGTGCGTGAATATTTGTCTTGGCCTTCTTGGCTCTTTTTGTCGCAGGGGTGTCCTCGTCCTCGGGGTGTGATTCTGAGCCTGTGGTGGAGCAAAGGAGGGAGAGCGTTATTGATGGGTCTGCGGACATTGGAATGACAATGATTGACATGATTTTGGTCAGTAGATGAGGCACATTTGAGGCAGGGGCATGCAGGTTGTCTCCTTTTTGTGTGGAATGAGGATGGAGGTATGTGGGTGCCGGCAGTTAGGGTGTGCATGCTACATGTATACAGGGTGGAGCTCGAATGTGGCTGTGGGCAGTGTCCAGCTAATGTGTTGCATTTACACTCTAGGGCAACATTGTGCTACACATGAATGGACTTCAGTGACTAAGGCATGTCTTGATTTGAGGCACCTACCTTCATCGCCTGATGTCGGTACTCCTCTTTCCATCTCTCCGACGCCTTCAATGCCTTCCATGCCTATCGTGCTGGCACATATTTCCTCCCACGGTTGGAGTTTCAGTGGGGATTCAGAACCTCCACCGGTAGCCAGGGCAAGGTTGCGGTTGGCAGAGATGATACTTCTTACACGTAGCCTAAGGTCATCCCACCGCTTCCTAAACTGCTTTGGGGTGCGGGGTACGGTCCCCACCGCGCTGACACGCTCTGCCACCAGGGCCCATATGGCCTTCTTTTTGGCTATCGCCGGCCTGGTCTTTTGCGGCGAAAAAACTACGGCTGCATTGTCTTGTAGAGTCTCAGCGAGCATGCTCTTTTCCCCCAGGGAGAATCTGTCCTGGCGCTGGCGGTCGCATGTCTTCTTGACAACTTTGGGCATTTTTGGGTGGTTAAGTGGGTGGGTGATGGGTTGGAACAGATGTCAGGGTTGGATCTGGTGTTGTTGGGAAGGATGGCAATGGATTGTGTTTTTAAAGATGGCCGCCATGCTGTTTCCCGTTCCGCCGCGATGACGCTATTTCCGGTTCCGCTTTTTACGGTGACCGCTAATTGCGGCCACTGCTGATTACGGTGGCCGCTAATTATGGTGGCCGCTGAGATGGGTGGCAGTAGTGCACCTTGCGCGGCCTAAGATGCGGGTAGGGGTTCTTTCCGCCATGGCGTTATTTACATTACCGCCATGGCGTAATGCTCGTGCGCGATGGGTCGAATGTGACGCTCTTCCCGCCATCGGTCCACGGCGTAAACGTTCATTACGCCATGGCGGTAATGTAGGCTACTTACCGCCAGGGTTGTAATGAGGCCCACTGTGTCTGAAAACCCATTCTCACGCTTGAACCGGAGGTAATTGTAACATCTCACATTTCCATTGAAATCAGTGCCCCGCGTGTGAACCGGCTTGAGACAGGCGCTGTAGCTCATCCGTCTCCTCAAATCTGTCCATGCCCCCTCACCCTCGCTATTGGAAAATTACTGCCAATGTAACCCTGTGTCCCCACAAGATATTCTCTTGATGTACCAGATATGCGATCCCGCCACGGTGCCCACCTAGCGGGCCCCCAACTAACATGTAGACCTCTGTTGCAATATATTGTCTCCCACTACTAACAAATGCCATTGTGCCTTAGATTCTTTACGAGTCCAGACCCTCGCTTCAATCAATGTTATCATGATGGTCAAAACCCTTAACCTGATGCCCCATATAGAACGCAGTTATTAATGATGTAAATGCATGAATGAAGTTAATAGGTTTACAATGATTTGTTCAAAAGAGTTGCAATGATCATTATTTAGTGCATGCTTCACAAAGATGTATTATGAAATGCTGCCGCCACAAATATATAGTGCTATAATGACTGTCCAATCCTGCGCTGACTTAGTACCCTATGTTAATTGTGTCAGCTATGACGATTTTTCTCTTTATAATGTGATTTAATTGTGATATTTGTCAGAGCGCTCTCGGGCAGCAGAGTTCTTTGGATGGCAATTACATAAAAATATTTTTTGAACTCTTGCAACCTGTTGTCTTAGCCTTATTCCCCGTCAGGGGTGTGTCTCATTTATTCTTTTTCCACATCTAAGACGGGGAGGGCTCTTACAGTGTTTTCTTGGCTGAGAACCTTGTCTACTGAACTGTAAGGGCACGGTAATGGATAGCTATGCCTTTTCTTTGACCCTCTATAAGGTTGTTTGACATCTCTTTCCAGTGAGCCAGTCTTCCAACAAGGAAAGGGTCCTTTGGGACAGGCGCAGCCCTGCTCATGCTCTGCCATTCACATTCCTTTTGGGTTTTGCAGGCTTACAACACAATACACATGTATTTTTATCTATCAGACCTGAAGGCCTCTATGTTCAGTTTCCCTGCTGGGGATTGGGATGTGAAGGTGATTCAAAACTAATTTCTATAATATGCTGCTACTATCACCGGGGCCCGCAACATGCTAAGCAACACTTCAAATGTGGTGGTGCTTCAGAATTTCTGACATCTGTGACCAGGGCCTTTGTTCTGATCCTTGTACATTATATTTCAGCTACTGTACTTCAAAGTCACAAGTGCCCTCTGCCAGGGTCTACCGACATTTCCCTAACCGCTGCAAAACACTATGTTTGTTATTGCCACTATCATGTTTCACCCCCCTATAGCCAAGCACATTAATTTCCTCATGAACTAATATGTTTTCCGCAGCCTAAATTAATTGGGTGCGCATGGGAGCTGAACATGCATCGGACCAGATTATTTGCATGAAGTGCATTTTAGGAAACCTGCCAAGCTATATAGCTACACTCAGCTTGCTCTAGTGAGGTAGAAATGGGCAGCTGGGCAAAGTTGTTTGTTCACACATAATTCTGGGAAAGTTATCAGTGGATCGGCCTTGACTCTCTTGATCAGCGTGCCCTAATTTCTTTTCTGTTTGTTGACATTACAACACTAGCTGAAAGTCGAGGAAGCGTATAAAATGGACTGCATGCCATGCATAAAGTGGAATCGCCCTAACCCTGGGAGTATTTTGCAGATCACCAGGTTTCATCTTCTCCTGAGCAGCCACTTTGTACCCTTGTACTGCTGACATCTGATGAGTGATTGACCGAAGCAACACACTGTCGGATATTGCAAGGCTCTTTCCCCAGGAAGCAAAAAAGGTGTGGAGACAAGAATACCAGCGGGGCCAAGTTTAAAAGATAACTGAAAGGTGCGTGAGACAGGCTGAAAGTGTATATGAATTTCTATCTACCTCATTTATCTCACTGCCTTTTCCCCTTTGTTGCTGCTTTGCATATTTGGATCATGTTATGTTTCCTTTGCTTTATGACTGATTGCAGAACAAAAGTAAACTATGGCTCTGTGCCTTCAATTGGTAATCTCTTGCGTTTGGTATCTTCATCTCCACTGCACCAAAGAACTTGCTTTCAGAAACAGCTTCGTTTCACACCTTCCGTTACTCCACAGGCAGGCTTCTGGAAGAGGCATTACAAACTTGACCTAAGACAGAAGGCAAAATACATTTGTTCCAAATTCAAGTACTGGGCCCCTTACACAGGCTTACCTTCATCCAATCTCCTGTAGACCTTTGCCTTTAAAAGAAGAGGTGTCCCACTCCTTTGATACACACTGGAACAAATACCTGAATAGCTGAAGACAGAGTCCAAGGCAGCGACAAGCTCTGCTCACTAGCCATCCTCAAGGCACTTTGGGGTTTACCTGCTGCTATAGCAAGACCTGCCTCTCTGGCAGCTGCACAGGGCCCCAAAATCTTTCTGCGTTGAAGTACCCCTAGATGTGTGTGCCATCCTCCCCTGTGCTGGTAGCTCAAGAACAAGTATCAATATTATTCTTGAATCCCTGGATTGGGACTCACAGCAACCTATTTATTTATGTATTCATTTGTAAAGCATCGTAGCCCGCTGGCATCAGGGCGCTGAAGGAAGAGAAATTGAAGGACCAAGCCCAAAGTAAGTAGGGAACCTGACAAAGAAGTTATTCAAATAGAGCAGTTTTCTATCGCTTTCTAAAGGTTGTTAGGTTGATAGCAACGCGCAGCTCCTTAGGGAGATTATTCCATACCAAGGCTGCCTGTTTTGGAAACGATCTACCAATGCCTGTTTTCTCTTAGGGCAAATCAAACACATAGCATCAGTAGACCTGGTGGTTCTCTTGGGGTTCAAGACATTAATTTAATCTTTTAAATACTTAGGTGCGTGTCCATAAAGACATGTATGTACAATAGTGCTGACCTTATAGTTGATTCTAGTCTCAACTGGGAGCCAATGTTGGTTTCTCCTATGGATCGATATTGGCTTGTGCCTGTGTATGCTTTTCACGATGCACACTGCATCTATTTATGCAGAAACAGAAGTTTCCCCATACTACTCTCACTTGCGCCAGTTAACAACATGCTAAAATAATCGATCCTAGGAATGATTAATGCTGAAACCAGAGTGGTCAGTTGGCTTCTGAAGCACAAGGTTTCACCAACCCGAGTAATCTCACATGGTATTGAGTTTTGCTTGTGATATTATGTACATGAGCATCTGAACTTAGAGATGCTTTGAGTACTACCCCTATGCGATAAACTTTAGCCACCGTGCTAATACAAAGGTTATCAATAAGGAAGCCCAAGTATGTGCTGCCAAGTTTTGTGCATGCTTGTGACGACCCAAATATCAGGAGCTCAGTTTCCGCAGCATTTAGGGACATGCCATTAGTTGCCATCCAATTTTGAATGGATTTTTTGGTCAAGGAGATCCCCTCAGCATCCTTTTTATATACAGCCCTTAAATCAATGATGAGCTGGGTGTCATCAGTGTAGTTGGGGAAACGTACAGCCAGTTTCACCAAAAGATCACATAGCGGACAGCAATATACATTAAAAAGAGCGGTTGAGAGGCACGCACCTTGCAGCACTCTGTATCACAACCATTCTGGTTTGGAGCGGGCTTTTCTCAAAACAATTTTGGAAATTCTATTGTGAAGAAAGGATTTAATCCAAGTAACTGCATCTCCAGAACAGTTACCAATGTCCTTAAGGCTGCCTAGGAGCCTATCGTGGTCCATAAGGTCAAAGGCTGCTGAGAGATCTAGTAACATCAGCAGCACCGCCTTGCTATTGTCCATGATTTTCAGCATTTCTGTTTGCAGGTCCAGCAAGGCATTTTCTATGAGCAAGTCTGGAAAATTATTATGAGCCTCAAACCTTCTCGCTGCCAAGGCGACATATGCCCAGCCTCCCTCATCAAAGACTGTGCAACTGAATTCACCCCCTTCAATTCCACCTTTGAAACAAACACAGTCCCTACCAATTTAAAAGACGCATGGGTTCACCCGTTACTTAAGAAACCCACCCTAGACCCAAATATACCTACAAACTAACGCCCTATAACAACAGTGCCCTTCCTCAGAATACTCGACCGCCCAGCTTATTTGCAAATTCAAAAGATCTTGAAACTCACAACCACCTAGGCCTCCAACAATTAGGCTTCCGGCCGGCACACAGTACTGAGACAGCCTTACGCAACCTCAAAATACAAAGTGACGAGATAAAAGACAATGGCAAACTAGCGCTCCTCCTCCTGTTCAACCGCTCAGCTATCAATGATCTAGTGAATCACAACATCTTATGTAAACGCCTTGCCTCCGAAGTCCAGTTCTCTTCCAATGCCATTCACTGTATACAGTCATTCCTCTTTAATAGAACTATGAGAGTCTTCTCAACAACAGCAGCAGCACTGCCAGCCCTGTCACCTGCGGTGTACAGCAGGGATCTTCCGTATCACCTACCATATACAATATTTTTTAAAAACCCCTATTCGACCTTCTTGATGACATGGGTGTCAGATACACCAACTAGGCGGATGACACTCAAATACTCATACCTGTAACAGGCTCTCATGAACAAGACGCCCAAGCCCTAAACAAGATGTACCAAATAATCCAGACATGGATGGCCCAACACAGCCTCTGCCTCATTGATGAAAAGACCAAACTTCTCATCATAGGGTCTTAACACCAGCTAAGCAAATTAGACAACTCCTTTAACTCCTTCACTATTGACGGCAACCCCATCAAAGTCTCCAAGGAAGTAAAATCTTGGCAGTTTACCTCGACTCTACTCTCTCGCTAAATCAACAAGTCAACGCCACAGCTTCAGCGCTAGTCTACATATCTAAACTTATCAATGCCTCCAGACCCTTCCTGTCATCTGACAGCTGTATCACATTAGCCAGAGCACTCATCTTATCTAGACTAGATTATTGAAATGCCTTGTACCTAGGGAACAACAAACGAAACCTAAAAAAAACTGCAAGTGGTCCAAAACAACGCACTAAGAGCAGCACCCAGTATCCCCAAAAATGCCCACATTTCTGAGGAGAGACGTAAAGTCCGGTTGCTGCCTGTTCACGATCGAATTGTCTTCAAAACTCTTTCATTGACACCCAAATGCATCTCACTGTCAGCACCTAAATATCTATCCAACAAATTCTCACAGAACACATCCAACAGATCCACCCGCACGGCTTACACAAACATTCTCACCATTACCAAATACAAACATCAGAAAGCAGGGGGCAACAGATTCCCAGTGGTAGCCTCCAAACACTGGATTGTACTATCACCTGCCCTCAGATCTGAAATCTCCTTCTGGGCCTTCTGCAAGAGCCAGAAAACCTTGCTCTTCTCACAAGAGTAATCTCACCCTCTTTAGGCTCATATACCAGGTGACACACCTATGCCCACTCCCGCTCCACCTCCTGCCTACCTGCAAAGATAATCTACCCTAACTCCATACATGCCTGGTAACTACCTATGGAAAATGTCTCAAAGATATGACAATTTAACGTGACCACAAAGTTGAATAAGTGATGTACTACCAATTGTAAGATACACTGCTTCATTTTGATCACTAATGTACCACCTACTGTAAGACCTACTGTTTGAGATTTCTCACTAAGGTATGTTATGTACACAAGTATTGTAGTGCCCAGATGCCTCAGTGCTTGGTGCGCTTTATAAATGACTAAATAAGTAAATAAAATAAATAAATAAGACCTGAACCCCAATTGCCTCAGATGGTACACTTTAGTCCTTTCCAAATGTTATTGGAGTTGTAGCGCCGCCATTTTGTAAATTATTTTCATCAAAAAAGGCATGTTTGTAATAGGCTTATAGTTTGTATACACTTTGTGATCCAGTCCTGGTTTCTCAATTCACAGTGTCACTGACACATTTTTCAGTGAGTCCGTTATTTGATCATCTTTACAAGTCGCAATAGTAGAACAAACCAAAAAATTAAGAAAAAGCACAATTTTGCCCAGGATGATTTTGGATGGGAGAACATCAACTTCACATGTAGTGGGTCTCTTGGGATTTACCCAAGATTTCTTTAGGCATAGCTTGAAAGGTGAAGGTTGGGTTACTCGAATGGCGTGTTTCCTCTATGTCCTACAAAGGATCATCACACAAGTTGTTCCCAAGTTGGGCATGGGCTGCAGCAATCTTATCCGTTAATGCTGTCTGCACTGCTTCGCAGTTCACGTCAATCGGTCTAAACTGATGGAGCATTGCTTTAGGTTTTTCCAAATCTCGGAGGATCTCAAAGAGTTTTCTTAAGTCATTTTTGTATGCATTCATTTGGGAGTCAAAGTAATTTCATTTTAGCCTAAGAGTCAAGACAGACAGGATCCCTGTGCTTACACTGTCAAACCACTGCAAGCCTTGATTTGAGATGCTCAACCCTGATCAAACTAATAGAACCATCCGGAGCTGCTTTTGGAACTTGACTAATCTTCAAGTCACTGTCTCATGAACTTGAACCAGGTTGCCGCAGTAATAGCCAAGCCCATTGTTGCATCTGCTGGAACTTAAAAGTGTATTGTTGCTTCAGCTTCCTTACAAACCAACCTTTCAAACTGTCAGCATCTATGTTGCGGATCTTCATCAACAGTTGTCAAGGCCCTGGGGGACTCATCAAATCACAACCTTTGAACATTGCAAAGGACAGCCTGCCATAAACTGCATCCAGTCACCAGCATCTTCACCTTCTAACAGACTGTCATACTGACCTTGGTGTTCCTCACAATCCTCCCTTCACTGAATGCTTCTTCAAACCACTTTTTTGAACACCAGCATCTTCGCTGAAGATTTTCATTGCCAGTCAAACGGACACTAGTGTTCTCATTGAACTGCAATTCGCGATCACAGCATCGGACAGCCTGCCTTGATCTGTTCATTCTGGCAGCAGCATATTTGCCGTTAAACTGACTGTCAAACCAACCCTTTTGGAACTCTACACCTCTCCAACGACAATTAAAATCAGCTCCACCTCATCTCAACAACTGTACACTGCCATGAAGAATGCAACCACTGCATGCACGCCTGATTCAAACCTCATGAACAGAATAGAAGCGCAAACGGCCCAGAACAGTGAAAGGTATTTTTGACTCAAAATTGATCCATTTTCCTTTTTTAGAAACTAGAAACTGGTTAGATCACTTTACTCCCTTATGCACACAAACGCATATCCTTTTAAAGAACATTGTGATTTTTACATGTCTTTCAGCCATGAGCCACAGAGTGTTGTATCTTGCTATCTTTGTATATTATGTGTTCTTTTATTCCGGGTGGGTTTTGTGTAGTGTTTTTCTATTTAGATATTATTGCAGATGGAGTGTTCATTTAAGTATAGATATTTGCATGGAACCTTGATTGGACGTTCCCTTTATGTCTGTTACACTTTGCCGATTTGACTGCCTCTATTTCATTTGCACCACCCCACTTCAGAGTATAGCCTTGCACTGGTGCATATAATCACAATAGGTGAAAGAAGTATATATCTTAACCGTGGCTGTTTTACCTTTATGATTGGGATCACTTTTGTTTTGAATGGCAGAGTAGCCACTTTAGCCTGTACTCAACCTTGCACTTCTGTGGTGAAGAAGTAATTTTGTCACATCAGTGGCAGCAATGAGATTTGATGCAGACTGTGGCAACAAGTTAGTGAGCCAAAGTAAACATGTGTAATTAACATTAGATTCACTGCCAAGACATTTTTTTATATTGCTAGGATATGCCTCACAGTAAGTGATGCACAGGACCTGGAAGCAGGTTGTCTGAGCAAGCTCTGCAAGAGATTTGGCATCCCCCATATCGATAAAGTTAAAAAGACTGAACTGCTAAGAACACTCTGGGCATTATTAGGAGGTGAGGATGGGGTTTAAGGTGGGAACGAACAAAACCTTGGCATCCAAGGATTTAATAGGTGCTGCATCCACAAGCAGGTAGTACAACCATCCGAGGTGGGAAATAAGTTTTCAGAGGCATTAACATAGCAGTCCTTGGAGACTCACTGTGGACTCAGGGCATATCTTATTCAGACAATTGTAAGAATACCCTTCTATATTGTAAGATGGAGCTCCACCAGTGTTTAGGGGAAATGAGTGACACCAAATCTTGTCAGTAGGTATTGTCTACTAACATTGGTGCTAGCAGTCTCTACCAGGAAATGTATCTTTCCCGATTTACCTCATAGTCCTCATTATTGGTTTGCAAGTGTTTACCCTAGAAAGCTTTGCATGTACCTTGACTAAATTCTGATTTGTGGGAAAACCACAGATTATGAGAAATCAAGTGGTGTAGCAGTAAACAAATCTCCATATGTTTAGAATCCAAAATGTCTGCATGTGATAACTGTATTTTTAAAACATTACTGTTAACAAATGCACATCTTTTCAAAAAGGCCATTACAATAGGTATGCAGAAGCAGTGCCTATTTTAGAAAAGAACATTTCCTGAAATATCATACTTTTCGTGTAACAAGTTAGATTAGAGCAGGTGCATCTGCCCCTGCAGATAAGTACAATCAGTTGCCTTCAATCCCCACTAGTCCACGTAACATAGTAATGTTTTTATTAGATCATTTGCCAAGTGGAAATTCAAGAATTCATCATAGTTAGGAAATGTTTGACTTTTTGCTGCTTTATGTCCATGCAACATAAGGGACTCTACTCTTTATGCCTTTGTTTTTAAATGCTCAAGCCTTTTGGAGCGAAGTGTAGACTTTTTGCTCAATTTACCTTGCTAAACTCATCTATTTTGGGCCAACTGATCAGTCTGTACAGCTATTGGTGCAAGGGAACTCTGTTCTCAATTTGAAACAAATTCATAGTTCTTCTTTTCATGTGCACTTCAGTTTGGTAGTGACAATCTGTGTCTCTCTAACATTGTTTTTAGCTTACTACCTGGTTACTTTCATGACGTGGGCAGGATGGGCTGGAGGCAGTGGATACATTTATTGTGTTTTCTTTTTGTAGTCTTATATACTTTTACATTTTACAGTTTAATGCCATATTACGTGGCATATACTAAATAGCCATAGCATGCAATTCTAGCCGTTCCTTTATCCCATCTTGTCTTTTCACCATCTTCCTGGCCTGGAGTGTTGGATTTTCCATATTTGGAAAGCCCTTTCCCATGGACTGCCGCTGCTTTTTGGCAAAGTGGCAGTCTGTGTGTGTGCCCGGTGTTAGTGGCTTGATACATCTGGACCCAGTCAACATCACTGCCAGGTGTGTCTGTTGCTAGGAAGATGTAGTGTCCAAAGATTGCCTAGGATTGGATGCCCCTGCCAGTTTGAATGTTGCAGGAGATTGCCATCGGTGTGCTTTAGCTAACTCCAGCCCATATCCTGTATGAAAGGAGGACTCCTGAAGCCACACATCAGATTGTTGTTGGACCCAAGACCCCTACGAAGTCTAAAGACCCAGAACTCATAATTGGAAGATCGCCAGCAGCCCTTTCTTCACTTGCCCAGTCAAGCCCTGTCTCTCTGCAGATTGCAAGAAGATCTTTATCAGTGTATTGACCCCGTGCACCGGTGAAAACAACCAGTCCTCACCTCAGCTCTGCTTGATAATCCAGCAATTAGAAGCCCTCAGAACAGTCCCAGAAGTATCCTGTGAGTTGGGCCTTAGAAGTCAGATGATCCTCAGCTTGATGAAAACAAATCATTTCCCAACAGATGCAGCTCTCCGACATACAGAGGGGCCTTGTGGAGCCAGTGCTTCTTGCCACAAGGATCATCTACTGCCATTTTAAACAACTGGCAATAAATGAGCACTCCCTGTGTCGTTCCTGGGTCCCCATTGACGTCATCACAGAAGGGTTGTCTGTCAGTGTGTTAAGAGTATCCAGCAGTCCAGAATGAAGAATCCAGTTCATCGGAGACAGGAACTGTGTCTTAGCCAGCCCCAAGAACCAGATGTTTGACCTGAAGTGATCTATGCACCTGCAACCCCTGGACTTCCTCCAATGAAATTAAGGCATGCATTCATAAGGACCAGAGATTTCAAGAACTCCTATGGTGTCCATGAGTGAATCAGAAAACAGTGGGTAAGTCAACATACCTGTTTTGCCCTTCCCATAGCGTTGTATGGGTGTAAAATCCTGGCCTTATCTCTCCCTTGCCAAGCCTTGCAAGTCGGTGTTCTGGCCTGGTAGCCTCCTCTGGTTCTCCCATAAGCCGGAAGGCTGGATAGGGAGAGGGGCTTTTAAAGACTTTCCTCTAACTTTTATTGTATTTTGAAACACTGACACATACTTGTTGGCTCGCTTTGTTGAACTTCCTAAATTCTAAACTCTTAAAAATACGTGTATTGAGACCTGTGACTCTAAGGGCAATAGGCCCCTTCTTTTTTAGGAATGGGCAGACGTTTTAAGGTTAGAATCTTGGTTCTAAGGTTGTGTATAGCGTGTTCTTAGTTCTTTCTTTACTTGCTTTACTACACTACAGTACCTTGCAAATGTAAAATGTTAGTGCTCTTAGAAGAGCATGCAATGGTGAATGTGTACAATGGTTAATGTTTGTATGCCTTTTTCCCCACCAATATACACAATGGGACCTGAATGTGTACTGGGACTATATACTGACATCCCCTAAATCCTGCCAGATACACAGAGAGCCACTTCCCAGGGCAGGAAAACAGGCTTTCCCTGCAAAAAGGCATATCATATCTGGCAATTCCAGAACCAAGACGGCAGGAAGATGGGCAAAGGACAACATGGCAAAAGGACAGGTGAACAAATGTGTGGCTCGCCAATTTTAGAGTATATGGCACTCTTTATGGCAAACTGCAAAAGTGCATGTGTACAAAGTCAAAAACATAGTAGTAAAATGTATATTTCCATCAGCCCATTTTGGACACATGTTTTTGTAACCACAAAGTTGAAAAAGAAAAAGTTATAAGGTTGCAAAGTATCCTAGCCACACATACATTTAAAGTGCTGTGTATGGGGGTGGGTTGTTTTGAAGCAGCCACACACGATGGTGGCTTTCTGGTGCGGCTCCAGGCTCCTGTGGTGATTGACCACAGAATGAGTGCATCCTCATTACATTACACGTGATGTACCTGATCTAGTCTGGCGGCCTTTGATATCCCTGTCTGGGACTGGTGACAGTTGTTCTGTGCTTTTGGTTGTGCATCCCTTGTTGGCGGACCGGCCTATGCTGTGGGCAAGCGCCACTCCGGTCCCAGGAGACTCTGAGGCAGAGAGAAGGAGTGGTGGGTCGGCTTGTGGCACCCCCCGGCGTTGAGTGCTGACGATACAGCAAACTTTGAACTGTGGACTGGTGAGGCAGTTTGATGAGGAGCAGCTCAGTCTGGGCAGAGGCTTTGCTGGTGCTGAGGTAGGCCTGATGAGTCGGGTCTTTGCATTATGGGTCCCCAGCATAACTTGCTACGTGACCTCTCACTGACTAGCAATTAATGATGTATCGAACTGTTGCTCTGGCGAATATGGGGTCTATTGAGTCACGCTGGATATTGACTCCTGCTGGGAAGCATAGCCACTGGTTGGGGGCCTCTTCATTTCTCCCCTTCTCATGGGGAAACACATTTTCCAGGCTACTGGCCTCTCGGGGACTGCTGTGCAGGAGTGTGGGCCGTAGGGTGTCCTTTGGTGTCAGGGTAAACCACCATGACGAATTGTGCTGGAGAAAAGCAGGGCAGCATGGACGAAGTTACGCATACAGTGGCTAGACCAAGTGGTGATTATGATTGGTTATTTATAACGTGCTTAATACCCAGAGTTTTCTAAGGGTGGACCCAGGGATTGAACCTGTGTTGCTCCATGTCATCTTGCTTCCAAGTCGAGCGCGTTGCCCCTGAGCTATCCTCCCTGAGCTGCACTGCAACAGGGTCCTGTGGGTGTTGGGAATGGGTTGGGTGCATAGTCAGTGGACCAACCAGATATCTAGAAAATTCTCCACTCCATGTTACGTAAACTTGATCACATTAAGTCAAAATTGCATCCATACGGTCTTAGTTTGAAAGGGAGTTGCAGTGGATCAACACTTCAGAAGAAAGGATCAGCTCAGTGGAGTGTAGCATAACAATAATGCAGGGCAGTGAATGCTAAATGTGACAATCTTGATTTGTGATCACACTGAAAAATTGTTCTTAGGAGGTCCTGACCTCCAAGCCCAACCCTGGTGACTACACACTGCCGATAATTGCTTGCAACGTACCTTTCAGGGATGGAGATCTTCGACTCAAAATGGCATGCAAGATGAAGGAACTTAGTTATGAATCCAGCACTATACATATTTATCCAGACTATGCCATCGCTGTACAGCAAGTGAGAAGATCTTTCCTCACGGTCAAGAAACTCCTCAAGTATAGGAGCATTCAATATACAGTGCTGTTCCCAGTGAGTCTCAGTTTCCAGTATGAGAACAAGACATACTTATTTCCAGTGCCTGAAGCTGCTGTAACATTTATTTATTGATGTAAAACATCCTCTCTACTTGGTCCCATAGTCTGGTATCTCCTGAGGTCACAACACATGATATGTGGGTAATACTGGCATGATGATCTATGTAGAGGGTGTTGAAGTAGAGTGTCTTCTATTATTAACCTTTGGTACATTACTTAGTGCTCAGAAGGTCGGAAATGGGTGCAAAAAAAGTGCGCCCCAATGCAAATGTATTTATTAGGTTTGTTGTTGCTTGTTTGGTGTGGGATTCACTGTACAGCTACATTTCGGGTTGCAGTGAGGGAGTGGGGGGAGGGGGGATTGGGAACAGTTGGGAGATTTTGGATGAAACCTAAAAATTGTACTTTGTGGGCACTATATGGTAATGGTAATGTTTATTTGTGTAGCGCCTATACACAGGCAAGTGTTTCAAAGCGCTCAAGGAGGGTGGGAGCATGTGGGAAAACAACAGTCGTTCAAAGCCCTTTGAAATTCTGAAACAATAGTCTGCACCGGCAGAGCAAGTGCATATAATACAATAACAGTTGAGACAACGGCAAATAGGTCTGATGACGTTTCTGCAGTTTTCCAAGTGCAGGTACGGAGTGAAGACAGGGGGAGCAGACAGACAATCTTCAGGCCGGTGCATTCAGATTAACCCAGTGCACAGACAGTTACAGGGGAGGGGGAGGTGGATGGGGGTAAAGTCCTGGGGTGGAGAGGTTCAAGTGCACCCAGTCTTGGAGACTGGGGTAAGTGCAGAGAGAGCCACTCTCTTGGGTTATTTCTAAAGTGCAGTGAGGATGAGGCGAGTGCAGTGCCCGGAGGTGAGTGTGCAGGAATGGCAGGGGTTCCAGGGACCAGTGAGATTCTGAGGTATACAAGGCGTCCAGTCAACAGGCTGTATGGAAAAGACGAGGGAAAGAGGACAGATAGGTTAGCAGGGTAGTGGGAGAGAGAAGGAAGAGTAGAACAGGAAAGTCTTGAGGAGTTTCTGGAACTTAAGAAGATCAGACTCAAGACAGAGGGAGGCATGGAGGCTGTTACAGAGGAAGGCCCTGCTGAGGATAAAGATCTCCCTTCATATCACTGCTTGGAGAACCAGCTCACTCGCAGAAGGTTGGAGGTAGATGAGTGGAGGGCCCAGGAGGGACCCTATTTAGGTAGGCATTGTTGCAGATGGTAGGTTGCAGGCCCCAGAAGGCCTTGTGAACAGAGCAAAGTGTCTTGAACTTGATCCTTGCAGCAATGGGGAGCCAGTGGAGGGATGTCAGCCCCGGAGAGATGCGGTCCCTGGACTTGAGGCCAAGGATAAGTCTTTTGGTTCTGTTCTGAGTGAGTTGCAGAGGGCGCAGAGCAGAAACAGGGAGGTTGATGAAGAGGCCATTGCCTAGAGAGAACCAGGGCTCTGGAGACAGTGAGCCACTGGGGGAAAGTGAGAAAAGGTACAGTACCTCTGAGGAGGTGTAGCTGACAGTTAGACTTTTAGGAGAGAGTGGAGTTGAAGATGACCTTGAGGTTTTTAGCCTTGCAGGTGGGCGCGGGTGCATTGCCAAAGGAGGCCAGCCAGCGCAAAAGTGGGAAAGCGGGACCAGGAGTCAGAATGCAAACAATCTCAGTCTTACTGGAGTTGAGGCAGAGGTGGTTCTCAGCACACCATGACTGAATAGCGGACATACAGTCAGATATGAGCGAGGAGGAGGAGGAGGCGGTTGAGGGTAGCTTGAAAGATAGTTGCATGTCATCCGCTTAACACTGGAAGTTAGAGGTGAAAGTGGCAAGCACACATGTCAAAACAGCCATATAGATGTTGATGAACCAGGGGGATGGGTTAGATCCCTGGAGAATCCCACAGGTAGAGAGAGTGATAGTCGAGAGAAAGGAGATGTGCGATCAGGATGTTGTGGTTAACCATGTCAAAGGCAGAGTAGAGGTCAGGAAAATGAGAACCGAGGTAGTGTTAGTGCCACGGTTGGAGAGCAGGTCTTCACAGGTGTTCAGGAGACCAGTTGCAGTGGCTCTGGATGCTCTAAAGCCAGACTGATGGTTGTCGAAGCAATCAATATATTCAGTGTGGAGGGTCAGTTGAGAGATAGCCAGCTTCTCCAGGAGTTTGACCAGGAAAGCAATGACAGAGATAGGGCAGTAGTTTGTCGGAATGGACGGGTCGGCGGAGGGTTTCTTGAGTAGAGGGTGCACAAGGGAGTGCTTAAGAGCAGTTGGGAAAACTCAAGTGGAAAAGGAGAGATTGCAGAGATCAGCAAAGACTGGGGCGAGAGAGTATATCGGCTTCATTATGAGGTTGGCGATCTGGTAATAACGGAGCCGGTAAGGCAATACTGGCATCCCTTACCGGTCTGTAGTATTACGACCCTAGACGCCGGTCCTACCGTCATCGACATGGACCCGATATGGCCGTGCACCAAAGTACCGGCATGCGGGCGCACGTGCGGGCGCCGTGCCCGTAATACCGGCATGCCGCAAGGAATAGGACATCACGAGTTGCACGGACATGCAAATACCGGCATCGAGATGCCGGTAAGAAGGGCCACCATGATGCCGTCAATACCGGCATTGCAGATCACTCATAAACAGCAATCTGCTGTGTAACCAACTGCCGCAGGTGCACACTATCAGCACAGGTGGAGGCAATGGAGTCAGACCCAGCACAAAAGGAGCACACCCACACACCACACCACTTCCCACACCAAAATGATACCACTTGCACTTGCCATACTTGGGCTGAATGACAGTCCAACAAATCCCACCATCCCACCAGTACAGGCAGTTGTACCCCGCAGACAGCCATCAATTCCATGTATAAGGGCCAATCCATTTGACTTAACCCCAGCACAGATCCACACCATGTACCGCCTAAACATTGACACCATCACCACTATAGTGGAACTAATACAAGAAGACTTGGTCAGACTGATCAACATCCACACAGAGACTGATCAACATCCACACAGCCATCCCCGCTCTTCTGAAGGTGGCATCTGTGCTCCATTTCCAGCCCAACACACAGTGGGCCAAATGCATGGCATGTTGCAATAATGCTTGTGCTTAACCAAGTGCTGGATGCACTAGTAAAGCACGAAGGGCCTACATATCCCTACCACGGACACCACAGGAGGCGAATGCTACCAAAATAGCATTCCATGCACTGGCAGGCATGCCCAATGTAATTGGTGCCCTCGACTGCACCCACGTAGAGTTGGTAGTCCCACATGCCGTGGAGGTGGTGTACCGCAATCGGAAGCTATACCACTCCATCAATGTGCATATGGTGTGTGATGCCAGCCAGATTATAACACATTGCTGTGCCAGATACCCAGGATTCACGCATGATGCCACAGTGCTGCGGAACTCCTCACTACCCTGCTACATGGAAGGAGATGTCGTACGACGTGGCTGGCTGTTGGGTGAGTCTGCCCACTGGGCCATGGGAGGAGAGGTTTGGGGGGTGCTACATGCATATGCAAGGGGAATGCCCTCTGGGCCATGGGAGGAGAGGGTTGGGGGGACCTACACGCATATGCAAGGGCAATGCCCTCTGGGCCATGGGAGGAGGGGTTTGGGGGGGCTACATGCATATGCAAGGGGAATGTGCGTACATAATGGACCGTGACAATGCATCGGGTGCCTGGTGGTTCCAATGTCTAGGCCCCTAAGTCATGTACATCACCCCAGACTAGCACCATGGATTGGCAAGTACTGTACAGTGCAGATAGTCATGTAGATGTGGCTGCCATTGACGGGATAGTGCATGTGAACATGAAAGATGTACAGGCTGAGCACATATGGTAACTGAGCAGTATCCTTACACATACCTCCTTCTGCTCCCATGCAGGTGATGCTGGCTATCCCCTGAAGGCGTGGCTCCTCACCCCTGTTAGGAATCCATAGAATAGGCATGAAGAGGACTTCATTCGTGCACATACAGGCACGCGTGTGGTCACTGAGCAGACCTTTGGCCTGTTGAAGGCACGGTTTCACTTCTTCAGCAGGTCGGGTAGCGCCCTCATTTACGGGCCTGGGAAGGTGGGCAAGATCATCATGGTATGTGCAATGCTGGTAACATGTGCATCCGGCGGAACGTAACCCTGCCACCTGACATGGAGCTGCCACCACCTGGTCAAGTAGAAGGAGAGGAAGGAGTAGATGTTGGACATAGGCCAGGGTGAGATACACTTGTGGGTTGCCCAGTGCGCCAATCAGTCATAGACCAATCTTTCTGATGTACTGGGATGCAGAGGGTGCCATGTAATGGGAAATGTGGGCACTGGTTGTGGGCGTATATGGGCACAGTGCACTATGTAGCAATAAATTGACACACACCAAAGAAGCAATGTCCACTCATGTGATGTTTTGCACACAACGGGTGTATTCAAGTGATGGTTTGTACAACATGATTTAACACTCCATGTCCACAAACAGCCCTCCCCCCTCCCACCGACACAACCCCACACACCTCCCTCTCACACACCCCCAGTACTACACCCTCCACCAATCCCTGCACACCCCCTTTACAACACCCTCCACCCTCCCCCTGACACCCAAAGTCATCAATGTCACAACATGTATCTGGATGCAGTGCTTAACAGAATGTGCAGGGTGGCCCTGCTACTGTGGAGCCCCCTTCAGAGGTGGGGATTGCATCCCTGAGCACTGCGCATTTCACAGGGACATGTGCACAGGGCTGGTCTGTGTCGAACTTGGTAGCGTGGTAGATGCAGATGAGGTAGATGGTTGTGTCCCCAAATCCACAGTTTGCTGCTGCTCCATGCTGTCTGCAATCCTGGTGAGGATCTGGCCCAAAGCATTGAATCCATCCCGGACTGCCTGAGTGTTAGAGTTGATGGCCTGGATTATGGCTGCAGTGCTATCACAAACGGCACGGTGTGTTGCCTCTCCTTCTGCAAGGTACTGTTTAACATAGCCATCCATCTCCTATTGCCGGCCCTCCATCCTGGACAGACGTGCTTCAAGGTCCTGTATAGCAGTGTTGGTGGTGGATGGAGGGTTAGGTGGTGTTACTGCAGCCAATACGGGCTTTGCAATGTTGGAGACCTCTCTCCATGGCTGCCCTGTCCTGATGAATCCTGGCGAGGGGTGTCCTGTGGGGTGACCCGCGGGCTTGGGGATTGACCTACATGCTCTGAGTGGAGGACTCCTTCATTGGTGTATTCATCAGGGCCTCCTTCCTCATCGCCACTATGCTGTGCCGATGCAGCCATCTCCAATACTGAGCTTGCGGCAGCGGACTGTGTGCCATCATTCTCCATACCAGCATTTGTGTCCTCGCCATGTGTAGGTTGTGTGTCCAGTGGTGCAGGGGCAGGTGTCTGCTGGTCCTGTGTAGGTGGCAGCGTGGCTGGTTGGGCACTGGTTTTTGTCTTGTGTGCTGCTTGGCCCATCTTTGGTCTCCTCAATGTAGATGGCCTGGTGCCATCATCTTGGGACCTGGGCCTTTTGGGTGATGTTGTGGCTTGTGCACTTCCATGAGGTTCTTCGGTGACTGCATCCGTACCTGTGGGGGACAGAGAGTGGCAGGGCATCAGTGATGTTGGTGCTTGCATCATGCATGCATTGGTCTTTGTGCAGTTGGCACCATGTGATCAGTTGCATGCCTGGCTTTGCAGCAGGCTGGGTACGTGCAAGGTTGGGGGGTGAGTTTTGCAATCACGCAGGTGTTCACATGTTCACCATGGTGTCTGCTGTGGGGTCTTGAGGTGTGTTGTGACTTGCGTGTGTTCTGACACATGCATGCCAACTGTATGTCAGGTGTCTATGGGAGCGGCATATATCATGCACTGGGATGTGATAGTGGAGGGCCCAGCATGTGTATATGGATATGTGTAGGTGTGCATGATGGGCCATGTCTTGGCTGTCATCGCTGTCACATTTGGTGGTGGACTGTGATGATTGGTTGCCATGTGTTTGTAGGGACACTCACCTTCATCTGCCGATGTTGGCATGCCAAACTCCGCTCCACCGACTCCTTCAATGGACTCCACATCTATCACTGAGCTGCAAGTTTCCTCCTATGTAGCCATTTTGATAGGTGAGTGAGGTCTGCCACCTTTTACCAGCCCCTGCCTCCGATTGGCCGACAAGATGTTCCTCACTCTCAGCCTCAGGTCATCCCAGCGCTTTTTTCAATTGCGCACTGTACGTGAGGTGGTGCCGACTGCACTTACTTTCCTTCCACCTTCCTCCCAGATGGCCTTCTTTCTCAGCTGTGCTGGACGCCTGAGGTCACTGCAGAACACCACATCCGCATTCTCTACTAGGGTATCAGCTAGCATGTTCAGCTCCTCGTTCTTAAATCATGGTTTCCGGAGGCGGCGAGTGCCTTTCTGGGTAGCCTTTGACATTTTGTCCGTGGTGTGCTTGGAGTTTTACCTGTGAAGGTCCAGTATGTGGAGGATGGCAATGGATTGTGTTTTCGAAGATGGACGCCTATGCATTTCCTGTTCTGGCACGATGACATTACTTCCGAGTCCGGTAATGACGGGCCCGTTCTTACCACTATGTTAATATCGGTACTGCATATTTAGGGGTTGCCGATGGCAAAGGTGTTATGTGCGCATTCGATGATGCCGCTATCCGGGGGTTTGAGGGTCATTACCGGCATGCTGGTGTGGCCGTTACCAACATGCAGGGGTGCGCATGCTAGCGCACTCATGATCACCCGCTGTTTGCGGTATCAAGCCTACACGGTAAAGGGAGAATCTTAGCGCCAACCTCTTAATGAGGCCCAATGTTGTCCTCAATGTTTTTGGAATGGCAGGGGTCCACCTGTTTGGATCAAGCCTTCTTAGACCAGACTTGACTCTAGTCCTCATTGGGTGTGACGGGTGAGAGGCAAGAGAGGGGAAGTGGAGGGAGGGCCAAGGGAGGCTCTGTGTTGGTGTATGCTGTGGTGTGGAAGAGAAGGAGTAAAGGATGTCTTGGGTTTTTGGGATGAATTGTGCTGCCAGGGCCAAGCAAAGTACCTGGTTGGGTGTGACAGAAGAAGAGGCTGCTGCAGGATTGGCCTGTTCCTTACAGACTTTGAAATGTTTGGCCGTGTTGCTTGATGCAGCAGAGGTGTGGGCTTGAATAAAGACTCTTTTCTTGGAGCAGATGCAGAGTCGATATTGCCATTAAAGGAGGTGGCAGGCCAGTTTGTCAGAGGGTATGCTCGAAGAGTTCCATTTCCGCTCAGCTGTCCTACACTTGCATTTAAGGGGAGACAGATCGGGGTCCTACCAAGAGTTGCACTTCTTGGAAGGCTTCAGTTGGACCCTAATCCACAGGGGCAAGAGTATCAAGAGTGTTTGAGATAGAGATATTGAGGTTAGCGAGGGCTATGCCAACGTGGTAAATAGCCGCAGGAATAGTAGGAGGTGAGTAGGTGGTGGCAAAGGCAATCACTCTCACTTTTTTCATGGCTCTAGTGACTTTGAAGCCGAGTGGCCGTGCCGGGTGTGCCGCTGCAAGAGGAGAGGAGAGCTTCAGGTGTGTTGAGAGAAGAGAGTGGTCAGTCCAAGAGAGAGAGATAGTGAGAGGGATAGAAACAGGGATGTCAGTACAGATGAGAGCATCCAAGCTGTGGCCCATGATGTACGTGGAGGCAGAGGGTAGGATAGCGAGCGAGAGAGAGTCACATAAGTTGCAGGAAGGTACTGAGGTGTCAGAAGAGTCCAGATGGATGCTGACATCACCCATCAGGAGGAGTTGAGAGGAAGAGGAAAGTAAAGAGGAGGCCAGATCAGCCTATTCTGAGTGGAAGGGATTGGACTGTCCTGGTGGCTGATAGAAGGTGGCCATGAGGAGATAATTTAGGAGAGATTGAGAGCCTGCAGTCTAGGCACCCAAAGAAGGAGTAGGACTGAGTAAGGATGATGGACACATATATCCATTCTGGGAAGATCAGCACCACTCCCCAACCTGTCTCCTTGGCCTGGGTGCAGAGAGGATTTTGTAGCCTTCAGGGAGGAGTGTGTCAAAGGTTGTGACAGAACTATCCTTGAACCATGTCTCTAAGATGGCGAGCACATCAAGATCCATGAGTTCAAGGATGTTGTGGCTGTCAGACGAGTGTTTGACAGCAAAGCGAGTGTTGAGTGTCGCAATGTGGAGCAGCTTTCCATCACTGAAGGACTTCCGTGGGGGCGCGCAGGGGACGGTGGTCCCACCAAGGGTGGCAAGCGGGCCAGAGGCATAGTGAGGAATGGCGGAAGAGCCAAGGCTGACAAAGGAGCAAGGATGCCTGTGCAGAGGAGGACGAAGGTACAGAGGGAAAGGGAGTCTGTGCAGAGAAGGAGGAGGGCACAGTGGGCATTGGTGCCTTTGTAGAGTGGGAGGATGGAACAGTGAGCAAGGGAGCCTGTACAGAGGAGGAGGAAGGCACAGTGGGCAAGCAAGCCTGTGCAGAAGGCACAGTG
Organism: Ambystoma mexicanum; assembly: GCF_040938575.1. Lineage (NCBI taxonomy): Eukaryota > Metazoa > Chordata > Amphibia > Caudata > Ambystomatidae > Ambystoma > Ambystoma mexicanum. The sequence continues at coordinate 249,472,823 of NC_090923.1, read as the reverse complement.
GGCAAGGGAGCCTGGGCATAGGCGGAGGAAGGCACAGTGAGAGAGATGCTTTAGGAGAGAGTCAGATCATGCAAACTAGGCACTTGAAGGAGGAGTAGGACTGAGTAGGGATTATGGACACGTATATCCTTTCTGGGAAGATCAGCACTCCCACACCTGGCTCCTTTGGCCTGGGTGCAGAGAGGATTTTGTAGCCTTCAAGGAGGAGTGTGTCAAAGCTTGTTACAGAGCTATCCTCAAACCATGTCTCCATGATGGGGAGCACATCACGATCCATGAGTTAGAATAGGTTGTGGATGTCAGACGAGAGTTTGACAGCAGAGCGAGTGTTGAGCATGGCAATGTGGAGCAGCTTGCCATCATTGAAGGGCTTCTACGGGGATGCAGGGGACGGTGAACCCCCCTGAGGGTGGCAAGAGGAGCCTGTGCAGAGGAGGAGGAAGGCACAGTGGGCAAAGGAGCCTGTGCAGAGGACAAGGATGGCACAGTGGGCACAGGAGTTTGTGCAGCGGAGGAAGTAGGCACAGGAGGCAGGGGGACCTGAACAGAGGGAGATGTAAGGTTAGAGAGGTGAGGGAGGAGCCTGTCAAAGAGAAAAAGGTTGGGTTAAGGACCCTGAACCAAGATGGTTCCATTGAGGTAGACATTAATGATGACTCTGGAAAAGGTGAGAGGTCTACGAGAACCTCCCAGCTAGTGCCACCATTAGTGGGGGAAGAAGTGATAGGAGAGAAAGCCGACCATTTGGCAAGTCCATAGGTCATGTGCGTTAATGAAGAAAAGGATGTCAGTGAGAGTCCCTCTGCTGAAAGCCATGAAATAGGTGTCTGCAATAAGAAGGCCTGGGTTGGAGCCCAGTATATCCTTCTTAAGTTTCTTCCGGAAATAGTTAGTGATAGGAGAAGGATATGAGATAGCAAAGAAGTTACAGAAAATAGGAGCGACAGATAGCGACATAGCTAGTTGAAGTGGTGAGGAGGACGCTTAACAGTCTGAAGTACTGGGGCACAAGGAGAAAGGGGGAAGCGGTACAAGGGGTGGGAGGGAGACAGAAGGTAGTGCACACAGCTAAACATTTTAGCAGGACAGAGTGAAATCACAATGCAGCCACTGGGCGCAGCTAGGTTCGATTTTAGCAGGACAGAATGAAAACACAATGCAGCATGAATGAAAAACCAATACAGCCACTGGGCAAAGCCAAGTTTGATGGCAGCAGGACATAATGAAAACGCAATGCAGTATGAATGAAAAAATGATGTAGCCATTGAGCAAAGCTAAATTCGAGTTTAGCAGGACAGAATGAAAACACAGTGCAGCCAGTGGGCACAGCTAAGTTCGATTTTAGCAGGACAGAAAGAATACAAAATGCAGTCACTGGGTTCAATTTTTTAGAATGTGAGATGTTTTAACCCACTTCAGCTCTGTGATGCTGCAGCACTGTGTTATGATGGTGCCAGAAACATCAAAAATGGCCGCTAAACCCTTGTGAACGCCAAAACCTCTGAAAATTGTGCTTTGCAAAGCACAAAAAGATGACTGCCCAATCTGCCACGCATGTTGTCAGTGGTGGAACAGAGATCTCACTCCGGGAATATGTCACTGGGCTCCACAACAAGTGAACATGGAGTACAGAAGGAACAAGCAGTGTTTTACTAAGGAAACCCCAAAATCCTGCTTTAAATCCATTTTTTCTTGGTTGCTGAAGCTGCAGAATGCTGGTACAAAACACCCTCAAACATCCAAAATTCTTGCTGGCTGCTACAATTCACTTAGTTTAAGAAGTCATTGTGAACTTGCAAGGTCCTAAAAAGCTGAAAGCGTAAAGGGATTTCCACAGCAAAAGCGGCCTGTCTGTGGATGTCAAAATCCCTGTGCAGCAGAGGACTGCTGTCTGACAGCTGACAGGAGCCTGCCTGATTAAACTTTAAACATGTATAAACTGAAATCAAATGTTTGCCATCTAAGAGGCCTGTTTTAATCCCATGTTTCAATCCCATGGTTTAAAATCTTGAATACGTATTCTAGCTGCTATTTTGAAATCACAAGTTTATTTTAAGCTAAGGAAAAATGCAACAAAATTAACCATTAAATCATGCCTGGCTAAAATCAACCAAACTGGAATATCAGGTTTCTCCACAGAAGGATGGCCTTTCCCCCCACCAGGAAATCACACCAAAGAGATAATTATAGGGTTTGTAAAGAACTTGGTCTACAGAGGGAAAAGGGAACAATGAACAGCTGCTACTAAGGAAATGTGGGGTGTGAGGACAGTCGTAAATGGCCTCTGCCAAGAGAAAACAGGGAGGAGACTGCTTCTGGGCTGCTGGGATACAAAAAGAGGCTGGGACAAACAACCATCTGTGGCTGAACCTTCACAAAGAACACTTTTTTAAAAGAATTATAATTTGTAAGTGAAAATTGTGAAAAAGACAAAAGTAACAGATTTGTGAATCTAAATTTTGGCTGCACATTTCAAGAGGCAGCACAATCGTGTGACATGTTCGTGGGAAGAAAGGGCAAGAAATATGATTTTACACAAAATGTATTTCTGCTAGAAGTATGAAACTTTATACACTTATGCCCATGTTAAACGCGCAGACTCGTAGAAATGTGTTTAAAAATTGAACATTGTTTTCCTGATGAAAAGGGCAACATTCTGTGAAAAGCAGAGACAAGATCCCACAGCTACAGGGTTTTGAAGAATAGCTGCCATATAAAATATGTAATCTGTATATGTGATTGTTATAGAGTTTGCACATGTATAAATATGTATGGTGCCAAAAGTAGATTTTGTGTTCAAGGGGCTAGGGGTGGATTCTCTGCCTCATAAAATCACACCATAAAGGTGACACACTGTTGCTCTCCTCCTATCAAGGCAGAGAGGAGACTCTGACCCAATCAACTGTCAAAGGGGCGAGCTTAGGATAAACCAGCCCACACACCCCTTTACCATAGCATAAATAGAGACAGCTCACTACTCAAAAAGACAGACATTTTCAATCACCATCCCGATACTGGCAGAGCACCCTGTTGCTGAACTCCACATCTTCCTTGCTCCAGACTCCAGAAACTTGGCAAAGCAGAAACCCATTTCATAGCTGAACCATTTTCAGGTAGGCCACCAATTCCAGATCCAGAACCCACAAACCTAAGGGGAAGCATCAAAATACAGCTGGGCTGTGCTGTACTGCTTGCCTGCTAAAAGAGTTATCATCAGAACCAAGAAGGGCTGATCCAATTCAGTTCTGTGCCGTGCTGTGACCAGAGTGCATTGCAGATCCAGTCCAGTGCTATGCTGTGACACAAGCGCCTCGCTGATTGCAGATGTAATCCAATGTGCTCAGCTGCCGAACCTAGATCCAGATCCAATTCCGTCACCAGAATCTTGACGGACCAGAATCCTGACGGTTCCGTTTAGAAACATATCTAGTGAGTATCTATAGATAGAACTTTGTCACTAGCATATGTACCTTGCTTAGTTAATCCCTATCTTAAAACCATCCTATCTTGTATTCAGAACCTATATTAGTTAGGAGTATTTTTGAATTGTCTGAAATCTCTATCCAATCCCTCCTATTTTACTCCTCTACTAGTATTGCTAAAACTATCTTTGCACTGATCTGTTCTCATCTGAAGAAGGCGAGTCCTTATAGGCAGTCATTCTGATCAAGTGGCTGTGTTCCTGTGGGGCATTCGTTTTGTTCATAGTCATCCTCTAGCGTAAGAAACCATTGTCATTTTTAAAGTGTATTCCCGTTTTCCATTCTTGCGCCTATCTCGAAAAAACAACCTCCACTAAAACGTGCATAACTCCCTTTGTTTTTAAGCTAGAAACCCAATGTCAACTTCTAGCTAACATCCACGGCTTCAAAATGCATCTAAAACCACATCTCAAATCCACACGGATCTCCTATTATCGCGATTATTGCACAGTGAAGAGTTTGCCACGAATTTCGTTTTTTGGGAAATTCTGACACGTGTAAAATGGCTTTTGATTGCTTCCAACTGGAATTTTAAGATTTCAAATTGTTTCTTGGTATTAAATCATTGCGTGTGTTTGTGTGCAACTATCCAAAGTGGCTCCCAAAAGAACGTGCAGTAATTTCAGCAATTTTGACCATATTTAGTGTTTTTGCCCAGTCCATTCTAAGGATAACTTTAAAAGCCATTATGACAGCTTGACAGTGCATTCCGTTTTTCTCTTGTGTTTGCTGGGGGAAAGTGGGATTGATATTTTGTTTGAATTTTGCCATTCTTGAAAACCAGTTCTCTCCTCCTATCCCTTTGCATGCCTATTGGGGGTTGAGAGGTGTGCAGGGGAACCTTTAACCACAGTGCTATCTGATATGAACACACACACAAAAGTATTATTTCTATGTTGAATTGTTTTGCTTACTACTACTTCTTGTGTATTAAAGAGATTATTCTGTGTTACATCACCCCACTGGTGATTATTGTGTACCCATTACAACATAGTGTGATTAAATACATAAATAAATATTTTAACTTTGCAAACCAGCCTGATTCCTGGTTCAGTGTGACCAGGGGGGGGGTTCCAGGAGAGGGGCATGGTATGAGTGGTATATCGTTCAGAATAAAGAACGTTTAGACAAAAATAAATAAGGATTTCAGTTGTGCACTACACGCTAGGCGTTGACTTGGGTGTGTGCTGGATTGAAATCACTTACAGCGTGGGGGCCCATCACGAGATCCTGAATTAGGCATACCACTTGTGACAGTCTAACATAGCGTGCTACTGAAGGGGTACACACACCTTGTGGGGCTACTATACTGTGCTATGCTGTAAAAACACCTTTCAATAGAAATACTCAAAAGAGTTGGGCCTGTTTGACAAAGTAAAATAACCCTGAGATATGTCAGAAGGAAATTAATATTTCCGGAATGGCAACCTTAGTGGAAATCAATATGGCAAAAGAACACTTACTGCACAAATTGTTTGTCAGGGGTGATGGGTAGAGCAGGATGAGAATGTCTGGCTGCAGGAAATCAAACAACAAATCACTGCCATAGAATTAGATAAATTTCAGGACCAGAGTCCATTACACCAGGCACTTAGTGAATTGTATATGGCCCCAAAAGTAAGAGAAGAGCAATGTAAAATTGCCAAAATAGCGGCTTACCTATATCTCCACATTGGAGTAATACAGGAAAAATATGCCGAAAACCTAGATCTGGCAAAGAGGCAAGTACAATCCCTAGAGAAAACCCAAACTGATTTGGATTCTGCAGATCAAAGGCTACAAAAGAGCCACAAATCAGAGAAAGAAACCAGACAGTAACTGATAAAATTGAAGGAAGATCTGAATATCGTGCAGCAAGAGAAGGTAGAGCAAGATACCAAATTACTGACACTGCAAAAAGAGTGTCAAGAAAGGTTGGATTCGCTACAACAGAGCCAACAAAAGCTGGAACAGCAAGTAAATTATATTAGAGCTTGCGCAGGGCAGATAGTTGCCCTAGAAAGTCAGATTGATGAAATGAAGGAGGAAAATAATAAATTAATAGTGAAGGATCTCCACACTCAAACAGATTTTGATGAGGAACACCAGAAATTATGTGCCATTAGAAAACAAAGGGATGACCTGGCTGCACAGAGGGGTATGCTAATTCAGGAACAGGACACCTTAGGCCCGGAAGTCAGACATTTAAAAACCAAGGTGGAAGAAAATCACCTGGCCCTTCAGGGACTGGGTGAACTCAAAATGGACTATGAAAAGTTGTTGGAGCACACAAGGAGGGTCTGAGATGCTCTGGCAAAGAATAATCAGGCCAATCAGGATCAGACTCAGGAGGTGAGTCTCCGGCAGCAAAGGTTGGCCCAATACTCCCAATGCAGACAGGAAGCACAGAGAGACAATGAGGCTCTCTGTGAGAAAAATGACAAGCTCAATAGACAGATAGCCATGCAGGAACAACTAATAGAGGCCAGTAAGGCCTTAATAGAAGAACAAAAGGGTCAGATTCTTGCATGCCAACAGGGAGTAGGGGCTGAGAGAGATGAGGTCAGATGGGAGAGGTAAACGCCTGAGCATAACCTCAGGAACCCTGTTCTTGCCAGAAACTTTAATCCCTTCAATTCCATGGACTCTGCCACCCCCATGTCAACTAGCTCACATGAACCAAGGGCCACGGGGATGGTAGACTTCAACCCAATGGGAAATATGGGGCTAATAGTCAGCGCCTCCCAGAAATGGATGGGTGGGCATCTTTGTACAGGTTCCCAAGTGCTAGGGCCATCTTCTCTGATCAGGGAGACTCTAGTGAGGGGAGAATCAGAGAAATGGATCCTCAGAAATATAACTTACCAAGAGATCAGGCAGTGAAATTTGTTGGGGAATTCCATGAGACTAGGCCCACCAAGAGCATACTAAAAACCTCTTCCCAGCTAGGGCAGTGGGGGGGTACTCAACCAATCCTGGGAGCAAGGAAGAGTCAGAAGACTCTTCTAAGCACCACAGGTCCCAAGAGACTAGGCCCCCACATTCTGCCAGCCATTCCCAAGCTCGCAGAATCCAGGAGTGTCTAGAAAACCAGACAGCCACCTCTTTTAGCAGTGCCTCTAAGTCAGAGGATGAGTGGACCAGGGTGACCAGAACTAAAAAGGCCAACAAAGTCAAGAGGGCTTTATGTAAGGATCCCCTGAAACAAATAAAAGCTATTAGAGTGTAATCACATCCTACCACAAAAATGCTAAATATTTGGTTTGGGAGCACCTTGAATTATTTGAGCAGATGATGGAGATGTTCCACCTGAAGGACAACCAAAGCTGTATTCAGTATGTAAAGTGGAGGACGTTTTCTCCTGAGGACTCCAGCTTCTTTGCGGGGCTGGTGGATCAGAACCATTCCAGATGGTCCACCTATAGGGCGGCCATCCTGAAACATGTTTCCATTCATAGGAACCCTCAAGAGGCTCGCAAGGTAGCCTACAACTTACAATGTGGGGAAGACCAGTCCCACAAGAATTTGTTCAGGAATTGAAACGTGCCTTTACACAGACCACTAGAAGGGTGCGCACTGAGAGCAAGGAATTTGTGAACACCTTCTTTCATGCTCTCCCTAAGTACATTATGACCCAGATAGTGAGGGACTTTCATGAGAAAAGATCACTAGACTGGGTCATTGAACAAGCAACACGCTTCTATGAAGTGCAGAAGCTGTTGGAAAGTAAAAATATTACCAAAAGCCCCAAACCAACCAACACCCCTGCTGCTGCTAAGGTAGCAGAGGTGAAGATTGCCCCCATTTTAGATCGGGAGATGGGGGAGTCGAAAAACCTCCCCGCGCAGAATCCAACCAACCCCAAACCCAGAGAGCACTCGGGCCAATCTCAAACGGGGAGCCAGGGAGGTAACCCCACAAAAGGGACCCCTAACTCCCCTGACTACATCAGCCCACGCTGCAAGGGAAATAGACCCATCCTGCAGGGTAGTAATTCCCCAAATGCCAGACCAAATTTCTTTCCCTGGTACCCACCAAACCTCAACCCCCAAAACAACCCATTCTTTCTTTCCCCACTTTCCTGAGCCCAGACAGCCCAATTGGGGAGAGGGGAGCCCAAGGGTGGAGGGGTACCCAAACTTTCCTAACCAGGGGTATTATGCGAGAAGGGCTAGTTACCCTTCCCAGAATCAACCCAGGGTAGAACTGAGGACCCCATACCAGCCAGAGCGGGTGTCCCAACTAGAATGCCAGGTCCAGAACATGGCACAGGATCTGGGTCACATGCTGAGGGCTCAACAGAACCCCCAGATGAGCATGGCGGCTCAGTACTCCTCGAATCCAGGGTTTGGTGATCCAGAACAATGACGGGGGAAGAACCCTGACAACCCACCTGAAGTGGGAGAATGGAAGACCAGGCTCCCGCCCTTCCCCCCTCGCGCTTGGCCTAGAGGTTCACGGCCTAGACTTCCGCCACGAGAGGAGTTTGCTTGTCTACCAGACTACCAAATACCCTGGTACAGGAACATACGGATGTGCCCATCTACCTGCCCAGCAGCCCGCCCCGTCCATGCCGACACCTGCGGCACGGATCAACTCGACTAAACTTACATGTCGTTAGAGATGCCAGGACGACCTAGCCACGGTCAGCACACCTGTGCAAATATACACACCGGACACTCCCACACCAATCCACACGAAGAATATACTCAGTGCTATGACGTAGGCGACAGACATACTCACGGACGTGCATCTTTATTATTTTCCACATAGGCTCTCAAAATGCAGAAACGCAAGACGCACCATGAACTTATCTAAAAAGGCTTGCTCACGCTTCTTCTAAGAGCCATGTACCATAATGAAGAATATAACGGACACGATACTGAGGATAAAGCAATATGATACCGTAACCTAAAGCGCTCTGCATCAAACGGTTCCACCTATGCACCAGGCCCAAGTAGGCCGCAAACAAACGCTTCCATGAACATTGAATGAGCAAGAACTAGGTTGCTGACCCTGCAAAATGAGGCCGGCGAAAGCACACCGCCAAGGGCACGATGTTGCAATGTCGCACACTGCAAGCCAACGCCAAGGTCGCACCTGCAAGATAAACCAGGCACACAGTAGGAAAAACAATATTAATTATGTTGAATTTTGCCTCAAACACGGTCCCACCTCACGTGACAAAGCCAAAACTGACAAGATGCCAAGCCAAGGAGGAAGGAGATGCCTGAATCCCACGTTTGAAGACACAGGCAGATACAATTAGAAGACTCATTGGACATCTGCAGCAGTGGGAGTAGTCGACCTCCCAACATATGAATAAATCCTCACATTGTTTACACCTACCCATATTAAAACATTGTTGCAAATTACAGGTGCACCGCGAGCTGGGAACAGCGATAGTCCCAGACTGGGAGGTTCGCGAGCAGTCCAATCAGAACATGGGGCTCTTATCACTGACGCCATTAACATTGACCAATCCTCAGAGGTCTTCATGTAACAATTTTCATGTATCAAATTGAAGGGACAGCCCAGGTATACCACCTGACTAACCCTCAGCCACTAACACCGTTCTCTATATGTGTGCTATACTAACCCCACCACTCGAATAACCAATCCAGAGTGGAAATAGGTTTTTTACTAAACTTTGTAAGATGACGCAAGTAGCGCGTCATACTAAGGTAAAAAGGGCCTGCGAGCCCCACGATTCTGTGTGTGTCAAGACGGACGCGTACGTTCCTTGACCCATCCCTGCCGTTTTGCCTAATAAACAGCAGAGTCACCTTGCTTCTTGCGTGTGTCTCATACTTTATCTTTTTTGGGATATACGGGAGGAGATGGGGCCTCCCTGCCCGGAGCTCTGCGGACGGCCCGGCCGACCTCGGCAGAATTTCCCCCCCCCGACAAGTTGGATGCACTGCTGAGATCTTTTTAAGATCTGCTTTTTTATTTTTACTTTTTTCCAGGTACTACTGTTACGAGGAGGACCGGCGGCGCGGCCCCCTCTGCCGTTGCCCCCTTCTGAGGACTACAGGACCATCGCGGAACTGCGAGAAGACCGGACAGCGCAATCCGGATATTGGCCTTCGGGAGCCGGTTGAGAAGTATCCCGCCCGCGGTTGGCGAGTGTCCAGACGTGGTCCAGGCGAGGGGAGGTGGCTAACCGCTTGGAGGGGTGCACGCAGTCGAGCGGCCCCGCATCAAGAGAACTTGGTGAGCATGCCACGCACAACAAGCAATGTGAAATTGTGAGGGAGGGGGGAGGAATTAAATACGGGAGGTGGGAGGTGTTGCACAGGTGCACGGCGAAGGTTTTGACAATTTAGTGTTGGCAATGACATGAATGGTAGCCGAACGAATGCGAGAGCAGTCGGCTACGTTACGCGAGAGAGGGGGGCGGAGCACGAAAACATTACGTGCGGCCGCTCGTAGACACCGATTGGCCTAGGTCGCGACTACGTGTAAGGGTGTGTGTGTGTGTGTGTGGTTTCCTACGATTTGGCATTTGTTGATCAATGAGTAGATGAGGATCCCTATTGTTCGAGCAAGAAACTCGATAGGTAGATGACGTTTCCCTGTAGGCGGTAGCTAGTCAGTTGCCCAATACGGAAGATAATTGGCTGGTTAAGCCCTCCTGTCGAGGGGCGTATCACACGCGAGGCGACGCAGTGTGCGCAGTCCGATTATATTATTGATTACCTTGTTCCAGGAGTGACAGGAAGACAGCTGTGAGGTTAACGGGGGTAGATTGCAAGTGTATTTTGAACTTAAAGAATATATGAAAAACTTACCAGTAGCTCGAAGAGATCGGTGATGTCACCAATAGGGCTTTCATAGGATACCCCGAGCACAAGGCATCTTTCCTTCTGAGAGTGGTGGGGAAGAGAACTGTGGTAAAGGAGTGGGAACGGAGATAAACGGTAATGAATTAATCAAGGAAAGGCGAGACGGGGGACGTGGCGGCCCACGAAGAACGCCAAGTGTAGAAAAAGGAGGAGGAGCAAGTGAAAATAGGACGACTGTACAAGAACGTCACAAGGGGTACGCAGCCGCAGGGGGCTACGTGCGCCTCGGCCACAGGGGGCCGTAAGGGTGTTGTGTAAGGAAGAAAGAAAGAAGAAAATATATAAATGTAATTATTATATTTTAATAATTTTCCTTAGCGGACTATCGCAAGTCCCCAAACTTACGGGGCCAGGTAACGATATAAGGCTATATATTGTAAACTGCTAGTGAGATAACCGCTACCAAATAGGGGAAGAGTAACAAGGGGAGCGCTACTATGTCATACGGGACAGGATCGGGAGGGTGGAGAAACACCCTCACTACCCCACTACAACACATATGTACCACACTGTCACCCCATAGGGAGAAACTGATTAAGTATAGCATAGAATGGACCCAGGGGACGGACAACAAAATGATAACACCGTGGCCGCGTAATGGTAGCTTCGACCCATATGCCCAACATTCACTACTAAACCATCTGCATAATACATACAAAGGGAAGAAGTTGGCAAACCATGTGGAGGTGTTTAACTTATGGAGGATGTTCCAGGGGTCCCGACCAGGACCAAATGGAATGTTCACTGTGGGGGAAAAACCGGAAGAAAAAGAGATCAAGGAGGAAGGAGAGGATGGGAAAAAGGGGAGTGAAGACCCAAAGAACATGGGGAACGGACAATAGGGAGGAGAAAAGAATAATAAACCAAATGAGATAAAAAAGGAACCGAGCAACGATATACCCCTAGCAAAGGGAGTGAAAGCAGAGGGAGGGGGATTGTACCCTTTAAGGGAGTTAGGAGAAATAGAAAGAGGTCAGTTAAGGGCGACTGAGGGGTACTCGAATCCGACGTACAGCCCTCCACCATATGTGGCTCATAGGAAAATGCCAGCAGGGGAGGGGAGGACTGGAGAAGAACAAACTGTGGAAATAGGAAATGATGAGTGGGTAGCTGCACAGATACTATTAAAATTACAAGGTTCATTAACAGGAGAAGAGAAGGAGGTAGTAAGGAAAACAGACGAGGATAATACCATGGAGAGTGGAATGAGAGGGGAAGAGCTGTTACGGCAAAAGGAAGAGATTTTGGAGGAACGACTAGCAGAGTTAAGGGATGAGCAGAACGAACTGATCAAACAGCTCGAGAGGGAGGAAAGAGAGAGAGCGAGGAAAAGAAAAGAAGGTAAGAACGAATTGGAAAAAATAAGGGAACGAACTGAGGAACAAAAGAGAGAAGCTGAACGGGTAAAAGCAGCAGCAGAAAGGGTATCAAGAGCAGTGTTGCGAGAAAAGAAAAGGGAAGAAGAAGAGAAAGAAAAAGAAATGGCAATGTGGAAGAGGAGATTACTATCAGAAACGACTAAAAAATACGAAGAAGGGAGGGTGATAGAGAGTATATTAGAAAGGGAAAGGGTGAAATGGGAAAGGAAGAAAGAGGATGAAAGAATATTGGAACAGGTGAGTAGTGAAGTAATGGAGGAATTAAAAAGGAAAAGGGAGGAAAATGGTAGGGAGATGGAGGAGAGAAATGAAGGAGAAAGAGAAGATAGGAGAAGGGAGAGTGAACTGTGGAGGGATGTATATAGAGACACAGAAGTAGCAACAACATCAGCGCAAGAGGGAGCGGTTGATAAAGGAGAAAAAGGAGGACTGGACCTAATAGACTTAAAAACAGTAACAATCAAGGGGAAAAAGACCGAGTGGGGGTTACCGTTTATGACTGACTTTTGTAGTGAAGAAGTGGAAGGAGTGGGGAAGGAAGGAAGAGACAGTGAAAGGGAAAGCCTAGATAAACTATACATCACCCGGACCAACACAGACTCACCATGGATCCGTAGGAGAAAGGATGAACTGGAGAGAAGTGAGGAGGAAGAGCAAGGAATAGTGGAAAGACAGACATATGAGGCCACACCATCCCCATCACGCCCTCTCCCGTCCCACCCTACATGCTCAACCACCTCACGCTCGTCACAAACAATAAAACTTGCGCCCTTTACAGACGAACTGACACCCTATGCATGTCGGCTTAGAAACCTCCCTAGATGCAGGCAGGAAGGACGAATACACATACCCATATTAAATACAGGAAGTGATGGAAGAAGGGGAAAAGATGGAGAAGAAAGAGTTACGAGCAGGGGAAATACAGCCGAAATTGACGATGTAGAAGAGAGGGAAGAAGAGGAAGGGTGTGACGACTTGATTTTATGGAACACAAAGGGTAAAACGAGACATAACTTAATGCCACTTCTGGAGAGGGGAGGAGTTAGACCACAGTACGTCCCTTGGAAGCATACAGACAAAGAAAATATAAAGTGCAGGCTCCCATCATTAAGTGGAGGTGCGGGTAAATGGATATATGAAATGGAAAAACACACCGCAGGACAGAAACTGGCAGTGGGAGATGTAAAGGGACTTCTAATATCAATATTAGGGGATGCAGCAGATGACATTTGGAAAAGAGCGGGATTCCCTGGGGTAACAATAGCAAACACCTCGCATGATGGGGCACCATTCGCAAACTGCAGACATGCACTATGGCAGGCACTCAGAGTACAGTACCCAGACACATCAGACATAGGAGCAATTATCTCACGCAAGATGCGTGAGAACGAAGATCCTGTTGATTACATCCAGGAAATCCAAGAGAAGTGGCGCATGGAAACTAGCGAACAATGGGATAAAACACCAGCAATATTTTATCATATACTAGTACAAGGGCTCCCAGAAGGAGTTCAGAAACAATTGAAGAAAGTAGTGGGAATGGAAGCAAAAGCATGGCCAGAAGTTCAACTTACTATAGTGCATCATTGCAGGACATGGCAAGGAAAAATGAAACAAAAGGAAGAGGACAGGAAAACGGAAGAGGCTAAACTAGTACAGAAAAAGCTCACTAAATATACAATGGAAGGGGCACTAATAACTACGCCTACAACAATGACCCAAAACCCCACACAAGTAGTGGCTGCACAAGATCCCTCCCAAATACCACCTTCACAGACCATAACACAACAGGTGCCGTCACTCCAACCATACATGACCAACATGGGAGGAGGATACCCAATGTGTTGGAGTTGTGGATTATTAGGGCACATGTCACGCACGTGTAGAGTAAGACCAGGAACACCATCATGGAGTGAACAGGGACAACCAAGGCCCACACAGGAACAGCAGGGCATACAGCAACAACAAACGTTGCAACAGGGAAATGAACAGCAACAACTAATAACACAACAACAGCCACAGACACATTCACTGCCACAACAACAGGTAGCGATAACACAACAACCCCAAGTACAACACACACAACTGGGTAGGGTGACGGTCCTGGGACACAACCCTTACACAGGAAATGGTCAATCGTTGTACCCCCAATAGGACAGCCCACAGACGGCCTTGGTGTGTCCCATCCTGTCAGTAACACCTAATAGTGCGGAGGAACCACGCATAGAGGTAACGATAGGTGACAAAAAATTATCATTCCTTGTTGACACCGGGGCGACCCGGTCTTGCATAAGGGAAGGTAAATTTAAGATGTCAGGCGAAGACATGAACACCCAAGGATTCTCTGGGGCTAGAGGGTTGGTTCCTTTTACTGATAACATTCCCTTATCTATAGGAGAATATGACCTGTCAGTTCCACTTCTATATTATAGTGCCTCACCAGTAAATATACTGGGGAGAGACATAATGAACAGGTTGAATATGACGATCTCCTTTACTGAGGACGGCATAATTTGCTCTACCCCAGGGATTAACATGCTCACAGCACGACAGATTATGGAAGCATACTGCGGACAGACAGCGATTAGGGGGGAGCCAGTAGATGGCGAACTCTTCCAGTACGGGACAGACATAGCATTTGCATGGATGCCAGGGATAGAGGGAAAAATATGGAGGAGGCCAGCAGCCTATCTGTTCAGACCAGAAACACCAGTCAATGAACCAGAAGGAAAGGTGGTTCCAGTGGACATTGAGAGCATTATAGCAACAGCTGATTACATTGCTGTACATGCCCAAGACAGAGAAGGAAGGGCATGGAGGGCAGTGATAGCACTAGCAGAAGGATGTAGACTCACCCAGGTATCAGATGAGGAGCTGTTCTCAGAAGAAAAGGAGGAAGGTGAAATGGTGTTTATGATGAGTGTGGAAGTATGGCTAAGAGTGGCGTACAAACAAATAGCACAGAAAATTGCAATGGCACTTGAGGCACCCGCATGCACCCCAGTCCCCTTCTTTAAGGAGGACATGACAAAGGTACCCACATCATTGTGGACTACTAGCCCCTATGACGTAGGGTGCATAAAAAGTATAGGGGGAGTAAGGATAAAATTGAAAAAAGGTGCAATACTCCCCAGAGTGAAACAGTACCCACTATCAAAAGAGGCAGATGAGGGCATATATGAAACCATAACGGCCCTTATAAATAATGGCATATTGGTCCCCTCAGAATCAGCATGTGACACGGCTGTATACCCAGTGCGCAAGGCTAAAGGGGGTTCTTGGCGCTTCATACAGGATCTCAGGCCCTTGAACAACATAGTAGAAGCAGAATACCCCATAGCAGCAAACCCGGCCACAATATTGTGTGGCATTCCAGCAGAAGCATCACGATTTACAGTGATCGACCTTAAAAATGCATTCTTCTCAATACCATTGCACCCAGACTCACAAGATCTGACTAGCTTCACTTACAGAAACACAAAGTGGAAACACACGAGATTACCACAAGGGTATTGCGAATCACCCTCAATTTTCAACAGAGTAATACAGATGGATTTGGGTAACATTGAAGTGGAAAGCACAGTGTTGCAGTATGTCGATGACATAATAATTTGCAGTACAAACGAAAGAACATGCAGAGAGGACTCATTAAAGATGTTGACCATATTGGCTGAGAAAGGTTACAAGGTAGACATGGAAAAGTTACAGTACTGTCAAGAACAGGTACTTTACATTGGTCAGCTCATATCCCAACATGGAAGAAAGATTGCACCACAAAGAGCACAGGCCATTTCAAACACACCAGTGCCACAAACAGTGAGGGAACTGCAGCAGTTCCTGGGTCTGTGCAACTACTGTAGAGCATGGGTATTTGATTACAGTTCATACATAGGACCCCTGCTTGAGGCGTTAAAGGAAGCTAATAAAGGGGAGAAAAAGCTGGGGTGGACAATGGAAATGAAAGAGGCTTTTGATGAGTTGAAAGATGCAATATCAACTGCTCCGGTACTGGCATCCCCAGACTATGAGCGACAATTTTTTATATTTTCACATTGCGACTCAGCAGTAATGAAAGCAGTGTTGGCCCAAAAATCAAGCATGGGCTACAAACCAGTAGCATTTTACAGCGGCCACTTAGATCCTGTGATGCTAAGTCATTTCCCTTGCGAACAAGGTCTCGCCGCAGCTGCTTTTGCGGTAGAGAAAGCATCAGCAATCACCATGGGGTGCCCAACTACACTGTTTGTGGAACATGCACTATTTGCCATATTGAATAAACCTAAGTCCACCCTAACCACGCAAAGGGCATCAGGTTATGAGATCATCTTATCCAGAGCTGAACTATCAATTGTTAGATGTAGCACGGTCAACCCTGCAAGGTTCCTAGCAGAAGTAATTGAGGAGGGAGATTATGCTCACGACTGTACACAAATAACTGACATGTACTCATGTACTAGAAAGGTTGAAGAAAACGCACTAGAGGGAGGTGAGCTCTTGTTCATTGATGGATCATCAACTATCGACCAAAGGGATGGTGTAAGGAGGACTGGGGTAGCAGTGGTAAAAATGATGGCGGTACCGGTGTGTGTGGCCATGAAATGTGTACAATTACCACAGCATTACTCCGCTCAAGCAGCGGAATTAGTTGAACTGATCTTGGCGTTGAAGGAAAGCTTTGACAAACGAGTGACCATATATTCCGACAGCGGATATGTTACATCCACTGTCCACTCAGGGCTGTCGAAATGGAGAAGAAGAGGGTTTAGGAGAGCTGATGGCACTCCAGTGCAACATGCCCTCCTATTGGCTGAACTAATTGAAGCAATAAATGACCCCCAAGAATTAGCTTTGGTCAAATGCACCGCACACACCAATGGTGAAGACCACATCTCAAAAGGGAATGCAGCAGCAGACGCACGTGCAAAGTATGCTGCATACTTTGGTGAGTTATGGAACCCCCCAGAGTCACAGAGAGGGAGAGGGAGGGGAATGGCTAAGGAGATGTTGATAAGAGAAGGGTACACCCATCTCCCAGCCACACAGATCATGGAGCTACAAGCGGCTGCACCAATGGCCGAAAAAGAAATATGGCTATGGCGCCAGGGTGACACTGGAAAGATTGTGATACCACTGGCACTATTGAACACCGCCCTGAGCCAACTGCACTACCCAGCCCACACAGGCAAGGAAGTAATTGCAGCACGAATTAGGGAAGACTGGTTCTGCCCCTAGTTAAATTCTCATGTGTCAAATTTTATCAGCAACTGTCTCACATGTCAACGGTTTACGGCCGGTCATACTCTGAAGGTGATAAGAGGTACTATACCCCGGCCAGAGGGACCTTTCCGGCATCTCCATATTGACTATGTTGATATGATCAACGTATGTCAAGGAAATAGGTATATGATTGTAGTAGTATGCCCATTCTCGAGGTGGATTGAAGCAGGGCCCTGTTCATACCCAGATGCATTTAGAGCAGCTAAATTCCTAGTGAGGGAGGTCTTCCCCAGGTGGGGAGTGTGCGAGGTACTGAGGTCAGACAATGGCCCACATTTCGCAAACGAAATGTTCCAGCACATCACATCCTTGCTGAACATCAAGCATAAGTTTGCATGTGCATACCACCCACAGGCCAACGGTATATGTGAACGCCTGAATGGCCTATTAAAGGAGGCAATTGCAAAGATACAGCAAACAACAAAGAAGAGTTGGTTATATTGCCTTCCATTAGCCCTATTTGAGCTACGGAATAGACCAGGGTCCGACCACCACCTCACCCCTCACGAGGTGGCTACCGGACGTCAAATGCGCCTTCCCCTAACAACAACATCAAGAGCATTTACTGAACACGAGAGTACTGCGAGTGTTCTTGGTGATGAAATGTACCAATATGTGTCTTCTTTGATTACTAGTGTAGCGTTTGTGTCTCAACAGCTCGAGCGCACGCGGGGCGGGTCTAACAGCGATCAACAAGAAGACGTGGATAAAGAATTGGAAAAGGAAGGACTGTGCAAAGTTGCTAAAGGTGACCACGTACTACTTCGCAATTTCAACAGAAAGTGGAACAGTCCACGATTCACTGGCCCCCATCTGGTAGAGGAGGTATCAACGAGAGCAGTAAAGCTACAGGACAAACGTGCTTGGAACCACCTATAGGACGTAAAGTTTTACAAACTCCAGACCCGCCCCAGCGCCACCGACAGGGCCACTGGAAGAACAACAACAGCATCACCAACGGAGGAAGAGACTTCTACCACGACTAACAGCCTAAGTGTCCCCATACCCTGCCACCCCCCAGGTCCCCCAGAGACAACTATTAGAAAAGAAAGGGGTGATCCCCATATCGCCCACCCCATGGTTACACGATCAAAGGGTAAAGAGACTTCCGCCAGTTGAGCCCCAAACCCTCTGCCCATTGACCCCCTGTCCACTGTAGTAACAATTGAACTGAAGGACATTGTTTTGCACCTATACACATGTAAACACCTGAATGTTCTCTTTCTTTTCTCTCGCACATGCAGGTACAGCGTATTATTGTACTGTTAAGAAAGTAGATAACTAACCAATTCACTGCCCAGGAGTAGATGGTACCCTCAGACGATAATTACCTGGAAGAATTGTCACACCAATTTGTATATGAAGTAAGAAGGCCAACGTACCTGAAAAGAAGGAGGGTACGTGTCTACTACACAGCATTCCTCTTGGCCATAGAACATTCAATGCCCCACCTCCAACCATACTTGACTGCTCTGAGAGATAGATCGCTTAGATTGGCGTGGGAACAGCTCTTCGCCTGGGCACTGAATGACTACTTGATAGGGAGAGCTTAATAACAATAACTAACCTTAAATAACGAACATATTAAGAATTTTCAGGCGGGCAACTGTAACGTCGCAAGAATAAGCTGCCGGACTGCAGCAAGGTAAGAGCAAAATGCCGGTGAAATTAGCATTTGTAATAAAATTGATAGGGATTTTAATGGTCACCGGGTTCTTGGCTGCCTCTGTATGGCAGTACAGCTATGCTAGCAACATTATTGCTGTTCCCAAACCTAATACACCCCCACCCCCAGCTGCAACAGGTGTTACGTCAGGTGGTACTAGTAAAATCCCACACAAGGAAAATAGAGTTAAACGCAGCACATACTTAGATAATAAAGGCATTGACAACTACGTACAAGATTCAGCACACATCTCAAACAACATATGGTATCATCACATGACCCACAGTGGCAGGAGAGGGGAGGAGGAATGACACATGAAACTAGGGAATGCACAAAAATGTACAACCTGCATGAACACATACACAATCCAAACAAACTTGGACATCATTGTCATGGCCTTCTGTAGTACAGGCTCAGGAGTGGTACGAAGCAACCACCCCCTCTAGGGTTTTGGCGCCTGCAAGTTCGGGGCTTACACAGGCATCCGCAACCCCAGTGGGGAAAGAGGGTCAGGGAACGTTGCTTGGATAGGTACGGGAAGCAGGAACACCGGGTAGAGGGTACAGGTTTCAAAATTGCATAGGATCACGGGTGATTAGGGAGAAAAAACATACCAAATTGAACCACACATACATCCATACATCAGTACACTCCCCAGCAAGCCTATGCAGAGCAGTTCGAAAGAAAAACAACAAGACACTTAGCTCTGGTTTTGAGTGCTGGCCTCTTGCCTGCACACTCTCAGGTCCGGTTACAGGAGCACTGCAATGCTGCAAAGAGAGCCACAGTCAACAACCTGTACGTGCCAATTACACAAAAACACAACACCAAACATGCCCCATAGCAACAAACTACTCTACAAACAGAAAATCTGTGGTCGATGCTTCGTACCCATATATAACATCACCCCTGTGACGGGTCATACACAGTCAATGCAGTAAGTCAGCCGCTGGTGGGTGCGTGGCAAATGGAACACCAATGTGTCACAATTCACACAACATGCAATGTTCCCTGGGTAAGCAGACAGACCCATATTGCAAGCCATGACTACAGAGCAAGTGGCGTACCACCATGACTGAAACAAAGTTGGCAGTGCATTTATCATGAAGTACGTGGAAAAGACATGCACTGCACCCGAGTATGTCCCTTGCTGTATGTCCCTGTGAGCTGCCCCTTTCCATGTCTCGGAAGGCTACATGGTTGATACAAGTGCCTCAATGGACCTTGGTGTACCGGAGGGTATGTGCCACTGCCCCTGCATGTGTCCCAGACAACCCTACTATCAACAGCCATCAGTCCACAAACACATCTGAGCTGCATTGTGTGCTTCAACACCAATATTCGTCTAAGCTCACCCTCAGTGCTGTGACTAAGCCTGCATGTGCAACTCGCCTGGTGCAAGCTTTGCTGTGTCGTGGCCCCCCTGTGATGCTCACCTTGCCTGGAGTTCCTTGGAACATATCAGCAGTTCTAGGATGTGGGTCTGCAATCACTGTGCCTCTGCTTGTGCACACATGTGCATGTGGGCACCAACAAACAGGTCCAGATTTCCATCGTCCAATGGGCCATGTCTGCTGGCAAAGGTGCTCTGGAGGCTCATTCCCATGCAGAAAGGGCATGAAACACATGATTAATGCTTCAAAGTCATCTGTGTGTGTCTCATCAGGCATCTCATTACTTGACCATGTCAGAGAGTCACATCACAAATCACACCATCAGTCCGTCTTTCACCTCCAAAGTGTGGAACACAATCTACAGCATGAATTGCAACAAGCACGTGTACAGGAAAGATATGAAACATACTACACAATGCATAGCAATCAATGTATACATTAATCATGACACACCCCATCTAGCAAAAGCTGAACAGTGGACAATGACACCTAAATCATCCTCAGTAGGGGTGTCAACACAAGTCACACAGCACCAGACATGCCACAGATATGACAGTCCAAAGCCCTTGTGTAATATTCTGTAACACCGAACCATCCTTGCGAGCCCATGGATAAGGGAGGCAGGAGTGGCATATGTGAGTCAAGGACCCCAAGCAGCAAACACATACACAAGACAACCATGAAGGGCCCAGCTGGAACAGACAGTGGATGCCTTCAAAAGCCACAAAGCACCACACCGTCACATGAAAGCACAATAGACTAGCAATTTTAAACTAACTCAACTATTAACTAATTACACTAACTATGGAAAACCTACATTACCTATTTAAACTAACTATCAAACAGAAACTTAACTAACTAAACTAAAAGAAAAATCAAAAATGGCCACATACGACCCGGGGGGAGGGGAGGCACCCACGAGGGGGGAGGTACAGGGTGCTGCTCAACATCCACATGCGATGATGCTGAGCCAAAAAAAAAATCCTCCCTGGGCTCAACGCCTGCACAGCCCGACCTAGGTGGGAGATAGATGGTCGTCCGAGTCTGGCTCATCCTGTAAAGGAGGACGTGGCACAGTAGCCTGGCCACGCCTAGCCGCAGCTTGCCCCTCGTCGGCAGCAAGTCTGCCGGAGGGGTGAGCCTGGTTCTGTGTGGCGATGTGACATAGGTCTGCATGCAGAACCTCACATGATACACGTGCTTCCTCTTGCAAGGTAGCATGTGTAACACAGAGTTCCTCCTGCAAGGCCTGGCTGGACAACCGCTGCACCTCCCGGAAATCCTGTAGCTCAGCCGAGATGGTACGCTCAAGCTGTGCAAACCTCTCCTCTGCCTGCTGCCTCTGGGATATCATAAGGACACCCAGAGTGGAGCATACTCCTCCCTCAGGGCATCCATGTGCGCCTCTGCGTGAGCAGCAATTGCTTGATGCAGAGATGACATTTCAGCCTGGCGTGCCCTGTCTGAGGCCGCCATGCCCAGCCTGAGCGAGCGGGCCGTGGACCGTGCCGCCTGCTGCTGGAGAAGCACCTGCCTAGCAGGGGGGAGCACAGATCGGGCCACACGCTCCATGCTCTGAGCGATGTTCTCCATTGCTGCCCCCTGCCGTTCTGAATTGGCAGTCATGTCTTGCTCCCACTCAGTATACAGCGGTTGCGCGCGGCGACCGCGTTGTCGGGCTTGACCCCTGCGGGACCAAAGGACCGGGGGTCCTCGCTGTGTTGGCACCGCCTGCGGCTGCACGACTACATGCCCCCGTCGACGTAATGTCCCAGCACATCAGTGACTGGTGTGGAGGGTGACCCTGCGTCCCGATCCACCATGGGCAGAGGAACCAAGACTGTCTGATCCCTCAGTGCAGGTGTTGCAGACAGAGGAGTGTCTACATCAGAATCACTCACCCCTGACACATGGACTTGATGCTCATCCAACTCAACATGGACGTCAGAGTCGTCATCAAGGCTGGACTCATAGGCAGCCAGAGACAAGATGGACTGCAGCACTTGGGGGTTTTCGTGGCCTACCACCCCACGACACCCACTAGTGCCGGGTTGATGTGGTGTTACCAACCCTGTGTCTGGCATGACAACACCATCCCCGTTTTCCATTGCGCCATCACCTGAAAAATAGAGAGAAAAAGGTCACTAAACATGTCAGAAGCACACGACACACACACACACCGACAGCAAAGGCATCCGGCAGACATGTGACACACAACATATGACCTGGCATGCATGTTGGGTCTACTTTGAATAGCTTCTGTGATCAGACCTGTTGAAAGGTGGCAGTTTCCATGGAAGTGGGTCTATGCAGTGCAGAAAATGTGTACGCCACCCCTACCTACATGTACAAGCACTCCATGGTGTGTGCCAGGAAATGTGAAGGCAGTGCAATGTCAAAATCAGACATCACGTGCATTGTGCATTCAATGTGTACCATGTCTAGAAGCCAAGCACCCCTGCACCCCAGTACCAAAGCAGGGATGCCTAGCATGGTATCAAAAGGCTGACCATACACCTGTGTATTGACAGGCAGTGTTGACTGGCATCAACAGCTTAATGTGATTCAAATTACAACACTGCAAATGATGCTGGGACAGTGGGCAGGACACATGATGAAAACTCCGGAGGCCGCCCACATGTGAAGAAGACACAACAAGAGTTGGACAGAGTCATTGGCCATTGAACAGGCTGAGGCCTGTGAGCCACACAGATTGTCAGAGCCTAAACATGTGTGCAACGCAGGACTGAGCCACAGTTGACATGGGGAGGCCGATGAGATGGCAGGCAATGTATGTAACCAAGGACTCATATTACAGTGATCATCCAGTCAAGGACACATAGGGGCATGCGTGCAATGCACATGGAGCATGAATGGGCACTCATGTCCCTGCGGGACATCTGACCCATGCACAGTACAAGTAAGATACCCTGCATTGAGTACTAAGGCTGTACCACACGGCATATGTCTGGCAGTTTCTACGCTGGAAGTTAGCATCTACACAGGACACATGAACAAGAAACTACACATTGGCAAGATTGAAGCAGACCAGTGCAAAGGTGGAACTGGGGTGCAGAGTGGCGGAGGAGGGGCAAGGGAGCATGCCCACATGGAGTCCCGCATGCAGGCAGAGGAGACATCCATGACGGTAGCAATGCATTACTTACACATCAGAACCATGTACACGTCACATGTAGCAGCAATCATCCACAACACATCCCACAAGTGAAACACACACGTCCTCAACAAACACGCATCAACACTCACTGGACTGGGCATCAAAGTCCAGCATCTCTCCCACTCCTTCGACCAATTCAGGTGGTATGAACTCTGCAACGAGAGCCTCATGCGGAGTGAGTTCTTCCTCTTCTGGTGCAGGCCCACCGCCAGTCACCAGAGTCAAGTTCTAATTTGAGGCACGCTTAGCCTTAGTGCTGCGCTTGATGTCATTCCAACGCTTTTTGCACTCCTGCGCCGTGCGCACCTCATGGCCGAATGAACTGACATGTTCCGCAACATGCTTCCAGTGGGTGTCACGTTGGGCAGCCGTAGTCTGACTATTGGCACCCACTAGCATGTCACGGCTGTGGCCCCGCAGGTAGTCCACAAGGAAGTCCAGTTCCTGCTTACAGAAAGGCTTCTTCCTCGATGTGCAGGAGGTCTTGGCTGTGTGTGGGGTCCCAGCCTGTGCTGCAGGTGCAACCTTCCTCCTCTTGGACTGTGGCGCTGACCCTGGCTGGCTAATGCCGCCCTGACCAGTATGGCCAGTGGGTTCGGTGAATTGAGCCAAGGGATTGGCAGGTGGAGGGATGACCAAAGGCCTGACTTGTGTCAGTGGCAGCTGGGTGCCCACTAATGGACCCTGCGCAGCAACATCAGCTGTGGCAGGGTCATTGACCGCAACGGTCCTGGTTGGCAGACTCACAACCGGGGTGCTGTTGGGTGCATCTGCCCCTGCACTTGCCAACACCCGGCTGTTCGGGGCAGCAGATGACATGACTGCCCCAGGGACACGCGTCTTGGTCTGAGCAGCCCGGTGTGCCCCTATGGTTTCCCCCCTGGCCTGTTGGAGATCTACCAAGGGCTCTTCAAGTGCCAACGCAGCCTGCGCTGGCAGACCCTGAGCCTGGGTGGCAGTGTCCACAGCTGCACCTGCAGCTACCACTACCCTTGGGCCCGTGGCAGTCGATGGAACGGACTGCCGGGTCATACGGGTGCCAATGCCAGATGCAGGAGCTGCATCCCCCGGAACCACAGGGGGTGGTGGCATGGCTGCACCGACACATGGCACAACATTGTGCTCAAGTGGCGCATCCGTGCCTATTCCCCCTATGTGGCCGCCCTGGACACCCTGGAGTCCCCCTACTCCCTGGTCACCACGGCCACGTCCCCGACCACGCCCGCCACGAGGAGGACGCCCAGCTGAGGCGCCCGTCACCTTTGGTGCCCTCCCAAACATGGCACAGATGTAGTAGTGCTGGCACAGATGGAGTGGTGCCAATGGGAGGTGTACACCACAATTGACCTGGGCAATTGGGGTGAAGGGGGTGAGAAGCAAGATGTTAACAGCCCCCCTGCACCTGCAAGGCTGTATGTGAACCCGGTGATGTGGTGACGGGTCACGCAACGCTCAGGCACCCCAAAACTGCAGTAAAACCGTGCACGCAACCCTGCAGCCTACGTGCGTGGATTCAACCTCCCGCAGTACGCGGTGGCACCCAGTAACACGAATAACGTGTACGCGTGGGACACGCAGGCTACTATGACATCGAAAATGGGTGCGATACACAGGGGCACCCGCAGTGGGAAAAAGAGCGTGTGCGACTCACCGTCTGACTAGCGCGATGCAGAAAAAGACACGTAGCCAATACCCCCGCCAAAAGAAGAGATACGTCCTTGATAGCTGTGAAGTTGAGATGGCGCGCGAAACAACAGGAAGCAGCAACACACGTCGGTCTCCACGAAAGGCACGTACAGCGAACTGCTGGGCCCGCTCACCTTTAACCCGTGCTGAAGGAAACGCACGTGCGCGTCATGTCACTTACGCGCATGGGCCCTTTCCTCGTATTGCATGCGGATGTACAGTTTTCCACGCGCGCTTACGCGCATGGGCCCTTTCCTTGTATTACACGCGGACGTGCAGTTTTTCACGCGCGCTGAAATGCCCATGCACGTCTGTATGCGTCACGTCACAGGGGCGCTTGCGCTTGAGGGGCCTTCTGTCCAATGAAAATGCGTATGCGTGCAGACGCGCTTACGCGCTAAGGGTCTTTCCTCAAATTACACGCTGACGTGCAGATATTTCACGTGCCAAATCACTCCGTATCAAGCTGGCCACGCGTAAGCACACGGAAGACCATGCTCCTGCCCAGAAGGCCGAACTACTGCCCCCCAGAGCCCCGAGCACGCTCCCACCTGCCATCTGCTGCTGCCAGACTGCCTGCTGCCCACGTGCCCTGCCATTTGCTGCCTGCACATCAGCCAGGGTGAAGTTGCTGTGAGCACCCCTGCTGGAACCGAAGACTCCCGACTGGGATTCCATCGCCCCACAGCCCAGCCCCAGGACCCTGTTGCCCAC
The DNA here is from genome assembly GCF_040938575.1 of Ambystoma mexicanum. Lineage (NCBI taxonomy): Eukaryota > Metazoa > Chordata > Amphibia > Caudata > Ambystomatidae > Ambystoma > Ambystoma mexicanum. Next base: position 249,447,220 of record NC_090923.1, on the reverse strand, counting down.
CCACTCCTGCCTCTGGGGTTGTCATGTCGGGGCAAACACCATCTGAGACCACTGACAACCCCCGGCCAGAGAGGCAGAGGGGCACCAGCTTCATTGCCACCGAAGTTGGTGTCCTGGTGGAGCAAGTCCTGGGGCAGTATGATGCCCTCTTCGGAAGTTCCCGTGCCGACAAGGAAGGATGGACTCGGATCTGGACTGACATCGTGACTGCCATCAACGCGGAGGGGGTGGCAGTCCGTGACTTACAACATGTCAAGAAGCGCTGGGAGGACTTCAGGTCCAGGACCCTGAACAAGGCCCGGCGCCTCTTGAAGGCCGCGGATGCCAAGGGGCGCCGGGGCCACTTGTCGGAAGAACAGATGAGGGTCCTGGAACGCATATCCCCAGCGCTCCACGTCCAGGTCCTTGAGAGGCAGACCCGTCTGGAGTGGAGCGGTGAGTGTACATGCATCCTGATTGTGAGCAGTGCGTGTGGTGATTATTCAGTAGTGTGCAGGTTGCACATCTGTTTGTATGGGGTCGAGTATGGGTGGGGGTGTACAGGGCCATGGGGCTAACACATGCAAGGGCTGGAATGTGTGAGACATGGATGGTGCTTGTGTGTGTAGGCTTGCATGCCAAATGCAGTTGTGTGGGCACACATGTTTGGATGAATGTGTATGTAAGTAGACATGTCCGTGATGTCACGCATGTATGTTGTTTTCGGCTGCATGTATCAGCACTGTGTACATGTGCATGTGTGTATATTTGACAAGGGTGCAACAGTGATGCAACATGGATGCATGTGACAGTGGTATGTGGAAGCCTGATTGGCAGATGTGACATGGATGCCCGTCAGAACACTGCGACACTTGGCAGAGGTGTACACATGCATGCAAGTGTGTTGGTGTGTGTACATGTGTGGTGCACTTCCTGTGTTGCATGTGATGTCTGGCTCAACTTTGGCTGCTCATGCTGTTGTATGTGTATGGATGGTGCTGGCAGTTGCGATATGGCTGTGGTATGGCTCATGTGTGCGAGTTGAAATGACATGTGTGTTGGGGATTGTGATGACATGTCTGAGGTTTGCCAATGCCACTCATGTACAACTGTCATGTGTGTATGTGTCCATTGTACAGTCCCCTGATGCCTGTGTTTTGTTTCTCCCTGTCTGCAGCGTCAACTGATGAAGAGGGCGGAGAAGGTGCTGTGGAGCACAGCGGCGGGGATCCCACCGCCAGCCGGAGACGCAAGGCCCGGCTCCCCTCCCATGTTGTGCTCTCGTCGGGGAGTGAGGAGTCCGGTGCCGCGTCCCAGGCCGCAGCTGCCGGGGTGAGGTCCAAGAGGCGGAGGTTGGAGTTGGACTCCTCGGCAGCAGAAGGGGCAGCTGGGACCCCACAGGGCCCAACAGGGGAAGATGGCACGGAGTCATCCAGGTTGGTGGGGGGTTTGATGGAGGAGGAGGCCGTGCAAGCACCAGAGACGGGGTCTGGAGGTGGGGATCCCACTGGTGCTAGTGGTGCAGTGCAGGACCAGGGACAGGAGGCAGCACAGGCCGCCGCAGATGTGCCTGTGTGCAATCCTGTCCCTGATCCTGTCCCTGCATCATCTTGCACCAGCAGGGATGCCTACGTCCAGACCCGTTTTCAGGCAGGGGATGAGCTCACGTCAACTGGCCTTCCTCTGCCTGCGGACGTGGCTATCCGGGTCCGGGTTGAGCCTGTCCTGGCTGTTGTGGCGTTGCGTCAACGGGCCATGCGAGGTGACCTGCAGTCTTTTCATGAGGAGACTGCACGTCATCTCGAATGGCTCGTTGACCACTTCAGCCTGCTGGGACAGGTCACCCAGGCTGGATTCCTCCGTCTGATGGGGCTTGCTACGACCCCCTCCTCAACTGGACCCCCTACGCGCCATTCGTTCTCCGTGCCATCTTCCCACCCATCAGTCACCTGGGTGCCATGTGGAGCTGCCTCTGACGGTGCGGCCAGGCTGGTGGAGGAGGCATCCCTACCACAGTCGGGAGTCGGACGTCCAGTAGGGGTGGCCACATCTACGACTGCACCCCAGCCGGCGGAGGATGTACAGGCAGCAGGAGGCAGTGCACGGGCAGAGGCACAGCAGCAGCAGCAACGTGGTGGGAGCCATGAAGGCTCGGGGCCTTCAACATCGGAGGGGCAGGCATCGGCCGGAGGGCAGGAGGACCCAGGACAGAGAGTGTCTTTCGTGTGGCAGCGGTTGGGCCACGCCTTAGATGCGGAGCGGCAGCGGGCGGAAGAGGCACGGCTCACAATGGTCAGGGCGGAGAACTCCATGCAGAGGGCCCTGAGGCGGGCCGAGTGCCTCGAGGCAATCCGCAGTGGTTTGGAGGTGGACATGTCGACGGCCCTGCAGACCCTCGGGGCCATGGAGGAGGACCGCCTCCGGGACATTGAGGAGGAGTTCGATGATGCCCTGGCCCGGGACATCCACAAGTGAGCCGTGAAACTAGCCCGCTGCCCTTGTACATAGTTATGTAGGTAGTGTTAGGTTTCATTTTTGTTTTGATTTTATTTGGACCTTTCGGACATTGGCCACATTTTTGTATATAGTTTTTTTTATTAGTTAGTGTAGTTAGATAGGTTTCCTTTCTTTTGTTGGGATAATGGACCCTGGCTTGTTCCCATGTACATAGTTCACTGTTGGATTGTATTTTTTTTCACATTTTAACCATGGAGCAATGGCTTTTGTTTTGTGGACATTGACTTTGGACAACATTACTTTGGAATTTTATTTTTGGTTTTGCTTTTTTTAACGGACATGCTTCTTTTCATTTTTGTAAATTCACTTTCTGTTTCTTCATTTTTGATTCTATTTATGTTTCCTTTAATACATATTTTTTTGGTGAACTTCAATGTGTGGTATCTCATTGGTTTCATGCATTTCATGATATGTGTTTTGAGATTCACTGACACCCATTGGGTGTATGTGAGGGAAATGTGTTTGTTTCGGAACTTGCAATTGGTGTTCTGTGATGTAATTGCAAATTATGAGTGGGTGGATGCAATACTCGGGTGGGTGGTTTGCATTTGGAGGCTGACCATAGGGACCAGGGATCTGGATTGTGATGACATGTTGGCTGGGGAACATGATTTGCACATGGGTGGGGGCCTGCTGGCAGGTGCCCCACAGTGCTGGGGGGTGGGGGTGCTGGGAGACATGGGTGGGGGCCTGGTGGTGGGTGCCCCTGGTGGCTGGGGGGTGGGGGTGGTGGGAGACATGGGTGGGGGCCTGGTGGAGGCTGCCCCTGGTGGCTGGTGGGTGGGGGTGCTGGGAGACATGGGTGGGGGCCTGGTGGTGGGTGCCCCTGGTGGCTGGGGGGTGGGGGTGGTGGGAGACATGGGTGGGGGCCTGGTGGTGGGTGCCCCTGGTTGCTGGGGGGTGGGGGTGCTGGGAGACATGGGTGGGGGCCTGGTGGAGGCTGCCCCTGCACTGCTGGGGGTGGGGGGTGGGAGACTTGGGTGGGGGCCTGGTGGTGGGTGCCCCTGGTGGCTGGGGGGTGGGGGTGCTGGGAGACATGGGTGGGGGCCTGGTGGAGGCTGCCCCTGCACTGCTGGGGGGGGTGGGGGTGGTGGGAGACATGGGTGGGGGCCTGGTGGAGGCTGCCCCTGGTGGCTGGTGGGTGGGGGTGGTGGGAGACATTGGTGGGGGCCTGGTAGAGGCTGCCCCTGGTGCCTGGGGGGTGGGGGTGCTGGGAGACATGGTTGGGGGCCTGGTGGTGGGTGCCCCTGCACTGCTGTGGGTGGGGGGGTGAGAGACATGGGTGGGGGCCTGGTGGAGGCTGCCCCTGGTGGCTGGGGGGTGGAGGTGATGGGAGTCATGGGTGGGTGCCTGGTGGTGTGTGCCCCTGGTGGCTGGGGGGTGGGGGTGCTGGGAGACATGGGTGGGTGCCTGGTGGTGGGTGCCCCTGCACTGCTGGGGGGTGGGGGTGGTGGGGAACATGAGTTGGACATGGGTGGGGGCCTACTGGAGGCTGCCCCTGCACTGCTGGAGGGTGGGTGTGGTGGGAGACATGGGTGGGGGCCTGGTGGAGGCTGCCCCTGGTGGCTGGGGGGTGGGGGTGGTGGGAGATATGGGTGGGGGCCTGGTGGAGGCTGCCCCTGGTGGCTGGGGGGTGGGGGTGGTGGGAGACATGGGTGGGGGCCTGCTGGAGGCTGCCCCTGGTGGCTGTGGGGTGGGGGTGGTGGGAGACATGGGTGGGGGCCTGGTGGAGGCTGCCCCTGGTAGCTGGGGGGTGGGGGTGCTGGGAGACATGGGTGGGGGTCTGGTGGTGGGTGCCCCTGCACTGCTGGGGGGTGGAGGGGTGTGAGACATGGGTGGGGGCCTGGTGGAGGGGCCCCTGCACTGCTGGGGGGCTGGGGGTGATGGGAGTCATGGGTGGGGGCCTGGTGGTGGCTGCCCTTGGTGGCTGGGGGGTGGGGGTGCTGGGAGACATGGGTGGGGGCCTGGTGGAGGCTGCCCCTGGTGGCTGGGGGTTGGGGGTGCTGGGATACATGGGTGGGGGCCTGGTGGTGGGTGCCCCTGCACTGCTGGGGGGTGGGGGGTGGGAGACATGGGTGGGGGCCTGGTGGAGGCTGCCCCTGGTGGCTGGGGGGTGGGGGTGGTGGGAGACATGGGTGGAGGCCTGGTGGTGGGTGCCCCACAGTGCTGGGGGGTGGGGGTGGTGGGAGACATGGGTGGGGGCCTGGTGGAGGCTGCCCCTGGTGGCTGGGGGGTGGGGGTGGTGGGAGACATGGGTGGGGGCCTGGTGGAGGCTGCCCCTGGTGGCTGGGGGGAGCTGGGAGACATGGGTGGGGGCCTGGTGGTGGGTGCCCCTGCACTGCTGGGGGGTGGGGGGGTGGGAGACATGGGTGGGGGCCTGGTGGAGGCTGCCCCTGGTGGCTGGGGGGTGGGGGTGGTGGGGAACATGAGTTGGACATGGGTGGGGGCCTGCTGGCAGGTGCCCCACAGTGCTGGGGGGTGGGGGTGGTGGGAGACATGGGTGGGGGCCTGGTGGAGGCTGCCCCTGGTGGCTGGGGGGTAGGGGTGCTGGGAGACATGGGTGGGGGCCTGCTGTTGGGTGCCCCACAGTGCTGGGGGGGTGGGGGTGGTGGGAGACATGGGTGGGGGCCTGGTGGAGGCTGCCCCTGGTGGCTGGGGGTGGGGGTGGTGGGAGACATGGGTGGGGGCCTGGTGGAGGCTGCCCCTGGTGGCTGGGGGGTGGGGGTGGTGGGAGACATGGGTGGCGGCCTGGTGGAGGCTGCCCCTGGTGGCTGGGGGGTGGGGGTGGTGGGAGACATGGGTGGGGGCCTGGTGGTGGGTGCCCCACAGTGCTGGGGGGGTGGGGGTGGTGGGAGACATGGGTGGGGGCCTGGTGGAGGCTGCCCCTGGTGGCTGGGGGGTGGGGGTGCTGGGAGACATGGGTGGGGGCCTGCTGTTGGGTGCCCCACAGTGCTGGGGGCGTGGGGGTGGTGGGAGACATGGGTGGGGGCCTGATGGAGGCTGCCCCTGGTGGCTGGGGGGTGGGGGTGGTGGGAGACATGGGTGGGGGCCTGGTGGAGGCTGCCCCTGGTGGCTGGGGGGTGGGGGTGGTGGGAGACATGGGTGGGGGCCTGGTGGAGGCTGCCCCTGGTGGCTGGGGGTGGTGGGAGACATGAGTGGGGGCCTGGTGGTGGGTGCCCCACAGTGCTGAGGGGGTGGGGGTGGTGGGAGACATGGGTGGGGGCCTGGTGGAGGCTGCCCCTGGTGGCTGGGGGGTGGGGGTGGTGGGAGACATGGGTGGGGGCCTGGTGGAGGCTGCCCCTGGTCGCTGGGGGGTGCTGGGAGACATGGGTGGGGGCCTGGTGGTGGGTGCCCCTGCACTGCTGGGGGGCGGGGGGGTGGGAGACATGGGTGGGGGCCTGGTGGAGGCTGCCCCTGGTGGCTGGGGGGTGGGGGTGGTGGGGAACATGAGTTGGACATGGGTGGGGGCCTGCTGGCAGGTGCCCCACAGTGCTGGGGGGTGGGGGTGGTGGGAGACATGGGTGGGGGCCTGGTGGAGGCTTCCCCTGGTGGCTGGGGGGTGGGGGTGCTGGGAGACATGGGTGGGGGCCTGCTGTTGGGTGCCCCACAGTACTGGGGGGGTGGGGGTGGTGGGAGACATGGGTGGGGGCCTGGTGGAGGCTGCCCCTGGTGGCTGGGGGGTGGGGGTGGTGGGAGACATGGGTGGGGGCCTGGTGGAGGCTGCCCCTGGTGGCTGGGTGGTGGGGGTGGTGGGAGACATGGGTGGGGGCCTGGTGGAGGCTGCCCCTGGTGGCTGGGGGGTGGGGGTGGTGGGAGACATGGGTGGGGGCCTGCTGTTGGGTGCCCCACAGTGCTGGGGGCGTGGGGGTGGTGGGAGACATGGGTGGGGGCCTGATGGAGGCTGCCCCTGGTGGCTGGGGGGTGGGGGTGGTGGGAGACATGGGTGGGGGCCTGGTGGAGGCTGCCCCTGGTGGCTGGGGGGTGGGGGTGGTGGGAGACATGGGTGGGGGCCTGGTGGAGGCTGCCCCTGGTGGCTGGGGGTGGTGGGAGACATGAGTGGGGGCCTGGTGGTGGGTGCCCCACAGTGCTGAGGGGGTGGGGGTGGTGGGAGACATGGGTGGGGGCCTGGTGGAGGCTGCCCCTGGTGGCTGGGGGGTGGGGGTGGTGGGAGACATGGGTGGGGGCCTGGTGGAGGCTGCCCCTGGTCGCTGGGGGGTGCTGGGAGACATGGGTGGGGGCCTGGTGGTGGGTGCCCCTGCACTGCTGGGGGGCGGGGGGGTGGGAGACATGGGTGGGGGCCTGGTGGAGGCTGCCCCTGGTGGCTGGGGGGTGGGGGTGGTGGGGAACATGAGTTGGACATGGGTGGGGGCCTGCTGGCAGGTGCCCCACAGTGCTGGGGGGTGGGGGTGGTGGTAGACATGGGTGGGGGCCTGGTGGAGGCTTCCCCTGGTGGCTGGGGGGTGGGGGTGCTGGGAGACATGGGTGGGGGCCTGCTGTTGGGTGCCCCACAGTACTGGGGGGGTGGGGGTGGTGGGAGACATGGGTGGGGGCCTGGTGGAGGCTGCCCCTGGTGGCTGGGGGGTGGGGGTGGTGGGAGACATGGGTGGGGGCCTGGTGGAGGCTGCCCCTGGTGGCTGGGTGGTGGGGGTGGTGGGAGACATGGGTGGGGGCCTGGTGGAGGCTGCCCCTGGTGGCTGGGGGGTGGGGGTGGTGGGAGACATGGGTGGGGGCCTGGTGGAGGCTGCCCCTGGTGGCTGGGGGGTGGGGGTGCTGGGAGACATGGGTGGGGGCCTGGTGGTGGGTGCCCCTGCACTGCTGGGGGGTGGGGGGGTGGGAGACATGGGTGGGGGCCTGGTGGAGGCAGCCCCTGGTGGCTGGGGGGTGGGGGTGGTGGGGAACATGAGTTGGACATGGGTGGGGGCCTGCTGGTAGGTGCCCCACAGTGCTGGGGCGTGGGGGTGGTGGGAGACATGGGTGGGGGCCTGGTGGAGGCTGCCCCTGGTGGCTGGGAGGTGGGGGTGCTGGGAGACATGGGTGGGGGCCTGGTGGTGGGTGCCCCTGCACTGCTGGGGGGGTGGGGGTGGTGGGAGACATGGGTGGGGGCCTAGTGGTGGGTGCCCCTGCACTGCTGGGGGGTGGGGGTGGTGTGAGACATGGGTGGGGGCCTGGTGGAGGCTGCCCCTGCACTGCTGGGGAGGTGGGGGTGGTGGGAGACATGGGTGGGGGCCTGGTGGAGGCTGCCCCTGGTGGCTGGGGGGTGGGGGTGGTGGGAGACATGGGTGGGGGCCTGGTGGAGGCTGACCCTGGTGGCTGGGGGGTGCGGGTGGTGGGAGACATGGGTGGGGGCCTGGTGGAGGCTGCCCCTGGTGGCTGGGGGGTGGGGGTGGTGGGAGACATGGGTGGGGGCCTGGTGGAGGCTGCCCCTGGTGGCTGGGAGGTGGGGGTGCTGGGAGACATGGGTGGGGGCCTGGTGCTGGGTGCCCCTGCACTGCTGGGGGGTGGGAGGGTGGGAGACATGGGTGGGGGCCTGGTGGAGGCTGCCCCTGGTGGCTGGGGGGTGGGGGTGGTGGGTGACATGGGTGGGGGCCTGGTGGAGGGTGCCCCTGGTGGCTGGGGGTGCAGGGGGACATGCGTTGGTGGGCAGTAGTGCATGTTGACATGTGGGTTGGCTGGGGGTCATGGCCATGGTGGATGGTGTGCCTGCAGGACATGTGCAGGGTAGGCCCCTGTGGTGTGAGCCACCTGCAGGGGCCGTGGAGGGTGTAGAGGGAACACCTGGGAGGACACACACGTGCAATTCATGTGTGGTGCTCCCCGCGCACCCCTGTAATACACGTACCCTGATGGAATCGCGTGTGGAACTTCCCGCGCACCCCTGAAATGCGCGTACCCTGCTGGCACGGGCCCAATCGCGTGTGGACCTTCCCGCGCACCCCTGGAATACACGTACCCTGATGGAATTGCGTGTGGAACTTCCTGCGCACCCCTGGAATACACGTACCCTGTTGATGTCACGTGTGAAACTTCCCCCGCACCACGAAATACACGTACTCTGATGAGATCGCGTGTGGAACTTCCTGCACACCCCTGAAATACACGTGCCCTGCTGATGTTGCGTGTGAAACTTCCCCCGCACCCCAAAATACACGTACCATGATCAAATTGCGTGTGGAATTTCCCGCGCACCCCTGAAATACACGTACCCTGCTGAAATCACGTGTGGCACTTCCCTCGCACCCCTGAGATACGCGTACCCTGCGGAAATCGCGTGTGGAACTTCCCGCACATCCCTGAAATACGCGTACCCTGCTCGCACGGGGCCAATCGCGTGAGGTACGTCCCGCGCACCCCAGTGATACACGTAGCCCGCTTGCCGTGCTGGTACAGGTACAGGGTTAGCGCAGCCCTTTGCGCTGGATTGGGTATATTGATGGCTTTTCCCTGCGCGAGAGGCGTTCTTGGGGGCGTAACTGGCGCTGCTGCAGGGTCGCTGCGCCACTGTGCGCCACGGCTTGTTTTGGTGGCTGGAATCCATGAATACGCTGTGCGCGGAAATGGATTTTAGCGCACGCGGCTGGCGCAGGGATTTGCACGCGCACACTGTGCGCCAGCCGCGTGCACCACTTGTGCGCTAAATTCTATGAATTACCCCCTAAATCTTTCCACTTCTATTATCCCCAGATTACTAATTGTAATATTGTTTTTTCTCAAATTCATTTTTATAACATGTCTTTCTTTGTGATTCAATAAATATTCCACATCCGGATCTATTGGAAAATTATCCCTTTGAAAAAAATCGATATTTTCCACTTTGCTTTCCCAAACATCATTTGTTACATGAAACAATGTTAACCCCCCAATTGACACAATTGTATCCTTTGGAACCTGTAAATAAAATCATTATATTTCACCTGTTTAACCACGTATGTTCCATGGTTTAAATGTACTACCGTCATGTTCTTTAAACAGGTGCTGACCAACCATTTACCTCTGACCATTTTAGCCTGTGCCAGTTCTTCACTCCCCATATTGCTAATAATCACTTCACATCCTTCTGATATACTTGGGTCAGATTTCAAACCACAAATAGCATCTGTGGCATCAGGAACAAACGGTTTACCTGGACACATATAATTTTGTTCTTTAAATTTGACACATGTTTCCAGGTTTGGTATTAAATAAACTTCAGGTTCCCATGACTGAAATGCCACCACTTCTGGAGTCTTAATCTTAATAAATTTGTCCTCTTGCCAAAATCCCACGTTGTGTACCCACTTCGTTTGATAAATAAGTTCAGGAGCTACATATGGGATGCATAGCAAAAATCCGATCTCTAGTCTTTCCAAGTCCACGTATAATGGCATTGCATTACCCATTTCAAATGCAGTTTTTACCTGTATTATATCAATTTCCCTCCTAGTCAATCTTTCTATCATTTGACGAATAATATCCTGCGAAACAAAATACAAGGGGATATGTCCTTGAATCAATTGTGAAACTGCAGTTTGAACTTCTCTCATATAATTCGTTAATAGTCTATCAACAGGACTCATTATGTTCAAAATTTCATTTAAAGTTCTGTCATGCTTAAGTATTATTTTAGTCGCCCGTTGCATCACATCTGCTTGTTCATTTAGAATGATTGCAGTTTCATTTATGAATCTTACTTGTTCATCCAGTCCCCCTCTAATCCCATCTAATGTTTTTTGTATTATTTCTAGGTCAATACTCAGTTGTTGCGCTTTAGTACTCAGTGTTCCTACCGAAATAGAATTGGCTGTTGATATTGTGGTACCTATTATGGCTCCAACTATAGACATTACCAATGAAATGGCGAGCATCACTGCACCTCTCTTTCCTCTCCTCTTCTTAATGTCTGCTGAATTCACAAATGTTTTCTCCAACTGCATTAATATATCTCTTATTGACTGCTTAGTGTCCTCTTTTCTTATTTCCAGCCACTCTTTAGTCTGTTCAATCTTAATTCCGGTATTGTTCAAATGTTTTTCAATCAAAATCTCAGGATTCAATGGTATGTAGATATTTTGGAAAATCATCCTTCTATCACTCATGATGAATCCTGGTACCTCTTCCACCGCGATACCTGATGCTGGTCCAGGTTCAATGACAACCTGTGCTTCTGAATTCTTGAAGATCCCTCCAAATATCATCATCATTAACCATATCATCGGTATCATCTTCAATGCTGATCGCTTTGCAGCCTTGGTCTTCACCCCTCTTTGGGGCTTTCCCGGAATCCGACCACGTGGGCTCCAGGACTCCATCGTCTCCCGTGGCCTCTGATCCCGGAACCTCCGACCAAATAATGTTAATTTTCTAAATCAAATAGAAAAGAAACAAATTAAGTACATAGCACAATAATAACTTGACCCTTTTGCCAAAAATAAAACATGCTTGGTAAAAACATTTCGTTTTTTTTTTTTTTTTTCTGAAATTAAACACAAGTTAAAAAGAAAACAAGCATATATAAAACAGCATTCAATATTTAATACATTTTCTCTCTGCACACTAACCATGAGCTTCCATTATATATATTTATTTATTTATTTATTTATTTATTTACTTATTTTATATTATATATTTTTACATATATTACAGTGTTTATGTGCCATTATAACAATCAACTTTTTAACTTCTCTGTCACTGCCTCCTGATTGTACCCATTTATTTTCTCTTTTTGTGTTCAAGGGACTTTATCAGTTTCTACATGCTCAAGCTGCCTGATCTCATGTCTGGGATGGCATGGTTTGATTTGATTTACATGGACGAACTGCTCTATTGCCGTTTCACCTTCATTTTTCAAAATTTTATAAACTACAGGAGAGACCTTATCTATAATTTGAAATGGCTCCTGCAAGGCCGCTAGAAATTTAGAATTTTTCTGTTTACTTTTTCCAAAATGAAACTTGTACACCTGATCCCCAACACTGTATTCTCTCACTGATGTTCTTTTATCATAGTATGTTTTAGCACTGTCAGCAGCCCTTTTCAGATTTCTCTGCACAAAAGCAAATGAATGTTGCAAATGCTTCCTCAGTTCATCAATGTGCTCATGAACTGTGGATGCACTCACAAGTGTCTGCTCATGTGTTCTGTATAGTAGGTGTTGTGGTAACACCATTTTCCTACCTGTCAAGACCTCATGGGGGCTAACACCTGTTGCTTTGGCAGGTGTTGATCTGATTGCCAACAAAACCAACGGTAAACGTAAATCCCAGCTGGAACCTGCTTCTGCCACAAATTTCTTTAAAATATCCACAACAGACCTATTGCTTCGTTCAACTCCACCTGAAGAGGCCGCCCGATATGCAATATGTTGTTTTCTTTTCACACCCAGTATTTGCCATACCTTACTCATTAGAGTACTTGTGAAATGACTTCCTCTGTCTGACTCAATTCTTTGTGGCAACCCAAACCTTGAGAACACATGGTTCACCAGCAATGTGGCTGCTCTTTGCGCACTACAATCTGGTGCAGGAATGCATTCAATCCACTTTGACATCAAACATACCACACTTAAAATATAACGGTTTCCTCTGTTCGACCTTTTTAAAGGCCCTACATAGTCTATTTGCAAATCTGACCATGGAAGAGTTAGGCCTCTTTTCATTAATGGGGCTCTATGCATTGGTGAAGCAGGTTTAAATTGGGCGCATACTAGACATCCTCTAGTATATAATTCCACATCTTGGGACATATGTGGCCAGTAAGCATAATCTTTTAGTATTTCTAATGTTTTTTGTGAACCTCTATGGCCTGCAGTTATGGCATCATGTGCATGGTGTATCATTAGCCCTCTGAATGAAAGGGGTACCACCCACTGTATTTGTCCTGTTATGGACTCTCTAATCATGAGTTCATCCTGTGATCTAATTCATGTTTTGTTCTTTAATAGCACCCTCAACTCTTCTTTTCCCATACAATCATTTTCTGTTAAAGGATTTTGTTCAGGATCTATCAAATGATTATAATAGATTCCCAAAATTCGATCATTCTTTTGTGCCTCAATCAAATCTTGGTCTGGCGTGTCATGACTCCACTGTACCACTGGTTGATCTACCTCCTTTGGTGCTTTAGAACGTGTTACTGCATCAATTTGTATTTCACCCATTAAATAATCAATAGGTAGCAATTCTCCCATCACAGCCCCAATCTTAGCCAGGTGGTCTGCCTTATCATTTCCCTCCTTATCCTCTCCTGGTGTTTTTGAATGCCCACAAATTTTTCTCCAGTATATTGTTAAATTATTCTCTGACACCAATTTGTCTATGGCTTGTATCATTTTTCCATGTTTAAGTGGCTTTTTGTTGTATGTAACCATGCCTCTTGCTTTCCAACCAGGCAAATACTCCACAAAGCTATTCCATGCATAGTCAGAATCAGTCACCAGGACAATTTCACTGAACTTTTTATCAACTGCAGTAGCAATTACTTTATAAATGGCTGCCAATTCCGCCACCTGACTGCTCCTAGCTCCAATCCTCATCCCTATACTGGGGATGCCTTCACATTTCAACCAGACATTTCCTATTCCTGCCACTAATTGTTTATTACTGTCATTTTCAATGTGAAATGCACAACCATCCACATATACAGTTGGCAAATCCTTGCATGTTTTTTCATCAAAAGCTTTGTGTGGTGATTGTTCAAATTCCTGCAAACTAGTTTCCACTTACATTACATTTGGTATGTGTTCAGCTGCGCAGTCATGTAAGTCAGCTAACCCTTGAGCAATTGGGTTCTTTTTATTTTGTCAATATCTCACTTCTACAGGAAAACCTTGTAATGCCAGCGTCCATGAAGTGATTCTGGATTGCGCTAGATTACCTGATCTAATTCTTTTACTCTCTAAAAATTGCAAAGGTTGATGATTTGTTTCAATAATCACCTTTTCTCCCTGAACAATGGGGCGGAAATGTTGTAGCGCCCACACAGTGGTTAATATGGCCTTTTCACATTCATTAAATTTCATTTCAACTTGGGAAAATGCCTTACTTACATAGGCAATGGTTTTGTGATTCCAGTCGTGTTTTGTGATAACACTGCTGACATACAATGTTCAGAAAAACCTATTTCTATAAAGAAATCCCTGTCCTTTATGGGATATGCTAAACATGGTGCCTTTACAAGACATTCCTTTAATTTAGCCACTGCATCAGACTGCTCTTTTTCCCATTTCCAGGGAGTATTCAGTTTAAGCAGTTTAGTCAATGGTTGAGTGATTTCTGCATAATTTTCAATGAACTTTCTGTTATAGCCTGACATCCCTAATAAACGTTTTACTCCTTTCATATTTTTAGGATCTTTTAATCTTTGTATGGCCTCTATTTTCTTCTTTTGTGGATTTAGCCCATGTTCAGTCACTTCATGCCCTAGAAAGTTCACTTTTTTCTTGCACCATGTTAGGCGGAAAACCGTGCAGTTCCCTCTGAGACCATTGCAAAAGATTTAGGACTACAGGCGTTGGCGGTGAACCCACTTGGTAGCAGTCTGCACCACACAGATTCACGTGGTAGCTGTGGCTGAGCAGTCAGACTTCTCTCAAGAAAAGTTGAGCAGTATGTGGAGTATACAAAATAGGACAATTCTTCACAGCAAGACAAGCAAACACGCAACAAGGCTTAGTGTAAAGATATTAAGGCATTTATTTATAACAGAACATCTATGAAAAACACTAAGGCAAATCATGGCAAACAAATCAAACACAATTACTCTACGAAGTCGAAAACGATCAATCCGCCTAGCAATATTTCGACAACTCTAGGTTCTACCGGTATCACTTATTTTCAGACAGAGGTGTATACCTCAACCCAGATGACACTCGAAGATTAGTTAGGACGGGAGCGAAACAGATAGGCAGGTCATGAAATCAACACAGTTCAATCCTACGCGGATAAAATGCAAGGCAAGAAGGCAAGAATCACAATAGATCTTAAAGTTCAGAGGCCAGGCCCACTCGGAGAGAGGCAAGGCGCGATGTCCCAAAAAGTCTCTAGTGGAGATGCATTCAAGTCTGTATAGCAAATTGTTATTGGCAGGTTGAACCAGTTCAGAACAAAGGATGAGAAAAGCTTGGAGGCGACCCAACGGAACGGAGAGGATTAAGACACCTCACTCGAACCGATCGAAAGGGAAGCCAGGCGGACACTGTACCTTGTTGTGGAGGGCAGCTCCGGCGGGGGCAGTTGTTCCTGGTGGTGGATGCACGGCGGGTTTTTGCAAAGAGTAGAGATGATCTTGTCGTCGAAGAAAATGAAGTCTGGTGCACCACCAGGGAAGAGACCAGCCGCGGAGTGCTCCGTCACAAGGCACCACCTTTTGGTCGTGGTTTAGGGGTAGTGGCTATCCGGTTGCCGGGGTGCTCTGCGCGGGCAATTCGACCACTGCGTCCTGAGGCGAATTAAAAAGCAAAGGAGACTGGTTGTTCCCACCAGCCAGGGGAAGAGACTCTCCGGCAGGGAGATCTCCTCTGTCGTCGGGAAGTGGTGAGTCGGTTCCGCAGGGCTCCACCGGAGGTGTCGTCGTGCAGGTCGGCTCAGCGTTACCCTCGTCGGATTCTTAGGTCCTGTGGTGACTTCTGAAGATCCAGTCCCAAAAGCCCTGCTTTTATGCAGAAAACCCCCATTCATTCAGCCTAGCTGTCAATCAACACATGCTAAGTGGTGAGCGGGAACGCTCACCACTTGGGCCAATCACTCCAGAGTGCGACCTGAGTTGGCAAGGCAACTCGGTCCAGGGTGCCTAAACCCCTTCCCACACCACTGAGGTAACCCAGACAGAATGTCACCACTTTGGAGGGTCTCTGTACAGAGGCCCGCCAAAAGTGGAACAAAGGGCTCAACCTTTGGTTTAGGAGTCACAGAGACGAACATATACGCCATTTTACAAACCGAGTTCTGGCAGAAAATACCATCTGATAAACTTATTTACGATAAGTAGATCGGTGGTACGTTAGAGATTAACGAGAAAAAGTATCAATCTCTAACAATGGGACGAATCCCATAGGGTTATGCTCGGGGTCGAACATAACAAGTAGTTTCCACTGCCACCAGCCAAAACTCGACGAGGGGGGACGGGACAGTGCCCCCTCGAGTAACAGGTCTAGGAGTAATCGAATCACCCCTACTAGTACGTCCACAATAAGATGGTTTGTACTAGTCCTGTTAGTAAATTTAGGTCTAGTAAATCCAATGGTGACTTTACATGCCCGGGGAGACAGTAGTCAGTCCCCGGGTATGGAGTCTATGGTGGGGGCCCGCTAGGATGCCCCAGTGTTACGGCACGTAGGGTGCGGTGTAACACACATAGAAAAACATATGAGACCCTATGGAGTAAAAGACCCCATAGCCCATCGAACACATTGACATTTCAAAGGAATTACACACACATACATGTCCAAGAGTGGGAGAAAAGAGTCTCACTCTTGGCAGGATGGAAAAAAACAAACTCCAGAAATCCAGCAAAGCTGCTGGGGGACTCACTAGGTTAGGAAATTCAGCCTAAACAGAGAATTCTCCCTAACACTCGCCCCCCCCCAGACTAAGGGACAGGAGGATTTAATCCACTCCTGGATGAATCTCATACCTCTAGTCGATGACATACATCCTAGAGAGACCATCAGCATTTTGGTGGTGACACCCTGACCTGTGCTCAATGGTGAAATCAAACCCTTGCAGGCAGATTGACCATCTCAATAGTTTTGGGTTTTACCCTTTCATTTGCATTAACCATCTCAAGGGTTGGTGGTCAGTCTGAATGACGAAAGTAGAACCATACAAGTACGGCCTAAACTTCTTCAGAGCCCACACGATAGCAAAGCACTCTCTTTCGATTGTTGCCCACCTTGTTTCAGGATCCTTCAGCTTGCGGCTGATGAAGCAAACAGGGTGCTCCCTACCTTTCCCATCCAGTTGACTGAGTATGGCACCTATCCCTAGATTGGTTGGCGGTAATCAGGAGCTCTGAGTACTGGGGCTTGGCAAAGAGCCTTTTTCAGGTTTTCGAAAGCCTGATTGCACTCCTCGTTCCATTTAACCTTTTTAGGGAATTTGGGCGAGGAGATGACATTCAGTGGAGAAGCTATGGTCCCATAGTTCTCTATGAAATTTCTGTAATACCCGGTGAGGCCTAGGAAGGCTCTCACCTGGGTTTGAGTAGTCGGTGTTGTCCAATTTTGCACAGCTTCAATCTTACTGAGCAAAGGCCTTATTTCTCCACCGCGTACCTCATGCCCAAGATAGACTGCCTTACTCTGTCCAATTTGGCATTTACTCGGCTTTATGGTCAGATTGGCTCGTCCAAGAGCCTGCAAAACATCTCTCAGGTGGGTTACATGTTCTTCCCAGGAATTGCTAAAAAAATGCGATGTCATCCAAGTATGCCATGCAGAAGTCCTCCATCCCATTCAGAACCTGGTTTACCATCCGTTGAAACGTATCAGGTGCATTTTTCAATCCGAATGGCATTACCTTAAACTGGTATAAGCCAACGGGGGTAGAAAATGCAGTTTTCTCCTTGGCATGGTCTGTCAGGGCTATTTGCCAATAGCCTGATGTCAAGTCAAATGTGCTGAGGAACTTGGCGGCGCCAAGTTTATCCACCAACTCATCTGTTCTTGGCAAAGGGTGGGCATCAGTCTTGGTGATTGCATTAAGAGCTCTATAATCCACGGAGAATCTAAGTTCTTTAGATCCGGCCTTTGGTACTAACACAACTGGGCTAGGCCATGGACTAGTAGAGGGCTCTATTACCCCGAGATCGAGCATCTTGCTGACCTCACCTTTGATGTGGGTTCGTACGTTCTCTGACATTCTGTATCCTCTGCTCTTGACAGGCAGACAGTCACCAGTGAGTATGTCGTGCTGGCCCCAAGGGGTCAAGCCGGGTGAAAGAGAGAACAGAGAGGCAAACTGATTCAACATAGTTTTGCACTCTTCTTGTTGCTCGGGTGTCAGATTGGAGGAGAGATTTACTCCTTCAATTTTTTCATCTAAAGGTAAGCCTCTGAGGAGATCCGGAAGAGCTTCACTCTCTTCTTCTTCCTCGGATGATGCTAGAAGCAACGTTCCTACATCAGGTCGTGAGACATACGCTTTAAGTCGGTTGGTGTGAAAGACTGTCGGAGCCTCCTTGGGATTGCCCAAGTCCACCAGATAGTTAACCTCTCCGAGTTTACCCACTACTCGGAAGGGTCCCATCCACTTATCTTGCAAGGCCCTCTGCCTTGTTGGGATCATAACGAGAACGAGCTGGTCTTGAGCGAACTCAACCATGTTTGCCTTTTGATCGTGCCAGTGCTTCACCAATGTTTGTCCAGCTTTCAAGTTATCGCTTGCTTCCGTCATCAGGTGTGACATTCTCCTCCGGAGACCTATCACGTAGTCAGTCACTCTGACTGGCTTGGGGGAAGGAGCACTCTCTAACCCCTCCTTAATCAGGGCCAATGGACCTCTGACGGGATGACCATAGAGTAGTTCGAAGGGAGAGTAACCTACTCCCTCCTGAGGGACTTCTCTATAAGCAAAGAGAAGGCATGGCAGTAGAAGGTCCCACTTACGCTTAAGGGGTTCCTCTAAAGCACCTATCATGCTCTTCATGGTTTGGTTGAACCGTTCCACCAACCCATTGGTTTGTGGGTGGTAAGCTGTTGAGAACTTGTAAGTAACTCCACAGGTTTTCCACATGGCTTTCATGTAGTGGGACATAAAGTTTGACCCCCTGTCAGCGATTACTTCCTTAGGAAACCCGACCCTAGTAAAAATACCAAGGAGGGCCTTAGCCACAGCCAGAGCTGTAACAGTCCTCATAGGAATTGCCTCAGGATACCTAGTAGCATGGTCTACTACAACAAGTATAAACCTGTTGCCTGAGGAGGTTGGAGGATCAAGGGGACCAACAATGTCAATCCCTACTCTCTCAAATGGGACTCCCACAACTGGGAGAGGCACTAATGGTGCCACATTCTTGGAGCCAACCTTACCAGAGGTCTGGCAGGTGTGGCAGCTCCTGCAGTGTTTTTCTACTTCGGCCCCCATCTTTGGCCAATAGAAGTAGAGAGAGAGCCTTTCCTTAGTCTTCTTGAAACTCAAGTGACCAGCCAAAGGAATCTCGTGGGCTAACTGCAAGAACTGTGGTCTGTTCTCTTGGGGAACTACAAGTTGTTTGTAGTCTCCAGGTGCAGACTCGGTCGGTTCACTGTAGAAGAGGCCATCTTCCCAGTGCAACCTGTGTTTCCCAGGCTCTTGCCCTTCAGCCTGAGTTTCTGCCTGGTGGCGAAGACCTTCCAAAGTTGGACATTCTCTCTGTCCCTTACTGAAGTCCACCCTGCTGGGGCCACATTCTGCCAGTAACGACTACAGCTCAGGATGGTCAACAGGATCCAGATCTCCAATGAGTTCCTGACCTTCTATTAGCTCTTCCTCAGAGTCTAATTCTACCACGCAGGGTTGTACCTCCCTCTCAGCCTCGGCTGGAGGTGGAGTTACGGGTGTGACGTTGGACAACCGCGGGGAAGTCCTTGTCGGCTGCACTGGAATGCTGGCAGCTGGTTTCGGGATAGAAGTCTTAGGTTTCCCTTTCGCTTCTGATTTCTTGGAGACAGCGGCCGACAATTCCAGTGGAGCAGGAGTGATATCTTTCTTCATCATCTCCTGGAGAGTTCAGCGCATGGTCCTCTCTCTTGCAGGTCTGGTTAGCTCCTGTAACCGTTTACTAGGAGGTCTGGGAGTATGCGATACAACTCCGAGAGTTTTCAAATCGTTACCCAACAGTACGCGTCCTGGTACCTCACTCTGTATGCTGACAGGTATCTTCACACTCATGTCGTTACACTGGATGAGAACTGGTAATTGGGGAAGCATCTGCACAGGCCCTCCAGCTAACTTGGTGAGGCGCTTGTGTGCCTTAGCAACATCCTCGGCCTGAAAAAACGATTTATCCACCACAGTTATACTGGCCCCAGTGTCCCTAATGGCAGGAGTCTCCTGACCATTCACCTGGACACTGTCCTTATAATACTCTTTAGTATTATCGGGGATAGAATTATAGACATCTAAATTCTGTTGTTCCCACAACCCCAGAGATAATAAAGAAACGCTCCCTGAGAATCCAGTGGGTTCGTCAGCTAGCAGTAGAAAGTTTCCACTTGCCATTTGGACTTCCTCCTCTGGAGCGAAGGCTAAGAAGACAAGCTGGACCCCTGAAGGTTTACCCTTACATCTGGGATCTCCTTTCACGTGGTCAGTCGAGCCACAAACAAAGCATTTACCAAATGCTTTCTGGAATGGTGGCTTGTTCTGCCCTCCCTCCGGTTTGGCACCAGAAGGCATACTATTCTGCTGTGGTTTTCCCGATGGCTTAGCCTTCTGGTTTTGTTTGGGGCCCTCTTTGGAATGTGAGTTATTCGAATTCTCTTTTGAGTCTTTTTTAGGCTGTTTTCCCTCATCCTTTTTCTGAGTTGCCCCAGAATCCTAATGAGTAGCCCTGTTGGCAACCCACAAGTCAGCAGCCTTAGCTAGCTCCCTGGAATCCAATTCCTTCGAATCAGGCAAGTGCTGTCTGAGCTCCGGAGAACAGGCATCATAAATAGACTCCAACATAAAAAAGATTTCTCATACCCTCATAAGTGTTCACTTTGTAACCCTTAATCCATCCCTCTAAGTTTTTCAACCCTTCACTCACCCAGGTAGCCCACGGGGTACCATCATGCTTTTTGAGGGTTCTAAACATCTTAAGATACTGGGAAGGGGTCTTCCCGAATCTAGCTATTAAAGCTAGTTTCACACTTTCGTAATCCGTCTTATCCGCCTCCCCCAACTCCATTACCACATCAGTCGCAACAGGAGGAAGCCTAGAGAACAACCAGGGAAGTAAAGCATTCCCGGTGATGTCCTGGAGCCCATGATTGTATTCAAACAGTTTCAACCAATCCAACACATCCAATCTCGGTACATACATACCCACTAATTCCTTCGGCATCCGGGGTCTTTTGGGACTGGAGCTCCTAGAGGAACCAGAGGAGAGAGAAGCATTTTCCATAGACAACTTTTTCATCTCTAACTTGTGATTAAGTTCTATTTCCCTGAGTCTTAACTCAGCTTGCTTCTGCTCAGCCTGGGCATTCATCCGTCTGAACTCGAGCTCTTGGTTTCGTTCAGATTGAGCCAAGAACCGTTTGTAGTCTAGTTCGAGCTTCATTTTTTCAAGTTCAAAATAAGCAGGGTTACTTGTGGGACCTGGTATGGGCCCCGTAGGCACAGCTGGTAAGGCGGGTAGAGGAGCAGGGGAGACAGTTTCCTTAGCCTCTCCGTCCTCGTCAGCCTCTTCATCGCTATCATCAGAATTACGATTCAGATCAACACCATCACTGTTATCTACAGTTGCTGGAGACATTGGTTCCTCTGAACCAGTACCCAGACTTTGGTTCGCCAGCAATCTCTCGATTATTTCTAACTTCTTGCCTCTTACAGGAAGAGTCTCTTGCCTACAGAGAGCTTGCAAACTCTCAGTATTTTCACCTGACAAAGACTCTTGACTGTAAGTTTCCATCGTAGACATGTTTTTGAAAGTTGCTTTTTGTCCAAAGTTTTGTGGTTAGTTATCCTACAGTGTCGAAAAGCACTCTAAACTGTATACTCGATACAAATCCCACCGCTGTCACCAGTGTTAGGCGGAAACCCGTGCATTTCCCTCTGGGACCACTGCAAAAGATTTAGGACTACAGGCGTTGGCGGTGAACCCACTTTGTAGCAGTCTGCACCACACAGATTCACGTGGTAGCTGTGGCTGAGCAGTCAGACTTCTCTCAAGAAAAGTTGAGCAGTATGTGGAGTATACAAAATAGGACAATTCTTCACAGCAAGACAAGCAAACACGCAACGAGGCTTAGTGTAAAGATATTAAGGCATTTATTTATAACAGAACATCTATGAAAAACACTAAGGCAAATCACGGCAAACAAATCAAACACAATTACTCTACGAAGTCGAAAACGATCAATCCCCCTAGCAATATTTCGACAACTCTAGGTTCTACCGGTATGACTTATTTTCAGACAGAGGTGTATACCTCAACCCAGATGACACTCGAAGATTAGTTAGGACGGGAGAGAAAAAGATAGGCAGGTCATGAAATCAACACAGTTCAATCCTACGCGGATAAAATGCAAGGCAAGAAGGCAAGAATCACAATAGATCGTAAAGTTCAGAGGCCAGGCCCACTCGGAGAGAGGCAAGGCGCGATGTCCCAAAAAGTCTCTAGTGGAGATGCATTCAAGTCTATATAGCAAATTGTTATTGGCAGGTTGAACCAGTTCAGAACAAAGGATGAGAAAAGCTTGGAGGCGACCCAACGGAACGGAGAGGATTAAGACACCTAACTCGAACCGATCGAAAGGGAAGCCAGGCGGACACGGTACCTTGTTGTGGAGGGCAGCTCCGGCGGGGGCAGTTGTTCCTGGTGGTGGATGCACGGCGGGTCTTTGCCAAGAGTAGAGATGATCTCGTCGTCGAAGAAAATGAAGTCCGGTTCACCACCAGGGAAGAGACGAGCCGCGGAGTGCTCCGTCACAAGGCACCACCTTTTAGCCGCGGTTCAGCGGTAGTGGCTATCCGGTTGCCGGGGTGCTCTGCACGGGCAATTCGACCACTGCGTCCTGAGGTGAATAAAAAAGCAAAGGAGACTGGTTATTCCTACCAGTCAGGGGAAGAGACTCTCCTGCAGGGAGATCTCCTCTGTCGTCGGGAAGTGGTGAGTCAGGTCCGCAGGGCTCCACCGGAGGTGTCGTCGTGCAGGTCGGCTCAGCGTTACCCTCGTTGGATTCTTAGGTCCTGTGGCGACTTCTGAAGATCCAGTCCCAAAAGCCCTGCTTTTCTGCAGAAAACCCCCATTCATTCAGCCTAGCTGTCAATCAACACTTGCTAAGTGGTGAGCGGGAACGCTCACCACTTGGGCCAATCACTCCAGAGTGCGACCTGAGTTGGCAAGGCAACTCGGTCCAGGGTGCCTAAACCCCCTCCCACACCCCTGAGGTAACCCAGACAGAATGGCACCACTTTGGAGGGTCTCTGTACAGAGGCCCGCCAAAAGTGGAACAAAGGGCTCAACCTTTGGTTTAGGAGTCACAGAGACGAACACAGACGCCATTTTACAAACCGGGTTCTGGCAGAAAATACCATCCGATAAACTTATTTACGATAAGTAGATCAGTGGTAGGTTAGAGATTAACGAGAAAAAGTATCAATCTCCAACAATGGGACGAATCCCATAGGTTTATGCTCGGGGTCGAACATAACAAATAGTTTCCACTGCCACCAGCCAAAACTCGACGAGGGGGGATGGGACAGTGCCCCCTCGAGTAACAGGTCTAGGAGTAATCGAATTACCCCTACTAGTACGCCCACAATAAGATGGTTTGTACTAGTCCTGTTAGTAAATTTAGGTCTAGTAAAGCCAATGGTGACTTTACATGCCCGGGGAGACAGTAGTCAGTCCCCGGGTATGGAGTCTATGGTGGGGGCCCGCTAGGACGCCCCAGTGTTACGGCACGTAGGGTGTGGTGTAACACACATAGAAAAACATATGAGACCCTATGGAGTAAAAGACCCCATAGCCCATCGAACACATTGACATTTCAAAGGAATTACACACACATACATGTCCTAGAGTGGGAGAAAAGAGTCTCACTCTTGGCAGGATGGAAAATAAACAAACTCCAGAAATCCAGCAAAGCTGCTGGGGGACTCACTAGGTTAGGAAATTCAGCCTAAACAGAGAATTCTCCCTAACACACCATTGTCCTTTTTGCAAAGATACTTTGGCGCCTGCTTTCTGCAATTGGCCAAGCACATGTCTTATTTCATCAAAATGGCTTTTCAGGCTTTCATTTTTTATCAGGACATCGTCCACGTAAACTATTGTTCCTCTTTCTGCTGCATCCGGCATGGCCTTTCTCAAAAATATGCCAAATTCACTCCCACTATTGATGTACCCGAACGGAGCTCTAAGCCAGGCGTATTGAGTCCTGTCAAATGTAAAGGAAAATAAATGTTGTATCTCCTCTGCCAATGGCACGCACTAATATCCAGAGGTGAGATCTAATGTGGTAAATACTTTTGAACCATGTACCTGAGCTAGGCCCTGATCAATGAATGGCAGTGGCCATCTAGATACTGGTACTCTTTTATTTAACTCTCTCAAGTCTGCACATAGCCGCCATTGACCATTTGGCTTTAACACACCTAAAATAGGTGTATTGGATGTGCTATGAATGGGCCTGATAATTCCCTGTGATTCCAAATTTTTAATAATCTCTGCCAATGATTCTAAACATGCCAGCGGTAGTCTATACTGGCGTACAAACACTGGACCTCTGTTACACCCTTCTGGTAGTGTGGCCACATGTAAATCAGTTAAACCACAATCATAAGCATCTTTTGCAAATACATCCTTAAACTCCATAAATATCTCCCTCAGATTGTCCCTATCCTCATTGCTGTCACACGCATCCGCTAAGGAGATCTGCTCTTCTACCATTTTGGAAAATTCTGGAAAATCTTCTGGTAAGGGAATCTCGGCGCTTTCCTCTAACTGTGTGGCTGTGTCCTTTTGTAAAGCTGCCACTTTTAAATATTTTGGCATATCAGCTTCCACTTCAATGGGCTGATTTTCTGTTTCATTTTCATTTAAATTAAATATTATGCAATCCTCTTGATGGCAGCACACTGTCTCATTTGAATCATAAGGATACACAGAATGAATTTTAAATATTCCTTTGGGCTGAGAGTCCAGGTGTTCTGGCAACTCACCCTTGGCATCTACGTACTTTTCAAGGATATTTCCAATCACCATGTTATTTAAATCTGCCGTATAATGTGATTTTTGTATGGCCATTCCTAATGGGGAGTTTTCCTCTAAATGAACATCCTGACAACCTTTATTATTTACCGTAATTTTTACAGATCCTTCACCAATATCTACCAATGGAATGTAATCATAATACAGGCCTTGCTGTTTTATGGATTCATTCAGGCATACAAATGCATCAGAGCCTTTCATCTGCTGTCCATTTTTGCATTTCAGTGTTATTGCAAACTGTTTTGTAAATGCAGGAATAATAGTATCTTTCCTCATTTGTAATTCGATTGCATAAGGAACCAGTTGTGCACAATGATAAGCCCTTCTTTTGTCTTCAAATTCAGGTGCCGGACCACCTAGGCGTGACCATATTTTTTGATAAAGGAAATCTAACACCATACACATTCTGTGCATGATGTCATTGCCCATGTAAAATTCATTTTGTGCTCCACTCACTATCCATACATTATGGTAAATTGTTTTCTGCCCAATGCTAATTTTAAGCATGCATCTGCCTGCAATTCGGTTTTCAAAGTCTGGACTGTCCAACCCAGAAACATATTGGTTTTTAATCCTAAATTTCGGGATTTCTTCCCTCTCCATTATTTTTTGCAACAATTTCTCATTAATGAAACTCCTTTCATGTCCAAGTGCTAAAGTGGCTTTTATTGTTTTAAAATAGTCATTTATACCAACATGAACCCATGGTTGCTCATCTTCCATGTGTATTTCTGCCAGAGTGGTAATGTGTTTTTCTGAATCTGTTTTAGGAGCAATATTCTGTTTGCATGTTTTCTCTTTTAAATAAAAACGTAATGTGTGCTCATCTATGGCAGTCTGCCAATTTTTCCTTGGGTCCAAGTATATTTGTACAGGTAGTTTTTCATTGTCGCTCTGCATTTTGTCTTGACACATTAATATAACAGTGACACTAGATATGCAACTATTCTGGAGATGTACCTCCACAGCATCATTTGTTTTGGCAACGGTGTGACATTCATTTATGTTGCTGTTTTGTGATTTTAGTTTCTTAGGCCTCAATGGTTTTTTGGTTAAGGACCACAGCACTCCATTCACCCCATCTATGAGAGGAGACAATCTTTTCAGGCAATCTGTCCCCATCAGAAATGGAATTTCACAAATAGATGTGATCAATACCTCTTGTTTCATTCTGTGCTTTCCTATTTTTATGTCAACCTCAGTTACACCTATGATGGGCACCTCCTCCCCATTAAAGTTATGCACTGGACCTTGATTTTCCTTCACTGTGATCTGACTCTGTGGGGGTCTCCCTTCATTGATACTCTTTACCAGCTCCTTGGACATAATTGTGGCCTGTGCGCCAGTGTCAATCATAGCAAAGGTGTGGCATTTTTCTTCTACAGTGATGGGTGCATAATATCTGTCCTCAACTTCCTCTAATACACATAAGACGTGTGAATTCTTACTGATTTCAGGGCTCACCTTTCTCAGGCCTTTTTCACTTTTGGCTAAGCACATTGGTAAATGGAAAGACATTTTTCCCTCCTTTTTACCCATTTCTGCGCGAGAGATTTTATTCATTTCTCCATGATCAGAGGTTTTTTGGAGTGTGGTCACTGTTCGCCCATCCATCTGGGTAACATCAGAGACCACACTACAACCTTCCAACTGAACATGTGTAACAACATCATTCAGCAATTTGTCATTTTTTAATTCTGTGCATTTGTGATCATTTAGTGTGATACCAGCCCTTTCAGCCTCTTCAAAAATATGTGGCTCAAAGAATTCTTCAGGTGATTGACTTGTACCCTCCTTTTGAGTATTTCCTTTTTCTGCCTGTGTTTGGTCATTGTTTTGCTTGCCCAGGGAAGGAGCTATAGCATCCCCACTTACTCCCTGTTCACTGGTATTCCCCATGCATGAGTCATTTTTCTTAAATCTGTCCCTTTGTTCTTTTGGAATTCCTAATGTTTCTTTTTCATTTGTGCAAATCTTTACTGTTTTATTTAGTTCTAGGTTAAACCGTACCTCTTTTTTAGAAGTATTTGGACTTTCTGTCACAAGTTCATTTACTGGCACTTTCATTTTTAATTCATTAGGCATCTCAGAGTCGTTATGCAAAATTATATCAGAGCAATCTGTCATTTTGGCACTGCAGTTATCATGAGTACTTATTCACTTTTCGGAAGCCCCCCGGTCATTGCTATGGCCATCAGCCCCCTCTTTGGAAGGATGTTTTTGCGCTGTATAGAGCTTTCCTATTTGCTCAGCTAACATTTTCACTTGGGCCTCAAGGCACTGGAACCTTTCCATCTCTCTAGAATCCTCTTTCTGTGGCCTAGGTCGATATTGGTTGTTTTCCCCCTGATTGGATCTATTCTGATACCTCTCAGGTGATTGATGTCGGTTGGGATGGTTTCTGAACTCTTGATTCATTTGTGGAGGGGAGCGGGTTGCACCCATCCTTTGATTATAGTCCCCTGGTGGGGAATCATTGTACTGACGTGGATTGTAGTTTACGTTTTGCCTCATGTCCTGTCTCTCAGATTGTGGGTACTGGCCCCTATGTTGATTTCCATTATCAGTAAATCTTGATCTTGATTTTGTCTCTGGTTATTGTTCATACCTGCCATATCAGGCCGATATCCTACTGTGGCTGAGGGTTCTTTAGATTTAGGTCTAGTATCTTTCATGTTATCACTTTCTCTACTCTGACAATAGAGTACCTCATATAGTTTTGTGCTTTGATGTACAATCCATTCAAGGGACTTGTCACGGTCAAATTCACGGACCAATTGGGATATGATGTCTTTCTGTAGCCCATAGAAGTATGCAGTTTTAAACTCATTGGAATTTGGGTCAAAAGATACATCAAAGCGAGAAAATGCTCTTTTTAAGTCTTGTAAAAATTGGCGAGGGGATGTATTAGGTCCAGCAGTAATTGTGTAAGCAACTTTCTTTGCCTCCTGCAATGACTGAAAAGGAGAAAAATGACGCCTAATTTCTTTTTCAAACTCCACCCAGGTCATATTCTGCTGTTCATTTAATCCCCTTATGATGCTGGCCGTCAAGGTATCTAAAGTTAAATGAAAATATTGTCTGTACTGTTCCTTAGGTATCTGGAGTGCTTTAAAAATGTCATGCACCGCTTCTAAGTGATCCTCAATGCAGCATTCACCTCCCTTTTTAAATTGTTTGATCAGGGCTTTAATGGATTTTATTATGTTTATGGGGCTACTTGTTGCAATGCATGGAATTGCACTATTTTGTGATTCAATCCTGTTTTCAGGTGTATGAGATTGGTGGCTGCCCCCAATGGGAGTATCAGATCCCCCAAGGGCGCTGCAACCAAGTTCAGTCACCGGCCCAGTCACTGGAGCACTAGCTCTTTGGGCAGAACTAGAATTCCCCTCCACTCCATTGAATGTGGTACCCCGCCGCCTCTCCTGGGACTTGGGAATGCACATTTGCTGTTCTAAGTCCTTACACTTTTTAAGGAGTCTGTTTGCTTCATTTTGCAAATAGTTGTTTTCATCACTCATCTTATTAATCGCCTCCTGCATGTCGCACATTTGCATTTGTCATTCATTGAACTCTTTATTTCTCTTGTCTCTTTCTTGAATCATTTTAATCATGTCTTGTTCTGCACTCTGGAAATCACATACTTTTTCACAATGTTCTTTTTGTAAAATCTGCATTTCTGAAACAACCTCATCTTTATCCTGTCTAATGTGGTCCACTAAGGCTTTTAAGTGTACCAATTCTTGCTCGCTATCCTCAAATTGTTTCTTGCTTTTGGATAACTGAGCATCAAAGTCTCTGCATTTTAATTGCATGTCTTTTTGGCATACATCCAATTCTGCTCTTAACATTTCCTGATTTTTACTTGCCCCATCTAATTCAGTCTTTAACCTGTTAATTAGCTGGGTATCATTTTCCTGCATTCGCAGGGACTTATTCAAAATAAACCATATTTTGCCGCATAGCCGTATTAAACAGTCTTTCTCTGCGCTTTTATCGGCTGCATTCAATAATCTTGTAAGGCAGACCTGAATTATGCTGCCTTCTGCAAAAATATTGTCTAGTTTTTCTTTCTGCACCTCACCCTGAATGCGGTCATGCCTTTCTAAGGTGCTGTTCGACGACCACGTCCCATGTGCAAACAACTTTGCCTCTAAATATTGCACTAGGTCTGAAAATGTGGTTTCCCTTTGTGACATTCTGAAATTAGTTTTTAGTGGCACACTGCTATTATAAAATGGGCTCCCTTTAATGTGCAAATGGCAGTGTGAGACACGCTTGCCACGCCCAGTAGGTACTCTATGATCACTTTCCCGGCCTGCAACGCACCATAAATAAGTTGGGTATTTTGTGGATATTTGGGGCTTTGCAGTATTTTCTTACCGCCAAAATACCTTTAGCAATAATCACTCTCTGTATTCATATTGGGTCACACATGACAATAATACATGCATTATTTCAGAATTCAGACCTATTTAGAAGGTATGCGCGGTAGTTTGCGTGTTTGGTTGGTATAGTGGTTGGTTTATTTGTGGCCCCAATATCCAACATCCCTTGTTTTTTATCTAGATTGTTCTTGATCACTAGAGAGACCTCAGGCTTACATTTTAGGGATACCACATTTTCAGTGTTAGTGTTGTGTGCCACCATGGGCTATTGTGGTATTTTTGTGGTAATTTCCACTACCTTATATACGGTAGGGAACTATGTCCAGAGAGTCTCTCTTCCCGTTGACTCATGTACCTCCAACAGGCTGTGCTACAAACAGTCACTCACAACTGTCCATACTGAATAGAATCATGCACACATCTTCCTTAAAATGACAATTACACTGTTTAAAAATCTCCCCACGTTTAAACCTTTCCCCATGCAAAATGAAAGAGAGAAATAATACACACTAGCTATCTGTTTTCAAATGTTTTTGTATTATAGAAATTTCTTTTAAACACAGTTTAACTTTTTTTATAGAAATAAATGAAATGGTACAACATTATTTGTGATAAAATGAACAGAGAGCTGCGAGAATATATTCAATTGGTAACATTAAATATGCTGATAAGAGACTGAGACTCCCTTTAATACACTGACTGAACAGTTTCGCACACTTTCGCACAGCTCCCACTCGCTTCTATAATTACCTTATCTGTTCAGCATGAGTTTTCTTCGGCTATTCTCTTTCTGAATTTGGCTCCCTTGAAAATCAACCCCAGTGAGAAAAAGCGTCTGCCGTTCTCAAACCGGGGTTATTGCCTGGAACTCTCAGCTTTTGCAGCAGGAATGCCCCAGCCAGGAAACCGGTCCTTCTCCCAGCTTTGCAAGATCTCGATTGTTCTCTCCCTCCCCTCAAGCTTCTCCAGCAAAGTTCTAATCACAGCCTCTAGCATGATACTTGCTATGACGCTGCTCCAATCAGAATCAATCATGTCATCTCCTCCCTCACTACACAATGGCTCACTGCTACAGTGGCAATTGTAACAAACTGATTTCCTGTTCCTTCAAGCTCTTTGCTTCCTGTAGTTATGTGGACAGAGCAGCAGAGAAAAAAAAATGAATGTGTGTTTAAAAGATCACTTTCAGAGTAGGCCTAATTCCGCAGTGGAGACACATTTTTATTAGTGGGTTATGTTAAAAGTAGTTTTATTAGTCAGGTTAGTTATTAATAAGGTTAGTTATTAATTTTCAAATGTGTCTCTTGCAACATAGCCATTTCAGGTGAAAAATAGTGTGCATTTTGAATGTGCACATTTGTGCTTTTAACTGTAAAAATAGATTTGCATCTTATATGTAAAAATCATTTTTGACTGAATAGCCTGTCTTTACTTATATGTCCATGTTACTCTGGCAACACATATAGCAATGCACCACACCCATGTGGTGGTGCTGCATCAAAAAAATGCTACCTGTGCAGTAGTGCTGTACTCTGTGCTGTAACACGCCAAATATCCTTACAGACCACTACTATGAAGCGACACCTGAGGTCATTTCACTCTGGGGCTATTCGCAGGGTTGTACCTTGCGAAGAACGTAGCAGGTTGATTTCCTCTACTTCATCCTCTGTTTCTGATCCTGTCACCACAAGGACCACCTCTGTGGGACAGCATCTTCCTCAAGCTGCCTCACAGGCCATACAGAATGCTGATGACCCTTACCTTTCGTGGGTCACAGTTGTATGTATTTACTGTGACACAGTACTCTGCAGGGGGGAGCGACTTTGTAGTGCTTTTGAGACTATCGTCTCAGAGCACGAGAAGATCGGCTCACTACCCAAAAAAAACCCACTCTACATCTTCCTCTCTCAGCTCGCCCTTTCTTATTCTGTGGTTGGTGTCCCACCCTTTACCTTCCTTTCCCCTCCTCTCCTAGTGTGTCGTGTATAAAAAACCCAAAAAAATACAAAATATGAAAAATCACAAAAAAAATGAGGCTCTTTTCAGAGCCGCCTTTCACAGTTAAAAAATAGAAGTGAAAATAAATGAAGCAGGGCCCTTTGTATTTTTTAGAAGTCCACGGACAGTTCGCAAACATGTAAAAAATTGGGTTGCTACCCCATCACAAACATTGCAATTCTCTCTGGGAAGAAGTGGTGGCTCTGAAAACAGCCTTCGGGAGATGTTTGTAAGTCAAAAATTATAAATGCTTAACACCTACTTCAAAATGGTTGTTGTAATTCCAAAAAAGGTCGCAATGCATTTTGTACATTTCTCAGAAAAATCTGATTGCCAGCATAAGTAAGATGGACTCCATCTCTGCGAAAAATGTATGTACTACGAAACATAATATTTTCATTGTGAAAAGAGGACATGACAAAATCTCTTTGAAAGGCACAAACAGCCTTATTAACATTGCGCCTTGCTTTTTCCATTTGTGGACCAAATGAAGAAGAACAAAGCCACATTTGTCTCTGCGCAATCCGTGAAAATATCACTTGAGAATTAGGAAACATGTCCTTAACCTTCCCAAGTCCTTCTTTCATAGCAAATTGCAAAACAATTCCAGACACATGTCCTAAACTGTTCCCTCCACAATGAATTACAATTATGTCTGGATGTTGCTCTGTCTCCAAAGTAGCACAGTGAGGTAGCAAGTCCAATGTATCCACGAATCTCCCAAAATCCAAACAATCTGTTTTCTGAAACACAGCCATGGCTATCTTTTGTTCTCTCAGCAAAAATAGTATCTGAGAAACTCTCTCCTGGGACAACACCCACTAAACTTTCCTGACCAATCCCTTTTAGTGCTTATTCTCATTTGCATGACTTCTGAACCCAAAATCCCCGGATGTAACTCCCGATGTCCGCGAACCACAGCCATGTCCGCGGACATATCGTAACATGAACAGCCCTTCTACCATTTCCACTTCACTCTCTCTGCCATTCCCTCATTGGATGTAGCTAAAAAATCACATGACCATGCACCAATCACATTCAATACCTCTAGATCTAACTGCATCATCATAGATCAGCACTGCAAATGTACTGTGAATCTCTCTGAGTACAAGTGTCATATCATTGGCAAGCAGCATCTACCAGAAATACTGTACAAGTCTTCAAGATTTCTATTTGTAGCTCCATGCATATCCATATGCATGAACACAAACTTCAGGTATGCATATTTTCTGTACAGTAGATGAACACATTTTCAAACAGACTTTTAGCTTGTGTAATCTGTAAAATGAATTTACTGTATTTTTTTCAATTTACTAAAATCAACAATCACTTATAAACCTTTATACTATTTACTTTCTTTATACACACACACTCAAATCATGTTAAACTTACATTTTTTAAATGAAATATATAGACTACATATATTCAAACAAAATTGCATGCAAGCACAATCTATGTTTAAATCTTTAAAAAAATACTTATACAATTTCATATTTTTTGGTTTTATTTATTTATTTACTTAATTACTTTAATTTAGACATGACATTGAGGCGCTATTACCTAGAACAGCTTACTTACAGAAATAGTGGTATTCACTGGTATATTATAAATTTCACAAGACATAGTAAAGATATTTTTTTTTGCTAGTTAATCATTCAATACAATTTGTTCATTAAGAACATATCATATGTACTGAACTGATGCAATGTATCTTATGTAAATAAATTAGTTTAATGGTTTTAAAGAAGGCACTGAGGATTTCAATTAAAAAAATCAATATCTAAATTAAAAACAGCGCTATATACAAACAAAGTTACTAATTTGAAGCTTTTACAATTGCAGTGAAGACCAGTTTCCTGAAAAGAAGAAGCCTATTTCGAAGAACAAAGAAGAACTAAGAAGTTACCTGTTAATTTAAGAAAAAAAGTAAGTAGAATATCACCATAATATTTGTATTATTAATCAAACATACTAAAACGTTAATATACGCTATTTTGGTGCCTAAAAATAGGGATTGTGTACCATTTTGTCCAAAAATCTCCATGTCTTAAAAAGCGATTTACAGCCAGAATGGCCCACAAATTCCTATTTTTAGACACACAAATTACCCAACTGAACCGCTACAATTTTCATATTATAGAACAAACAACTGTTTTAATTGTATACATTAGATTTACTATTTGTACTTTTCCACACCACTAGCTTACTTTTTTTTGTCATCTGAACCCCAGTTTAGTAACACATAAATTCAAGGATACCTATCCCTACTAGTTGTGGTTCCCAATGCACAATCACACACCATTACATACATCTTTATCATCTTACTCAAACACTCATGCACACAGCACACATACATTCCAGAACACCCCAACCCATATCTTCTTTATTTTTTTCAACAGACCCTAAGAATGCCTACCAAAAGTCAAGTACGTAGAAAGCAACGCAAAAGTAGAGCAAATGAAAATAAAAGTGTCCAACATAAGCATCCATCTCTAGCAGAATTTGTAAAAAAAGTTGAAACAAAACAGCTAATACAGTCATTTAGTGAAACACAAGAAGTTTCAAGTACAAAAACTTTGCCTCCTCTATCAAAATGTAAAACAAACCAAAAAACTATTAACAGAAAATCAGCTATCACTACAGATAAAACTACTTCTTCAAATTTTAATATAGTGCAAAGTAAGCATACCAAGAAAAATATTTTAGCCAAAATGTACCGTCACAAAGTCCTTCAAAATCTTATTAAAAGAGGAGAGAAATCAGGTTCAATGCTTAAAACCTATCGTAGGAAAATAATCTTAGAAGCGTTGATGGACAGTGCAATTCTTCTGAAAAGAAAGTTATTTATTTTACTGTTAAACAAAATGAAACCACTAACAAAACTAATAAATAAATTACAAAAAAGACTTCTCAATAAGCGAAATGTCAACAGAAAGAACTTCTTAAGTATCTGCAGAGGTGAATGGAAACACACTACGAGCACAGAACCATATTTTAATGAAGAAGCGTACAAACAAAAGCAAACAAATACAATTGCCATACATAGCAGTGGTAGAGGTTATGAAAAAGTGAATAATACCATAATGGAACAAGAAGTACTCCTTAATAAAATATGCCCTGAAAACTTAGAATTACCCCTCCATTCAACTGAATCAGAACGTCTAGTGTACAAATGGCCATGCACATCAATATGTAACATTCCCAAACAATGTTTCAAATCTTTACGCCAATTTCTCAATAAATATGTAAAAAGCAAAGACAAAATCTAAATTAAATTACTGCAAAATATGGATACCTGTCCAGTGCGCAAGTACACAGGACTACAAGGACATTCATTGGCCTGAATTACAGGACCTACTTGTAAAACCACTTTCCATGATATCAAAAGGATATCAACACATCATTCAACTATAAGAAATCTAGTCTATAAACTGTACTATGCTAAAGGTCCTGCTTTAGCACTAGCAAAGTTAAATAACATCCTTCTACATGGTACAGCAAAAGACCTACTTGAAGAAATTCACTATAGCCAGAAAAAATATTTTGGAAGTCAAAGCCATTTACAGAATGAAATAGCTTTAAACCAATTAAGCAACAATTCTACATATGGCAACCTTTTGCTAAACACATACAAAAAAGAAATACTAAAATTTAAAAGTACATCAGCTGAATTACCAAACCATGTATGTGTATGTTGCCGTAGAACTTTTTTATAAAAGTAACATAAAAACTGTAGACCTATCATACAAAATAGAAGACAATGAAGATTCTAAATGGTTTGAATTAGCTCTCTACCTTGTAGCAGAAAACAAATACGAAATAACTGAGCCCTTACTACTTTGCAGTTACTGCACTACAAAACTTGACAACAACCAAACTCCTTCACGTGCTATCACAAATAATTTGGAATTATACCCAGTACCAAAACCCCTACAACAACTAAATTTATATGAGAGCATCACAATTCAAACAGTACACCCATTTCAAGCAATATTATGCCTTCAACCAAAAACAGCAAAATTACCTCCCTCTGAATTGGTAAAAGGCATTCGTGGAAAAGTAGTTTATTTACCATTAGCTCTAAAAGAAAATGTGCATACTCTAGGAGTTAAACGTCCAATGCAGCAATCTTTAGTTATCTTAGTAAATGGAGTACCTACAAAACACAAACAAATATGGCAACAGCTGGTAGATTTATATAAAGTTAGACAAGCCTTCCAATATCTTAAAGAGAATAATGAATATTACAAAGAAATTAATATTGAAGACAACTTGAAAGATACAACTGAAATAATTCAAGAAACACAGGAAGCTGGTCAATTTGAGCTACTAGATCCTGCTACAATATCAAATACTTTAGACCATTATACAATTCATCCTTTGCACTGTAATGACACCGTAGAAGATGTACTGGAAACTTACCAAATGCGTCAAACAAAAGGATCGCCAATCAGCATATGGGAAAAAAGTATAGAAGCACGTGCTTTTCCTCTACTCTTTCCTACTGGGAAAGGAGGAAGGTATGATGATAGACCTATTGAAATATCAGCTTTAGAATACCGCTCATTACGGATGTATTCTGAAGATCCCAGATTTAGACAAAATGTGGAATACATATTCCACCTACTCTTTGAAAGTGAACTAGCAACTTTATGTTATGGAGTTGCACACATATTAAAATCAGGATCACACTTTCAAAATATGACAGCTACACAATTATTAGAAAAAGTGCAACAATAGGATGAGGTTTTACAATCAAATATTACAAATCTATTAGCAAATATGCATGGTACTAAAGAGTACTGGTTTCGACGTCATGGAGATGTACGTTGTATGATCAGAAACCTTGGCCCACCCACTTGGTTTGTTACATTAAGTTGTGCAGAATATGCATGGGAAGATTTACATGATTTCCTTTTTTTTTTGGATCCTGTTAATGTTTCAAGATATTTTCACCATCGCTTCATTGCTATGCTACATTTTATTTGTAATAAAACTGTTCTTCCCCTTGGAGAAGTGCAACACTTCTTTTGGAGAAAAGAATACCAAGCCAGAGGAGCTCCACATATCCACATGCTTTTATGGATTAACGATGCTCCTAAATTTGGTCAAGACAGTGATGCCACTGTTTTACAGTTTATTGAAAAGTATGTCACTTGTGAAATTCCATCAGAAGCCACAAATAGTGATCTTCATGCACAAATTTTACAATTTCAAAGACACAAATGTGGAAAATATTGTCGTCGCAAATACAAAAACAAAGGGAAATACTGCACCATAGCCGATGTGGCTTCCCTAGACCAGTTACAAATATAGGTCAAGTGAACAACCTCATGTCTTCAGTTAAACATAGTGTTAAAGGTAAGTCACCTAAAAATACATATTACATAAAAAGAAAAGAAGAAGAAAAATATATCAATGATTATAATGCAATCATTGCCCACTTATGGAATGCAAACATAGATGTGCAGTACATTGCAGACCATTCTACTGCAGTTGCACGAAATGTCACAGCATACTTAACTAAATCAGAAAAGACAGAGCTCCAAGACCTCTGGAATGACCAGTCATCAGATAAAACAGTATCTCAGAAATTATACAGCTTGGGCATAAAAATGCTCAATCATAGAGAATGTGGATCATATGAAGCGGCTGATCGTTTAACTGGTACTGCATTGTATGGTAAATCTGAAAATATAGTATGGCTAAGTCTTGGTCCAGCTAAATCTAGAAAAAGAGATCTGCTTCAATTAACACCAGTAAAAAGTGAGCCTATTTTTAAAACATTAGGATACAAACTCTGCCGTAAAACTGTTGGCAGCATTGGAAATGTCAACCTTTGGCAACATTTCCAATACAGAGAATTGACAGAAGGCATGCGGCAATCTGCAGATCTCACTTATGCCAACATTTTAAAAAGTATCAGAGTTGGTATACTTTCTAAAGAAGCAGAAGCAATATTGAAAGCCATGCACATTAATTCACTTTATGGCGATAATGCATGTGCTACAGATGTTATGGAACAATTAGCCCACAAAAATGTCAATTGTATGGCCTTAATGCCAACTCTTGCAAGCTGATTCAAATTCAATGAAATCATGCTAAGTAAAGAAATGCAACCAATCATGGAAATTAACGCCACAGACAAACTAGAGGTACATGGTATGACACTACCCATGTGTGACCAAGCCACAACAAGACTAAATAGTTTAGAAAAATCAATCTCAAACACAGCAGGCTTAGAAAAGATATTAAAATTATCCTTAAATTGCAGAGTAATGCTTAAACGTAACCTTGACGTGGACCAAGGACTAGTTAATGGAGCACTGGGTACAGTTGTTGGCTTTCAAACATACCCACGCAACAACAAAATTAATTTTGTCAATATACTCTTTGGCAAACTTTCAGAAGTAAAAAGGATAGGATGCTCAACAGCTAGATTCCTTCTCTTCAAAGATATGTATGTACGCAGAGAACAATTTTCTCTAACTCTTGCATACGCAGTCACGATTCATAAATCACAAGGTCTTACCCTAGACAAAGCAATGATAGATATTGCTAACACAGTCTTTAAAGAAGGCATGAGCTATGTAGCACTGTCACGCTTACGTACAATTGACGGTCTATTTCTAATCAACTTTGATGCAAGTAAAATAAACGCTGATATTCCTTGCATTTTAGAATACAATAGACTTAGCTCACTATACACCCCCCACCTAAACACATATTCTGTTCCACAAAAAATAAAACGCTATAAAAGAAAAATAAATCAAACAGAAATGCAACAGGATGTCACTGCAAATCCTCCAAAGAGAGTAAAAGAAACTCATACTTCATCAAGTACCACAAGCAAAAAAGAATCAATTAGGGAAAGTAAACCAAGTACTTCTTTAAAGAAGGAAGACAAACTCCCAAAAAAGCTGTTAGATACAGAACTACATGGACCATTTAAATTCTCAAATATAGTTGGTGTAAGTTGCTACGCAAATGTAGCAATTAATATTCTATTTCAATTACCACCAATTGTTGACAACATTTACTTACACAGTACAGACCCATTGTGTTTGCAAATGTTAGTACTTCACAGAAATGCAGCAAATAATCCTGACGACACGTATAGTGTTTTTGGAATAAGACAACAATTGGACTACTGTGCTGGAATGGTGAAATTCACTATAAATTCACAGGAAGATCCACAAGAAATTCTAATGTACTTACTACAAGTACTGGAAAACAAAAAAATACCTATAAATGAAATCTTTCAGATTTCATACATGTGGAAACATACATGCACTCTCTGCAACAATGTGACACAAGAAGAAATCCCCAATGAACGCTTCATATATATATCAATACCAAATTGTGAATCCATTCCATTTCAGCGACTTGTACAAAATGCAAACCATGGTAGATTATGTTCTACCTGCAATTCAGATAATCGCTCCAAGTTAGTAATACAAACACATAGTAAATACATAATACTAATGCCTCTACGTTACGATGCAGATGGTACCAAAAACAACTGCAAGCTGACTGGATTCACACATGGTCAAATATCACTTGGTAAGAAAACCTTCACAACAATAGGTATAATCTACCACGCAGGAGCCACAACCAATTCAGGGCACTACACTGCATATATAAAAAAAGAAATGTGGATGGTTTGAATGTAATGATAGTACCATTACTCTAAAGCAGAGATTACCAGGAAATCTTACAAAAGCTTATTTGATGTTCTTAAAACCAAAATTTGATAACTAAACTGTATTTAAACCCTAAGTAAACTTCCTTGAGGTTGTCCGGTACGATCCCAGTACTGAAAGATGAATTAATAAATGTAGTGATAAAAGACGCTAGCTCAGATGCAGCCTCCTGGATGATTGGCGCAGGGCACAGGCCCCCTGGCAATTGGAAGTTTTGAGGCTATTGATAATATTTTCCACTTCAGGAAAAGAGAGAGTAGTGAAGCTGAAGGGGGTCAAGGTTTCCGAGGTGGGAGTATTTATTGTTGGCTGCGAGTTAGGTTGGGGGCTGAGTTGTATACTAGTTTGTTTATCATTGATTTTGGCTTGAAGGATGTCTATCTTGCCAAGGAGAGCATTTTGGATATTAATGCACCAAGTACTATCTTTGGTGCAGGTTTCGGGAGCTGAGACAGGGGTTTCGAGTTCTTTTAAGATTCGCAACAGTTCTTTCGTATTAGATTTGACTTGTTCGATGCATATATTATAGGTTTCTTTTTTTGCCTGGAATATGGCTTCCTTGTAATTTAGCGTTGCTAGAATGATGCTGGCTTTGTTAGTTTCTGTACGGTTACTTTTCCAATGTGATTCAGAAATTTGTTTTCCTTTGCGTAAGGTTCTCAGCTGGGGTGTGAACCAGGAGTTAAGATGAGCTTGAGGTTTGGGTTTTATTAGTTTAGATGGGGCAATAAGGTGGAGGGCTTTTAACATAGGGGCTCATCACAAGTTGGGTGCTAACCCCGGTGGCAATCGTGGAAATCCGCCAAAGCCATGATCTGGCGGACCCTTAAATGCAGCGGTAATAGCGCTACTGCCGCATTTAAGGGTCACCGCCAGACTCGTGATGAGGCCCATAGAATGGTTGTAGATGTCAACCAAAGCAGTAGGGTCGGTGCATGAGAGAGCCTGTTCCTTGAGAGCTGGGAGGATGAGGGGGAAAAGTTTATCGCAGATTATGTCACGCTTGTTTCTGGTGGGAATGGCGCGTGCAACATCTGGGGTGGAGGTGGTGGTTTTGGCGGAGAAGTTAAAAGTGATCAGGTGATGGTCGGTCCAGACACATGGTTGGTTAGAGCCAACATTAATTTCACAATTATGGGCGGCTATCCAGTCAAGGGTTCTCCCCTTGGTGTGTGTCAGTTTGCTGATATGCTGCATAAAGCCTGCGTTAGTGAGCATATTGTCGATCAGCAAGGCCTCCAAGTCATTTGGGTTGGCAAGGCTAGGTTAAAGTCGCCTAGTTCGATCATTTAGGAGCTAGTTTTGGTGTTCTTTACCAGGATATTAGAGAGGTCTTCAGGGAAGTTGAATAAGGGCCAAGAGGGGTCTTCAGGGAAGTTGGATAATGGGCCAGGAGGCCTGTATAGCAGGTGGAGTGTGATGGTAAGATTGGTAGTAAGGGCAAGTTTGGCTGTTAGCGCTTCCATCAAGGAAATTTGATGTACAAATGAGAGGCAGAGGTTCAGGGAATTTGTGTAGATGATGGCAATACCACCACCTTTGGCTTGATTGTCGTTGCGGTCGTGCCTAAGGATGTTATAATCAGTGGGGTTGGCTAGCGAAAGTAGAGGCCTAGAGGCGGCATGGACGGCCAGGAAGTCGAGGTTATGCTTTAGGAAGATATCGGCTACGTCAAGTGTGTGGGCCGTAAGAGATCTGGCATTGATTAGTGCCCCATTGATCGAATTTGTGGTGGTGTTGATGTCTTAAGGGGTGGGTGCGTGAGGGAGGGAGGTAGTCCTAGTGGTAGGCTGAGAGTGTATCTACTGACGAAAGGGTGTTGTGTAATGATGCAAAGCATGGGATAGCCTGGAGCCGAGTCTGGTGTTTCTCAAAGGGAGTGAGCATGGTTGGTTCGGTGCAGGTTTCGTGGTGAAGTGATGGAGCCATAAGGTAGGGTTGTTAAGGTAAGGATTAGTGGTCATGATTATATTATTGTGCTGAAGAGAGTTAGGCCACGGAGCAGTACTTGAATTGTGCAGGGAAGTTGAGTAGATGGTGAGGTAGAGTATGTATGCAATAGCTAGTATAGATTGCTTAAGGGGATGCATATTGAAGCAGTGATTATCTGTCTGCCGCTGGGGCATAGTGGCAGGCTGCATAGGAACGAGCATGCGTTTTCTAACGTATAGTAATGGAGCAATTTCAAGTGCCTGGGCAGTGAGTGCAGTATGGCTGAGGGGAATACCACAGAGCGGTCTTAACAGGTAGAGTTGTGCAGATTTAGTAGTATGTCTCAGGGCGGTATCAGCTAGATAGGCTCAATGATAAGCAGTACGTTAAATGTGTACTAAGAGGTCAGTCTGGCTGTGTAAACACAAGGAAACTGGTAACGGGACTTAAATGCAGTCTCGGCTGGATAGTCAAGGCAGAGTTACATTAAATGCAGGCTAGGCGGCAGAGGTCGGGGCACATAGTGGTACAGTGTGGACCCAGTGCTGCAACAGTGAGCTAGGTCGGCAGGCAGAACTAGATGAGCTCTACGGGCAGGCCTGGCAAAGGTGTGCATGTAAGAATGTGGCATTGAGTTACAAGTACAGAAGCAACTGAATAGGCTAAAAAATGGCTGTATGGCCGGATAAGTGTGCTGAGACATAGAATAACATAGCGTGCATGTGGAACAATGCAGTGAATACAAGGGCAGAAGAGTGCATAAGTGTACAATGAGGCCTCACCGTATGCAAGTTCATAGAGTCAGAGGAGCTTCCCGCTGATGTGGAAGCAGCAGGTGAGTAGGGCAGGGCTGGAGCGCAGACCGCAGCATGGCACGCTCGGTCAGGAGCCTTAGTGTGTGCCTTGGGGGTGTGCCGGCTTCGCCTCGCGGCTCGCTCCCATTGGCTACAAGTTAGTCAGATGGGCCAATGGGATCAGGTGGACTCCACAACAAAGGAGTTAGGTGTGACAAATCTGGTGTCGGCCATCTTGGAATGGCCGCCGCTGTAGGCACCAGGTTCCTCAGATAGGGTGTAGCAGCTCCGGTTTGGACTGCATTAACGGGGCAATAGATATAATAGCAAAATGCTGATGAACCGCATATATGTGGATTTGCAGATTGGACAGGTGCTGTCTAGGTAGGCAGAGCAGCGATTAGCCAGAGGGGCTTACCTCTGCTCGGGTGACCCGGACCAAAGAGATATGATGCAGCACGGTCCATGCTGATGTAGAGGGGAGCTCCTGCTCCTGCTCTCGGCCATGGAAGCTGCCTGGAGTGACTAGGCTGGAGCCTAGTGTCTGCCTTGGGGGTGTGCCGGCTTCACCTGGCGGCTCACTCCCATAGGCTACAACTTAGTCAGACGGGCCAATGGGATCAGATGGACTCCACAACAAAG
Source organism: Ambystoma mexicanum (assembly GCF_040938575.1). NCBI lineage: Eukaryota > Metazoa > Chordata > Amphibia > Caudata > Ambystomatidae > Ambystoma > Ambystoma mexicanum. The sequence goes on along the minus strand of NC_090923.1, from coordinate 249,405,391 downwards.
GAGTTAGGTGAGACAAATCTGGCATCGGCCATCTTGGAATGGTCGTCGCTGTAGGCACCAGGTTCCTCAGATAAGGTGTAGCAGCTCCGGTTTGGACTGCATTAATGGGGCAATAGATATAATAGCAAAATGCTGATGAACCGCATATATGCCAATTTGCAGATCGGACAGGTGCGGTCTCGGTAGGCAGAGCGGCGATTAGCCAGAGGGGCTTACCTCTGCTCGGGTGACCCGGACCAAAGAGATATGATGCAGTACGGACCGTGCTGATGTAGAGGGGAGCTCCTGCTCCTGCTCTTGGCAGTGGAAGCTGCCTAGAATGTCCACAATGAATTAATATGACCTTTGGCGGCCCTGTTCTTCTCAGACTTAAGTATTTCAGAAAAACGTGTAACCAAGGTATTCTCCGCAAACCAAACCATTTTATTGTACCATCTGTCAAACCTAGGTCCATGTTAATATATAGTTTCTCACAAAAAGCCAGCAACCAAAACAGCCAGCTGTCTCCAAACACCACACAGTTTTCAAACCAGCCATGATATCTGCAGTCTTTCTCTGTTTCCAGGAGAATTATTCCTAGTTTGAATGTTCTAATAGTTTGCATGAGCAGAGTGTGTTTGATGTGTGTGTTTTGAACTTTTTGATTAGTTGATGGTACTGTTGTGCTTATCAGTGGCTATGAAGCATCCACAATGTACGTGGAATAGTTACCCACGTGTAAATGTGCCACAGTTTTGTAGCTGTGGCTATATCACGGCAAATGGGAAGTTATGTATTTGTAGCAGCATCTATTAAAAAGCACGTGTGTAGTTGCATTGATACTATTCAGCACTTTATTAGTTGTGGCTGGAACTGCAGGTATATTTAAAGCCGCATCTATACACATACATGTTCTATTCAATGGTCATATTTGTATGTGGATGATACAGTACAGAATTGTATTTGGTTGTGTTATTTTATGTACTTTTAGTTCACTTATTTGATTTGATGAATTTAATGCCAATTTAGTTTGATTTTGGGCTTGTAGAAATATTTACATGTAGCAGCGGATGCAAAGCAAGGTCTGCAGCCACTTCAAATAGTCAGGGCTATGAAAGGGGCTGGGTGGGGACAAAATAATTTATGTGAGTTCTATTGTTTGTTATTGGTTGTTGTTACTGTTCTATTTGTGTAGGTCTTTGTGATTGGTTTTAGTGAAAATCTGTGATCCATTTTAATAGTTGTATTGGTATATAGTCCTCTTTTTTGGTATTCATTATGGAAAATATAAAACCCACCATTTTCTGCAGTTGTATACTTTTGATTCCGGAATTCTCGCTGTGCGCATGGTAGGAGTGTGGCTGATGTGAAAGTAAGTGTTAATAAATATTTACACGTGTGAAGGTTGGTTTGCAGTGCTGTGTGTGTTAGTTATTTTAATTATTGTTTTCAGTTGGTGTTTATTATCATTTTTTTCATCTTCCCTGATTGTGTGACAAGTATTTTTAATGTTATTTAACTTCCACCAACACAGACCTACAAAATGAGATGTGTCAATCAATGGCGTTTATATGTAGGCATTTCGTTTTTTTTTATATTTTAGTCAAGTTGAACGTTTATTTGATTGTATTTGTTGTACTTGTATTGCAGTTTCAACTGTGCAGTACTCTTAGCTGTTTTGAATTTTCTGTGAGGTAGAACAATTGAAGGTGTTTTGTAAGTAGATTTTGTCATTTTTTGTATTGTGTTTTAGCTGTATCATTCTCATGATCCCTGTGCACCAGATGCCGGACATTTAAGTTCTATGAAACACCAACCCACATTCAAAAGAAAGAGATACTGCTGGAGATGGAAGCAGCATATTTATGGAAAGCTTTGTTTGTGACCTTTCTAGCATTTCCGATGATTCTTTCAATGCAGCTGTGCAGTGCTGCAGGTGTTTTAAGATTCTGGCTGTTGCTGGCAGCACCTTTAATGTGTGGTGGTTGATTTTGTTCAACCACCGTTAACAGCTGCTGTCAATCGGGAATATGACATGTCCCGGGAACGCAGTTGTGGCGTAGGCAACACCTGTCTATCTGTAGTTTTTTTTATATGACACTACTAGTGTTTGTGCCTGTGTCATTGGTTTCCATCCCTTGTTCTCCAAGTTCCATTATCCCACCCTATTCTCACGTTCTCTTGTTCTCCAAGTTGACTTAACATTCCCCATGTTCTGTCCTGCAACCACCCAGTATAATGTCCTTTGTTTATTCTCTTGTAGTATTGTTTTCTATACATTTTTCATATTGTTGTATGTTTTAAAACAAAATCTAAGATGGATTTATTTTTTTCCCAATCACCCAATGGTTAGTATGTGCATTGAGAACAACAGCGTTGTATGCATGAATGTTGCATCTCATATAGTGCATGTGATGCACTATATACCAAATGTGATGGTCATACACATGTGTGTAATAAATTGTGTTTATTAAAGTGTGTGTGTTCTTGAACTGATTGTTTTCTTTTTTCAGATAGAAGGATATTATTTATTTTTTTAAACTTAGCTTAATAACCGCAGCTGTGGTCTTGTGGAATGGGCTGTTCGATTATGGAGGCACGGGTAAACTCAGCAACAACTGGATGGTCCTAGGCACTGGTTAGATGATTTATACTCACAGCTATAGCTGTAATGTACAAAAATGTATACTCTTTTTACGTACTCTTTTTAGTGTCTGTTTTGTTATTAATACGTTATACCTCCTTTATTAAAAGAAACACACACCCCTATAGCCGCAGCTTCTAAATACGGGGTGTCATTGGAGTTGTTTGTATCCACAGCTATACTAAAAGAATAGGTTGAATACATATTTAAGATGTATTGAGTATAGTGTTTGTAAACATTTATTGTAACATTTTCAATAGTTTGCATACATCAATAATAAATATAAGTGTACATATTTGAAAATAGTAAATAAATATGCAAACAAAGTTTGTTCAAAACAGGTATATTTGGGTGGGGATGTGGTTGTGGGTTTTTGTTTAATTTTAGGTGGAGCACATGATACATCTCCTTCCGTTGCACAATTATCTGGACTTTCACTGTCCCTGATTTGTCTTAAATTATTATGTCCTTTTCATTGATTGTATTTCTTGTTGAATATTAATTAATAGTTCTTGTAACACATTACTCAAAAACTTAGAGGAGAGGTCTTCATGGGGCATAGTTTTATACTGCAGTATTTCTATTCCCATCTAACTGATGGTAGTAATTTAAAAACAATAATCAGCAACCATATTTGGCAGTTTCATAATTCAGTTGGAAATGGTGTGCTTTGGAAGGGCAGGAACCTATTTGGGTTTCATGCTATGTAATCTGATATATAGTTACATAATGCACTGACATTGGGAGAAGTAAAGTTAATAGGGGTGCACAGTAATTTGTATAACTAAACAAGCAGCGTAGCTCTATGGGCTATGGGTGTTACGGTATTATTGATTAGGTTTGGTAGGGTAGCTTTATTGCGCTGCCCAGGGGACTTGACTCTTCAAACTGTAATGAGAGAGGGGATGGGTAGTGGAGGAAGGATATACATGCTGATATGTTTTGTTGAGTAGCAGTAGTAATGATTAGATTGAAGGTCCATTTTTGAATCATGGCAGCTAATTTTATGGTCATCATCATACAAAAAGGGACCCAGTCCCTTTTTGATTTCTATGGTGGTGGGAATTCTTTTTTTCTGATGAGAGATGTGCTCCACCTGAGCACATCTCCAATCAAGAATAACAAAAAGAAAATTATCCGCACCCCAGGAAAATCCTAGCATGCAAATAACTTTTACGCCTGGGGTGATGGGCGGACACAAGGTTTTACATCATGCAGCCTTGACTAAGGTCCCTGTTTCGCCGGCCCTACAAAGCACGGGTTGGCAGGCAGTTAAACCACATCTCCGCCCATCAGTCTGGGTGTAAAAGTTATATTATATATTGAACATGTAAAGAAACGCAATGCGTGACATTCACCATCCACATTTTCTTAATACAGCTTTTTTGTAAGATGTCATCAAGAAAGCAACTACAACATGCCATAAGAAAGGATTCTCTGCAGGGAAGTAGACTTGTAGAATGTAATGTTTTAAAACGTAGTGTTGTTAAATCTGTAGATAGAATTCCTTTAGATAATACAACATCTGTTATCGATAATACTTTTAAAAATCTGCAATTTAAAATAAGAGATGTACCAAAGGATTATACTGATGGAACCGAGAATTCTTTTCTTGAAACTAAGAAAAGATAAAATGTATCAAATGTATTACTAGCTAGTAAAAAAATAAAGATTTTTAGAAGAAATGGTAGCCAATGTGCTATCAATTTGAAACAGAGGAATAAAGGTATACATAGGAAAATCTATCACTCTCAATTATTGTATACATTTTTGGAGAAGTGTGAAACCAAAATCTAGATATCAGGTAAAGCGTGTTTTACAAAAGAAAACAGCAGAAGTAATAATTAAAAACACTTTTGATATGAAAAGAAAATTGTTCATTTTTGTATTGAATAAAGTTAAGAAATTACATAAGGTGACACCATTCTATACACATATAGAAAAAGTTCATGTACTTATACGTGACAACTTTTGTGACATGTTTGGTGGGGAGTGGAAACACACTTCTCATACAGAAATATTTTTTAATGAAGAGAGTTACATTCAAGGAAAGAATGTTCCCCCAGCTACTGATGAGAGTGGACATAGCTAAGAAGTCCGAAATGGTGTGATTTCTAAAAAAAAAGAAGAACTTGTATGGTGTGATAAAACAGAAATGGAAATTTGAGGTCAGTCAAAACTAAAAGGAAAGAAGGATTGTGAGGTATGGACGTGCAATCCGTTGTGCAGTATCGACTTGTTTTCTTGTAAAGTCTTAAAGAGAGGTTTGCAAGTTTTGCACAAAAATGATAATGTTCAAAGACATATCAAGATACTACAAAGAATGGATGACTGTGAAGTTCATGAAAAAGCAGGCCTGTTGGGTCAATCTCTAGCTTGTCTTGATAAAAGTAGATGTAAGAGTCAGTTTTATCATCTACGGATGCTGGCTGCACATCGTGCTAAAATGAGGTACTCTCGGTATGAGTGTCAAAACACCAGATATGTCGACACACTTTTTATAAGTCTCAAGTGCAACAAGTGTACATTGAGGAGAAAAGTAAACACACTGTAGAAGATGTTTGGAAGAACGATTTGACACAAGAGAGGCACTTTATGTTTGGAGACACTGGGGGTGATTACGAGTTTGGAGGCAGTCAAGGTGCAAATAGCACCATGGCTGCCTCCAATCCCGTGTCTGGGTTCACTGAATGGGGACTTACCGGGTCATTCCAACCTTGGAGGACCTGCTAAGTTACCATTCAGAAAACCATTCCCCATTCCCATTCAAGCCCCCATAGGGCTCAATGGGAATGGGGAAGGAGCTACTAACGGGCCCGCAAATTGCGGGCCCGTTATTAGCTCCATGGTCCCTTAACGGGTCCCACTAAGACAAGCTGGTAAAACCAGCCAGTCCTGGTGGGACCCGCTAAGGGAACTCGTAATAGGGCAGTAGGGGGTTAACAGCACCGGCATCCTTACTGGTGCCGTTAACCCCCTACCAACAGGGTCCCAATGACTTGGGATTTATAATCAAAGAATAAATCCTCCAAGAAGTGTTTTAAATGACATGGTAGTGCCTCATATCCATTCTGTGCTTCATTAATGTAACATGTTTGAAGTGGTTGCATTGCAAACTGTTCATTCTTTCCAAGTTATTATTAGATTGATAACAAAGATGTCAAATCTGACTAAGAACTTATTAGTGCAAGGTGTGAGAGGAAAAGCTGTGCATTTACCTCTCAATTCAGAAGAAAATGTGAACACTCTAGGAGTGAAGTGTTGCATTGCAGATTCTTTGTTTGTTTTAGTTAATGGTGTTGCCACTAAAGATAATAACTGTTGGCAACAGCTTATAGATATTGGAAAAGTGAAAAAGGCATTGGCATTTCAAATGGAGCACAATGATTTATACAAAAGCAGTCTGACTGTACCAGTCTTGTCAATGCTTAATGTTGAGTCAACAAAAAAACTCAGTGAAGGTTAATTCCAGAAGGGAATAGTTTGTATGAACATTACACTATTCATACTTAAAAGGTGTCCTCAGGAGATTGTTTCGGAACCTGAGGAGGCCTCTCATGAGGTGGACAAATCCAGGGACGTAACGGGGAAGGGTGCCACACCGGCCCCTCCGCCGACGTATCCACATAAATCAAGGGAGCCGCCTCCGTGGGCAACGAAACATTGTGCGGAAGAGGCATCCGGGTGTTCCAATCATAAACCGTCCGGTAAGGATGCGCACAAGGGACCTTAAGTTCACCCGAAGGACCGAACCCTACACCAGGGGCCGATGGCGTAGTTGTAGGGGTAGTACCGAAAATGGCCGCCGTGGTCGTGGTGGGAACGGCCGCCATTTTGACCTCATCTGAGGGAAACTGCGGCACGTGAGGAAGTGAGGCAGGGGTCCCTGTCGATGGATCAGGGGTCTTAATATTAGCCTTAACATAAGGAACCTCAGCAGAGCCGGTACTATGAGGCCTGGAATGTTTCTGCGACATACCAACCGCCAACTGAGCCTTTGAAGGAAGAGCCTCAGCACTGCCGATAAAAGAAGAAACTTTCTTCTTTGCCCCCTCAACAGATCTGGTGTCACCACAAGAGCGGGAAGGGTGCGCTGTCACCAACAGGGCCTTGCCTGGCCCCTCAGAACTGTTGGTATCCTTAGCCTCTGTACGAGGGACCTCGGACTTAGGCCCGGTAGAAGCCTTATCGGCACGGGCCTCGAACATTCGTTTGGTAACCTCAAGCCCAGCCAAGACCTCGGGCGCACCCGGTTTTGTTTTTGAGGGAAGCTGAAAGAGCGGCCTCAGAGTAAGCTCCGGTACCCCACGACTCAGTAGAACTGGGTCTACAAATAGCCTTACGGAGACCCTCAGAGAAAACTCCGGTAGAATTATTAGGCCTGACAGGCACCTCAGGACGAACCCCGGTAACAGAGCGATCCAGGCCCCTCCCGGCTCGAGAGGAACCCGGGAAGGTATCCCCCAGCCGGGGTGCTCTGAAAATTAAAGAACTTACCGGGCGTTTTTTCTTCTCGTCGATGAACGCCTGAAAATGCGAATGAGGAGTCCGTCCGAATACCTCCTCCTACCACTCCAACCGACGTTGAAGTGCCCGGACCGAAAGGAAGTCACAGTAAAAACAGGAGTCCCAACGGTGTTCCAGACCCAAACACTCTAAACAAAGAGGATGGGATCCACCCTCGTGAAGCGACAGTGACACGATGAACAGTCTGGAAAATCTAGTTTAAAAGACATGGACAGAGTAGTAAACGAACTCTAGCGAGAGCCAGAGAGGGGGAAAAAGGGAAGAAAATCTTCAGAGGATGCAGTGCGTCCAGCCCCGATCGCGCAGAGAAAAGGACTGATGGGCGATGCGCGGGGTGGAGCCAAGGTGGGCGGGGTTATGGCCGCGTGCCGGGCCCCGAGCAGGAAAGAGAGGAGGGACACATTTTTGAAAAACATGTGGATGCTTTTTACAAAGTGCTCCGGTCCCGTCCCACAGGATGGAGAGATGTCCCATAAGTATGGAGGAAAGGGGACGGGACGTAGGAGTAAGTGAAAATATGGAGCACACCATTATGACTAAAAACTAGGCTGGAATGTGGCAGTTACTCAACAACCATTCCTGCAACATTCAAGCTGATCCTCAGATTAATGGCGTACAAGAACAGCAAGTATTATACTGATCTATATGCTGATGACCAGTATGACAAGATGCAATATGTCAAACATTCAGTAAAATCTTAATTTGTAGACTGCTCTCCTAGCATCATACAAGTATTAATAATGAAGTCCAGTTCGGCCAGGGCTGTGGGCCAAGACGGCTTAAACAATGTAATGCTTAAAACTAATTCACATGAATGGACACTGATCCTAGATAAACAATTTCAAGTAGCCCTGAGGTCGCGTACTGTTCCTTCATCATGGAAGATGTTGGTAATATTACTGATATTCAAGAAGGGGGATCGTATCCTCCCCCAAAATTACTGGCCGATCGCATTGCTAGATGCACCAGGGAAAATGTTCAGAAAGTTGATCCTGCATGACTTCAATGCGTGGACATTGGAAAATGATCTTCGAGACCCTCAACAGACAGGTTGTGTTGCTGGCATGGGAACGAACATCAACCTGATGTGCCTGAACGCCATCAAAGCACAATGCCAAGCAAAAAACAAGCTGCCTATTTTGTATTTGTAGACCTACATGCTGCGTTCGATTCCATCTCACGTGTAATTTAACTGTCTAAATTGTCCAGCGATAAGTGCCCATCCACACTGTGTGATATAATTCAAGCATTGCACTCCGACACTTCTATTCGCATCCGGCTGACACTGGATGGTCTACTGTCAGACGCAATTTCCACAGCCCAGGTGATCTCAGATTCCCCCCAAGTTTAATGACCACTCAATTAAAACCTTGATGTATGCAGACGACCTTGTCTTAATCTAAAAAACTCAAGTGGGTCTACAAAAACTATTATCTGCGTTTAATGATTATATTCAACAACATGAATTGAAGATAAACACTGAGAAAACCCAGAAAGTTACATATTCTAGAAAAAGATCTGGTTATACAGTATTCTCATCGTCCATCAATCAGAGCCCATTGGTGATCGTACCGCATTATACCTATCTTGGTACGATTTTTGAAGGAAACGTGTATGCCAAGGGTCAGATGGAGCGTGTGGAGGGTAAACTGGCAACAACAATCTCCCAGGCTAAAATCATCAATGTATCGGTATGGTAAATTCTCCATCAAGCTGGCATGGAACCTTTGGAACCAGAAAACAGTTCCGTGCCTATTATATGGTCTAGAAACATTACCATTCAAGATGCATTTTCTATTCGACAAATGGGAGGCCAAATTCTGGAAGCAAATATTACACCTGCCGCAATGCATCCCAGGCGCCTGGGTTAGATATGAGCTGGGACTAGTTTCACTCCATGCAATTTATCATTGGCAGTTATGCGCCTTGTTCAAATAGTATTTATTGTCAACAGATCTAAACGTCATCTTAAAAACATTGGCTAATTATGTTTTTTCAGCTAAACATGTTTATGTGACTACATGGACTAGTAGGTGTATCAAGTTTTGGCTGATGCTAATGTGTCCATCGGAGTATTACTTACTAATCCTGATAAGGCCAAAGCTAAGGTATACGGTGCGGATTGGATTAAGTCAAGGGAAACATGCCTACATTATGTAGATGGTAATATATATATATATATATATATATATATATATATATATATATATATATATATAGGTCTCCATCCAAAGAAGTTCGTACATTCGCTCCTTACCTGGTGAAAGCACCCTCTTTGGAATGTCAATCCGCCATATTACGCATGTGTCTCAATCTGTGGTTAACAAAAGATGTGCAAGTTAAACAGAAGTTGCTCTTGTCACAGTATAACTAGTGTTGATTCTGTTTGAAATTTGATGTAAAAGAAACCTTAGAACATCTGGTAACAGAGACACATTTTGCAAGACACTGTAAATATCTAGGACCCTTGGAAAAACAGCAGTTTTGGTCTTTGATTTGTGTTCTCCGTATATGCCAATTGAAATTGCAGCAATTAATTCCTTGAAAAGTTTGAAATTTGAAAGTATAGAGCAGTGGCATTTAATGATTAAGATAAGTGTGATATGCATCATTGAATGTGTATGTATATTCAAATTACGGGAGGGAATCAAAACAAAAACAATTGAATCTATTTTAGTTTGGTTCTGAATGATGTTTGATTTGATTGTATTATGTTGTATATTGTGAATTATGTTAAGTATAATTTTGAAAGGTTGATTTAATTCAGCTAACTCAAATAAAAAAATTAAAAAATAAATAAAAATAGCCGCACAAAAGGACCTCTAAGTTGGTATGACTGGCCCTCACATCATCAATCAGTGCGACCACTGTACTCACAAACCTTTCGTTCCACTTTGATGCCACATTACAATAAAGGTTTACCACCATAACCTTTTTCTTTATCCATTCTGGAGAGGGGCGAATCATTATAACTATCGCCTGAATCAGAGATGAAGGTTGAAATTCCACCAAGAGCACGAAACCCCCAGCTGCTTTCAGGGCTATTACAAGGCAAGCCATTGGTCTTACCTTCTTTCCTTTTACCGCTGGATTGAATATTAGCGTAAAGCCCTCCGTAAGGGGAGGAGAGCTCAGCCATGTCTCCTGAAGTCAGACTATGTACATCTCATAAAGATTTGGAATACCCTCTCCAAAAAGATGCACAAATATACGGGTATTCCAACTGCATATTCTTACCTTATTAGACATGGCATAGAACAATTGGCCTCCCTTCCACACCCACATGCTATGATCTTGCATTTTCTTCAGCCAGTGCACCCGCCAACCAACTCCAGTCATCTCTTTCTAAATTGTGGAGGGTCACCAGTCATTCTCTCTGTCCTTGTTGGTATTAGGATTCTGATCTGCCAATGCTCTTGAAGAACGCTGGGTGAATGATTTAGAGAGAAGCCTCGAGGGTAACCAATTGCGGGCTTCTTTCTTGAAGGAGAAGTAGTAAGATAGGGGCATTAGGCGCCCTCCCCCATTGCAATTCTTCTCTCCGCTTCACTTGAGGATGGTGGGTGGAGGAGAGGTTTGACCTCTCATAATCCAAGAGCATAAAACCCAATGTTATTGGCTTGGCCCTATTCGAGAGTAGTATGTCTCTCTTGCTCGAGGAGGAGAGATGTATTAATATTTTATCAAGACGCTGTTCGTCCTGGAACTACACTAATCGCAGATCCTTAGATTTAATTTGATTGAAGGAGCTGCATGAGATTTGCTATATTCAAAATGAGATTGTCCTTAATGACAAGTATTCTCTCTAACAGGAGTCTGAAGTCCCTTCTCCCGTCCTTACAAGAACCTTTTGGTGGCAAGTTTATTTCTCGCTCATCCTTTAGCCACCGTGGGTCTATTTTGACCTGGTGGAAGATAGGAGGGTTTTTGACTGGAACCCCATGCAGGAGATTAACATTTTGAGTGGCCTTTTTAGAGAGCAGTCTTTTCTCTTCTCATTTTTTAATGCGATGATCATACAACAGACTATAATATTGGATTTGAACAATGTTCAAGACCGCCTCCTCCCCCCTCTCTCCCTCCTGTGAATCCAAGTAGCTGTAATCTCCAAGGCCCACTGAGGAGAAAATAACCTGCGAAGGCCATCTTCTTTGCGGACGGAGTGACTGCTTTTTTGATGGTTCTGCCTGGAATCCTATGGCCTCAGATAAATCCTCTATCGGACTGGAGGCTCCACTTGTGGTTATCTGATTTTGCTGACTGTCGACCGGATGAAGGTCGATCTCCTGACTTGAGACTTTGTCTTCCTCCAATGATTAACTAGAGAGAATGGTCAAGTGTATAAACTGTTCGTCTAGTGAACCTTCCCACTGGCTTATTCCATTGGGTCGTACACCTTGGCCCCGTTGGGGACCCAGATAGCTCAAAAGCACTTTGTTCAGTTGTATTCACCAGGCTTTTTGGCACATTAGTCAACATTGTTTATAGATTCCTAATAGATTGCCTCTTCCTCGCCCCTACCTGGGCTGTCTAGTGGCCTGCATCTTTACCACCTTCTTTTCCTTTCCTAGCTTCCTCTTTAGGACAAGTCTCTTAGATTGAGGTGACTTGATGTTAGTTCTGTAATTCTCTTCCAGAGAGTGTAGATGCAGTGAGGCGGGCAAGGTGAAATGGAGAGACCCTTCATTGAGGGAGCCAAAGGATTATACCTTGTGTGTGAGAAGCAGCCAGGTCCAGCTCGTGAAGCCATAGTTTGGTTTTGCTCTTAAATACTTGATAGGAGGGTTCAGATCTAAGAGTAGATGGTAGTGTGTTCCATAGTTTGGCAGCCAGAACAGAGAAGCTGGATCCTCCAGCTTTTTGAAGCTTAAATCTGGAAATAGGTAGAGAGTGGGCTTGTGCAGATCTTAGGGGTCTGGTGGAAGTGTGAGCAGTAAACCGGTTGGTGAGGGATACTGGGGCGAGGTTCACCTGGTCTTTGTGAGTCAAAGCAAAGGTTTTAAGGCATATTCTGTGCTCAACAGATAACCAATGAAGGTTTTGTCTCGTGTCCAATATGTGAAGTTTCCTCGGAATGTTGAGGGCAGCTTTGATGGCATTATTCTGGGTTACTTATAACTTGTTGACGTTTCTTTAGCTAGTCCCTAGGCAAAGGGAGTTACAGTAGTCAATTTTGGCCATATCGAGGGTTCTAGCAAGGGTAATAAAATTGTGTGCAGTGAGGAAGGGCCTACACGCAGTAATATATTTACATGTGTAAGCTGAGGCTGCTACCACTGCATTAGTTTGTCTCGTGAGCGACAGTGTGGTACCAAGGTAGACACCTAATGTTTTTGTCTTGTTAGAAACCTTGATGGTATTGCCATCTATAATGAAAGATTTGAAGGCAGTGTCCAATTTGTTAAGTCTAAATTGTGAGTCGAGGATAAGTAACTCAATTTTGTCATCATTTAGGCAGAGACCATGGTTCACCATCCAGGCTTGAATGACTTTGTAAACTTTGTTAAGAGCTGTTGTGTCTGTTGCATAGTCACCCGTGATAGGGATGAGCATCTGGGTGTCATCAGCATAATTCGTGTAAGTGACACCCAGATAGTCAAGAATGTCGAAGACAGGCTTTGTGAACACATTATATAGGGTGGGGGAGACACACAATCCTTGCAGGACACCACAGAGGACAGGTGACGGTTCAGCAGAAGCAGAAGGTGAGAAGACCCTCATGGTTCTGTTTGCCAAGAAGGACCTTACCCAGGAAGTAGCTTCATCTGAGAAGTGGGTAGCTGTTTCAGGTAGTGGCAGAGAGTTTGGCGGTTAACCAAGTCAAAAGCTGACGAAAAGTCAAGCAGAAGTAGGAGGGCTATGGGGGAGTGGCTAAGCAGCCGATGTAGTGAGACCTGCCGCTGAGGAGCTCTGGAGCGATCTGACAAAATCCGACAAAACTAACATAAATTGGTTTCAGAAGACCCCCAAAGTCTCTCCACAGAGACTGGAACACCTGCTGACCACCCGGCGAAGCCCCCGGAGAAAATCGGGCAGTGGAAAAGAAGATAGACCACCGGAGAGGAATCGTCCCGTGAAATCAAAATGGCGGACGTGCAAGCTGTGGGAGGACCCCGGCCGCGTTATACAGAGTGAGCCGGAGAATCTACACGATCGGCGAGAAGGACACCGGCCACGCGTAACGCAGAAACCAGTGCAGGGAAGACCCGAGCCTGAGTCAACCCCATGACGTGGAGACCAGCGCGACCGGTGGAAGTGGGACGCAGAAGCGGGAGAGACCCGGAGGCGTAGACGGGGACTGCAGTACACAACCTACGGAGACCAGCGCCGCCGGAGGGAGAAGGGCCGCTAAACAGAGGAGACCCGAGGACGCAGACGGGGATCAAAGCATACATTCTCCAAGCGGCTAACCCCGCCCGCGAAACCCAGCGAGGGGGTCAGAGGCGCACAGAGCCGCACCACAGAGAAGGCGGTGAGGCTGGAGGAAAGAGAACCCCTGTATCAATACTGAAGCCGAACCCCAGTGCTGGCGAACACCGACATAGGGGCGAACCTACCCCCTGATATGGTGAGGTGACTCCCAGAGCGCTGATGCGCAACGCAGGCAACACGGGGACACACGCAGCAGGCAGGGGAAAGGGCCGAGCCCAAGGCAACATCCGCCAGGCGACATCCGACAGCAAAAAGCACCGGGAGCAACGAGGGCATCAAGGATACAAAGGCCCAACGTATTTACCTGCCGGAAGAGTGTAACAACCCTTTTACAAGGTGGAAGGTGCCCGAGAAACATACGCCGGAGAGACCCGCAAACACAGAGGAGCAGGAAGATCAGGGCGGAGGAAGAAACAGGGGCCACGGCACGTGGGGCACAGCCAAGACTGGTACTGGCAACACAGGCAGAGGACGGTACCCCCGTGATGCCAAACAAGAAAACAGAAGGGAAATCCAAGCAAGTAGGCATGGAAACCTTTACTAAGGCATCCGGATGACACCTCACACCCAGCAGAAGCCGCTAACGAAGGCACGATACTGGAGGCAATCGGCTCCATGAAAGCATCCCTCAAAAACAAGATGGACACAGCAATAGGGGCTCTGAAAGCATCTCTAGAAAATAAACTGGATACAGCAATGGTAGATGTGGGCCTCCTCTGCCAGGACGCAAGGAACTTAACAAAGAGATTGACGGCGACGGAACAGCAGTTGCAGCAAAATACGGCCGGGGTTGCTGTAACGCAGACACAGATGTCGGAGGTATTACAGAGAATCAAGGTTCTGGAAAGGAGGGCAGAAGATGCAGAGGGGAGAGCGTGGAGGAACAACATCCACATAATTGGAATTCCGGAAGGTGAGGAAGGCAAAGACCCCACCAAGTACGTGGAAAACATGCTCCTCCAGGAGGTCGCAGCAGGTGTACTATCCCAGGGCTTTGTGGTAGAAAGGGCACACAGAGCCCTGACCGATAGACCCCAGCCGGGTGCCCCCCGGAGAGTGATGATTGCTAGGATCATGAGCTACAAAGACAGGGAGAAAATACTAGCGTTCTCAAGGATGGGGGGGAATCATCAGAACCTCTTCCAAGATCCGGACTATACAGCTATGGTTCAGAGGCAACGGGCACAGTTCGGCCCAACAAAAGAATGCCTCAGGATCGCGGGGTGAAATACATGCTCCTGTTCCCCGCTAAACTCAAGGTGATACACCAAGGCAAAACATGTTTCTTCGACTCCACCGACGAGGCCCACAGTTGGATGGACTCACAAGGCATCCCTCAGCTGAGGCAGAGAAACGCTAACAATGCCGGAAATAGACCCCGATGAGGAGTAACAAAGACAACCTGGAACAAAGAAAATAAGCATTACATAAGTTAAAAGAAGCTAGAAGAAAGCATAGAGGAGCAATCAGCCCCACTTTAGCTGTGTTGGCTGAGACAAGCAGCGCCCCCGGGAAGAATGAACTACTAGTTTGTATGTCAGTTTTAGGGCATCACGCTGCGGCGAGTCTGCCCCCTCACAGGAGCATGACAAGAGAAGCGGCGTAGCCCGAGCAGGGGGACGGAGGCTGGGTGTTCGTTTTCCAGTTTCTGTTGAGGTTAAGGACGTTGAATGGAGTGAATGGGCAGCACACGGCACAAACTACAGAAGGACTACCGCAAAGGACATTAAAATAATACAGATAATAAGCGACCGGAGTAACATGGGGCAGGAATCCTGTGACAGTAGCAGTGGCTGCATCAAGAGGCAAGGACCCAGGACCAGGACACCGAGGGAGATAGGTACGAGGAGACCAAAGGGCAGGGTGCAAGGACACGGCAGTGGGATAATGAAGCCAGGCAAACAGAGAAGATCATGGGACCAGACGAATTGACAATAGCTACCTGGAATGTGAGAGGACTCAATGCGTATGTCAAGAGACTTAGGGTTTATGCCTGGCTAAACCGGATGAAAATCAAGATAGCGATGTTACAGGAGACACACCTCACAAGAGACAGACAGGCCAAGGTGGATATGAAATGGGGGGGACAGATATACAGCGCCACATATTCAAATTACGCACGAGGAGTACTAATATGGATTGTCCGGGGGTCCCGTTCCAGCTACTCAAGCAGGAGACCGACACAGAGGGACGGCTGGTATTAGTGCATGGCATGCTAGAAAACAAAGAGGTGTGCCTGGTCAACACCTAGGCACCGAATAATGACGCAACAGACTTCTTCAAAAAGCTAGCGCCCAAGTTAGCGCAATATAGGGAGGCAACGTTCATCTGGGCCAGCGACTTCAACTGCACCTTGAATCCCCTCCTCGACAGGTCTGATAGTAAACACAAGAAGCCGGCACCCCCATCCAAAGAACTGCATAGGATCCTGGAGCAGCTACAGCTAGTGGATGTATGGAGGCAGGTACATGGAGAGGGGAGGGGTTAAACACACTACAGCGCACCACATGGAACATTCACACGTATAGACTATATATTCGCGGGCAGGGAATCACTACAAGATATCACGGGAATCACCATCAAAGCACGCACACTTTCTGATCATGCCCCAATAGTGGTGACATGGGCACACACCAATAGGAAAGCCCCTATTCCAACATGGCGACTTCGAGCAGAGTCCCTGAGAGAGGGTGAGTTTGAGGAACACCTCCAGGAGGTGATCGATGATTATTTCGAGCATAACGAGGGCAGTGTTGAGAGTGGCGCTGTATTATGGGACGCATTTAAGGTAGTAATAAGGGGAGTGGCAATAGGCAAAACAGGAGGATTGACGAGAGCAGCCATGAGGGAGTTGAATGAACTCGAGAGGGTGATCGAATTGAGAGAACAACGAGCAGGGATAGAGGGGGAGGAACCAGGAGAGCTGATAGAGCTGCGGACTAAATGTATGTTGCTCTGGGAAAAACTAGGGAGGCTAAACTATGGGAGGTACCTACAGCGGTTACACACGGAAGGGGATAAACCTTGTAGGCTCCTGGCCTGGCCCAACAGACAGGAGAGTAAAAAAGATCCCATAACGGTGCTAGGAGACTACACCAAGACAGCGATCAGGGACCAAGAGCACATTAACGCTGTTTGTGTGTTTCTATGAGCAACTGTACGCCCTGAATCCGGAAATAGACCCGGAGGACATAGCAGATGCACTGGTAGAAATAGGGTTGCCGAGGCTGGAGGAAGAACAGGTCCAGCTATTGGACGCACCCCTCACGGTGGAAGAAATAGAGACTGTGATCATAGAACTTCCCACCGGAAAAACCCCGGGCCCGGATGGGCTTCCGGGAGAGTTCTACAAGACGTACAAGAGCGCCATTGCCCCAAAACTACTAGAGACATTCCAAGAGGCATATGAGACCATGCGTCTCCCGACAAGCCTGTCGGAATCAATAATTGTCCCGATCCTCAAACCAGGGAAGCCCCCAGAAAATGCGCCTCCCATAGGCCGATATCCCTTATTAATCAGGACGCTAAAATACTAATAGCAGTCCTAGCCAACCGCTTAAAACAGGTAATACCCACGCTGATTCAGCCGGACCAAACGGGCTATGTTCCGGGAAGGAACACGTCCTGGAACCTCCGCAGACTTCACCACGTGATAGATGAGACAAATCAACTACAAGACGAGAGTGTAATAGTGACTATGGACGATGTCAAAGCTTTCGACTCTGTGCGTTGTGAATGGCTGGTGAGTGTACTCGCCCATTTTGGTATTGGGGAGGGGTACCTCCGATGGATCAGGTTATTATATAGGAACCCAGAGCAAGGGTGAAAACTGGGCGATTCATTTCCAAGGAGTGGAAGATACATAGAGGAACCAAGCAGGGGTGCCCGCTATCGCCAATGTTATATATCCTGGCCCTAGAGCCATTTGCTGTATTCCATAGAGCAGAATATAGAGGCACCGGACTAGACATAGATGGGGTACTCCACCAAATATCGCTATACGTGGATGATAAGCTCTTATTCGTAAGCAAGCCAACCACAAACCTACCCTGTCTCCTGGAAGCGATCGGGACGTACACCAGGCTCTCGGGCATAGCGATTAATAATCAGAAGTCCCTCCTCTTCCCCTTGGCAAGTCTAAAACACGTCCCCACACATTGTCTGCCGGACCTGGGCCTGACATGGGTGCCCCGCACCTTCAAATATTTGGGTATAGGGATACATCATGACACCGCTGATACCCATACATCCAACACACTCGTCGCTCTAGAAAGAACACAGCAGTCGATGACCTTCTAGGGGACACCCCCACTGGGAATGATGAGATGAGCAGCCCTCCTGAAAATGGTGGTGCTGCCCCGCCTATTATACTTCCTCACGAACATCCCATACAGCATAGCCAGGGCCTTTTTCACTAAACTAAACACGATAACGAGTTCATTCCTATGGGGGGGAGGGAGAAATAGGATCGAAATAAGGACCTTGCAGAAGGACTACGAAGAAGGGGGTATCAGACTACTGGACTTCGAGAGGTACTACTTAGCAGGGCAGCTGCAATTTGCAGTAAAATAGCTGGGGGAAGACAAAACAATAGACACACGCATTTTCCAGCCAGCACTGAAACAATATTATCTAAGGGAAATACGGTGGGCAGTCATAATGTCGACACCAATAATGTCGACAGTCAAAATGTCGACAAATTAATGTCGAAAAGTTGTAATGTCGACATACAAAAATGTCGACATTAGTTTTTTTCGACATTATTTTTCGACATAACTAAAATAACATGCATTCAATACATGCAATAATTATTAAAGCAATCATCTCTCATATAAGGTAAGTCAGTTTCATGTTTTATTAAATCTGTATAATAATTAAATAGTAAATAGTAAACTTTTTAAATATAAGTAATATTTTTAAATATAACTTTGGGATGCATGTTTTTAATTAAATAAATAAATAAATGTAATGTTAGTTTATATTTCAGTTGAACATGTAATACTTTAGATAACCAGTTGATGGTGCTAGCGTGCTAAAAATGCATGTCTATCAATAATAACATATTTTTGTTTTGGTTTCGTACGCACGGCACGTACTTCAACATTAACGTAAGCGCCATTTTTAAAGCTCACTCTCGATAAGTTTCTCCCGCGGTCGCGTCTCCGTTAGTTCGGTCCTCGGAATTTTTGGATTTTTTTTTTGTTTTTCACTATTTTTTCTGGCTTTTTTCATCGGATGGACTGGGTCTACTTGGATGCCTCGGACTGCGTCCACCTGGATGTTTCCTTTTTTTTTTGGATTATGGTTTTTTTCAGAGCTGGAGATTTCGCATACGGATCACTATTTGTTTTTTCCGGAGTATGGCGTTCTCCTGGAACAGGTATTTGGACAGTGGATTTATGTGGATTACGGATTCTTTTCTTGGACTTCGGACATTTTTTTTTTGATGGTGTGGATTTTCGCCTGGAATCGGCACTTTTTCATGTTCACTTCAATTTTGCTTTACACCTGGATTTATGGGATTTTCTCAGAGTTTTCACCCTTTTCAACACGGAATCTCGATGAACATGAACTGTAAGTGTTTTTCTTAACATTTCAAGTTAAATGCTAGAGAATCTAAGTAACTTTCCTTGTTCTCCATGCTGAATTCGTGTACTATTTGCATTAATTTATTGTCATAATCTCTGTACTTTTTTCTTTTTGGTGCTTGATTTGCCAATGAAATTGTTTGTGAAATGCGCAATTCCTGATGCTGTTCCTCTAATTTTAAGTCCTTTAAAAAATGCCACAAATTAGGATGCTGTGTGTTGAAATTTTTATTTATGCGGCTATGCCAGCCTTCTAACACGTTATTTGTTCTTGGTTTGTTTTCCATGGTAGCCTGGTAGCAGTTCCACAATTCTATTGGGTATTTCGGTCTGCGTCTGTTTCCACTCCTAGTTAATTGGCCTATCCAGGTGTTCTCGAAGTAGTCCAGTAAATTTGTACACTCATCCTCATGATTTTTATAGTACTGACTTTCAATTAAATGTTCGTAAAAAGTAATGACATGATTTTCCGGTACAAAAGCCAAAGCAAAAAGTTTCTTAACGTTAAATTGAAAGCAACTGTCCTCTGTATATTTTGATCCCAAATCTAATTTTTGTATCTTTCTCCAAACAGTCTGTGTGAAATGAAAAAAACATCCTTTTATTTTAGTTTCTCTATACACGCTAGAAAATCCCTTGATTTGAGCTGTTTCGTAATCCATGATTATGGTCTCTGGTTTCGTATCTGGTGTTGTTTCCTTAATTTTATTGTATATGATTTTGTATGTTTCCTCTGTTTTTTTTGGCATCAAAAAGTATATTAGCGGTATTATTTTGTCATTGATTGTCCCATGTACGGTGTAAAACTGAAAAAACGGGTGAGGGCATACCTTAAAAGTTGCGTCACTCTGCCAATGTTTGCTTCGACTCAGATGCTGAAAGTTATTTGCGGTAGCGAACGCTAAGATATTGTCAGTGTTCATTTCAATTGAGCCACAGTAAAAATTGTCTCCTCTTGCAGTAACTTTAAAAATGTCCGGAATTGTTATATTTTCAAAGGATATTGGTGGAGGTGGTAGGTTTTCATTAGCATGTTTGGTTCGGTTAATAGTGCGCTGCATTAATTTTTCAGCCGGCAACTGAGCTGTTATATGTGTCGGTAACTGGCCACAAACTTCTCTGAGTACAGATCCGCTAGCTTCCCCCTCATGTTCAATCGCTTTTCTTTTTAGTTCCGTCAAGGTTTTCTTGATTATTATATTCGTCTGATCAGGCATATGATTGTGTTCTTGTTTACCCTGTAGCTCTGTTCCGACTGTTATTGCGCGTGCTGTACATTTATTATTTGCATATTCCGCGCAGCGCCAGTAAATCCTCTCTTTTCTTTGAAGTTCCTTATAGAATATGTAACCATTCCAAATTAACTGCTTTCCTCCTTTTTGACTGCTTATTAATTCCACTTTGTTTTCCATTTTATCACCTGAAACGATACATAAAATTATTTTTTTGTGGTATGTTATACTATGTGTTTTATAGTACATTTTATTTTATTATAATGGTCGTGTGTCTTACCTTTTCTCCAGTTCTGACTATGAATGAAGTGTAATCTATTGCCTGAAGTACCCTCTCACGAGATGTTCTGTCAGTGAATGACGGTTTTCCACACCCGTTACTGGTTTCCTGCTACCAAAACAAGGTGCTTTACTCAGGAATGTCATCTAGTGTGTTAACCATTTCGTAACCTACCTTTATCTAGTGTAATAGAGAAGTGGGTGATTACGGACGAGGGGAAGGGGAGGGGGTGCTGGGATGGTTCGTGATGTAGGGTGAGGTTGGGGGGTTGGAGGGGGAACCCCCCCAATAATAAACGCTAGTTTTGTCATGTTTATTTACTTCGTGTTACTGCCTACGTTAATTGATCATTTTTTTGTCAACATTTTTTTTTCGAAAAATTGACTTTCTCCATTATATGTATGGGATGTCGACATTACTGTTTTCGACATTTTTCTTTCGACATTTTTGTTTGTCGACATTTTTTTTTCAACATTATGACTATAAACCGGGAAATACTATGGCACGACAGACCCCGGCTCAGAACCCTGCCAAACATGCTCAACATTGCAGTGGACTTAAGGAAAAGAGTGTGGAAACTCCAAGGGGTAAAAGATCCACAGTCGGCACAAATCCCTCTAGCGGGCCTCCTGGGAGGGAACACAAATACATTAGCAACATATCAAGCAGATTGGGAGGCTAAAGGTGTAGCACAAATTGGAGACCTGGGAAGGGAGGGAAGGTGGGCGGACTTCCACGAAATGGTAGAAGAATATGAAATACATGTGGGTCAATTCATCCTATATACCGGCATGCTGAGAAACATTACGAGAAGATGGCCAGATTGGGAAGACCAGGATGAAGAGACAGCATTAGACGTATGGTATGACATTGTGGAGGGAACACACACAACCTCCAGGTTATATGAACAGCTACTGAAAGTTAAAAACCCACAAGAGCAACACACGAGGCAGCGTTGGGAGGAGGAGTTGGGGAGACCCCTCAGCGACCAAGAATGGACCAGGGCCCTACGATACCCAAAAAAGGTATCCAGAAATGCAAGATTTAGAGAGGCACAGCTATATGTAACGCACAGAGCGTATCTCACTCCCAAAAAGATGAATAAAGTCCAGATGGGAGGCCAGAGCGGGTGCCCCCCGCTGCTCGTCGGAAGAAGCGGACATGGTACACATGTTCTGGTCCTGCCCAGTGATACAAGAGTTCTGGGACGGGACCAGACTTAAGATAGCAAGAAGCAGACTTCAAATCCAGGCGGAATACCTGGAAGTACCTACTGGGCCTCTTCTCGAGAGGGGGTAAACACGAATCGCATCTGACGAAGATGAAAGATTTAATAAGTATACTAGCCAAGAGAAGGATAGCAATGACATGGAAGTCAAGGAAGGGCCCGCGCATAGAAGCATGGTGGTCAGACCTTCAGAAGTGGACACAGGAAGAGACAGTGGTGTGGACGAGAGCAATGATAAGAGGGGAAGGTGAAACTGCGCACAAGTTGACTGCATGGAACACACTAATACAAGACCTCTTTGGCCACCCGGAGGAGGGAAACTCCGAAGATCCCTCAGAAACAGAGGGTCCATAGACGAAATAGAAAGGCCAAGCACGAAGCCCAATAATAGAACATTATGCGTACCATTATGCGTACCAGACCTGGTGTTCGACCCAACGGGAGGGCCGGATTGAACTAACAAGGTTGTTGGGGAAACTGTGGGCCTCATTACGAGTCCGGCGGTAACCGAAGCGGTAAAACCATTACAACCGCGGTTTTCCGGGAACCATGGAGACGGGATGGTGTTAATCCCCATTCCCATTGAGTCCTATTGGACTCAATGGGAATGGGGATCATGTAAACACCGGCAGCATCTCGTAATGCTGCCGGTGTTTCCTCGCCGCCTGCAGGCGGGCGGTGTTAAACCCGCCAGGTCAGACCTGGCGGAACATCACCTCCCGCCTGCAGGAGTTGTGATCGTCCAGCATGGAAACAACGGTGGCGGCGGGTTTCCATACCGGGCGATTTGTAATGAGGCGCTATGAAACTACAGCAGAAGGGCAAGATCCGTACAAAGTGCCAATAAGCCATTTATGTTATTGTTGTTTGTATGTTATGGGCCTCATTACGACCCAGGCGGTAAGTTACCGCCTGGGTCGTACCTTTACCACCATGGCGTAAACTACGTTTACGCCATGGTGGTTGGCGGACTTACCGCCCCATTCCGAGGTTGGCTGGGCGGTAAGTCCCCAATCCCCATTTACCCTTCCCCATTCCCATTTTTGCCCCATAGGGCATAATGGGAGTGGGGAAGGCGTTAATTACGCCACCGTAAATTACGGTGGCGTAATTAACATCAAGGTCCCTTAGCGCCATGGATTTTAACACCTGCTAAAAGCAGGTGTTAAAACCTCCATGGCGCTAAGGGACCTCTGAATCAGGCGGTAAGGGTCGGCGCTGTTTACGCCGCCGTAAACCCCTTACCGCCTGAGTCGTAATGAGTCGTAATGAGGCCCAATGTGTTTTATTGTTGTTAAAAGAAAACAATAAATCATATTTTTTTTAAAAAGTAGGAGGGCTAGTTTTCCCGTGTCTTTTATATCTTCAATATGTGTTATTAGGTCAATCAGGGCAGTTTCAGTACCGTGTTTAGGACGGAAGCCCTATTTCCGAAGGACAATTCACGCCGATTCTCATACCACTTTCTGGCAATTTTGTCGAAGACACAGTTCTAGTAAACAAGATTTACCTCCTCATTCAGACATGGATGGCCTCTCACGGCCTCTGCCTGAATGACGACAAAACAGAGATACTGATCTTGGGATCCGACTCCAACCTCAAAAAACTTAGCCCCAGGTATACTGCCTTTAATATAGATGGCAACATAATCAAGGTGGTAACCGAGGTAAAAAACACTAGGTTTCTACCTTGATTCCACACTATCCCTCAAAAAACAAGTCAATTCTTTGGCTTCCTCCACAGCCTACACCTGCAAATTAATCAGAGCCTGTAGACCATATTTCTCCAAAACCAACTGTATCACACTAGCCAACGCTTTAGTAATGTCTAAGCTTGATTAATGTAACGCCCTATATGCAGGCACCAACAAAACTGTCATAAACAAAATGCAAATACTGCAGAATAATGCTCTTAGCTCTTAGAGCAGCATTGCACATACCCCGCAGAGTGCATATATCCAATATCAGGAAAGACCATATTTGGTTAAAAATCAGTGACAGAATTCTCCTCAAGACGCTATCTCTCCTCCATAAAGGACGGAGCAATACTGCGCCCCCTTATATCTCTGCTAGACTGACCAGAAAATCTTCTAGTCACCACACCAGAGCTTCTAACCAACTCTTGGTAGAAACTCCCAGATTCTAAAGCGGGTGGAGCAAGCTTCCCTGTTAGAGCTGCCCGTGCCTGGAATGCACTCCCTACTGCATTAAGAGTTGATCAACCCTACTCTAGATTCAGACGTAATGTGAAAAGCTGGCTCTGGAGCAATGACACCTACTAAACGGTTCCCCTGCACTAGGTCCTGGATCATTGCATATAACCACCATGATATTCCTGAAACCTGTACCATATACTATCTCTCTGCATCCTGCGTGATGCGATGTACCCACATCTTGTATATGTGTACTGTCAACACTGTAAGTGTCCACTGCATATATCAATTGAATGTAACCAAGCTTAAGTATTCCTGTTACCGCTGCTCCTGGCTACCCCAGGGTTTGGAGCGCATTATCAAATAATAAACTAAATATACTAAAAAATAATAAACTACGTAGTCCTGAATTTGTAGGTAGGCTGCACAGTCCAAGATTTTTAATATAAAGAAAGTTAGCCAAGTTACTAGGGTCAAGGGAGGGTTTTTGATTAAGGGGATGACCCCAGATCTTTAAGGGTATCAGGGACAGTTCCTGATTTAAAGGATGCATTTATGACGGTGGTGATGAAGGGAGCAAAGTTGTGCGCGGCCACCTTAATGACCGGTGCAGGGCATAAATCGCCTTGACAATTGGAAGGTTTGAGCTTCTTAATAATGTTTTCAACTTCCCAAGTAGACAATGGTGAGAAACTGAAAGGTTTGAATGAGTGTTTCCCCGGCGATGATGTTATAGGTGGCTGATTTGGAATCTGAGAGCAGTCTGCATTTTTTACTGTTAATTTTGGTTTGCAGCATGAATATTTTATCAAGGATGTTGGCGCACTACGAGGTGTCAGTGATACACTTGTCTAGGGGGGCTATAGGAGACTCAAGTTCTTTAAGGATCTTGAAAAGCTATTTTGTATTGGACTCAGCTTGTAAAATATGTTTATTGTAGGTTACTTTTTTAGCTAGAAATATAGCTTCTTTGTAGTTGGATGAGGCAGTAGTCATAATACATTTATTAGCTTCAGATTGTCGGCTTCTCCAGTGCGCCTCTGCATTTCTTTTTGCCTTACGAAGATCTCTTAAAGGCGGTGTGAACTACGAGTTGAGATGGGGTTGTGGTTTGGGTTTGTGCAGTTTAAGTGGAGCTAAGTGTTTAATGCTTTTCAGCATGGGGTGATTGTATATATACAACTGTAGGGTCAGAATCGGATGCTGATGTGTTATTGGGAAGGAGAAGGATTAGAGGAAGGAGTTTCTCCCTTGTGATGTCCTTCTTGTTACGGGTATGGATGGCCGGTGCAATGTTCAGTTTGGGACTGTGCTGTGTGGATTTAATTGAAAAGGTTATTTTGTGATGATCAGACCAGATACATGGTGTGACTGACATCAGGTTAAGCATACAGTTTGAATCAGCAAACCAATCAAGGGTTCTTTCTTTGATGTGCGTAGGCACGTGGATGTAGTGAGTAGATCAGTTAAAGTACTGGCTAAATCAAGGGATTTAATGTCATTAGGGTCTTGGAAGCCAATATTGAAGTCTCCAAGTATTATGCTTTGAGAATTAGGCTTTGTGTTAGTTGCGAGGAGTGCAGAAATGTCCTCTGAGAAGGCAGAGTTAGGTCCTGGTGGTCGATAGATAAGATGCACTGTGGCCGTATACTTAGGTGATAAAGGCAATTTGATAGATAGTAATTCAGCAGCTGGGATCTGGAGATTAGGGATAGTTCTAATTTTGATAGAATTATTAGATATGAAAGCAATGCTGCCACCTTTAGCTTGGTTGGTATTTCTATCACATTTTATGATGGTGTTTATCTGGAATAGCAAGGGACAGTGATGGGCCAGCTGCTGCGTGTAACCATGTTTCTGTGATGGCGAGGAAGTGAAGGTCTTCAGTTGTAATAAAATCTGCAACATCCAGTGTATGAGCTGTGAATGATCTGGCATTAATGAGGGCACCTTTGATCAGAGTGTCTTTAACACTAGGCTCGCTATTGACTAGATGGGTAGAAGTATTAGTGCCAGTGTTGAGTTGGTTAGGTGATGATTTAGATTGATCAGTATCACTTTTAGAGTTGTCCTGGTGCGTGGAGTTTCTGTTATTTGTCCAGGGATATGGGAGAGGCATTATTGGACTGAATCTAGACCTTAACCTCAGATTTCTGAAAAGGGTGGTACATGGTTGGTTAGGTTTAGGTTGGGTGGCGAAGTGTTGGAGGGCAGGGTCGTTTAAACAGGGGTGGATGCAGGACACGATGACTATGGTGTTGAAACTATATGTATGAGGTAGCTGATGAGCGTAGAGGCCGTTGTTGGGGGGTAGTGAGATTAGGAATGTAGGACAAACTGACAATGTTATGATATGTCTTATGCAGGTAGCCCAGATGGGGATGAGGCAATTGAGTCCTGATATTAACGGTGGATGCAGGGGTGGGCCAAATAGTGAGGAGCAGAATGGGAATGCGGTGTGTCAGGAGCCAGAGCATGGTTGCTTATGAAGGCTAAGGTATGTGAATGTTAGCTTTTATGAAACTTCAGGTATTAGGCCTAAGTGAAATGATTGGCGGCGATGAAAAGGCACAGTACATTACAAATCAAGGTATCGGGATACTAGCACCATACATATAATACAATACTTTTTATGGAGTGGCGGGCATAATAGACTTGCCACAAGTAGAGATGGTCAAAGTGATCTATGTAGTTAGAATAGCATCTTGGTAGCAAGGTAACTATACGCGAGTAGGCTAGTTGTGTGGTAAGAGCGTAGAAAAACAAACACTACTTAACATGTAAAAGAGGAAATTGCAGGAGAGGTGGTCATAGAAGCCAAAACACGACTGTCAGTTTTAGCGTGAAAAGCAAGTTCAATAAATCGATATAATGGGTAAGCGTAGGCAAATTGGTTCAGCGAAGCAGGTAGGTGTAAACACAGTAGTACAATATCACGGGTAAATATGACAAATTGGTTCAGTAATGCAGTTATGTGAAAACTAAGTTAAACAAAATGGTGGTCGAAGTACACAATGAAGTTTTAGAAGGGCTGGTAACATCTATGCAGCGTTTAGGCTGGTACAACTCAACGGCGGCAGGTACGTCAAGTAGTGTCACGAGTAGGTGTAGGCTAATTGGTTTGAAAATACAGTAAATGCAACACAGTAGTACAGTATTTTTATTTATTTATTTGGATTTGTATAGCGCACAACTGCCCGGGGGCATCGTGGCGCTGTAAGTAGTCTTACTTGTTACATCACATACATGGTGCATAGATTAAGACAGGGCAAAGCATAGTTAGATACAGTTGTAATATACAGTAGGATAAGGTGGGGAGTGTTAGTTGAATAGTGTGGTTTTGAGTAGTCTGTGGAAAGCATGGTAGTATCAGGGGTAAATGTTCACAAATTGGTTCAGTAATGCGGGTAAATGCAACACAGTCGTACAGTATCACGGGTAAGTATGGACAAATTGATTGAGTAGTGTACTTTAGGTCAAAATAAGATGGTGGTAAATGCACACAAGAGGTTTTAGAAAGGCTAGTAACCTCTATGCAGCGTTTGTGCAGACAATCCTCAGAGGAAACAAGTACACCAAATATTTCTATCAGTATGAGTATAACTACCCTTAAAATAGCAGCATATTGTCAGTAACCTGACCCAGACAATATTGTGAGCTTCCGATGCAAAAGTAGCGCTAGTTAACATATTAGGGGTACTATGTTAGGTAGTAGGGTGGACTAACCCACTCATGAAAAGCTTATAGGTATACACATCCAGGAAAGCGAAAGTTCGCAGGAGCAACAACAAGACATTATTTGTGTTTGATGATGTGATCAATAATGTAGAGAATGCTTTGCTTTGCAATAGTTCGGTATACCTCACAAATAGTGTGTTCGGCACTATATCAGTGCCAAGATGATCTGGAAGAGTGTGGATGTAGTTTGCAGTAGCCCGCAGGCTATGGGACTAGTGTTAAAGTTAAGTTGAAGGCAGCGATGGACAATTCGCCAAATCGAGTCAGGTCGATGATGAGCCACGGGGTTACATACCGGAGTGCCGTAGAATGTGGTGATAACCACGAGAGGTGGCGGTGTGATGTGAAGAGGTATAGGCGGCTTTAGACAAGTCTTACTTCTAGTGACATTGACGAATATCTCGACAGTGCAACCAATGTGCGAACAGGCGCAGAACCGGGGCCTTAGCACAGGCCTTTGCCGGAAGGGCCTGTGACGGCTTTCACCTGTCGGTGACGTAGATGAAGATCAAATACGAACACATTGCTAGGCAATGTTGTTAACAGCCTTGGTCTGGCCACAAGGACTGTGTGAGAACCGGGCAGTCATTACAGATCAGGCGCTTCAGTACGGTGCATGTTGGCTAAGAGGCTTCACACAGATAATTCAGGGATCAGATGATGAGGAAGAGGGTGGCTTCTGGCGGGGAGGTCTCACCTTCCAAGGAAATACTTTTGTGTAGGGAGGGGCTCATTGGGTCGCAAGGTGCTGCAGTCAGCTCCTCCAGCAGCTCCTTTGTGTCAGCCTGTGAGGTGTAGGGGAAGGGGCTCCTGCCCTCTCCGTCGTCGGTGAACAACTGGGTTAACAGGCGCAGAACAGGGGCCTTAGCACGGGCCTTTGCCGGAAGGTCCTGTGCCGACTTCGGCCTGCCGGCAGCGTAGATGCAGATAAAATACAAACATGTTGCTAGGCAATGTTGTAAAGAGCCTCAGTCTGGCCACAAGGACTGTGTGAGAACTGTATACCCATTACAGATCAGGCACTTCAGTACGGTGCATGTTGGCAAACAGGCTTTGCACATATAATTCAGGGATAAGATGATGAGGAAGAGGCTGGCTTCTGGTGGGGAGGGCTCACCCTCCAAGGAAATACTTTCAAGCAGGGAGGAGATTGTCTGTTCGCAAGGTGCTGCAGTCAGCTGCTCCAGCAGCTCCTTTGTGTCGGCCTGTGAGGTGTAGGGGAGGGAGCTCCTGCCCTCTCCGTTGTCGGTGAACAACTGGGTTAACAGGCGCAGAACAGGGGCTTAGCATGGGCCTTTGCCAGAAGGGCCTGTGCCGCCTTCCACCTGCCGGCGGCGTAGATGCAGATAAAATACGAACATGTTGCTAGGCAACATTGTAAACAGCCTCAGTGTGCCCATGAAGACTGTGTGAAAACCGGGCGGCCATTACGGATATGGTGCTTTGGTACGGTGCATGTTGGCAAACGGGCTTCACACATATAATTCAGGGATCAGATGTTGAGGAAGAGGGTGGCTTCTGGCAGGGAGGGCTCACCTTCCAAGGAAAGACTTTTGTGCAGGGAGGGGCTTGTCGGGTTACGAGGTGCTGCAGTGAGCTGCTCCAGCAGCTCCTATGTGTCGGCCTGCAAGGTTTTATTTTGGAGAGAGTAGGCCCTGAAGCCACCTGATCTTTGAATTCCTCCAACCTTGACCCACGGTCTGTCAGTGAAGGACATGGGGATTCCTTGTTCGATGGCTGAGGGGCTAATTGTAAATGATGGATTGTGGGACACGCAGGTTCATTCATGGCCTCCTGGGAGCCATTTGAAGGCCGCTAAGGCTCTGTCACGGGCGGCTGGATAAATTGAGTGTGATCTATACTGCCATCCACATTTCCAGCAGCCTGTGGAAAAATGGTGATATGGTGATTACTAATGGACATTCATTTGGTGTGTGATGAAGCGGGCCCTGAAACACATCACTCCTCCTTCTATTCTTATCTCTTGTTGCCATTGTAATTATTGAGTGGAGGATATTCGTAACCCCTTCCTTGTTTTTATCAAGGTTACCTTGAATACCAGTTACAAATCCTTCCAGGAATATCAGATTAGTAGCAATCAATGTAGACTGATCCTTAATATGGTCGATCAGGGTTTCATGTAATATCATGAATGGGGGCCGAAATTAAAACTGTATCAACGGTAGAAGCTTGAGTGGCCTGGGCTTCGAACTGCACTGGGCCAGTTCCAGCAGAAGGTCTTCACCCGTCAGTTGGCGAGCCACGCGGCCTGTCGAATGTTGATCAGTCCTGGATCCACGTGATGGACTTTCCAGAATAAGGGAGTTTGTTGATGCACCTCTATTTGTTCCTTGAGCCACCATGTCTCCTAAAGAGTTTGGCATCAATCTTTTCGTCGGCAGGGCCCTGAAATCTTCCACAAATTCTACTGTTCTTTTTAGGGTAGGTCTCTCCCCTATTTGCCCCCCCTTAATGGCTAACTCTCCCCTCCCTGGAGTCATTCAAAAAGCCCCCTCCACCCTCCCAGAGCTCAGCCTGCTGGCAGTTATCCACCGACCAGCCCCAGCTCCATTCCTGCATTCTCTGAGGGGAAGGGGCCCTTGGCATTGTTACTGATGGTTTCTGCAGAGTTGATGATGAGCTAGGTTCGCTCTCTGACCTCTCATAGGAGAATCTAGATATTAAAGAGGCAGTTTCTGAGACCAAACCTCTTGGCTGCCAGCATTTTTTGAGAGAGAGCAGATCCTGTTTTTTGGGGAAAGTTTTACCTGGATATTTTGCAAATCTGTAGAGTCTGGTGGATGCTGCAGCGTCCCCTTCCAAGGATGCTACTGATGAATCCAGTATTGCCTCTGTAGCTTTAGCCAATTCTCCCTCCTGCGTGTGGCAATGAAATGGAGGTGATACCTTTTGGGAATCTTCGCTCTGGGGTTTAGGTCTCTGCTCCAGTGGCAGCGCCGTGGACAGAGTCTCCGGGCACTGCTGTTCCACTTGCTGTTCCCTTTGTGGGTACGGTAAGGAGTTAGGAAGAGAAATGGGCCCTGCCTCCAACAAGCCCCCTTGGAGCTATGTATCCATCGTTGTAGATGCCTTTGGGCCCAGAGTTGTAGCCTCAAGAACGTTCAAGGATGAAGAGGTTGTAGCTGTAATATGAACCTGTACGTTGAAGGGGCATACCTTTGATCTTGACTCCTCCTTGGAAGTCAAAGGGTGCCCCTCACCTGCTTCATGCTCCCTATACGCAGCACCCTCTTGAATTGAACCTGTGTAAATATTTTTAGTGATCTTTGTGCTTGGATGGATTGAGCCTTCAATATATCCTCCAGTGGACTACGGGGGCCAACCACTGCCTCACCTTCCCCCACGCACTGTGAGCGTACCTGCATCACTTTATGCCTGGGCCTGAACTTAACAAATGCAACAGGCAATAGAATCCCCACTAGAAGTGGAAGTGATCTAATATCAGATATTTTATTCCTCCTCAATAGCGTTATGGGCTAGTTAACCAGGATAGTAAACCTCCTACTCATCTTTCCTGTGGGCTTAACAGTCAGCCGGGCCCAACCTAGCCTTCCGGAAACCAAGGGTTTGTAGTATTGTAAGTTCCCAGAATATTCAGAGGAAACACATTGTTTGTCCACTGGAATTTGGCAACGGTCCCCATTGGAGCGCTGGACTGGAAACACCCTACCTTTTGTGGCTGTTCTGCCTGTGCCGGAGGACGCATACAGCATGGTTCACAGGTAGGTGTGGTTTTTCATGTTTGGTTTTCCCCGATATGTACTAATTGGTAAAGTGCCGTTTGCCTTTTCTGCACCAGCTTTCTTTTCTTACACCAATCCTTATTGGCATCAGTTTGGTGAATTCATTCTCCTACAAGGTTGGTTTTGTCATGCTGTGTTGCTAGGTGCACCGTTCATCTTTTTGCCAGCTTGTTCCACTTTTATTGGTTGTTTATTTTTCCACCATTGACGTTTACAACATGCAGGACACCAGAGAGGCAGCTCGCCTATTAGATGCAAAAGATCTATTTAGTGAGCAGCAAACATTGCCATCAGGTGTTAATATATTTAATGCCAAAAAGAAGAAAGATGATAATATTAGTCAGGAATTGACTTTATTTAAAGACATAGAAAGGTTACGCAAAAAAGACATATCGAAGTGGTAGGAGGAGCATTCCCTGCAAAATTACTTGGACATTGGTTGTGTACCTAGAGGTTTGCGTAT
This sequence comes from Ambystoma mexicanum, assembly GCF_040938575.1. Lineage (NCBI taxonomy): Eukaryota > Metazoa > Chordata > Amphibia > Caudata > Ambystomatidae > Ambystoma > Ambystoma mexicanum. The sequence goes on along the minus strand of NC_090923.1, from coordinate 249,373,364 downwards.
CATGACAACACAGTCATTTGAGGACCAGGATGCAGAAATGCTCGAAGAATGGGGCGGAGCTAGCAAGGACTGCTCGGCTCGCTTCTTAACTATTCTGGTGAAATATGCCAAAAAAGATTGCTTAACTTTACTACAACCACTTGAAAAAACTGAAAAGGAACTGAAAGAAATCCCAGTCACTGATGAGGGCAATAAACTGCGTACCGAGATTGATGAATCACTAATCAATTATGAAGATGACATTAAACAAAAGAAACAAAGAAAGTTCATCCGGGATAAGCTGGACTACGAATCTGACAGGGTATTTACATTTGCTAAGCGATTTGACCTTCTACGCAAGAGTACCAAACAACAACTCGTAGCGCAGGAGCCTTTGGATGCTGGTGTCGTCTCGTCAGAATCTGATGTTTCGAATTCAGAAAGTGAGGAGCCTATAGTAAGGTTGAATTTTTTAGAAGAAATGCGACTCCTGTGCAAAGATGGCAAAAATCAAAAACGTGGCAGGGGTCGCGGAAGGGGCAAAGGAAGAGGAAAAGGTTACAAAACAAGAGCGGCAAAAAAACCCGCTGAGGCCAGCATGGGAGATGGCTCAAAAACCAATCAACAGGGCAGATCAACACGCTCTGGAGTGAAACAATGAAACCCACCATGAATAAATGCCAAATTATAAATCTCTCTTCCCATGTTCTTACCAACTCCCAATTGGCACTTTTGTCCTTGGGTCTAAACTTTTGCCCTACTACCTCCTTTGATTCTGTAAAATCACAACTTGATTTTGATAAATACTTTCGGAAGATCAAATTGAAAAAGTTATTCGCCATGAATACAACCAACAGTAGGCCATCTACCCCATGCACAGGTCGCACTGATCTTTGTATTTTGGATGTTCCCTCATTGGTCAGTTTGGCTTCACTTTATGATGACTCCTTTGATTCCTCCAATTTTTACTTTTCAGAATTTGACATTGATCCAAACTGGGATGTGCGTACCAAACTCAAATCAAAATCCAGATTTAACCCACCCATTCCAGATGGGGGTTGCATTGAAGCCTTTCACAATCTATGTGTCAGTGATCTTTGAAAATTACGCAAAAGCTCTATGCTTCAACATAAACAAAATCTCACCCTATCCCAACGTAAAGCCATGTCTGAGCTAGAGAACTTGCCCAACATAGTGATTAAACAGGCGGACAAGGGGTCCAGTATTGTATTACAGGATTGTGTCAGTTATGTGGCGGAAGCAAACAGGCAACTTCGTGATCATTTATGTTACCTCCCTTTAACTGCAAACCCTTTTGCTGAGATCCAGTTGACATTGACGTCACTATGTGCTAAGTGGTTGGAGCATGGTTTACTGGATGAGGATTTGTGTAAATTCCTTGTCCCTTCTTGTTTTACCATACCACGATTTATTTTCTTGCCAAGACACACAAATCTTTGACGCATCCACCTGGCAGACCCATTGTCACTTTATGTGGTTCATTGTTAGAGCACTTGGCACAGTTTATAGATGAGACTCTGATTTTGTTTGTTTCAGTTTTACCATCTTATTTACGTGACACCAAGGATTTTTTGCAACATATCAGTGACATCCCATGGGAAGAGGGTCTTATTTTATCCACTCTAGATGTTGGGCCTGTAAGCACTTTTTGGATTCTCGTTCTTTAAACTTATTGAGTCACACTACTATGAATTTGGAAATGTTATTTTTCTGTTTGACCAATAATGTTTTTTTGTTTGAGGGTTCTTTTCTCTGCCAGATGAGAGGCACCGCGATGGGCAGCACATTTGTGCCCTTGTATGCCAATCTCATGATGGGATGGTGGGAGGCCACATTACTGTCTGTTTTGATTTCTGCTCACTTTCCCACGCAGATTATTGCTTGGTGGAGGTATATCGACAATGTTTTTGTCATATGGAAAGGCACTGAACATGACTGGTTATCATTTGTTAGACACATTAATATTAATCAGGTGAATTTGATTTTTACTGAGGCATATAGTGTGACTGAAATTGTGTACCGAGATGTCAATGTTAGTCTATACATCTCCGGTATTCACACTTCCCTTTATATAAACAAATCTTCTAACACTGGTTTACCGTTGCATGCCAGCAGCAGCCATCCACGAAGCTGCAAGAAAAGTATCCCGTACGACGAGTTCATCCGCTACAGTCGGAATTGCACTGAGGTAGGGCAATTTGATCATTTTTGTGCCTTAGCAGCGGTAGATTCTTTGAAACAGGGATATGCCAAAACTGTCACGTGCCCTGTCTAGGGATACATTGCTGCATGGCAATAGAACCATTAAGTCTGCATCCAATGACGATCCACGCCTCATTATCACCTATGACAATTCATCTGGCATGTTAGGAAAATCATCCAAAATCATTGGTGGGTTTTAAGGCTGGACAAGGACCTTCTTTCAGTACTACCTACAGGACCAACGCTAACATACAAAAGAGCTTTGTCTCTTAAAGACAAACTTGTATACAGCTTTTTGTCTCCTCTACCTAATGTCTCTAAGGCTGCCAATTGGCTTGATACTCCTGCTTTGGGGTTCACAAAATGTTCCAAATGTAAAGTTTGCACGCATGCTGTCATACAGAAATTTTTCATTCACCCTGTGACTTCCATTCATCACAACATGAAGCCTCTCATGACCTGTGACACTGCATTTGTTGCTTATGTCCTGTGCTGCCCCTGCCAGAAATGGTATGTGGGGAGCACCACATGCAAATTGCAACATCTAAGGGCGATAAAAAATTCCAACCCGGCATACCCTATGGCTAAACATTTTAAGGACAAACATGATAATAACTTTCATTTGCTCAGCTTCTTTGCAGTGGCACATGTGGGTAGGAACCCCAGAGGCGGTGATAGAATTTTAAAATTACGACATCTTGAAACCAAGTACATTCTGGATTTTGACACCAAGATACCCAACGGCCATAACATTGACGAGGAGCTGTATATCTTTTTGGGAGTCTAGATTGTCTGTTAGAGGGGATCCTACTCCATTTTTGATATAATCTGTTTTGCTTCAATTTCATTCTTATGCTTCCTTGATTGTTTCATGTACTTGGCATGTTATACATATTTGTTTCTATGTTTTTTGCTCATGTTGTACTGGCAGTTGGCCTAGACCTTAATACTGCCAGTATCAGGGTTTCATTTTCCTCATATATACCTTTGTTTTCTTACATCGGTTGCTGCTTTTTTTACTTTTTTTGGGTCAATGGGGGCCTTTCATGGTGTATTTTCATTGTTATGCTTTTTCTTAAGCTTTCAGTGTTTTTCCTTTGGTCTGTCTCAACGTAATGTTTAGGTATCATGTTGTTAGGTAAGTGTTGGTATCCTACCATTGGGCATTATGATTATCATCCATTTTGCCACAATCAGCCCAGTCGTCACGTTGTACTTGCATTTGCACTTTTGTAGCGCTTTTGATGTTTTTATTAGTCATGTATTTTTACCCATCTTTATTAACATGGTATTTCAGTGTTTGCATTCTGCTCTAATCTTGCTGCTATTTTGACTGATGTAATTATACTCAGCCATTGATATGCACTTGCACTTTATTCTGATTTTAATAATTGCTACTCAAAATTTTTTTTCGTCTTTGCCAACATCTTGCTGCTCCTCAATCTTTGACTAATGCATTTTTATTTAGTCATCAATATGCACATGCACTTTAATGTGACCATAATGCTGCTATATAATGTTTTTGCACTTTGCCAATACTTTACTATGTCTTAAATATCTTGCATTTTGATTTTAATTTGTGATCACTGCAACTGCTGCATTTGGATGGAAACACTGTTACATCATTACATCTTTCATTATGTTACATTTCAGCCGTTGTATTATGCATGCCATAACGTTGCTACTTAGCATTTAGACTATTATTTATGCCGTTCATATTCTTATTGGTCTATATGGACGGACATGCTGGTTATGGTTTCTTTCATGAATAATATTGTGGCTCATTTTATTGCCCCTTTTTTTGAATTAACTGTGGCTGCTCTTTGTTGCATTCTCTGTTGCATGTGAGGCTTTTAACATGATGCAGGTATGTGGTTTTACATTACAAGATGTCTGCCATCAGCCTTACCTTTAGACATTTACTTCTACTCGGTCATAGACACTATCAAAGGACTTACACTGCTATTTATGCCATGTTTACCCCCCACCCCCCCATTGATGAGCAAGCACTGTGGAAAGCGTGAACCGCGTCCATCCTAGACTGTTCTTTTGGTGTCCTGCCTCTGTTGTTTCTGTCAATGATGGCTTTTAAATATAACATTTTTTTAGTAAACAATTAAACTTGTAAGTATTCCCACTACTATTTTCTGGCTCACTTTTTTGATTGAACGGTGCTCCCTGGTTTTTTGTCTCATGGCCTGGAGTGCAGGCTAAACTGTTCCATCTTTGATGGCAGTCTTCCTCTTGTTTGCTTTTCCTATATATAGAAAAATGCCTTTTTGAAAAAAGGAACAAATCCTGTGGGTTGCACTCCTGAAAGCAGCTGAGACATGTAAAGTTTGAGCAGTAAAAAGGCATGACAGCAAGTCCAGGCAGCACAAATATTTCTTTATTAATTAAAGTGCATTTGAAAAGGGAAAAGCCTGGATGGCAGACAACATGTTTTACGATATTCTAACCGCTTGTTCACGTAGATAGGAGAAAACACAGAAAAAGGACTCTTTTTTAATGCTGCATAGAACTCTATGGTAAGTACATAGAGTGGCCTAAGTCCTTTGTCAGTACTAGTTACAAGCGTTTGGTAGCCATATTTAAACATGCTGGTATAACAGAGTGTAAGTTCATTTGTAAACCCAAGTGGCCTCAATAGTCTCAAATATATGGTGATATAATGAGATTAAACAATGTTATTAAACTTTGCTCGATTGCTACAATTTCCCAAACTGAGGAAGAGAAAGGGGGGGGTGCAACCCTCAACGCTATTTGTATTGACGAGGTGTAAGAAAAGTGCCTACATTTCAAGCTGTGACAAACAAAATAGTATTTCAATAGGTTGTTCTTTTGCCTTATAATTGCATCAGCCGGATTGCAATACCAGGAATACTGACACTTACATGTGCAAAATAGCTGGCTCTGGCATCTAAAAAATAAAAGTAAAATATACATATAGAAAAGCCATGCCAGTGAGCTCCGTCCATGCCTATACCCCCATCTAAAAAGGGGACAGGACTTCAAAGTTAGTTGCCACCTTATCCTCAACTCAGTTTAGTAATGCAGCAACCGATTGCACTGTTGTGAATGGCTGTCAAAAACCGCTATATTGTCACCACTATTCACAGCTATATAAGGACACAACCATGCCTCAATCTAAAAAGAGAGGTATGCACAGTAAATATAGCATCAGCAACTGTTTAGTCTAGTAACAGTATAAAGTGCATAGTGCTTAGCAGCAAAAAATACTCTCAACAGTAGTAATAAAAGGCATAGTGCTCTCCGTCCATGTATGCCCAGAAATAGATGATCTTACAGTATAATCAAGTATAAAGCAGACCTGAAAATGTACGTGATTATGATGATGGCGGTGGCGCTGATGGTGGCCCGCAAATGGAAGACTAAAGAACATCCGCAGGACCATGAATGGGTGGCGAGAATTTGGGGGTTAGTAGCGGTGCAGTGGCTCACTTACTCGTTGCAGGGGGAACATCAAAAATTTAAGGCAGAATGGTCATCACTATTGCAATACCTTCAGCGGGGTGCTATGCTGGCCTGGTGTACAAGAGTCATGAGCATTCTGGGGATAACAGAACCCTCAAGGTGAAGAGAGTAACTGCAGAGAAAATTAGGATGAGGAGCAGCCCTTGAATGGGGCGCACGGCACCATGCGCAACAAGACTTTGGGGTGGAACTCTCGAACTGTGGGCGGGGAGGGGAGTGATGGGGTTGTTATTACTTGTTACCGTTAACTTTAAATGCCAATAAAAAATTATTAAAAAAAAAATAGTCCTATCTTTAAGGTAAAAATTAATAAGATAAAAAGTGCATACATGGACTGCCGGACGATAAACGTAAAGTGTATCAGCATTAAGGTGCTAAGTGCATGTAAACAATAATCATAATAAAGTGACAACGTACATATCCAAACTGCTATACTAAAGTGCCTAGTGCTACACATCAAGAAATATTGGCAGTTGTCATATCCATATCAAAAATGTATAATGGGATGATTGAACAAAAACAGTTTAAGACAATGTGTGTATAACCTCAAAAAACATACTAAGCGTCCCAGAAGTAAGTGGTGACAATTGCTGACAAAAGGGACAAATAGAAAGGCATAAAGAATCAAAACAATTCTGTGAAACAAAGCTTATCATAACGAGTTCACTTTAAAATCCTAACTAGTAATCATGCTAAAGACAATTGTCAACAAGAGAAGCTACAAAATTACATAAGAAAACAACCTGAGGTGTATGTAAAAGGAGATAAAGGTACCAAGATGATGATTACGGCAATGGAGACAGGCTGTTAGACATATATAGGGTCATAAAAGAAGAAGAAAGAGAGCCAGAAATGTAAAGAAAAATTCAAAAGTACTTTAAGTGCCCAAAAACGTATATAATTCTTCATCATGATTATGGCCCCTTGGTCTTTTCGTTTCAAGGTCTAGAATGGACTTTGTTTCGAATTGTCTCAGCAGTAGCTCCCGATTGCCACCTCTGGGCGACTTCGGCATTGACCTGAAATCAAAAAAGGAGAAGCCCTCCAAATTACTGCCATGTTTGGACTGAAAATGCAGAGCCATTGGATAATTCGGATCAACATTTCTTATGGCTCTGATATGTTGTAGCATTCTCAATTTCAATTTGCCTCTCGTGCTCCCCACATACCACATGTTGCAGGGACAATTCAAAACATAAACAACATATTCAGTGTCACATTTAATCCTAGACACGATCTTGATGTTATTGCCCAATATGTGATGTATATAAGACGTCTTATTGACAGCATAAGTGCATGCTTTACATTTTGAGCATAAAAACCCAATGGTTTAATGTTCATCCAACCATTAGTCAATGCATTGTCAATCGGGCACATGAAGCTCGGTACTAAAGAATCCTTAAATGAGGTAGATCTGTGAAATGTAATATTGATGTGATCTCCCAATATGCTGTTGAGATGTTCATCTGATTTAAGGATATGCCAATGTCGTTGCATGACTTTGCGAATGTAATATGCACCTTCTCCATAGGTCAAAATGAGCTGTGTCTCACTCATGTCTGTGGTTTTGTGTTTCAAAGTGTCTGCTACCAGTAGTAGGGAGTGGTCTATGTCTCTTGCTTTCAAAAAGGCTCTCTTCAATACTTTTTTGGGTTATCCGCGATGTTTGAATTTGTTGGCCATAAGGGCACATTCGCAATCAAAAGTGTCGATCTTGAAATAGTTTCTGCATATGCGAATGAATTCCCCATGTGGAATACTCCGTTTGAGGCTGTGGGGAGATTGCTCTTGGCATGGAGTGGAATTTTGGAGCTCATGGGTTTTCTATACAAACCAGTAATCAATTCACCTTGAGCCACGGTAACAAGAATATCCGAGTATGTGATAGCAGTCTTGCTGTGGCTCTCAGTGAATTGCAAATTAAGGTCATTGGGAATTGTAACAAAATCTAACCATTCCGAGCTGGTGCCTTCCCAGATAACAAACAAGTCATCAATATATTGCAGCCATAAGGCAGTTTTTGATGTATATTGACTGTTTGTAGGGTGCCATACCACAAATTTCTCCCACCAGCTCATCAACAAGTTTGAATAGGGGGGCAAATGTAATGCCCATAGCAGTGCCTTGTAGTTGCATAAAGAACTGCTTGTTGAAAAGAAAGCAATTGTTAGTTAGACAAAGTGAGATCATCTCAAGTATCATTTGTCCATGTTGAAGATAATTCAAGGATATGGTATGCAAAAAATATTCACATGCCTTGAGGCCATCTGTGTTTCGAATTGACGTGTAAAGAGAGACTACATCAAGAGTTGTAAGTAGATAGGTGGATTCCCATGGTATTCCTTCTATGCAACTCAGGAAATCTTTAGTATCCCTCAAATATGAGGGCAAAGTGGTTACAAAAGATACCAGGGTCTCATCTATAAATCTGGAGATATTCTCTAACAGTGCCCCGCATAGTGTGACTATGGGTGTGCCAGGAGGTCTTATTAGGCTCTTATGTACCTTGGGCAGAAAATAAATAGTCGGAATGACTGGGAATTTAGGATGCAACAAGTCTTTCTCTTTCCATGTTTGTAAAAGATGGCCTAATTTACTGTTCATGGCCTCAGACGGATCCTCAGTTAATTTGACATAGCAATCCTTGGTCAACAGTTGTCTGTGGGCCTCTTTAATATATTCCTCACAGTTTATGAGGACTATATTCATATCTTTATCTGATGGTCTGATAATATACTCCGTCATGGCACCTAATCGATCAATGGTGCATTGTTGTAATGGAGTTAGATTTTTCTTAAAGGGGGCCCGTTTCTTCCTGATTTTTTTCAGGTCGTAGACAACTAGTACTTGAAAAGCCTCAACATGCCCTCCTGGATTAAATAAAGGGTTGAAACAAGACTTAAGTTTCAATTCAGTCTTTCCTGGACAAGCAGTATCGATATACGTTGATGCAAGTTCTTGGTCCCAAACGTCAGTGATCTCCTCGCCTTCGGTCTCCAGGTGCTCCAAATCTCTCAATGTGAACATGTCTTGTATCTAAACATCAGTACGTCCCTGGAGGTTGGGGTTAGGCTTGGATTTAGGTGGATACATGGCAAAGAAGTTTTTCAATGTAACTTTACGCGTGTATTTATCCAAATCAATGCGAGTTTCAGCGTAGTCATACCTCGACGTGGGGCAGAAGTTAAGGCCCATTTGCAGAACATTAGAAAGTTGATGGGTGGACACATTTATGATATGATATATGTATATATATATATATATATATATATGTTTGTTGTACAATGCATACTTTACCAAGATTTATGGAGCCTGCTCTTCCATGAACTGTGCCGTCTACACTGCAATTCCAGGACACGAAGAAGACACATCACCAGACTGCAGTCTTTCCTCGCATCTCCCATTCTGCTTCTGTGAGGACCTCATACCCTTTCCAATGCACCACATCACAAAAGATTCCGGGCTCTTGTCATTTAATCTTCATGTGGTTGCCATTATGTTATGAGGTAAATTCTCAGACGTAACCCACTTCAGCCATCTTCAGATAAAGAAACATGTGGTGCAAGAAAGAGAGACAGTATTTCTCTTCTTCACGGCTAGCCAGGAACTCTGTATAATCAACTATGACATAATTGACAAAAGAAAGTCTCAAGGTCTGCCTCTCCCTAACATCTATTACCTCATGTTAAACAAAACAAAACACAATACCTCATTTCTGTTCTAACATGACTTCTATCATCTTATTAAGTACTTATGAATGCAATGCATTTCTTTTTCTCATTGGATGAATAAGCTTCCTAAAATACATAATCATTTCTTATTCTAGTGACTTATTCTCTGCTGATCAGCATCACTTGTTGTTTCCAATTTCAATGAGTCACAAAGCATATCGTTGCAACTTAAGAACTGGATGAAAGCAGTTCTGAGATAACAAGCCTATCAAGGACATGAAATTCGCTTTCACTTCCATTTGGTTAGCTTATCTGTTTCGTACTTATTGACAGTTTTGTTTATAATAACAATCTCTTCAACAACACTGCTTAAAACTACCTTTTCTACTATTTAATGCTTTCACGTGTGTGCATCAAGCCTTGCCTGATCAGACCCTTCCTTTATTCTAACTTTTGAACCCTGTCTGAATCAATATTGCTATGGCTTCTGCATTTCTAACTTGTCTTAGACCTAATGCATGCGTTTATTTGTAATGCATGTTTATGGCATCCATTCTAAAAAGAATGGACACCTATTGCTGTAGCATTTCTCTGTTAATGAAGTATGTACATGTTAATGAAATATATCCATGCACTATTCATGCATTATTCAAGTTATTCGCAAATGTATGCACTTCTTTATGTATGTGTTTTCCTAAATGAATGTGTGCAGTGCAATCATTTTTATATTTCTTAAATGTGCACATGTGTAATCCTTTCACCTATTACTGCCAGCTTTAATTGACATGGCATCCATTCCCTAATGCACATGCCTGGAATAAGGGTGGTATGTTTGCCTCACTGAACAATGCTTCTCACTTTTATAATGTTGTATGGGAGGGTAGGGCATGGGCCCTGCATGACATGTTCACCTGTCCATTACCCAAGGAGGGAGGTAGTCTATTTTTGTCTACCGCACTTCAGAGTAGATTAAGATTGTGAAGTAGAAGGATTTGGTGGATTGCAGTATAGGGTAGAGTGGGGGTTTGGAATGTGTCCTCCCTTTCAGGTCAAGATTCTTTTTTAAGGTTCACAGTGCAAATTGCATTGCATGATACTGTTGGTTACAGAGTATCATATGGGCATTGTACAAGTCAGAATGGCAACAGTCAAGTGAAGAGTCATAAATAGGGGAGAGAAGCAACACAGAAACCTTCACATCATTGAGGTACAGGGCAGTCCTGCTTAGAAGTCCTATTTGCCATTGAAGAAGGGAGACAAGAGTAGAGGGAGAAGGGTCCAAGAGTTAAGGCACGGGAGACTTCAGTTGATGAGCTTGAAGCAGATATATAGACATGGTAATTAGAATTCCCAACAGAATAGGTTGGCTGGACATGAAGGTTGTAGAAGGAGTGATTAGGTAGCCTTGTGGATGATACACAAGGATTTGAATTTAATCAGTGCAGAGACTGGGATCCAGTGAAGGCGTTGTAGGGCAGGAGAGATGTGGTCCCTGGGCTTGAGGCCAAGGATAAATGTTGCTGCCCTATTCTGGGCAAGCTGGAGGGGTTGCAGGGTGGATGAACAAAGATTAGGGAGTAGGCCGTTGCAGTATTCTAGCCTGGAGAGAACCAGAGCATGGCTAACATTGAGTCTCTGGGGGAAGGTGAGTTAGGGTAGAGTTCCATTGAGAAGGAAGAGCTGACGGTGAGACTTCTTGACAGTGTCCTGAATATGAGGGATGAAGGCAAGGGAGGAGTTGCAGATGACTCCAAGATTCCTGGCTTCAGAGGAGGGGCGTGGTGGGAGCCCCTGGCAGAAGGCCAGATCGAATGGAAGAAGTAGGGTGCAGTGGATCAAATAGGGAGAATCTCTATTTTGCTGGCATTGAGATCATTAGCAGTGAACCAGGCCCAGATGGCGGAGAGGCAGTCAGGATTGAAGAACGGTTGAAGGGCATCAGTCGGAATTATGAAGAAGAGTTGTGTATTGTCAGTGTAGCACTGCAAGTTGGGGGACAAGGAAGCAATGAGGCATGCCAACTGGGAAAGGTATATATTAAAGAGCCAGTGTGAAAGAATAGAGCACTGGGGGATGCCACAGGTGGAGGAGGAAGTAGGGGATGAGAAAGGGCCCAGATTGGCTTTGAAGATATGGTCAGTTAGGAAAGATGTAAGCCAGTCCAGTGCTCACTCTGAGATACCAAGGGAATCATGGAGCCTTTGTATGAGGATAGAATGGTTGACTGTGTCAAATGCAGAAAGGAGATAAAGGAGGATGAGGACAGCAGGGGATTTGGAATTGAGGGAAGCAAGCAGTTCTTCCCGGGTATTCAGGAAAGCAGTTTCCATGCCTCTGGATACTCAAAATCCAGACTGATTGCCATGTAGACCACAAACAAGTTTGGTATGGGAGGGATGGAAATGGGACAGTACTTGGCTGGGCAAGACGGGGCTGCAGATGTATTTAAGGAGGAGGAACACAAGGGAGTGCTTGAGGGAGGATGGAAAAGAACCAGTAGCAAAGAGTGGTTGCAGAGATCAGCAGGGGCAAGAGAGAAGCTGTCCTTGATGGTTCTTGAGGAGCATGGGGTAACCTGTTTGGAAGAGACCGTCATGCAGTTGACAACTCTCATGACTTCTTCAGGGAGACAGAAGCGAAGGAGCACAAAGAGAAAGAAGGAGGGTGTGTGGTGGGGACAATGTGGGGAGGGTTGGGTTGGAAGAGTGTGTGACAAGGCTGTTCAGTATGTCCTGGGTTATGTAAAAGGAGTGAAGGTATACTGCATTACAAAGGGCCTATGAAGGAGTAGGGCCAGAAGATACTGCTGATGGATTGTCAAGTTCCCTGCAGATTTTGAAGAGTTCAGCCTTGATACAAACCACATAAATGCAAGTACACAAATACTAATCTCTTGCACTCCATGCAGGATCATACCTGATGCATCAATTCACAGAGGACGATGTCAGACTGGAAGGCTGGCCACCGAGGCAACTGCCATGGAAGACATAAGCAGACAAGATAAAGCAATGTGATACTACAAGCAAGGTTAAATGCATGCTAAATATAGCATGCAAACTAAAAGTGCAAGGTGAATGCAGACTTCATTGTGACACCATACAATTTGTCCAATTCTTCATTCAATTGAAAGCAGCAGCACCTTGCACCCAGAGGCGGTCAACTTGAAGCTGCAAACACCATGGTGCAGCATGCATGAGACATGCATGTGAAAACACCAACACCACTAAACGTAATGTGCTGGTACACAACATATCATCCCAAAAATGTGCATCAATGATCCTATGGTTGTGGCTTGTAACTGGGGTTGCACACCATAATTGGGGAACCCTAAGCAAGAGAGGTCAAATGTGCAGTCAAACCATTACCCCACAAACATTGCAAGAGATGTGAAAGAACACATGGTCAAAGTGCAATGAGACACACACCAGCACAACCATCAACACCTGTCACAGGCCACACAGCTGACCCTGCCACCCATTCTCAAACACCCAAGAAAGGCCCACACATTTGGGTCTCAAACAATTTTGAATATAAAACCAGTGTCCCCACCAATACATAGAAACAACACCATTTCCGTACCTATCACTAGAACTCCACCCTGTGAAACATGCACCCATGAAGTAGTACTGGTGCCCCACAAGACAAGAAGATCGCAAGTGATGACACACAGTGCAAGATTCCCTGCCAAACACCACCAAAGTGTCTGCAAATGCCCTATATTACCTGCACAGGGTACCCACTTGTCTTGCATATGATGCAACCCAGCAGGAGATACATCCCCTAAATGCAATGACATGCATAGTAACAGCAGAACGAACATGCACATCAATGACAACACAATAATTGATCCTGGAAATCTGCAGAGAGCGCAAGAGAATGACGGGACATAGACTATGATCTGCCCATGAGTGCAGCAATCCACAACAGAGAGAGGGAAAGAGAGTGGCACTGACAGGGGAGGCCAATTTAAAAACAGATCACAGAGTACACTACCTGGATTGGAGATGACAAATGACATGCACTACACCACAGAAGGTGCATCCATAGATGACTTGACTGAGAGATGTAACACAGTGACATGAGTACCACTTAAATAACCATCCCGGCATGATAGCATGCAAGTAAAGTTACACTTGCAGCAAACATGGTGACCAATGACAAATGCTCAACATGCAAGACAATGCTCATTCTTACCCCCAGACATTTGTGATGTTATCTTTGATGTCCTGGGTGTTAGTCTTAGCAATGCACGTAGGTGGCGCGAGTTATGGTTGCTTAGCATACCATAATTAGCGAATATCAAGTGTTTTTCAGTTTTACTGTGAATATAACGTCAATTTAACAACGTTTTTTTTTACTGAATATACATATATATGTATGGCAGTCAACAAAAATAAAGGGGCTACACATGTGATATCATCAGTGATGTCATCAATGACATTTGTGATGCCATCTTTTATGTCCTGGGTGTTAGTTTTAGCAGTGCACAGTGGTGCAGGCAGTTATGGTTGCTTAGCCTGCCATAACTGGCAAATTTCAGGGGTTTTTCGGTTTTACTTTGAACCATAATGTCATGTTTGTAAAGTTTTTTTTAGTGAATTGCACAGGTATTTAGTAGGCCAACTTAACCATAACGTCCCCTTAACAAAGTTTTTTTTTTTTTTTTTACTGAATTTCACATGTTTTTAGAAGGGGAAATTAATCATAACATCTCGTTAATAACGTTTTTTTACTGAATATACACTTTCATCATGTGATTTTGGGAGATATGTAGTATAATTTCCTTACTTTATATACATGTAACATAGAACATACTGAACACCCTCGCTAATGATATTTGAAAGGCACAGACTGAGCGCCTGTCTGCGGACAGGCACGGACGAGGTAAACAGTAGCCAAACAATCAGGGGGTATCTGAAATTGTAGTATTGTGTTATATGCAAAAGGCACAACTTTGAAAAAGGACACATAAAAACATTATAAGTACTAATAAATAAATAGGTGAACCTAAACGTCTGAAACAATAACCATGCATTTAATGACCATGTAGAATGAAATGGATTATACCATAACAAAAAAAGGTAAGCCTCCAACGTAATTATCTCATAGAAACTGTGCAGCCAGGAGCAACAGTAGACGCCCACAGTACAACGAAGACACATTACAACAAAATAGTAAGTGAACTTCATTTTTCTTATATGTGTGTGTACTTTTTTGTATGAGGGGCAGAAAAAATTATGTGTTTCTGTTGTTTTGACACAGAAATGTGCAATACTTTGAAGTGGCTGGAGGAGAATTTTCCGATTGGGGAAATGTCCGAAGATAGCGATAATAATGGTACACACTACTCTGCATAATCAAATTAATGGTCAGTATTTTATGGGCACTTAACATATATATATTTATTTTTAACATACCAGGTAAAAAAAAGAAGAAAGGCCAACAAGCGACACAGATGAAGACAGGCTGAAAAGGATAGAAGTGAAAATGGACATACTAAATGACAATTTTAACAGTTTAAGGCAATTTGTGGAAGAATATGTGAGAGGAAAAATACGATATCACTGTCCCACCTGTACCGCCCCCTTCTCCATTTCCTAGTGAACCATCCCCAAACCTTCAAGAAGAAAATACACGTTTTGATGAAACATCCATCCATCCCCCTGTATTTCTCTTGATTGATGTGTGAGTGTATTGAACAAAAAATGTATGTTAGTTGTAGTGGAAGGGTTTGAGGCAAAACATTTTTTTAAAAATGTCCGCGGACAGCGCGCCTAGAATATGGATGTTCTAACGGCAATACATCTACCCGTACCAATGGCAACCAAGATGGAACTGATCTTAGAATGCACCATCTGTGCAAGTTGTGCGTAAATGAACAGAATAGGGCGTCCTAAGGACATTATACCTCTCCGTACCGCTCACAAACGAGATAAAACATGTTCTTAGAACACACCAGGTGTCCGGGATGTCTGTAAATGAACAAAATGGGAGTGTCTTAAGGACACTATAACTGTCCGTAACTTCCGCAGCCAAGATGGAACCATCCGTAGAACAGGCGCGGTGGCCGGCATGTCTGTATTCAAACAAAATGGAGGTGTCCTAAGGACACTGTATCTGGCCGCACAGTCAGCAGATCATGTACGCACATGCGCACTACACCCATAAGTACTGCGAACATCGTGCCTGTCCTTAACTGTCTGTGTCACTTGTGTCGCACTTTTAATTAGTTTCAGGATCCGAACACTGTCCGTAGAACACCTGTGCGCATGCGTACATCAGTTACTCTGCATTTACTGTCCAGCGTGCGCCCATTTCCCTCGCGGATGTCTTCAGGATGTCATCATGTGACCGCACCCACTCTGAGCGTGTGGACTAATTTGCGCAGTTTGTCTGCTTCCGCAACATTTCAAAAGAACTTATACAAACATGGGAAATTATTTTACAGTATAAAATCACCATTTCACATGTCCCATACAATGGCCCTACCTTTGAACGTATTGTTTAGAATTTTTGCAATGCTTTTGAGTGATCAATATGGTCACGAGCCACACCCCTCCACCCCTATAAATGGCCACACCCCCGAGCTCATCTTCATTGTGCTTCTGGCTATAGCAAATTGAGTTGTACTGCCTTTACTGCTGTAGCGACAATTAGCCGACTAATCCTTATGGCATCCATGGCTACTGTTGCTTCATTAGCCTCAGCACCACCCCCAAACCCTCCACTGCCACCACCTCCCCAAGGGCCTGCAGAGGGAAATACGGGTGAGGATGTAGAGATCGAGGAAGAAGAGGAAAATGAGAATGAGGTGGAGGAACTACAAGCCGGGAGTCATGGGTGGGCGGTTGTTTTCCGTTTTTGGGAACGTATCAAAAGCATGTGCAAACATGGTCAGGTGTAACCAGTGCCAGTTGGTGCTGAGTCGGGGGATACCTGGTGCGTACAGCTTTGGTATGACAACCATGAAGCGACACCTAACTGCGTTCCACAGTGCGGACATTCGCAAGGTGGTGCCATGTGAAGAACGTATTAGATTGAGTTCCTCCACAGCATCCTCCGTGTCCGATCCTCTCACCACAAGAGACACTCCTGTGGGGGAGCGCATCCCTCCAGCTGCCTCACAAGCCATTCGCAATGCTGTTGACCCTTACCTTTCGAGGGTCACAATATTGGGTATGTACTGCGACGCAGTACTCTGCACGGGGGAGAGTCTTCGAAGTGCTTTTGAGACTACGGTCACAGAGCACCAGAAGAACTGCCCCCTACCTAATAAAGCCCACCCTACATCTTTCCCTCTCTACCTGCCCTTTCTTATCCCCATGGTTGGTGTCCCTTCCTTACCCTCCTTTGCCCTCCTCTCCTAGTGTGTTGTGTGCTCAAAAGCAATAAACTGGAAAACAACAAAAGTTTAAAAAAAGCTCTTTTCAGAGCCGCCTTTCTCAGTTTAACAATAGAACTATCAAATAACCGTTGTAGGCCCAAGCACATTCTTCAAAAAGTCTGCGGACAGTCGTAGGATGCACAAAAGTGGAGGGTGCAAGCAGAGCAAAACCAATGCACTTTTCGCTGGGAGTAAGTCGTGGCTCCGAAAAGAGCCTTTCGGTGGTGTTTAGTGTGTTTCAAAAACTGTAGATTGGAAAAAAACAGATTGCCAAATAGGTGACTATGAATCCAAAAAAGGTTGCAATGCTTATTGTACATTGCGAAGAAAAATCTGATTGCCAGCATATGTGAGATTAGACTCCATCTCTGCCAAAAATGAAAGTGCTGCGAAACAAAATGTTTTCATTGTGGAATGAGGACATGCCAACATCTCTTAGAATGGCACAAAGAGCCTCATTGACATTGTGCCTCGCGTTCTCCATTTGTGGACCAAATGCAGAAGAACGCCATATTTGTCTTTGTGTAATACGGGAAAAAAATATTTGGCAATTTTGAAACATGTCCATGACCTTTGCAAGTCCTTCCTTCATTGCAAATTGCAAAGAAATTCCAGAGACATGGCCTAAACTGTTTCATCCCCAATGAATGATAAGTATATCAGGATGACGCTCTGTCTGTAAAGTAGCACTGAGAGGTACCAAGTCCAGCCACCTCATTCCACGCACGCCATGCCAGTGCACTTCCACATGAGGAAATCCAAGATCTGCAGATAGACTGCAACTTTCTGCACGCACCTTCAAGCAATGTATCCATGAGTCTCCCAAAATCCAGATAATCTGTTTTCGAGGACACAGAGCCATGGCTGTCTGGTCTTCTGTCAGGGAAAAGACCTTCTCACTAAATTTCTCCGTTCAAAACACACTGACAAATCCATACCTTCGCACATTCTCATTTGCATACGTCTCCACCCCAGAACCCCTGTTGGTAATACGCGCTGCCTGCAAACTACTGCCATGTCCGAGGACAAGTAGAGGATCAGAGCATGACGAATGTACTTTTAAATATTATTCCCCTTTACCCCTTTAAGGTGGGCTCGGAAAAGAGCTGTTTTTTTTTGCTTTTGTTTTTTGGGCAGATGCCTTACAGACACCTGTTATTTTTTTTTTTTTTTTTTTAATATTGTCTCTTCTTACTTTACTTCTACAACCATGGGCTATGTAAGTGGGTACTCCCTTATTTTCGTTAATGGGGGGTCAGGTCTGTTGGAAGGGAGAGTCTACAAAGAGAAAAAGTACATGACAGACTGACTACCCCTCTCTAGAAGTCCTGTGTGGACACAAGTTTAGATACAGAGAGACTGCTTACGTATTGTGCAGACTGACCTAAAAGGAAAACTAAATGTTTTTTCCTATGTCATGCATATTATTATGCTGGAAGAAAATTTGGGTTGTAGAACCCCGTTTTTGTAAAAAGTATGAGTGGATTGAAAGGTATGACTGGTTCAAGTATATATAAGTCAATAATGTGTTTTAATATGTTTTTATGACTTAACATTATAGAGATTCATGTTTTTGCTACATTACATTCAGTTGAAATATTTTTTTCCCACAAGGTGTTCAGTCTGCACAATACGTAAGCAGTCTCTCTGTATCTAAACATGTTTCCACACAGGACTTCTAGAGAGTGGTAGTCAGTCTGTCAGTCTGTCATGTACTTTTTCTCCTACAACCATTACAGATCCTTTTCCAAAGCAAGCCGTACATTCCAAAAGAACATGGCATTTCCCAAATGAGATAACGAAACACCATCTGCTTCAAAATAAGCCGCATTACTGGGAACAATGTTCTCGTGGCTGCAGAAAAAGATACCAGCTCGTAACATGAAAGAACACGTGCCACGATTGATGTTACACCTCCCAATCAGGACAGAAAACAGAACTGTTGTCTCATTTTCCTCTAGGGAGTAACCCAGAAAAAGTACTTTTGCAGTTGGAAAAATGTTCATGACTGCTTGAACCAACTGTTACAAATATTCCAACAAAGTATGTGAACTCACGTAGCCCATATGGCAAGCACCGTAGTGCAAAAATACCACATGGGGAGTGGTCATCCTACGCATGTCTCTGCAAACTTGGAGAATTGCCGCAACATTGCGATCAGTCTCAGCGCTCCACACCACCTCCACTCCTCTCACATCGAAATTGTGTGCCACATGCATACTTTCAGCATAGTGCTGTAGACCATGGACAAAAATATCTCCAAGCACCAAAACCCTGACCCTCTCCAACTCTGCCATCTTCAGTATACGCACCGTCTTTCGACACAAAAGAGCAATCTGAACATCTGATTGGCTGATGCCTATAGTCCACTTTCCATGCTGGATTTGCTGTAGAACCCTGTATGTGACACGCCCTACCCGCAGACAAGTGTTGTCTACATGCGACAAGTAACTCTTAACCAGTCCTTCTACCCTTTCCACATCACTCGTGAATCCATTCCCTCATTGGACACAGCTAAGCAGTCACACAACCATCCACCAATCACATTCAACATCTCTACATCTAACTCTGTCATCAAAGTTTCGCACTTCAAATGTACTATTGATCACTCTGAATGCAAGTTGCATATCATTGCAATGCACCTATTTCAAAAACTACTGTGCAAGTGTCACAGATTTCTACGTACAGCGCCATGCATGCGCATATGAATGAGTATACAGTACAGGTATGCATATTTTATTCAGATAACATATGTAACCCTTAGGATTTCATTTAAACAAATTAATGCCACTAAATCTGCATAGCCAATACATACCAACTCTCCCCCTTTAAGTGCAAGCTGTCCGATTTTTCATTGACAAACCGCACTACTTCTTACTGTCTCCCGCATAACCTATACATACGTTACAACCCTCCCTATTGAGCGTGAAACTCGATTTTCCATTAGAAAATGTCACAATTTTTTCTGTGTACCGTCTACATTAATGCTACGTCCAATGCGATCGTATGAGAAAAATAAACACTCTCGATTGCTGTGGTGACATCTCCCTCTGAGGGTCTCCCGATTTTTCCGATTCATACTTATAATATGAAGTATTGAAATGTTTCCCATCTACTATAATGACCTCACTTACAAACCTCTATGCTATTGATAACACAGCTTAAATAAAACATGGCATTTTCATAACCTAAACATTGTACTCATTTCTGAATCACGTGCAACTAACATACTGCAAATAACATACAAAGGCAGCACATAGTGAAGTAAAATGCACACATGCACTGTGTTGAGATATCAAAGGAGAATACTCAGACGAAAGATGCAAAATTAACGTGTACAGTAACATCACTGCTTTAAACACACAAAGTTACTAACTTCTTTTTACAATCGCAGTGAAGACTAATCTCCTGAAAAACAACAGCATCCACACTGCAAACGGCACATCTGAAGAAACCTGGTCATTCCGCTAAAAAAAGTAAGTACAGTACTACCTTTATATTCTTACTGTTCCTCAAAGAGACTGTGTGGGTTATTTATTTAATTTGCGCACCAAAACAAATATTGATTTCTGAACCATTCTACCCACAAATCCCCAATTATTAAACAAACAATAACAGGCAGAATGGCTCACTAATCCATGTGTTTTTGGAATGCAAATAACATATAGAAGCCTTAGAATGTTAGTAATAGGAAACAAATAGTATTTCAATTTTATGCCATTACTTTTACTATTAATGCTTCTCCTCACCACTAGCTCACTTTGTAATCTCATCTGAAGCACAGTGTAGTAGTATACAAACAGAAAAATAGCCTTCCCAAATCATTGTAACAGCCCAATTTACATTCACACACCACCACAAAGAGCTTCCCCATCAAACTCATGCACGCATGCACACAGCACACATACATTGTACAACAGACCAAACCATGCCTTCTTTTTTCCAACAGACCCCAAAGAATGCGTACCAAAAAGGAAGTCCATAGAAAGGAATGCAGAAATAGAGCAAATGAAAATAAAAGTGTCCAAAGTAAGCATCCATCTTTAGCAGAGTTTGTAGAGAACGTTGGAACAAAACAGCTAATGCAGTCATTTAGCTTAGCGAAACAAAGGAAGCTTCAACTACCGAAACTTTACCTCCTCCATCAAAATGTGGCATGAAACACAAAATGTTTCAGAAAAAAATTGGCTACCAGTACTGTTAACAATGCTCCTATTAATCCTGATATAGTAACAAGAACCCATAGTAAAAAAAAATATTTTAGCAAAAATAAATGGCCACAGAGTCCATCAGAATCTAATAAGAAGAGGACCAAAATCATCCTCAACCCTTAAAACCTACCATAGAAAATTAATCCCACAAGCTCTCGTGGACAGTACAATCCTTCTCAAAACGAAGTTGTTTATATTAGTGTTAAACAGGATGAAACCACTAACAAAACTAAGTACTAAACTACAAAAGAAACTTATCAATAAACGGAATGTCAACAAAAAAAACTTGTTACATATTTGTGGAGGTGAATGGAGTCACACAACAACCACAGAACCATATTTTAATGAAGAAGCATACAAACAAAAACAAACAAACACAATTGCCATCCATAGCAGTGGACAAGGGTATGAAAAAATCAATAATACCAACACGGAACAAGAAACACTGCTTGGAAATGTATCCCCTGAAAACTCAGAATTACCTCTCGATTTGACTGAACCAGACAGTCCAGTATACAAATGGCTGTGGACGTTAATGTGTGCCATTCTTAATAAATCTTTCAAATCTTTACGTCAGTTCCTCAATCAGTAAGTGAAAGGTAAAGACAAAATTAAAATGAAAGTGCTGCAAAATATGGATATCTGTCCAGTGCGTAAATACACAAGACTACAAGGACATTCATTAGCCTGCATTTCAGGACCTATTTGCAAAAGCACCTTCCATGATATCAAACGGAAATCAATACATCATTCAGATGTAAGAAATCTAGTGTATAAAATATACTATGCTAAAAGTCCAGATTTAGAATTAGCCAATTTAAATAACACTTTTCTGCATGGTATTCCGAAATACCTACAAGAAGAAATTGACAATATCCTGAGAAAATATTTTGGAAGTGAAAGCCATTACACAATGCAATCGTTTTAGAACAGACTAGCAACAATTCTGCACATAGCATCCTTCTATTACACACAAACAAAAAAGAAATACTAACATTTAAAAGTGCATCGGCTGAAGTACCAAACCATGTGTGTGTGTGTTGCCACAGAACGTTTTACAAAAGGTACACAAAAAATATAGACATACCATACAGAATAGAAGACAATGAAGATTCCAAATGATGTGAATGTGCTCTCTACCTTTTAGCAGAAAACAAATACCAAATAAGTGAACCCCTAATATGTTGCAGTTACTGCACTACAAAACTGAACAACAACCAAACTCCTTCACTTGATATCACAAATAATTTGGAATAGTTCCTAGTACCAAAACCCCTGCAACAACTCAATTTATATGAGAGCATCATAATCCAAACGGTGCACCCATTTCAAGCAATAATGTGCCTTCAACCGAAAACAGCAAAATTACCTCCCTCTGAATTGGTGAAAGGCATCCGTGGCAAAGTAGTTTATTTGCCATTAGATCTAACAGAAAATTTACACACTCTAGGAGTGCAACGTTCAATAGAGCATTCTTTAATTGTCTTGGTAAATGGTGTACCAAGAAAAGACAAAAATATTTGGCAACAACTGGTGGACTTAGAAAAAGTTAGACAAGCCTTGCAATATCTAAAAGACAATAATGAATATTACAAGGAAATAAATATTGAAGAAAGCTTAATGGAAACAACTGAAATAATTCTAGAGTCATCAGAAACTGGACAATTTGAACGTCTCGATCCTGCTGCAGTATCCACTCTTGTGGACCATTACACAATTCATCCATTGAATTCCAATGTAAGCATATATGATGCACTAGAAACTTACCAAATGCGACAAATCAAAGGGTCACCAATGAGCATATGGGAAAAAAGTATAGAAGCACGTGCTTTTCCACTGCTATTTCCTACTGGAAAAGGCGGAAGATACGATGATATACCCACTCAGATTACGGTATCAGTATACCGCTCATTACGGATGTATTCGCAAGATCCCAGATTTAGAAAAATTGTTGAATACATATTCCACCTACTATTTGAAAGTGAACTAGCAACCCTATGTTACAGAGTTGCACACATTTTGAAATCTGGAACTCACTAGAACTTTGTTCTCTAGATCCAGTTAATGTGTCAAGATATTGCCATCATCGTTTCATTGCTATGCTACACTTTATTTGCAATATAACTGTTCCTCCATCAGAGAAGTGCAACACTTCTTTTGGAGAAAAGAATACCAAGTGAGAGGAGCACCACATATTCACATGCTTTTATGGATCAAAGGTGCACCTAACTTTGGTCATGACAGGGATGCCACTGTTTTGCAGTTCATCCAAAAATATGTCACTTGTGAAATCCCTTCACAACGGACACATAGTGACATGCATGGGCAGATTTTACAATTTCAAAGACACAAATGTGGTAAATAGTGTCATTGCAAATACACAAGCAAAGGGAAATACTACACCAAATGCTGCTTCGGTTTCCCTAGACCAGTTACAGAAACAGGTGAAGTGAACAACTTCGTGTCTTCAGTTTGACATAGTGTTAAAGGTAAATCAACTAAGAACATGTAGTACATAAAAAGAACAGAAAGAACAGAAGAATCAAAATATATCAATGATTACAATGCAATCATTGCCCTCTTATGGAATGCAAACATAGATGTGCAGTACATTGCAGACAATTCCACTGCTGTTGCATGAAATGTTACAGCCTACTTAACACAAGCAGAAAAAACAGAGCTTCAAGACGTTTGAGATGACCTATCATCAGACAAAGCACTATCTCAGAAATTGTACAACCTAGGCATAAAAATGCTCTCTCATAGAGAATGTGGCGCCTATGAAGCGGCAGATCGTTTAACCGGTACTGCTTTGTATGGAAAATCAGACAACATAGTATGGCTATGTCTTGGTCCTGCTAAATCTAGAACAAGAGTTCTGAAGTCATATGAGGTCATAGAAACAATTGCCAGAAATGATCCCAACAGCCAAGACATTTAAAAAAACTATTTACTGGACACATACTATCCGAACAGGAGTAGCACTTTGGAAAGAATGTTTCTATACCACATAGCTCAAAACTTTGCATACAAAAATAATATAAAACCTGATGAAAGCAAAGGTAGATATAGAGTGACAGATTGTGAAGGCAGCTTAGTGAAACTTACCAAACAAAGCTTAATTATTCATGTCAAATTGTCATTAAAAACTCCTTAACAGAAAGAAATATATTACATGTCTCTGCTACAACTTTTTAAACCATGGAGAAAAGAGGAAGAGATGCTAGATAACTATGACTGCTATGAAGATGCTTTCAAAGCAAATGACAGCGCTATCACCAATGTGAACTTTACACAGTACAAAACAATGTTGCACAATGAACTGCAACACGAAGAAGAACTTCAGGCCCAACTAGATAAGGACACTTCCGACAGTAGTCAACTTTCTGTAACAGGAAGCCAAAAACTACTAGGACAGCCACTAATAGCAAATGAGGCAGAATTAGCTATGACAGAAGTGGAAAACACCATGTGTCACTATCAAGAAGATATAGAAGAATTAACTGTACAACAAGCAAAACTTAAAAAACATCAGCAGACCATTTTTGAAGACGTAACAAAACAAA
Source organism: Ambystoma mexicanum (assembly GCF_040938575.1). NCBI lineage: Eukaryota > Metazoa > Chordata > Amphibia > Caudata > Ambystomatidae > Ambystoma > Ambystoma mexicanum. Next base: position 249,348,835 of record NC_090923.1, on the reverse strand, counting down.
TTGCACATGGTGTACAACACGAAAATAAAGAATGTACCTGCCAAAATTACAAACCTATACTGCTGTACGTCAGTGGTGAAGCTTGGTCAGGAAAAACATTCTTAATCAAAATCATCAGCAAGTTCCTTCAACAATAACAAACAACAAACTGTCAGCTGTTGTAACTGCCCCCACCGGTTTAGCTGCCTACAACATAGGCGGTGTCACTTTACACTGATTACTACTTCTTCCAGTGAAACACCAAAACAAATTAGACTATTACAAACTTTCTGCAGAAGCTGCAATGGAATTACGCAGAGTATTGAAACAAATGAAAATGCTACTAATAGATGAAGTGAGCATGGTCTCCAACCTAATGTTGGCTTTGATTCACCTCAGATTGCAAGAAGTACTTAAAACAAACTACGAAGAACTCTTTGCCGGGAAACACATTATCGTTTTCAGAGATCCTCTACAATTGACACCAGTGAAAGGTGAACCTATTTTTAAAACATTAGGACACAAACTCTGGCGTAAAACTGTTGGCAGCATAGGAAATCTCAACCTTTGGCAACATTTCCAATACAGAGAATTAACATAAAAAATGTGGCAATCTGCAGATCTCACTTATGCCAACATTTTAAAAAGTATTAGAGTTGGTGTACTATCTCAAGAAGCACACGCAATATTGAAAAACCAGCACATTCATGCACTTTATGGTGGTAATGCATGTGCTACTAGTGTTATGGAACAATTAGCACACAAAAATGTCAATTGTATGGCCTTATTGCCAACTCTTGCAAGCTGTTTCAAAGTCAATGAAACAATGTTAAAAAAAGAAAGGCAACCAATAATGGAAATTTGCGCCACAGACAATCTAGACGTACATGGTATGACACTACACATGTGCGAGCAAGCCACAACAAAACTAAATACCGTAGAAAATTCAATCTCCAACCCAGCTGGGTTGGAAAAAATATTCAAATTATCCTTAAATTGTAGAGTAATACTTAAACGTAACCTTGACGTGGAGCAAGGGCTAGTTAATTGGGCACTGGGTACAGTTGTTGGCTTTCAAACATACCCACGTGACAACAACATTCAGTTTGTCAATATTCGCTTTGACAAACTTTCAGAAGTGAAAAGGAAAGGGCGCTCAACTGCTCGATTCCTTCTCTTCAAAGACATGTATGTACGTAGAGGACAATTTTCTCTAACTCTTGCATATGCAGTCTCCATTCATAAATCCCAAGGTCTTACCCTAGACAAAGCATTGATATATATAGGAAACACAGTCTTTAAAAAAGGCATGAGCTACGTAGCACTATCACGCTTACGTACACTTGATGGTCTATTTCTAATTAACTTTGATGCAAGTAAACTGAACGCTGATATTCCTTGCATTTTAGAATACAATAGACTGTGTTCACTGTACACCCTCCTTCTGAAAAAACGTAAAACGTGGTAAAAGAAAACTAATTCAAACAGAAATGCAACAGAATCTGACGGCAAATCCGTCAAAGAAATCAAAAGAAGCTAAAACTTCATCAATTACCACAAGGAAAGAAGAACCTATTAGGGAAAGTAAATCAGGTACTTCTTCAAAGAAGGAACAGAAACTCAGAAAAAAGCACTCAGAGACAGAACTATCTGGTCCATTCAAATTTTCAAATGATACTGGTGTAAATTGCTATGCAAATGTAGCAATGAATATTCTATTTCAATTGCCACCAATTGTTAACAATATTTGCTTACACAGTACAGACCAATTGTGTTTGCAAATGTTAGTCCTTCATAGAAACGCAAAAAACAATCCTGACAACACGTACAGTGTTCACGGAATACGACAAGAATTGGACTACTGTGCCGGAATGGTGAGATTCACTATAAACTCGCAAGAAGATCCACAAGAATTTCTAATGTACTTACTACAAGTACTGGAAAACAAAAACATACCTATAAATGAAATCTTCCAGATTTCATACATGTGGAAACATACGTGCAATCTCTGTAACAATGTGATACAGGAATAAATCCCAAATGAGCGATTTGTGTATGTATCCATACCTAATTGTGAATCCATTCCATTTCAGCAACTTGTACAGAATGCAAACCATGGCAGATTATGTACTATGTGCAATTCAGACAATCATTCCACCTTACTGATACAAACACATAGTAACTACATTATATGTATGCTTCTACATTATAATGCAGATGGTACCAAAAAACAACTACAAGCTGACTGGGTTCACACATGGTCAAGTGTCACTTGGAAAGAAAACCTTTACAACAATAGGTATAATCTACCACCCAGGAGCTACAACCAATGCAGGTCACTACACTGCATACATTAAAAAGAAATGTGGATGGTTTGATTGTAATAATAGCACCATTACTCTAAAACAGAGATTGCCAGCTAATCTTACAAATGCATAATTAATCTTCTTAAAGCCAAAAAGTACTAACTAATGTGTACTTCAACATTACCAAAAAATCAAGTAAAAGACTATAAACAGCTGGAATACGCCAACATGTATCAACTGCCCAAGAGTGTATAACAACCACACAGATAAATGAATACCACAGATCCGTAACAACAAATGCACAGTTAGAATACGCCAACAGGTATCTAACTGTTGTTAAAAATCTGCAACAAGGCAACAGACATAACATTAATCAGAAAGAACAAGAAACACTCAAAAAAAACAAAGAAATAGTTTGTAGCATAGCAAATAAAGTTTTTTTTTAAAATCTGACAAGGATTTTTTTCCCCCAGACCCAAGGATTTGGAAAACAAACACAGAAACTGAGCAAAATGCACAGTACACTGGTTTGTAAACTAAATATGAGGGTAAAAAAAAGCTAAACTGTCTATTATACAATGTAATAAGTCTTCATAAAATACAAACACTAACATGCTTTTTCTTTTATCACAGAAATTTAAAAAAGGATATTTCCGCCAAGTACTAAAGTCATGTAAGAAATATATGGATTCTGAACAAAGCAAACAGTAACTATAATTACAGTCATGTCATACAGATTCAAATCTACACGTCTAATCTATGGCAGTAATATGGTGCAGTGGCTGTAGTCTGGGCCTAGCCTCTTGGATGTATAACCTACCACCTACACACTACGACCAAGCAACCAAGACTATAGGTCCTACCCACAGCCATCGCAGCATATCAAAACCATGGTGCTTGTAATTTCACTACTTATAAGTTCACTCTTGGGTGCATGGTCTGCAGCCATGCACCTAAGACGCTAGGTCGTGCACACAACCACCACACCACAGCACACCCATGTTCACTTATAACCTCACTGCTTCGGACTTCAGTATTGGGTGCATGGCCTTTGGCCATGCATCCAAGACTCTGGATCCTGGCCAGAACCACCACAGCATATCGCACCAATTGTGGCTTCTAACTTCACTACGTATAAAGTTGGGTTTGGGAGCATGGCCTTCGGCCATGCACCCAAAACGCTACGCCCTCCCCACAATCACCTAAATGATGTTTGATAGTACAAGTGTAGCTATACCTGTAATATGCTGCAGTAGTTCTGGCCACAGGTTACAGTGTTGGGTGTAAGGCCATAGATTTTTCAATGTATGGGTATGCAGTATATAAAATCCATAGTGGCTTATAATTGCAGTGCTTATAACTTTGTTCTTGGGTGCATGCACCAAGGAGTCTACGTCCTGGCCACAACTACCACACCATATCACACCCATTGTGGCTTGTAACTACACTACGTGTAAATGTGCTGTTGGGTGCATGGGCTACGGCCATGCAACCATGACTGCAGGTCCTCCCCACAGCCACCTGAGTGATGTTCAATACTACGGGTGTATCTATAGCTGTGACATGCTGCAGTGGTTTTGGCCAGGGCCTACATTCTTGGAAGTATGGCCTACGGCCTATGGCCTACAGCCATGCACCCAAGACTCTAGGCCCTGGCCACAACCACTGCAGCATGTCACACCCATGGCGGCGTAAACATCAATAGCACACCCATAGAATTAAATAATTTTATTACGGCATGTACTCAATTTCAAAGTTCGCAAACACCCCTCATTTTCTGTACTTACAAACATCCCGAACAAGGCGGGCATAGGGAATACATCATTAACACCTACCGCCTGAACATCCCCAAGCACTCTGACACAGCACAACAGTTTTCGAAATAGCATTTTTCTGCTGGTCGCCTAGAATTAAATAATTTAATTACGGCATGTACGCAATTTCAAGTTTGCTAACACCATGCGTGTCCTTAGAACATTTTCAAGTTGCCTGTGCACTATAGGAAATACTACCTTTTTGACACCCCTCATTGTCTGTACTTACAAACATCCCGAGCAAGGTGGGCATAAGCAAAATATCATTTTGCTGCTGGTCTCTGCTGCACTGTCGGCGGATACAAGATGTCGGGCGCATCCAAACAATCTGACACAGAACACGGCTCACTGCAGCCAATCGGCAGAGACGTTGCATGTCCCAGTCATGACGCCAGCTCCTTAGCCAATCAGTATCTTGGAGCGGAGCGAACAGGGAATTGCGACCGCAGAGTGGAAGATAGATATCACTAATTTTTTGAGACCTACTTTTTGGTCGCGTTAAAGAAAAGTACTGCACGGATTGTCACCAAATTTACAAAAGCACACTTTCGGGATCAAGCCTCTGCTGCAAATTTGGTGAAAATCTGTCCAGCAGTTTGGCCTGTAGCCATGCGCAAAGTTTTTCCCCCATTCAGTCTATGGGAAAAAAAGACGTTTTGGTGAGGTTTGGTCCAAGGGGGGAAAAGTTATAGGGGGGTCCCAAAATTTATTTTTTTCCCATAGAAAGTAGGTCTAAAAAAATGTTTGATATCTATGTCCTCTCCGCGGTCACACTTCCCTGTTGGCTCCACTGACAAGATATCGATTGGCTTATCGGCGTGTCATGTCCACGGACATGTGACGCATTCGCTCATTGAATGGTGAAGAGCGTGAAGTGCGTCAGATTGTTCTGATGCGTCCGCCATCTTTGATTTGTGTTTTGGTGTCCGCGGACATCACCGCAAAAACATATAAAAAACAGAACATTGCACTTATTAAACTTATCAAATACTGTCTCGGAAGGTGCGGGTTGATGAGGCTGGGATGGGATGTGGGAGAAAGAAGTAAGAAAGTGGTGTTTTTTTTGTCACAAAAGTTATACCGTACATTTGGAGGTGTTCCTCAATATAATGTGCGTAAAGTACAGGTGAAGGACTAATGTGTCTGTGTTACAATGTATTTAAAATAATATTGGAGTCAGACTAACGTACAGGCAAAGGAGTAATGTGTCTGTGTTACAATGTATTTAAAATGATATTGGAGTCAGACTGGCACCCCCTAGAGTTTGGCATCTGAGGCAGCCACCTGCAGTATTTGATGGAAAGAGCGGCTCTGCACGTGTATGCGAGTACCAGTTCTCATGAATGCGTTGAGCCATGTTGTTGCAAAGTGAGAATGTATTTGGATTCTGAGTGAAGGTCACCAGCTTTGATATTTTGTTTTTTGGTTGCGAGCTCTACAAATATAGTACTTCAATATAAATAATGAGTTTATGATTATTTACTTTCTGACTGTTACTAGCCTAGATATATCAGTAAAGGAAAAAAGTGATGTGTGATGTCATCTTTGATGTCCTGGGTGTTAGTCTTAGCAGTGCACAGTGGTGGTGTGAGTTATAGTTGCTTAGCTTACCATAACTGGCGAATTTAAAGGGTTTTTCGGTTTTTACTTGGAACCATAACGTCCCCTTAACAACTTTTTCTACTGAATTTCATAGGTTTTTAGTAGCACAACTTAACCATAACGTCCGTTTAACAAAGTTTTTTTACTGAAAAAATACATTTTCTACACACAAGGTCCATGAACTTTTTATCACACAGTCAAATGATACCAGATATGGTCCAACTTTGTCTGACTAACAATTTCTTTCTGTTTAATAGACAATTTTATGTACAGCTACAAGGCGCAGCCATGGGAACCACCATTGCCACTTGTATGCCAATTTGTTTATGAGGTGGCGGAAAAAGTTTATTGTTTGGAGGCCAGAGAACAACTGTGAAACAGCTAAAATAATACTCTGGTTATGGTACATTGACGACTTATTTATCATCTGGGACGGAACCAGTACCGAGTGGCTACAGTTTGTCAAAAAATTGAACATTAATGAATTAAATCTTCAGTTCACGGAGAACCATAACAAGACTGCTATCGTGTACCTAGATATTCTTGTTATAGTGGCTCAGGACGAACTTGTCACAGGACTGTACAGGAAGCCCACAAGTTCAAATATACCATTGCACGCTAAAAGCAATCATCCCACCTCCCTCAAATGGAGCATACCATATGTCGAATCTATTCGCATTAGAAGACACTGTTCGAAACTGGAAACATTTCACGCTGAATGTGCATGCATGGTCTTTACATTTAAACAGCGTGGATATCCTAAAGAATACTTGAAAGAGCCTGTCACAAAGCTAGGAATCAAGAACGCTCCTCTCTCCTAATAAGCAAGTTTTTGCCACCTTCAGAGATGCGTAACAGTGGACTCGTCTTATTCTCACGTATGGCAACACTTCCCAGCAAATACGACAGATCATGCGCAAACACTGGCATGTTTTACAGCTGGATGAAGAGTTTGGGGCGATCTGGGGAGAAAAGATGAACATCACATTTCAACGTTCTATCTCCCTTAAGGACAATTTAGTCTCCAGCTTCATGAACTCACCTACCGTATCCACCGGGAATTCTTGGCTGAACACAACCACTACAGGCTTTTTCAAGTGTAGGAAATGTAAGGCCTACCAGTACGCCAAAGATGTCTCCAACTACGAGCACCCTATTTTAGCAAAGAGTATTCCCATAAAATCACACATCACTTGTGACACTGAGTTCGTGGTACACGTACTCACATGTCCTTGTGGCAAGTGGTATGTAGGGAGTACCATAGGAAGACTTAAAGTGCGTATGCTCCAGCACATTCAGGCCATCAAAAATGTGGATCCGACATACCCCATGGCTGTACATTTTAAGGAAATTCATAATGGGAAACCAGATGGTTTAACCTTTTTTGCCATTCACACTATAGCCAAAGGTGAAATAGGGAATTGGCACTTAGACAACTGGAAACAAAATGCATCTTGGACCTTGAAACGAAAAAACCAAAAGGCCACAATTTAGATGAAGTACTCTATACCTTTTTAGGTACTTAATATTTAATGACTGGTACATATGTTTTGACTACTCCAGCCATATAGATGTTCTCAAATCTCTATGATGCCATGTCTCCATGCCTTTCCATACCCCCGATGTGGTTATTTATTCATTTTCTCGAAACCAGTCTGGTATATATAATTATGCCTTATGTCATGCTGTATATACTTGTTCTATTAGATGCTTTATGATTGGCTATTTTTTGTATTCCACTATTCATAGAACATAAGATTTGGCCCTTTTTCTCTTTTTCTCTGCTTATACTTTTTACATTTTTTCTCCTCTTTGGCCTTGTCTCAGGCAGCACTGGTCCATTCTGGTTTTACCAGTACTGACTGATTGCTTGCGCTTGCTTAGATTTCTCACAGGGTACCTTCACCTGTATTGTTGGTTGGGTTGTAGAGGTCTTCTCACATAGATACTCATGTCTACCCAGAGACACTTCATAGCTTATTTTTTAAGCATAGCTTTTTTCAGTATTTTGTTATACTGTTTATTTTTTATCTTTTATTCTTAGTTTCCTTGGAAGTACATTACAGTTTACTAATAAATTGTGTCCCACTTCACAGACATTTTCTCCTTTAACTATTATTTTTGTTCTTGATTTCTGAATAGTGGCAGTCTCTCTTAGAATTATCATATCTAAACGTGGAGTCTCTGCTCTGCTTACTTTTAACTACTTTATATATACAGGTACATTTTCAAAGGACCCAACATGAGACCTGTTACTGAGGAGACTAGACATAAGTGAGATTCTAGAAGTTTAGAAATACAATTAAGATGTATACTTTTTTACACTCTAGCCCTATCATTAACAACTTTAGTGCAGGCATTGAAGAGTCATAGTTATTAATATTTACTTTTTTGCAGGTTTGCACAAGTCAGATTGTTTACAAAAAATAAGCACTTTATCGCTTTATGATTACCTCACTCATGCTGCTTTGCATATTTGCACTGGTCGAATTGTTTACTACGGAAATTTGTATTTGCGCTGGGCACTTTAGTATACATCTCTATGGCTGGTATTCCTATTATGCTAATTAGCATTTGCACTATGCACTTTATTAACTGATGCTTGCCGAGTCCTTTTTGACACTTTTATATCAATGTGGTAAACTCCTTTTAATCTGTATTCAGATTAAGGACATTTTTAAAGTGTACAATTTACCTGTATTATGAGCAACTAAGGACATCAACACACTGCGTTTTCTTATCACACACACTAATGGCAATATGTGGTGTATAATTACAATGCTCGCATTTATGAAGTGAATGGATGGTCGTAGCGTGCAAAATATGTAGAGGGGTCACTGACTTTGTATAAATGAAATTGAAAACCCTAAGAACCTCAATTTAAACTGATAGGACTTAAGAAAATAACCATTTGCTGAATGTCTCACTACTGAGGTGTTCTCAGACATAAGGGACAGTCTTCTTAAAATTATAGGGCGCACACATGCTTTAGTTTACCTAAAAACTCACACATGGTAACACCTCTGCTACAGGAGCATTTAAAAGCACACTAATGGGCATAGCAGAGTGTGAAGAGCAGTTGCAAAACCTGCCGGGAGCATGAGTTTTTGATGAACACTTGCATAGCTGTCAAGTGCTCCCATAATATGCTCCATAACACAAGCCTGTTCTTGCTTTTGACTTTACATGCTGGAATTTGTAGGCCCATACTTAGCACGGGAAACATGAAACTACAAATCCAATCATGCAACGAGAAAAGCCAGCAATGGCTCTTAGTGGCTCACATGGCAGCTATGCACTTGGACATCAAGTAGTGGCAGGGAGTTTTGAAATTCAAGCAAGGCTCAAAAGTGCACTGACTGGACAGCAGGATAGGAAGACGACCATTAAATGTAGCGTGAAGCATATCTGACTAAAACCAATGTTTGGCAGACTAGTTAATGATACAGTGATTGGAAGCATGTGTGTATTTATTAGACACACCATACAAACATTAAAAATAATACAGAAACAGACCTTAGAAAATCATCTGCAGCAAATGCAGCAAAAATAGATCTATTAAAATAATAGTGCACTCAGAAATACTATTTTCCCAAGTGTTCGAGCATGTACTTGCTAAGCATACATTGATCGATCGTACAAACATTTCCTATGCACTTTACCGTACTCTTTTTTACACATGCAAAATCAGTCAGCAGGGCACGGCCATCTTGTGATAATCTTATCCATTCCTGCATCGCCCAAGGTGAACTGCCCTGGCAGCACCAATGCATATGCCCTGCCGCTGAGTCTAACATCACCAAACCTGTGATATACTCCATCTATCTCCAGAACATTACTATACAGCGTAGTAAAACGCACCCAATCATCACCTCCGTGATAACGTTACTTGATGCACAACCCGGAATATCAATACACATCATCTCACAATACAGCAGGTCCCAAATTTGAATATGAAACCATACTTTTAAAGGAAATACCATATTGTACAATTTGTAAATTACTTTTATTTCACAATTAACGCTCAGAGAACATCCAGAGACTTACATACCCAACAAAAACTGTGAGTGTGGCATGTTTGGGGTGTAGAGCAATTACTCTACTCCAGAAAGCCCCCACCACTCTACCTTACCTTTCCATAATGTAGACTGCCATAGACTTACACCATGCATACATAGACAGATTTGTGACCACCAACTTAAATCTATTCATGGCTGGACTGTAAATGTTGCATTGCATTACACATTAACTTACTTGCCAATGTTAGCTAGTCCCACACCCAGAGAGAACTGTGAAGATTGGCATGCGTCACATCTAGATTGAAATGTGAATGTTATCATGCAGCACACTTAGATGGATACGTGAGCACTAGCCTGTCTTACATCTAGATAGGACATTGAAGATTAGCAAGTGCCACACTCGGATGGAATAGTGAATGATAGCAAGCATCACGCCTAGACAAAATAGCAAGGACAGCAATGCCAATTAACCGATCCATTAACAATTTCACCCCTCTGCATAGACCTCTCAAACTCTAACCAAACAGAACAATCCGCACAAACTTCACTACAATGCAACAACAAAACAAACCACACAAAGACTTGCACAACAACTCACGATGACTACCGACTGTTAAACACCCCAAGCCCAGTCAACGGACCCACCGGGCTGAGGCTGCCAACAGCACATCACTGCTTTCTTGCACTTTTCCAGCATATTCCCACTGACTCATCCCCCTTCCCTTTTCAGAGCTGCCAGAGTGCCATGGGACCACTCCAGTGGTGATAGTGTGCGGCCAAATGTCCGTTGGCATTAACATAACCTTAACCCAGAACTGCGAATGATACGGAGCGAACAGGGAAGTGTGTCCACGGAGCGTACATAGATATCACTAATTGTTTTGCCTTACGTTTTTGCCGTTTATAAAATAAAAACTACTGGACACATTTACACCAAATGAACAAAAGCACACTTTCAGGACTAAGCCGTCGCTCTTACCACAATTTTGATGGAAATCCGTCCAGCGGTTTGAGCTGTAGGTGTGCGCAACGTGTTTTCCCACTATGTCTATGGGAAAAGAATCAATTTTGGGCCCCCGCCAATAACCTTGCCCCCCATGGACCCCCCCTGGACCAAACCTCACTAAAATTTGCAAAAAAATTCTGAGTGGGCCGTATACTTTTTTTTACAATGTTTGGTGAGGATTCGTCCAGGGAGAGCAATGTTATAAGCCGCCCAAAAAGTGCTCTGCCTATGGGATTCGCAACTTAACCATAACTACACAGCCACTATCGTTGATTACATGAATTTATATTTTAGGCAAGTTGTAAATACTTGATGTAGATTGAAGTTTTTTTGTGTATTTATAAGGAAATGTAATAACTGTAAATAAGGATAGGTAACTTGATGCTGATTTTGTTTGATCTTGAGCTTTAATATCCGACTTTTAGAATTATATTTCCTATGGTGGAGGTGTATTAAAGAATTACATTATATTTATGGATGGAATTATATATGTTATGAATATATAGTTATTTTATATACATGTGAAAAGTTCTGATGAACAATAACATTAAAACTAATTAAATAACAATTTGTTGCTAATCAGATAAGTCATTTCACTTGCATTTTGGATTTCATATTTGTGCAGCAGAAAGGACACAATAAGATGGTTCTAGAGAGACTCTTCTTGGACAACTGGAAGGCATATGTTCTCTCAAATTAATATAAATGATGGATAACATAGGGTTCTTCATTGTACATCCCTAACCCAACATATTCATCACCTTAAAAGTCATCTCCCTTTCAGGCATCCGTAAGGCCCTTGATCATCGTGGCACACATTAAAACAGCTTTTGAGGGTAGCTAGTGTGGGACTCATTCGGCGGATCTCGATGGTTGAAATCGATGGAGCTGGACACCTCTTGTCTGATGGAACCCATCTTCTCAACTAGTACAACTATCCAAAGTACTAGGATACAGCATCATTGTTGCCATTCATTGTCAACGTTTGCCAGTGCAGGAAACAAAGCATGATCAGGCAGTGGATCTTAAATAGTAGTTGTGACTTAAAACTATAACTGCTGAACCCATATGCATGCATTAGTAATGGCTGAACCCCAAACCCTCACCCATAATGATAGGCTCACAACTTGTTTCAAGTGTTGGCAATAAAAAGGCCCTAGGATTTTATTGTACGGATATGGGTTATGACAATAACAATATCACATATCATGATGGTATCATACTTTTGGGCACCGGGTCCCGAGGTTACCCCCTCGGACCTGTGCCGCCTTCTTGTGTCCCACGACTGGTTGTGGGCACCGTACAGTGCCTTGTACTTCTTTTGTTCTTCTCCCCTTTTGTAGGGTGGGAGGGTTCTGTGGTAAAGAAGCAAGAAGATTTGGAAGACACTGAGTAAACAGTGAACCTCCTGTTTGCTTGGGTCCCCATTCAGGGTCCACAAACAGATTGTGTTTACTCTGAGCATGCTTCTCTCATTTGTTGTGTATGTGGTGGGGGCCGCTGTTGTCGCAGCCCCCGGCCGGATAGCTGACTGTCTGACCTCCTGGTGGGGGCAGATCTTTGAACCTGGGCCCTGCCTGATGGTTGTTTCCTTATAGCGCTTTAGCACCTTGATGTTTGGAGGATGGGTGCGATGACTGTTCGCACCTTACCCTTCCATGGCTTTTGTGCTGCCGAGACTGCATGTCTCCGTAGCTGGGGGTGAAGGAGAGGAGCAGGCGTGGGGGGTTGGGGCTGCCCCTCTCCCTGCTGCTGATGGTAACAGCAGTTACCCTGCCTCGCTTGTGGGATGCCCATGCAGCATTGCCCATAACTGCTGAACCCATATGCATGCATTAGTAATGGCTGAATCCCAAACCCTCACCCATAACGATAGGCTCACAACTTGTTTCAAGTGTTGGCAATTAAAAGGCTGTAGGATTTTATTGTACAGATATGGATTATGACAATAACAGTATCACATATCATGATGGTATCATACTTTTGGGCACCGGGTCCTGAGGTTACCCCCTCGGACCCATGCCGCCACTCACGGGCAGGTTCCCGGCTGACCGTGTTCCCCCAAGAGTATGCGCTAGAGACAGCCCCTGTGAGCAAGAGTTGTATTGATTTCCAGAAAGAAATGCTCCATGCCCTTGCTAGACAGATGGGTGCCGTCATTAAGAAAAAGATGTGGGTTGCCTAGTGTAATGAATGGGTGTTTTATGAAACCCAGTCTTCTTGTCATACAGAATCTCTCTATTGTCCTGTTCAGTTTTCTTCTAGATATGTCTATAGATTTGTAGCAGTTGGCCCCTAGCCATTTCTTTCTTGGTAAGATGGCTGAGAAGTATATTTCTGTCCCCCTCCAGTTGTGTGAAATGCCTGCTAGGGAGGAGCAGATTTCTTTGCATAGGGTGCGTCTAACTGTGATAACTAGCTCGTTGCCCCCTAGATGGATGATCAGGAATTCTGGGGTGTACCTGTATGCCACCAGTTCTGCTAGTGTTTCGTGGACGTCAGCCCAGCGTAGGCCTCTGTATCCCCACCATGAAGTAATGGTTTTTCTGAACAGTGGCTCTTCTTTGGTCTCTTCAGCCCATCTGCCTGTCCTGAAAACGAATGAGTGGCCAACTATCCATGCTGATCGTAGTGTGGTCCTCGATTCACCTGTTGTTTCTGTGGTGGTGGGAGGTGAGGAAAAGAAAGAAAATTTTAGGACAGAAGGCTATATCAATTTTGGTCTGATGTATCTTTTATAACAGACTTCCATCCCCCTATGTTTTTTAGTAGTTGCAGTGCTAAACCTCCTTGCCATGCTGCAGTGGCGGCACCTATCCTGAAGGAGTGAGTGCTGAATTGTTTGGGATCCCACCCTGCTCTGCTGATTGCTTTTATCAGCACTCCTTTAAATTGGTAGCGGCTTAGGGCCGATGTATCCTTGTGGATTAAAACACTCCCCCCTACTTTGGGTCGTTGCGCGTAATAGAGGTTGGTGATGCAAACTGGGCAGTTTGTTGCCTCATAGATGCAACAAATATTGATGATTCTTTTTGCACCCGTTTTAGAGTGTTGCATTTCTATGTTAACACTCTCTTGCCTCATCCTAATTTCCATGACACCCAGGCCGTTTGTGGCCTTGGTGCTGGAAGCGATGAGTTCTCCCACCCGGAAAGCCCTGAAGTAGGCTAAGAAAAAAGCTGTTTTAAATAACGTTATCTCGTATGGGTGCCAACATATAGCTGCCAAATGGCTTGCTATCTGCACCAGTTTGCTGAAATCAAGGGGTTGGCGGGTGTCCACTTGTGGTCCTCTATTCTGCCTCATCCCTTCATTGAGTAAGAGATGAGGGCGTTCTGGGTGGGGTCTGAATCGCCCCAAATTTTTGTAAAGTATGAAATTGCCACCAGGTGTCTTTTTACCCAATCCCTTTTGAAACCTTGTTCCCGGTCCCATTTTAAAAATACCTCTATATCTTTAATCGTTATAAGTTCTACGTGGTTTACACCTGTGGCCTTAAATACTGTTTGCAAACACTGACTGTACTGAGTTGCAGTGGTGCTTGTCACCAACCTCTCTGCCATCTCTGTTAGGAAGCCTGTGAGGTTGTTGGCACCCGTTGTTGATGTGCCTGATTCTTGTTGGGCATCCCGGCCTGGGCTCTCTGGCACTGGCGTTGATGCCAATGCGTTGCTGGAACCCCTTTTAGAGGTGCCTGCTTTGTATTGGTCCTCCCGGCCTGCACTCCCTGGTGCTGGCGTTGGCGCCAATGTGTTGTTGGCACCCGTTTTAGAGGTGCCTGCTTTGTATTGGTCATCTCGGCCTGCACTCTCTGGTGCTGGTGTTGATGCCAATGTGTTGTTGGCACCCGTTTTACCGGTGCCTTTTTTTCGTTGGGCTTCCCGGCCTGTGCTCTCTGGCGTTGGCGCTGAAGCCGTTATTCTTGTCTTCCCATTATTGTCCAGCATTCTGCTGGTATTGGCGTCATCTGTTCTTGGGCGTGCGGCACTAGCTCTCAGAATCTTGTCCACTGGAAACGAGAGAAGGCATCAGCAATGTTATTATCTGTCCCTGAAATGTGCTTCGCTTTGAGTACGTTTACTTGTAGTGTGACTGTTGTAATGGCTCGTAATACTTTTAGTACTAGAGGGCATTTCGTAGACCTTCTGTTTATGGATCCCACTACAGCCATGTTATCGCACCGGATCAAAAGTTCCTTATTCGCTAGTCGCCTGACCCAGATGTGTAATGTTAGCCAGATGGGGAATAATTCTAGTAGGGTGATGTTTCTTGTCCACCCTGCTGTTTGCCATGAATTGGTCCAGTGTCCTGCTATCCATTCAGAGTCTAGTATGGCTCCAAAGCCCTTGCTCCCAGCTGCATTGGTGTATAGGAACCTGTTTGACCGGGTATTTAAAGGTGTTCGTCAAAGTAAAACCCTGTTGAAATCTCTGATTTCTTGTTTCACCTCTATGCCTAGGTCTCGTTTCACCTCTATGCCTAGCCGGATATGCAAGTGTGGTTTGGTGAGTGATTTGATTTTAAACTCCAGGCTTCTGGCAAATATCCTTCCTGGAGGTATTATTTTGGATGCAAAATTGAGGCTGCCTGCCAAGGATTGTATTTCCTTTACGGTCCCCTTTTCTCTCATTATCAGGTTTGGTATTTTTGCCAGGAGTTCTGATATTTTCGTTTTGGGGATTCTGCAGAGTCCCTTTGCTGAGTCTATTTCGATGACCAGAAAAATTATGTTTGTGTCTGGTTTGGTGCTTTTTCCCTTTGCTAGGGGAACTCCCCACTGTGCTGCCATGTGCTTGAGATTTGCTAAAGCCCGGCCGCATTCCTCGGAGTTTGTTGGCCCTATGACCATGAAATCGTCTAGGTAGTGCACTATTTTTGTCCCTGGTCTCTGTTTTAGGAATGCCCATTGAAAAAAGGAACTGAATTGCTCAAATAGTGCACAGGATACTGCGCCCCCCATGGGGAGGCATCTATCTACGTAGAATTTGTTGTTAAAAGTGAAACCTAGCCACTGTTGTGACTCTGGGTGGACTGGCAAGAGTCTGAAAGCAAATTCGATGTCCAGTTTGACCATCAAAGCATTTCTGCCGCACTCCTGTATGAGCCTAACCGCCTCTTGAAAATGCGTGTGAGATACCGCTGATTCTGTGTGTGGGATGCCGTCGTTTAAAGACTGGCCTTTAGGGTAGGAGAGGTGAGGAATTAGTCTCATTTTTCCGGGTTCTTTTTTGGGGACCAGGCCTAGTGGAAATATTAAATAGTCTTTTAGAGGCATGAAGTCCCAGGGACCTGCTACCCTTCCCAGTTGCATTTCTTTCTTGATTTTGGTTTCTACTATCTGGGGGATGTCCCTGGCTGACTTAAGGTTCATCGGAATGTGTTGTGACCCAGTGCCCTTAAATGGGATGAAAAACCCTTTGGTGAAACCTTGCAATATTATCCTGCTGGTTTCCTTGTCAGGGTAGCTGTTTAGGGTGTCCCTAAAATTTCCCGGGTTGATGGGGGTTAGTCCTGGTTCTAAAACTGGGAAATCATTCTTTCTTGGCTGGTAGTCTGGTGCAGTTGCTTGCTGAATGGTCGCCGTTGCAGTTTGTGCAGGCGTGTTTGTACCAGCATTCTTTGCCCCATGTACACAGGTTTTTCCCAAAATTTCTGCATGGGATGTTGGATTTGACAGCCTGCTGTTTGTTCTGTTTGTGGGCATTATTTTTAGCCGCTCAAGGCTGGTTCCTTCGAAAGGGCTGCTCCCCTTTTTTGGATTTATCATTGTCATGGGATTTGCTTACTTGGGAATTTTGCTATTTTTGGAAGAAGACTGCATGGTATCTTCTTCCTGGGGAGGTTCAGCGTTGAGGGTGTATAAATCGTTCTGGACTTCACCCCACTCAATGGCCGGCCTTTCTGACATGCTCCTCCTAAATCTAATGTCGTATGCAAGCCATGTCTTCCCCCTCTGTGTTACTTTTACTTCCCTTATTTTATCAACATATGCCCAGATCTTCCTGCCATTGAAAGGGAATTTTTCTTCGTATATTGTTGCTAAAATGGCAAAAGGCCTTTAACCAGTTGTCCCAGCTTTGTTCGACCTAGGCGTGTCTGACAATAGCTTTTTCTTCTATTATTTTGGGGTCTCTGAAAGCGTCTTTCCCTTTGCGCTGGGCTTCTATTAGGGAAAAGATTTCTATAAATTCTTTGGCCCATATGGCTTCTTTGATTGTGGTATCAATGTTCCATGCCAGGCATCTTTTGTATCTATTTAATATCTCTGTTTGGAAGGATTTCATTTTCTGGTCTAATTGTGCATTACAGATTGTTACAATGTCAGTTGTATTGCTGTCGGGTGTCCCTGTCACGCCCGTGTTGTCTGTGCCTGGGGTTGTCCATGCTTTTAGGGCACCTGTTGGATCAGTTTCTGGAGTTGTGGAAGCTGTTGTATTTATAGCTGTGGGAGCTATTGGCAACTGCTGTGCTTGTTGCGGCGGGATTGCTATAGGTGGTGTTACGGGTGGGTTGACAACAGTTATTGTAGGTTCTATTGCGATGGTGGGGTTTGAGGCCCCAGGTTCCTTTGAGGGCGGTGTCTGTTTCCCCCTTATTTCTACCATTAGATGCTGTAATTCCGCAACATTTTCGCATAGTTCTGACAATTTTTTGGTACCTTTTCTGGCACCTTTGGATATTTTTCTCCTTTTTAATGGTGCAGAAACCTCCTCCTGGCTGGGTGGGCTGGTAATTCCTTCCCTGGGTAGGCCGTTCATGTTTTCTCTAACCCATGCCCATCGTTAGTGCTCTGCCGCTTCAATGGCTGCTAGCAATTGTGGTGATTTGGGCTTCTGCGCCGGTGTTGGGGGTGCCTGTGTTTTCCGTTTGGGCCCCATGTTTTTCTATGCCTGCTATAGGAAAAAGAAAAAGGGGTTTTATCAAGGAGTTAAACCATTGTTATCAGCGAGTTCTTTGCACCTGTTCTATTTGTTGCCCGTGCTGGGTAACTGTTGACTGGTGCCTTCTTGCCCGTGTTCAGAAAATTGGGCAGCCCCCAGGTTTGATTTACTGGATTTAAATTGGTTTTGCTGTGAGGTCGCCCTGCAATATCACAGAAATGATTTTACATCTGCAGTCTTTGGGCCCGCCGCGCTTGGAACTGTGTTCACTAGCTCTGGGTGGTTGTAAAGCAAAGACGAGCTCCCAAGCTGGCCGAGTTTAAAACTGCCTTGTGTTATCTTGCCCGTCTGCCTTATAACGCGGGGATTCCGGTCCACTGTAATAAAAATTCCAGACATAAATGTCTATTTATCCTCCCTCGGAGCCCCAGCGCGGTGGCTCACCTTAAAAGTGTTGAATCGGAAGCTGTCCGCGCCGTGCTGTTCGTGTGCCGCTTCTCCCTCGTTCGCACTGGTTTTGGGGATGATTCCGCAGCACGCGTCTTTGTTTGTTTTGTTTTGGACCCGCTCGCCGCTCGCTTTTCGTTCTATGCTGAAAATGTTGAAGTTAACAGCGTCCTCGCTAGACGTTCGGTTGCCGCTTCTTCCTTCGTTAAAGCTGTATTGCAAATGCTTTGAACAGTACAATGTTCGGGAAGGAAAAAGACACTTCGATGTACAGCGAACTTCAAGAATTGCTAAAGAAGCAAGAAGATTTGGAAGACACTGGGTAAACAGTGAACCTCCTGTTTGCTTGGGTCCCCGTTCAGGGTCCACAAACAGATTGTGTTTACTCTGAGCATGCTGCTCTCATTTATAGGACCCAGGGAGGCCCTGGGTCTTTGTTGTGTATGTGGTGCGGGCCGCTGTTGTCGCAGCCCCCGGCCGGATAGCCGACTGTCTGACCCCCTGGTGGGGGTATATCTTTGAACCTGGGCCTTGTCTGATGGTTGTTTCCTTATGGCGCTTTAGCACCTTGCTGTCTGGAGGAAGGGTGCGATGACTGTTCACACCTTACCCTTCCGTGGCTTTTGTGCTGCCGAGACTGCGTGTCTCCGTAGCTGGGGGGAAAGGAGAGGAGCAGGCGCGGGGGTTGTGGCTGCCCCTCTCCCTGCTGCCAATGATAACAGCAGTTACCCTGCCTCGCTTGTGGGATGCCCATGCAGCATTGCCCAGAACTAATGCAAATGTCCGTCTCTGTGGAAAGGCAGACATTGTCATCTGGATCTTCGATATCTGACGCTCTGCATCCTAATATTAGGGTCTCTGAACAATCTCTGCAGCTAAAGCCACAAGAGGTCATTAATTTCCCAGAGTGCACTAGGGTGACGCCCTCATTTCTATCTACTGGTAGCACGTGTTATACTTCCATTGCTGCATGCAAGCACCGTTGTTTGCTTTGTACAGAAGCTCCTGTTTAGTAATCTCCTAAAATGGAGTCTACCCTAAGTGTCTGCTATTTTCTTTTGCTAGTTGTTTGAGCATTTTATTGAGCATTGGCTATCACCATGCTGCAGATGTTTTCACTAAAGATTGTTTAAAAAAATACAATCTTCGAGCCTGGTATTTAGGTATAAAAGACATACAAAGTCATTTCCACCACCGCTTTGTTTT